>NC_140940.1:66926351-67526351 GCF_014529385.1 Adiantum capillus-veneris | reverse complement strand
TTAGCGTGCAAACAAGACGGAAAATGAGAACCTCTATAGCCTTGCACACACCACACCGTTGGAAAGAAACACTGTTAAGCTGCAAAAAACACCTATGCCGAACACTTGTAAAGTCGGGCGGGAAACAGCTCTAACCCGAACCATGACTAAAATTGTTGAAAACCGAGACCATAAAGACTAAGCTTGTGTCGTGTAGACCTCCGTAGAGTATCCATATGCTTGATTCCGATAACAGATGACAGAGTTACAAGCTTCCGAGGATGGGAGTCTCTCAAAAAGCTCCAAAAAAACAAGTCTCTGTAAGCAAAAGGGGCGTGCAGAGAGTTGGAGCTAAAATAATGGGGGCATTTTCTACTTTATTGGATTGGATTTCTCTTCCTTATCTTAGCCGACATCCTTCTTTCTCATCTCCCCTTTTTATTGGCTCATTTTGATCATTTTTTGGGAAAGGGGGGCTCTATCGGTCACTTTGACTTGGGGAGTGGGCAGCGCGGAGTGTCCAAAGGCCAAAGAAATAGTCCAGGCGCGTGTCCAACAGGTGAGAACCTAAAAGGGGCGCCCCCTCTCTCCCCAAACACCCACGAGCCCCCATAGCCAAGGAGTGAGAGCTCCAATTGCCCCTTTGATTCAAACTTAGGGGGTACCCACTCCCCCTTTATACCCCCCATTTTCCACTCGCTGCCCCCCATGTGGGACTACTTTATTGCCACTTGGCACCATCCTCCCACCTCCCCACCAAAGCATAAAATTTTCTGTTTTGCTCCCCAAATGTAGCAATCTTGGCGGAAGTATGGCGGATGACTCTGAGCACCAAATGCAACGCCTTACAGCACGGCTCGGAGCTTATCACTTTGGCTATCTCCATAAATCCTCGACCACATCATTTATAATTAAATTTATCAAATCGGCCCACTTGCCTTTCCTCGCATGCATCCGCAACCACTTTCTAATTAAGGGACCGCCCACTTCAAATTCATGTAACTCATGATGTATGAGTCCGATCCACAGGCTATCAAGCACGATTGAAAATGCTTATTGAAAACCACCTTTTGAAAGTTCAACCAACCCGAAACTCCAGCAAATAACTTAGCAAGACCAAGCTTTTATACATAAATTTTACAAGGACACTCTTAAAGCTCAAAGCATTATGTATACCTCTGTACTCGATGCTGGTGGGCAAGCTTTTTAGCATGGATTAGTGACTTTATCTTCATCCAAAAAATGCATGATATAGCTTGCCAACCTCCCCAGTCTGCTTGATCATTTATGACAAGCAGAGGTTTCTAGGGTGAACAACTGCTGCATCTCATCCCCAGAAACCTCATCTACATCCTCATATATCTCCATATTGTCTCCCTCCATTGATAACATCTCATTTGTCACAATGGTCATCAAACGCGCCAGATACTTTTTTAATCTATAACCATTAACACGATATTTATGCTGTGCACCGCCCAAATCTGCCAACTGGCATGTGCCATTATCAGATGTATTCACAACAGTAAAAGGACCCTCCCATTTGATTTGAAACTTCTTCTGGAAGGTATTGTCCAACTTACTATTGTATCGCAGCACTAAGTCACCCTCTTCAATTTTCTAGTTTTCCACGCATTCATTGGCTTTTAGCTGAGCTTTCCTTGATACTTCCTCATAGTAGCTCAAAGCTAAGACTCTGTCGAATTGCAAACATTGTAAATGCAACAATCTTTTCTTCTAGGCATTTGCTTGCTCTTCATCTCCCAATAACAACTTGAGTGCAACAATTTCCACTTCAATTGGCAATAAAGCTTCCTTGCCATAAACCAAGTGGTAAGGAGAAAGTGCTGTGCTCGTTTTGATAGCAGTCCTGTAGGCCCATAATGCACAAGGCAATTCTGAATCCCAAGTCTTCATTTCCTGGGCAGCATCACGAGCTTCTTCATTTTGAGACCTCTCAATATGCTGCAAACTCCATGCTTCAAACTTTTTGAGTAACGCTTTCACTTTGAAGTATAAATTCTTCACTTTAGGGTTCTTATTCTTCCATACTCCCAATACTTGCTTCACAACCAACAAAGCATCTCCTTTGATTTGCAAGCGTTTAATTCCTAATTGTATGCAAATATGCAAAACACCTTCAAGAGCCATGTATTCTGCTTCATTGTTACTTTTTGCATCAAATTTCAGCCCTTGCTTTCTCATAAGCTTCCCTTGTGCATCATAAATGATAATGCCTCGCCCGCTGCTGCTGCACGCTCCCCCCCCTCCCCTTGCGCCATCGCTCCCTCTCCCCCCCCTTTTCTCCTCCTAACCCTCGCGCTGCCCTCAGCCACCCCCGCGCTGCCCCCCCCCCCCCCTTCGCCCTCGCGCCACCCTGCCCAGCCTGCCACCTGCCCATCCCGCCACCTCCTGCCCCCTTCGCCCTCGCGCCACCCTGCCCAGCCCCCCAGCCTGCCCAGCCCGCCAACTCCTGCCCCCTGCTGCCCGCCGCCCTCCCCCCCTAGCCCTCCCGCTGTACCCGTGCTCGCTCGGCTCTGCAACACCTTTTCTTCAGAACAGGTGTTCGGCGTTCTCGGCTGCAGATTGTTCTTCTCCGTCCGCTTCTTCGACTCAGAAGTAGACACAGACGGAGGCTCCAGCTCCGCCACAGAGGGACTCACCTCAAGCCCCCTCGCCCGACCCCGCTGAGCCCACCATTGGACTTGCTCTTTCGCCGACAGAGCAAGCGAGCCTTGCCGCAGAGGTAGAGCGCTTGCAGGCGACTTCTGTCATCTGCAAGGTTCTCGGCACCCGTCCTAGCAGAGGAGAGCTGCGAGACCTTCTCCAGGCCCGCCTTCTCGCAGAGGTGGGCAAGATTTTGGATGTCCAGATCCTCGGACGGGGGTACTACCAGATCGAGTTCGAGACTTCCGAGATGGCCTCCAAGGTCATAGCTATGAGTCCACTTGCTATCCGAGCATCATGCGCCCACTTTCGACAGTGGCGACACGGTTTTGACCCGACTTCCGATGTACTTGTAGAGGAGGCAGACATCCCCATCTCAGTCTGCTTTCCGGGTTTACGGAGGGAGTATCTTCCACTGCTCTCCAGGATTGGCTCCGCCATCGGGACTGTTCTGGAGACACCTCGTACGGCAGCATCAATAGCTGCCAAGGCGGCCGGCATCCCTTCAGTTTGAGTTTTGGTCAGAGATACCCACACGCTCCCGAAGGTCATCCTTTTGCCTCGGGTGAGTGGGGGTTGGTTTAGGCAGAGTGTGGAGTACTCGGGTCTCCCGAACCAGTGCTTCATTTGCAGACAGATGGGCCACCTAGCGAAGGCCTGTCCACGGAGGAGACCACGACCTGCACCTCAGCCTCAGCCCCAGCCTGCCAAGGCTGGGCCGCAGCCTCAGCCAGCGACAGCGCACAGATTCTGAGCCACCCTCCGAGCCTGGGGCTCCAACGGAGGAGGGATGGCAGCAGGCCCGTGGGCGTCGACGCCAGGGGCCACAGCGACAGCCTGGCACTCAGAGTGGCCCTCAGGTGCCTACTCAGCAGCAGTGGGTTCCCACGGGGAACCGCTTTGGTCCTCTTGAGCAGGAGGAGCCTCCTACGCAAGCCTTCTCTTCCGTTTGACCCTCGCCAGCCCCTCCACCTTCAGATTTCCCCTCTTCCTCCTCATCCCCTCCCCCGCCCTTTGCTCCCGCCCACTCCCCACCTCGCCCCCCTGTCTCTGTCGTCCCGCCCCGCTTCTCTTCTCCTCCGCCCTCCCCAGCTCCTTCTCCCCCTCCTCCTGCTTCAGTACCACAGTCGACTCAGGAGACTGGCCCCTCGCCGACGGCTAGGAGATCTCTTGGCAGCGCTTTTGCCACGAGTCGGCTAGCGAGAGAGGGTCAGCCCTTCTTGCGGCCCCCTTTGCAGATTCAGACATCTTCCCTTGTAGCTATCCTTCGTGGTCTGACGAGCATTGACCCCGGACGCCGCTGGGACTTCTTCGATTACGGATTCACTCGCTTTCTCGGCGATTCCGCAACAGACCTCGAGGCAGCCTGCTTCAGGGTCGACGCTCTGTTCCTCACCGCTAGTGGGACAGAGGCCTTGGACTCAGCAGTTGGTTTCTCCTTTCCTCTCTGCGGTAGGACCGAGACAGAGTGGTCCCTCGACTCAGTGGTGGGATGGTTGCATACACAGGTTCTCGAGTTCTCTCACCACATGGGAGAACTTGGAGTTACAGATTTGCTGCAGACTTTGTGGCCACTGGCCAAGTTTGCGGTGACACCCCCAGACTCAGCAGGATGTAGGCACATTGTGGTGTACTTTTTTGCTGATACACAGTGTTTGCCTTGCTATGTATACATACATGAGGACTCCTGGACAGAGGAGGTTGCTTTACGCTCGGCTCGCTCTGCTTGGGCTTGGGCCAGGCACTCACTACAGGCTCGCCTATCTAGAGGACGCTCGGATGCGGATTACTCCCCATCCAAGCCTGCCTTGAAGATAGCCCGTCTTGCTGCTGCGGCAGTATCTATTCTCTCTCGCTCCCCCTGAGGATCGTCTCATGGAACGTGCATGGATTAGGTGGGCCCCAATTTCAGCGACAGCGGGGCCGATTGCTGCCGGAGCTTCAGCGTTGCCTTGTGGGAGGAGAGATTGATCTCCTTATGCTTCAGGAGCACCATTTGTCTGAGAGCCGCATCCGGCGCTGTGGTCAGATTTTGCGTGGACGTTATGATACCTTTTGGTCAGTTGCTTATGGACCTGGAGGCATCCAGGGTGGGGTATGTATGACTATTGCGGACTCATTGCAGCAGGCCATTGTGGGCAGAGGGATTATTGTGCCAGGCAGGGCTCAATGGATTACTTTGCAGGTTCAGGGTGGCCTTGTGGGCTTCCTGAACATCTATGCACCCAATGTGGTGAGTGCTCGTGCAGAGTTTTGGTCATAGATTGTTGAGTCTTTGCCACAGGTTGACCATTGGTGTGTAGGAGGGGACTTCAACATGTTGGAGGACCCTTCTGACAGGATCGGAGGCAGCCATGCTACTGTGCATGGAGTCGAGTTAGCAGCTTGGGAGAGGTTGTGTATGACCTTGAGGGTCTCGGATACATGGAAGCATTTTGGCTTTGTGAGGCCTCCAGAGAGTCTTGCCTTCTCTAGATCAGACCGCAGAGTGGGAGGAGTGAATCTATCGCGGATAGATCGCTTCTACACTAGTGACCACTTCAGTGACATGGGGGGGTCAGTGGGCATCCTGGCAGGGACATCCTTCTCGGACCATGCACCAGTGATCCTCACAGTGGCAGACAGGCAGAGGAGTGGGAGCACGATGCTTCGCATCCCAGAGCAGGTCTTGTTGGACACAGCACTCAGAGAGAGGGTAGAGGCTCTTTGGACAGAGGGCATGGACAGCCAGGATCTACCGGCAGACAGAGTGGCCTTAGGCCTAGCTCAGCTTAGCCACTTTTTTCTCCAGGTGTCTTTGGCTCGACGGGCCGCAGAGAGAGAGGAGGAGCAGCGTCTCAGACGAGGCATTGCTTCACTATAGAGGATGGAGGACCAGCATCCAGACAGTCCATGGCTGGAGGAGCAGTTACAGCAGGCTCGACAGGAGCTTGCTTGCACAGAGGAGAGGCGCCATGAGTTTGCCTTTCACCGACAGGCATCTCAGTGGACTCAGGTAGGTGACAGAGTGACAGGTGCCGTTTTTGAGACAGTAGGACCTCGGCACTCGCATGCCAAGTTCACTCAGCTGAGGAGACCCGATGGGTCAGTTCCTTGTGAGCCTGAGGATATGCGTGCAGTTGCTACTGACTTTTATCGTGAGCTACTGACAGCTGAGCCCCAGTCAGAGAGACAGGATGCATACAGGGAGCAGGTTTGGGCGCAGATGCCTTGTCTTGTGACTGAGGAGATGCGCCAAAGGCTGGAGATACCTCTTCAGCTTGAGGAGCTGCATATGGCTCTTAGGGCCCTTCCTCGTGGTAGCTGTCCAGGTGAGGATGGGCTGACTCCCAGCTTCTTCTTGGAGTACTGGGACTTGCTTGGCCCAGATCTTTGTAGTGCCTTTCAGTACACTCTGCACACATGAGTGATGCCGAATAGCATGAGTGAGGGCCTGATTTACCTCATTCCAAAGGAGGGTGGTTCCTTGGATGAGATTCAACAGTGTCGCCCCATCGCCATCCTCAACTCAGCCTACAAAATTCTTGGCAAGGCTCTGAGTTTGAGGATTCAGCCACTTTTGGAGAGCCTTATACATGGGACTCAGACAGGTTTTGTCAAGGAACGCACTATCCTTGACAACATCTTCACTTTCTGGGAGGCTTCTGCCCTGGCACGTTTCCGTGGGGAGGACCTTGTGATTCTTCTTCTCGATTTTGAGAAGGCATACGACAAAGTTGACTGGGACTTTCTAGAGGGCACGCTACGCAGGATGGGCTTTTCAGATGCTTGGATCAGAGGGGTGTCAGCTTTGTACAGACAGGCTCACAGTCAGGTGCTTTTGGTAGGAGGTAGAGGTGAGCGCTTCATGCTCACACGATCGGTCAGACACGGTTGTCCTCTTGCCCCCTTTCTCTTTCTGTTCTATGCGGAGGCGATGAGCAGATTTTTGGTGTCACAGTAGGTTGGTTTGAGGGGCTTAGCACTCCCGATACGGGGAGATGAGCTTCTGGACGCTGAGTTTGCCGACGACTCAGCCTTGTACTTAGAGGGCCAGGAGGCCAATTTACACAGGTGTGGGCAGGCTCTTGAGACCTTCTGGTGTGCATCGGGCGCATTGATCAACTGGAGAAAGACAGTGGCTTTCTCGGTTGGCAGTGCTCCTGTGCCAGAGTGGATGCCAGGAGAGGGTTTCAGGTGGATTCCCCCAGGGACTGCAGTTTGATACTTGGGTTGTCAGGTTGGTTTGGATTTGTCCCCCGAGCAGCAGATTGATCCTCTTCTCCTGTCCATCAGGAGAAAGCTGTTACACTGGAGTTCAGCACGACTTTCGCTGGCTGGTAGAGTAGTAGTTGCCAACCAGGTGTTGTTGGCAACCATGTGGTACAGTACTTCTTGCTGGATCTTCTAGAGTTCTTGTATCAGCCAAGTAGAGAGACTGATCAGGAACTTCCTTTGGTCAGGTCGCGACACTCAGGTTGCCCGAGCCAAGGTGGCTTGTTCGGTCATCACACTTCCTTGTTCTCAGGGAGGGCTTGGGATCATTGATCCAGCACAGCAGAGTAGAGCCCTTCTTGGGAAGTTCGTCGTCAGAGGACTTCTTCCAGGCGAGGAGCCCTGGAAAGAGTTCTTGCTGTAGAGGCTTCGTGCCAGGGTGCCTCAGTCAGGAGGCCCTTGGCAACCTTCGACCAGATGGATCTTTACAGAGTTACGCCGAGTTGGTTTGAGCAGGAGACTGGAGGACTGATTCGCTGTGAGTTTGCTTCGCTCTTGGGAGCTCTTACGGCGTGGCCTAGAGCAGAGACAACCCACATGCACGGAGGAGCGCCTACGACAGCCCCTCGTGTGGAACCCCATGGTTAGCACTCAGAGAGGCCACTTGGTTGGGAGTAGGCCTCATGTTTCATGGCGTCCCATGGCAGCAGGTCCAGTGCGCTCTCTAGGTGACTGGCTAGAGTTCACAAGTTTGTCAGAGGAGGTGCAGGGTGTCCAGCTACAGGGCATGAGAGGGGTTCAGAGCATGTGTCAGCACATCTCAGAGTCAGTTCCAGCTGAGTGGCTCACGCCTCTCGAGCCAGTAGCACCCCGATGGATGGGAGCCTTCACACGACTGGAGGTTCTCATCTCAGTCAGGGCTTGTTTAAAGACTGTCCCAGCCTTGTTCTTTGAGCTTCAGGGTGGGGGACGTTTACAGCGAGTTACAGTAGAGGCCCCGCAGGTAGCAGAGTGCTGTTTCCAGAGGATCCGAGTTGTGGGAATCTGTGGGAGGACTTGCGTCATAGACCCTGACCCAGCAGCTCTCGAGACAGGACACTGGAGGCTATGGGCTTGGGAGTGTTGTCCACTGGCACGAGTACAGTGGGATCCTGGTGAGTGGCTGTGGAGGGACCCCTTCTCTTCTGCAGACCGCCTAGGAGTCCCTTTCTTCCAGTACAGTGTTCGGCTTGGACGTCATATACTTGCAGCGCAGAGAGAGGCCCGCCCCGCTGCAGCACGTCATTGGCAGGAGGAGGGTCTCACAGTTGAGTTCTTGGCAGCTTTTTGGCAGAGGCTGTGGGACTCCAGAAAGCCGAGGCGCGTCACTTTGTTCCAGTGGTTGGTTGCACATAGAGCCACAACAGTAGGGAGTTGGCTTGTGCATAGTGGTCTCTCGGCCGCATGTACAGCCTGTGACCAGTTGGTGGAGAGTCAGCGACACTGTCTTTGGGACTGTCCTTCGGCCCAGCAGGTGTGGCTACGAGTTCTTCGGCTGATGCCTGCCCTCTCCGCGGCTCGACAGTACACTTGGGGGGCAGCGGCTTGGTCCACCCTCATGGGCCCGGCACTACAGTTTGAGCTATCTTCCACCAGTAGGATGATAGTGATACAGGGGGGGCGACCTGCACTCTAGCCTGCTATAGACCTTACTCCACAGGAGTGGTGCAGTGAGAGAGAGGAGTGCTGGGAGCTCATCAGCGGCCTAGCTCTTTGGTTCATCTGGCGAGCCCGTTGTTTCCGCATCTTTGAGGCTCGCCCTGTGCCACCAGCAGAGACTGTTCGTGACTTTTGGCTAGAGCTGATCCATACTCTCAGAGGACAGCTTGAGGGACTACAGGGCAGCTCCGACCGCATGCAGGAGCGCTGCGAGGCTTTCCTTCGACTCTGGCGCTGTGGGCCTTTCTACACCTTGGTCTAGGGGGTGCTCAGATGGCACTACTGTCCACCTGTGTGGCTCTTTACTCCTCCCGTTTCTTGATTTAGCCCCGTTGTATATATGCTGTTTTTTCATTGGGAGAGTCTCCCCATCATGCGTGTTGTAGCCCTCTCTTGCAGAGGTGGATGTAGCCCTATGGGCAGTTTTCATTAACTAATAGAAGGATCTTTTTCTTGGAAAAAAGAAAAATGACAATGCCTCTTGAAGCACCATGATGACTTCTTCGATAAGAACCATCAAAGTATAACAGTGAAGCATTAGAGATGGCAAGAGTCTCGAATTTCTTTTTCCGCACCACCTCTTCTTTAACAAAAACAGGAGTGTCTTTATAAGTGAGAAGATCTGCCAGGGTGGCCCGAGTCCTTTCTTTCACCAAAAAGTGAATTGAAACTCTTGAAGCTAAATAACCCATTTCATCACTGTTTTTGTCATATTTGAATTATTGAACAGCTGGGAAGCAATGAATAACTGGTGAGAAAGGTGAATGACTTTTGCAGCAAGTAGTGTCTGAATCGTCTGCAAGCATAAACCATACTGGTCATCATCAATTCTTTTTTAGAAAAATATCTTTCATGAGGAGTTTTCACTCTGCTAGCAAATGAACAGGCTTCATATATTGAGATTCCTTCCCCCTTTGCAATAACATAGCCCCAATAGCATCATCTCCCACTGATGGGTTAACATACAACTCCTTTTCCCAGTCAGGAGCTTGCATAATGGGCAGCGTACTCAAAACCTTTTTAACTTTGTCAAAAACATCATCACAATCACAAGACCATTCCAAGGGATCATTCTTAACTGTTTTGTGCAATGGATACAATAACTGTGATGCCAAAGGTATGAAACGACACAGATATTTAACCTTTTATATGAAAGTGGCCAACTGCCTGGTATCTTTTGGAGATGACAGTAACAACAAAGCCTTCACTTTCTCTGGATCTGTTTCAATTCCATTTTCTGAAATCACATGCCCAAGAAGCTTCACCCGTGGCTGTACAAAATGACATTTCTTAGAATTGAGGTGACCCCACATTCATCATACCTTGCAAAAGTCATTTTAAGCTTTTGAACATGCTCTTTCCTTGAATTGTATACACAAAAATCATCTATGAACCTTTTGACAAACTTCCCAAGGACCCAAACCACTTTCCTTTCAAAAGCTCTAGGCCCATTTGTCAACCCAAAAGGAAGGTAGCAAAAGCAAAAACAACCCCATGGCGTGATAAAAGTAGTCTTTTTCCGATCTTGAGGAGCAAGGATAAGCTGAAAATATTCTGAATAACCATCACAGACACTGTATCTTTCAAAACCAGCCATTGCATCTAGAAGTTGATCAATAAAAGGCAAAGGGTAAGGATCTTTCTTGGTCACTGTATCCAATGGCTTGTAATCAACACAGACTCTCCAACGCCCATCTTTCTTCGGAGTGACCACTACAGGGCTCACCCATTCAGCATTATCAACTGGCACAATGAACCTTGCATCCAATAGTTTATCCACTTCTTTCTTTAAAGCACTCATCTGCTTCTTATCCATCCTTCTTAATTTCTGCCGTATTGGCTTTGTCCCTTCAACTAGCTCGATCTTCGCAGGATCCCCAACAAAACCCCTTATTTCTTGATATAAGGTAATGAAAAGATTTGGAAACCTATCCAGCATTGCTAAGTACTCCCTTCTTTCTCCTTGTGTCAAATGGGTACTCAACATATTTTGAATTAACTCTTTCTTCATTGGCAATTCCTGTTTTGGTTGCATCAACTCTTCCAGTTGCTCTAAACGGCTTGAAGCATTTATTTTTCCTGATAATTGCAGCACTTTACTAACTTCTTTTTTCTCCTCGTCCAACAACAAAAATGACACTTCATCCTCATCACTGGAACTCGAAGGAGTGCTACTTTTTGAGTCTTCAGAACTATCATCGCTCGCTGGTAGTTTTGGATTCATCATTCTCAATTACTTCTTCAAGTGCCATAGGTTGTTTGGTAGTCACATCAAACACTCTCTTTTCACCCTTCTTACCATGCACACCGATTGTGCCCTTGCTCCAATCTTGCACGGCACCAACAACCCTCAACCAAGGTCGTCCTAGAATGAGAGGAAAGACTCCCAGACCAATTGGCATAACATGAAAGTTTACCATAACCTTTACGTTAAAGACTTTGACTTCCAAATTCTTGATCATTCCCAAACATTTCACTTTGGCATGGTTTGCTAGTCGAATCCGAAACCCAGAGCTTCCGCATGTAATGAGACCCAATCTCTCGACACATGACTGTGTGATCACACAAACTTGAGCACCTCCATCAATGTAGGCTTCTTCCATGCCCACACCTTTGTACCAAGCGTTCACCACAGGACAAATGTCGGGTAACTCTCCCACAGACAACACTTTGACTTGTCCATGCTTCGGCTCTTTCTTTGGTTTCACTAATGACTTTCACTGCCTTTTAAGTTTGGGCACCATATTTATCAACTGTCCAAAAGTATAATCTACTTTCCTCCCAATCAGGTCTTCCTTTAAACTGTAGTTGTGTGGCCTTCTCCCAAAAGCAAATCTGCCACTTCAAATCGTCTACGAGTTTTCTCTTCCTCTTGGATTTCACATCTTCACTCTCCTTCTCTTTCCGTTTCTTTCTGCTAGGCTCTGGCGCGGCATAACCTTACCTCTCTCTTTTGCCTATTGGCAACACATCTGCGTCTTTCTTTTCAACCCGCAGAATACCCACATGACCATCGGAGGTTGAGGCTTGATTTTCCTGTTCAGTACCTTGATCTCCCCGTATATCCAACGCATAATCATTAGCCTTGTTATGAATTTGTTGAGGAAGTGAAAACATATCACCTCTCATCCTTACTAGCGTTGAACAATAAGTGCTAATATGACCAAGTTCACGGCAATTATAACAAGTGGAGATAAACCTCCTCTGCAGCTAAAAACCGCCTTGTCCACGATGATCATTCGCATTAGGCTGAGCTTCACATTCCTGAGCCATTCCTCTACCACGTCCACCTCCTCTACGAACACTAAGTCGCAATTCTTGCATCATGGTCATTATGTCTTGCATATTTCGTTGTAACTGTTCGGTATTAGAAGCCCTTTGAATAGGTTGGCCTCCAGCTTCGCCTCCAGCTTCTGCCTGATTCTCCTCTGTTTGGCCACCATTATTTTGTACAGGAACCTCTTTTTCATATTCATTAAGTCTTTGAGCCTTCCATTCTTTCTCTCTGGCAATAGCGACTGCCTCCTCGAAGGTGATGGGTCTTTTTAGCTCGACTTTGAACTTGAGGCTTTCTTTTAGGTTTGCCACAAAACGGTCCTTCTTTAACATGGATGGAGGGATCTCATTTCCCAAAGCCCGAGCCCATTTATCCCATAAACGGGTCAACTGTATGACAAAATCATCAACACTTTGGTTAGTGTACCTCAAAATTTCATGCCAAACTTCATCAGGTACTTCGATGGATCTGTATTGTGCCAGGAAAGCTTGCTTCACATGATTGTAGTCCAAAACTACCCTTGGATTTTGTGCCTACATCAACTCCTCATAATTGTGTAACCAAACTTTTGCCTCATCCTGTAAACTATGTTGCTGGAGCCACAACAATATAGCTTGGTCTAGTATATTTTGCAATAAGCAATTGACTTCCAAATTTTCAATAAAAGTCTGTGCATTCTCTTATGCAATCCATGAAACTGTGGAAATTCGTCTGCCATGTTTGATTGCCACAAAAACACTTACATGTGACGTCGAAAAGTCAAGGGATGTCGATGGATCGCTCCAGTACCTAATCCACCTCACACTGGGTAACCCGGCCCCTAGTGCTTGGCTTCACAAAACCTCACGACCCTCCAAAGGCTACAATCCAATTAAACGACCGCCTCAAGTGCTGTCCACAATTTGTACATACATAGGCGGTTGTCCGTAAGGACCCACAGCCCTTTTACATTCACAGCCTGTAGAATAAACATATTTCATAGAAATGGGAGCATAAGAGCGCTTGCTCCTCGGTGGGGGCACTAATACGATGTTAGCGTGCAAACAAGACGCAAAATGAGAACCTCTATAGCCTTGCACACACCACACCGTTGGCAAGAAACACTGTTAAGCTGCAAAAAACACCTATGCCGAACACCTGTAAAGTCGGGCGGGAAACAGCTCTAACCCAAACCATGACTAAAATTGCTGAAAACCGAGACCATAAAGACGAAGCTTGTGTTGTGTAGACCTCCGTAGAGTATCCATAACCTTGATTCCGATAACAGATGAGAGAGTTACAAGATTTTGAAGATTGGAGTCTCTCAAAAAGCTCCCAAAAAACAAGTCTCTGTAAGCAAAAGGGGTGTGCAGAGAAATGTAGCTAAAATAACGGGGGAATTTTCTACTTTATTGGAGTGGATTTTTCTTCCTTATCTTAGCCGACATCCTTCTCTCTCATCTCCCCTTTTTATTGGCTCATTTTTACCATTTTTTGGACTTGGGGAGTCGGCAGTGTGGAGTGTCCAAAGGCCAAAAAAATAGTCCAGGTGCGTGTCCAACTGGTGAGAACCTAAAATGGGCGCCCCCTCTCTCCCCCAACACCCATGAGCCCCCATATCCAAGGAGTGAGAGCTCCAATTGCCCCTTTGATTCAACCTTAGGGGGTACCCACTCCCCCCTTTATACCCCCCATTTTCCACTTGCTCCTTCCCATGTGGAACTACTTCATTGCCACTTGGCACCATCCTCCCACCTCCCCACCAAAGCATAAAATTTTCTGTTTTGCTCCCCACACCGAGCAATCTTGGCGGAAGCGTGGCGGATGACTCCGAGCACCAAATGCGACGCCGTAAAGCACGGATCGGAGCTTATCACTTCGGTTATCTCTACAAATCCTCGACCACATCATTTCTAATTAAATCTATCAAATCGGCCCACTTGCCTTTCCTCGCATGCATCCGCAACCACTTTCTAAGTAAGGGACCGCCCACTTCAAATGCATGTAGCTCATGATGTATGAGTCCGATCCACAGGCTATCAAGCACGACTAAAAATGCTTATTGAAAACCACCTTTTGAAAGTTTGAGCAACCCGAAACTCAAGCAAATAACTTAGCAGGACCAAGCCTTTATACATAAATTTTAAAGGGGCACTCTTGAAGCTCAAAGCATTATTTATACCTATGTACTCGAGGCTAGTGTGCAAGATTTTTAGCATGGATTAGTGACTTTACCTTCATCCAAAAAATGCCCGATTCCATGTTTGAGCACTAGTGTCATCAGACACGTTTCTAGGAGCCACACACAAAGGATAGGATGGTGTCAAAGGTTCAGCCCACCAGATCCTTTCCATGCTATGTTGTCACTACCACTTCTTGAGGATCTCCTCTCTCTTATATCATTAGATCTTCTGTAGCTCCATAGCCCATCCCCCTAGTCAATCCAGACTCAAAAGCACTACAAGCTCTAGGACTACGCCTCGTAACAGAGGGTATGATGACGAACGTAGAGAGCTATATAGAAAACTTCGTGTACAATGTACACTGGTTGAGGTCACTGAGCGAGAGGCTTGCAGATAGATGAGGACCCTTACCCTGTCACAGAAACGAAAGCGAGCACATAAGAGTGTCGTTTCTGATTGCATAGTTTAAATTCGACAGGAATGAAAGGACCAGAAGATGAGCTACACCCTCCCCCCCCCCAACCCTCCCCTCCCCTCCCCTCCCCTCTCTCCCTCCCCATCTTCAGGAGATTTTTCTATTAACTCATCAAATGATTCTTACAAAGCACATGAACTAGAGAAACGTAGTCTATTCTCCGTCCCGAAACTATTCTGATGCGCAAAATGCATACTATTCCTTAGAGCCGTGGTTGTTCTTCCAGAATTCCAAAACAAGATCCTCCTTGCTCTGAGCTCGTTTGAGGCCTGAAAATTGTATGGACCGCCAATAAGAGCACTTGTTTGAGCGCGTTTACCAAGAGTGGGACACACACAAGCATCTGTTTGGTACCTTTAACCTTCATGTGCCTTCCTTAGCATTTATGTGTGTGGGAGCATGAGATTGAGAAAGAGAGGGCATGAGAGAGAGCTCTTCTTTGTTCGGTAGTCCTCTGAAAAATCTAAGAAAAATGCAGCACTAGAGATTCTTATAGCAAGCGAAGAGAGGTGATAGTGTAAAATATGGAAATCTGCCATTTCAATAGCTAGCGCTAGTTGCAGATTTAAGCATAGCAAAAACTTCGTGCTAGGTTTTGAGTATATAAGCTTATTTTAAAGTTTTATTAGCTTTGGCTAGTTTCACACTAGCTTGGCCAGTTATTTTAAAAGATGTTTAACCTTAGGCTTAAAAACCAATGCTAAGAGATGAGTTTCTGGCCAATCTGGAGTAAACTCTTCTTATCTAAGTACTTCTAATGAGTCATTTCAAACTTTGGTTGTGGCTCCCGATGATGTTTAATCTATTTGGGAAAAAAAATTTCTTTAGTTTCATGACTGTTCAGTAGGGGATTCGGCAATGTAATGTCGTAGAAGACTCATGTGAAAATCATTATGGATTTTCCAACTGCGTGGAAGATCCAGCCGAAATTTAACTTCATTAATCTGGCATATAAACTTAAACGGGCTATAACGTCTATTGGAAAGTTTTACAACTTTTCCTTTCTGCTTCGCCTATTTCTTGAGTCAAACTTTAGAAGAACAAATTGTCCTTCAACTAGTTTGAGTTCACGACGATGTTTATCTCCTTCTTTCTTATGTTTCTCTTGAGATCTTTGAAAGCGCGTTTTACCTAGGTGTGAGCGGTGTCAAGATCTCGCACAAATTTATCAGCTGCAAATATTTTATCCTTGGTAAGAAGGATTGAGGGAAGATATGGTTTTCCATAATTAACCTCAGAAGGAGCTTTCCCAGTTGAGGAATGCACAATGAGTTGAGGAATGCACAATGTTATCATAGGCGTGGAATAGGCCGAACAAATGCCATCGCTTGTAGCCCCCCCCCCCCCTCCCCCGCCCCCCGCTTTGTTTCTACTTGATAGGATTTACCAACGGCTTTGACCCGCTCTAGTAGGAGAACGATCTCTTTTTGCCTACATTTGCAGTAGCAGACACAGATGGGCTCTCGTGCTCCGCCTCAGAGGGACTTATATGAAGTCCCCTTGAGCCCACCATCCGACTTGCTTTGTTGCCAGCAGAGAAGCGAGCCTTGCAACAAAGGTGGAGCGCCTTCAAGCCACCTCTGTTATCTGTACGATCATTGGCAGTCGTCCTAGCAGAGGCGAGGTGCGCGATCTCCTACAGGCTCTCTTCTAACAAAGGTGGAAAAGATCATCGACATACAACTTCTCAGGTGAGGATACTACCAGATTTATTTTGAGACTCTCGAGATGGCTGCCAAGGTCATTTAGATGATCTCGTTGGCCAACCGAGCGGTTAGGGCTCATTTGCAATAGTGGCGCCATGGTTTGGACCCAACTTCAGATGTACTTGCCGAGGAAGCAGATCTGCCAAATTTGGTTTGCTTCCCAGCCTTAGGAGAGAGTACTTTATGATTCTTTCAAGAATTGGTTCTGAGATAGGGATAGTCTTGAAGTCTCTACGTGCGACAACTTCAGTTGCTGCCAAGGCTCCAGGTATACCCACAATACGCGTTCTGTTTGGGACACCCACACTCTCCCGAAGGTAGTCCTCTTACCTAGGGTGAGTGGCGGTT
Organism: Adiantum capillus-veneris; assembly: GCF_014529385.1. NCBI lineage: Eukaryota > Viridiplantae > Streptophyta > Polypodiopsida > Polypodiales > Pteridaceae > Adiantum > Adiantum capillus-veneris. Next base: position 67,509,848 of record NC_140940.1, on the reverse strand, counting down.
GGCTTTGCCAGAGGGTGGAGTATTCGGGACTCCCAAACCAGTGCTTCATTTGCAGACAGATGGGACATCTAGCGAAAGCCTTTCCTCGCAGGAGATCTCGACCTGTGTCGCATGCTCAACAGCGAGGGCACACAAGCTGGTACCTCTTCAGAGACCATTGACCAGCCACCTGATGGCTGGAAACAAGTGCACAATTATTGTCAACACGGATGGGCTCGTCTCAGTGCCTCTCTTGGTGGCCGACCTTCGGCAGCCCAACAGGAGTGGGTTCCTACAGGGAACCGTTTCGACCGTTTATAGCAGGATTTCCTTGAGAAGCCTCCTTTCACCTCAGCTTCACCTCCCCCCATGGCAGCCCGCTCCCCCCCCCGTTTCCCACCTTCTCTGCTCCGCCTCCGCCTCCACCTCTCCCTCCCCCTCTCTCTACTCCAGCCCCACCTCCTGCCCCCATCATCTCCCCCGCTTGAGCCTCGAGTATTGTCTCCTGACCCTTCTCGCACTCCTCCTCTGACACAGGGAACTGGACGCTCCATCCACAGTCCGCCGACGCTCTCTTGGTAGTACCTTCGCTACGAGCCGAACAGCTCGAGAGGGACCACCCTACCTGAGGGCACCACCTTTGTTACATGTCTTTCCTTTTGCGTTAGTCCCTCGTGGATTGACCAGTTTTGATATTCGCTAATGGTGGTATTTCTTCGACTACAGCTTTATCCGATTTCTCGATGACCTATCTTCTGACCTCGAGGTAGCTTGTTTCTGAGTACACGTTCTTTTTCTAGCTGCCAGAGATACTACTAAAGGCTTTGGTTACAGCGGTTGGATTCTCCTTCCCGTTGCATGGCAGAGATCAAACAGAGTGGACTCTACACACAGTCCTAGATTGGCTTTAAGTCCAGGCTTTAGAGTTCTCGCACCACACCAAGGACCTGGGTGTGACTAACTTAATCCAGACACTTTGGCTGCTAGCCAAGTTCAGTGTGACGCCACCTGATGTAGCTAGATGTAAATACATTGTGGTGTACTTCTTTGCAGAAACTCAGAGTACTCCTTGCTATTTATTTATACATGAGGATTCTTGGACAAAGGATGTAGCCCTACGGACCGAATTCTCTGCTTGGGTTTGGGTTGGATAGTCACTACAGACACGCCTATCTCGGGGTCTCTCAAATGCGGATTACTCTCCATCCAAGCCGGCCTCGAAGATTGCGAGGTTGGCTGTTGTAGTAGCATCGGTCTTCTCTCATTGATTCCATGAGGATTGCCTCATGGAATGTGCAAGGTTTAGGGAGACCCAAGTTTTTGGGTCAGAGGGATTTTCTGCAATAGGAGCTTTTGAGATGTCTTGTGGGTGGCATGATTGACATACTTATGCTATAGGGATATCACCTTTGTGAGAGCCGTACTCGGCGTTTTGGTAAGATCTTGCGTAGTCTCATAGGTCAGATCTTGCGTGGTCTCTATGAGACCTTTTGGTTAGTTGCTTTCAGGCCTAGAGGCATTCAAGGTGGTGTATGTATGACTATTGCAGACTCATGGAAGCCCGGGCATTGTGGGCAGAGGTATTATTGTGCCAGTCAAGGCCCAACGGATCACTATGTAGGTTCAAGGTAGCCTTATTGGGTTCTTGAACATCTATGCGCCCAACCATGGGAGTGAACAAGTTGAGTTTTGGGCACATATTGTGGATTCCCTGCCCTCATGCAGAGAAATGGTGTGTTGGGAAGACTTCAACATGCTGGAGGACCCCTCAGATAGGATTAGAGGCAGCCATGCTACAGCTCACGGGGCAGCTTGGGAGCGTCTATGTATGACCTTGAGGATTTCAGATGTATGGCAGCATGCAGGTCTTATATGCCCCTCAGATAGCCTCTCTTTCTCTCGACTGCCCGCTGCAGAGTAGGGGACGTGAATCTATCTAGAATAGATTGCTTCTACGCTAGTGATCACATTTGTGACATGGGGGGATCAATATGCATTGGACCAGATCAAGCAGGAGCTAGAAGAGCTCAAGGCTCAGCAAGAGTCTAAGGTTGTGGTCTCGTGTAGCTCATGTTGCTCTCTAGGGAATCCTCTACATGAATGCCCCCTTCGAGATTATTGCCACCTTTGTGAAAAATATGGACATGAAGACCAGAATTGCTACTACCTAAAGGGATTGCGGAAACTACAACAGAGCGTTCAACAAGGGTTAGCACCTGCACCTAACATGGTTTCCCCATATGGTCATCCAAACTACATGCCACCCTTGCTGAATACACCCTATGCAAAATATACAGAGAAATTTTCTATCTCAGAGCTTTTATCATGCTAATGCTACCTCTGTCCCTCAGACCTTCTACACCTCAGCCTCCACCTCCATGCCGCCAGAACAAAGACCACCTCATCCCCCGAATTGCTCATCCAATCGGCCCATTTTGTGCTACATAGGTGAGGAATATGGGCATTACCAAAACAAAGATCCTCTGCCAAAAGGGCGTCCTCCTTGCCGACATTGCCTTGAGGCTCAGGATAACTACAGTAAGGACTGTCCAAAAGAATGCGCATCTACATCTTTGAGCCCAAGTCATAGCCAACCTGAATTCACCTTTCTCAAACTCAATCTGATAGCAGTAAGCACCATCCCTCAACCGTCACCTTCTACTCTTGTGGTGGCCCCTCATGACAAATTCCAGCAGGTAGAGGATCCCACTAGTGTCCTCACTCGGGCCTAGAGGGCAGCCCTTGGTCTTAGCCTTCCAGCAACTTCCACTCTTCCACCAACTATCTCATCAATGAATACCCCGCTTCCAGCAATCGACAAGTCATCCCCTAGTGCCAAGAGAGGATCTTCCTCTCTGCTCTCCGATATTTATGGGGCTTTCTTGTAAGCAATAGTTGACCTACAACAAATCAAGGTACCAGAGAAAACACTAGTAGGAAAAGAAAAGCTTACAGTAGAGACTATCTTGAAGAACACCTTCCAACAGGTGTCGCTCTATGACATGCTTCGGCTAGATGCGGGTTTTTGAAGTGAACCCCTTGCCGTTTTTCAATCACTTCACCCCTGAGCAGGTCCTAGTGGCAGACGCCTCTCGGTGCAACCATCAATCCTATATGATATCCTACCCGTTGCTTCCCTCAGTGATTATAGAAGCCCTTGTCTCACTGTGTCCATCTTGGGACGGCAATTCTCAGGAGTGATAGTGGATGGGGGATCTGGCATCAACATGATGCCCGAGTTCACCATGTTGGCATTAGGTCTACAGCCTACCCGATCCGCCCCCTTCACAATTACTTTAACCAGAGGACAGTCTACCCACTGGGCATAGTGGACAAGGTGCCTCTGCAGGTACAAGACTTCACCTTTAGCTTGGATTTTGTTGTGGTTCATCCTCCCCAAGTTGAGGGAGGGTTTCCTTTGCTCATCGGTCGACCATGGCTTCGGCACACTAAGCGCTACATGATTGGGGCAATGACACCATGTGGATACATACTCCTGGCTCCCCAATGAAGCCCATCCACCTTGAAGGAGGGATAGATCGAGTGGTGCAACATAGTTCTTTGTCAGTGGAGTCAACCCCGAAGAAGACTTACTGGAGTGGTTGGAAGGTACCAAGTCTATGTCTGGTTATGAGGTCTCCATTGAATCTTTACCTGAGAATAACCCATCTTCCAATATCCTTACAATAGCTGGCCGTAGAGTGCCACCTAGCTAGGATACAGGTATGTCTGACTATCCAACCAAGTCAAAGCTCACCTTTGTGTTCGATGAACTACACTTCGACGAGCTTCCACAAGTATGGCTACAAGAAGCATATGCAGATTTCTATATCAATAAAACACCAGCTCCAGCTCATGATGTCTCTATGCTCCAAAAGGCGTAACCTATTCACTTGCAGAAACATCTTCAGAAATACCCTCTCAACACCCAGTTCAAGAAATCAAATTCGGTGACTCTGACAATCCCCAACCTGTTCTTTCAGCTGCATGGTTGTGGGACCAACCGGTGCTGCTACATCAAGTTTTTGCAACAACCAAGAAAATAGCTAGCGGACAGTCGTATTTTTTGTGTCCTATGTCCTAGAAGATAAGATTAGCCTCTTCCAAATCGACAAAAGAGTCATGCACTGATAATTTTGAAAGAGATTTCTTTGTAAAACTTTTGGTCAGCCTAGTGATGGTACAACTCGCAAATTCTCCTGTATGGATTCTGCATGGGAGTTGTTTTGCAAGGGTCACAGAGGGCCTGCTTCTTTCAAATCCTACAAACAAGTCACCTTAAGCTTCATCCACCAGATGTCTCTAAATTTTTAAAAGCACTCAAGGTTCTAGAAACACCTAAAATGGTTGAATATCTTCTGTCTACACTGTCCCCACTCTCTCTTCCCTCACCCCTACCCCCTACCCTCGCCCCTACCCAACCCCCTTGCCGCTATCCTCTCCCCTCTCGCCTCTAACGCCCCCCCCCCCCCCCCCCCCCCCCCCCCCCTCTTTGTGTACTTTTTGTACTTGTACTTCAGACATTGTATTAGATTCACCACTTTGTATCTGATGGTCTCATAGATCATTTTGGCCTTTTGAAGACGTTAATATATCATTTCATTTCATTTCTCTCTCTCTCTCTCTCTCTCTCTCTCTCCTCGGCCCTACCTTTTCTACTCCCCCTCGCGCCTACCCACCCCTACCCTCTCTCCCCTCACCCCTACCACCCAATGCACAGCTCTCACTCATATCTAGCCCTAGCTCCTACCTACCCTCTTCTTACCCCTACCCTACTGGCTTAACGTGGCGAAGAGAGAATTAAAGCTGTAGAGAGATTACAGTTAATGGGTGCATCTTGCTTAACATGCTTTGCTCCGCATTTGTGGTAGAATCCTTTCTCAACTCACTTAGTACCTGCAATCCCCTTTCACAGTTCAGTGGTTTCTCTCACCAAGACGGTAAGTGGTCTTGTGGCGGGCAACCTATAGCAGGGCTACAATGCCACTTGCACAGGACAGGCAGTTAGTTACAATTGGTCTCGAGTTCACACTAGACGGACTCTTGCCTGGGCACTGACACGTACGAGTGATATGGGTGGTGGTCTAGTAGACACCGTGGCCTGATCACCACCACCAAAGTTTGGAGATAGATGTAGCTGGATTGGTATATTTTGCTAGTTGTTGATGGCTCTTTATGATTGTATACATGTGTGATTGGTTCTAGTCGTCGTATGCTTCATCTTATTTCTTTGGTCTAGTGTCTTGAGTCTTGTGTCTTATGTCCAGCATTGCACATTCGCACTCTTTCTGCACATTGGAGCCTCGACACCCCCATTGACATGTGAGTCTTGGGCTTGGAGCTGAGTGTGCTGCTAGCCTGAGTCTGTATTGGTTCCATGAGTTAGTCGAGTTCCATGGTGTTCTGAGTCTATTGTTGTGTCTGTAAGTTTCTCATTCCGTTGTTGTGTTGTGTTTTCTTTCTGTTGGAGTGAGATTTCACACATATTGCAATGAGGAGCACCCACACTAGAGAGCACAACGCACTTTTCCTGCAACATATATATATATGTATATGTATGTCTGTGTGTGTGTGTGTGTGTGTGTTGTGTGTGTGTGTCTTATATTTTTCTAGTTGTTGATGGCTCTTTATGATTGTATACATGTGTGATTGGTTCTAGTCGTCGTATGCTTCATCTTATTTCTTTGGTCTAGTGTCTTGAGTCTTGTGTCTTATGTCCAGCACCGCACATTCACACTCTTCCTGCACATTGGAGCCTCAACACCCCCATTGACCTATGAGTCTTGGGCTTGGAGCTGAGTGTGCTGCTAGCCTGAGTCTGTATTGGTTCCATGAGTTCCATGGTGTTCTGAGTCTATTGTTGTGTCTGTAAGTTTCTCATTCCGTTGTTGTGTTGTGTTTTCTTTCTGTTGGAGTGAGGTTTCACACATATTGAAATGAGGAGCACCCACACTAGAGAGCACAACGCACTTTTCCTGCAAAACACACACACACACACACACAGACACACACAACACATATATAGTGGTATCAATAATGCCCTTCTTCTTTTTGTTGTTGAAAGACTTTTTCCTTGTGGTGGTAGGCATTGGTTTGTCAAAGGGGTAAGTTAAAGGCAGAACTGGTTTTGTAGGAAAAACCTTAGAGTAGAAGAATGAGAGTAGCCACATTGAAGAATGAGAGGCAAAGAAATCATCCAAATTGTAAAATTAAAGGAAGAATGTGTCCCACTTGTATAGGCTTGGGTCATTTCCAAAGTAATGAACTACAAGCTTTTTGTTTACTCGATCTTTTTGAGAGATTAGAAAGAACATAACACGTCAAATTTGTCAGAATAAGAACAAGAACGCCAAGAATTTTTGCAAGCTCAAGCCGATTGTTTCTCTCAGGGTTTTCCTAGAGAGCTATTTCCTAAGAGACCTGAAGATTATACAATTGATTTGATACTTGGCAATACACCACTGAACCGGCCACCTTAGAGAGTGAGCAAAGCCTAGAATGAGGAAATAATGAACCAAGCAAAATAACTTCTTGAAAAGGGTCTAATTCAACCAAGTACATCGCCATTTTGCTCACTAGGGCTACAGAGTGAGCAAAGCCGAGAATGAGGAAATGATGGACCAAGTAAAAGAACTTCTCGAAAAGAGTATAATTCAACCAAGTATATCGCCTTTTTCTTCAACAGTGCTAGTTTTGAAGAAAGATAGATCTTGGAGAATGTGCATTGATTATAGATCTCTCAATAAATTCACCACGAAAATAGGTTTTCATTACCTAGGATCGATGATATACTTGATAGACTACAAGGTCCGTCATGTTTCAACCAAATCAACCTGAAAGGTGGCTATCATTAGATTAGGATCACTCATGGAGATGTTTACAAGACTACGTTTAGGACATCCTTTGGATAGTATGAGGATTTGGTGATGCCTTTTGAGTTTTTCCTACCAGAGATACACTTTTTGGGACACATTGTCTTTGCAAAGGGTGTACAAATGGACCCGGCTAAGGTAGAAACCATTCGGAATCGGCCAGAACTAAAGAATGTGCATGAAGTTCAAAGCTTTTTGGGTTTGTGCTTGTATTACAGGTGGTTCATTAGAAAGTTTGGGAAGAGGCTTTATTGAGCACTTTTTGTGTTTTTTGTGTTGTCTCGATCACTAGTCTGCTTGTTGGTCTACTATCTAAGTTCTGTTCTTTTACACATTTGAGTTATTCAATTGTACTACGCACCATTGGAACTTGATTGAGACTCTGAGCATACTACTCTGAGGCTACCCACTTCACGTACATAGCACCAGAACAAATTTCTCTGCTGCTGGGTGCTTGTTAGATGGGCCATATCTTTGAGCGGGAAAGTCTGCCTACTTTGTCTCATTTCCAGTGTTCTCTTTCAGTTCTTGTTTGCTGTTTTCTGTCAATTTTGGTATTGTTTCACTGTTTTACCACGGTGTCAGGCGACTTGCCGGTTTCAAATCTCATAAAATTCACTTTCAATCTAGTAGCTAATCCAAACAATTCAAAAGCAGATATTATCATTTTTTAACGTCAGATTGATGTCTACAAGGCATGAAAACATCCACATAAGCTTGCTCTATAAAGTGTATACTAGGAGGTAAAAGCAAATCATGCAATTGACTAATAGTAGTCAAATGCTTCCAAAAAGGGAAACAAAGGATGTGTGGCATTAGCATAGAGGAGAGAACTCAAAAGACATCATTGTCTAGCCAAACGACCAAAAATTCATGCATTAGTAAGCTTTACATCAACGATACCAGCAAAGCATTGTTTAGCATTTTAGTTGTCAAGACCGAGACAAGTTATTGTTTGAGCAATAAAATCCCATTTGAGTATATCAAAATCTTTCTCAATATCCTCTTGCATAATCAACACTACTTGATTTTCTATTAAGCATATTCCACACCTATAAAGGTATTGGAAAATTATTTATAATTTTCCTTCGTGGAATAACCCCATATTGTGCTTCTTGAGAACCAGAAAGTAGACACACCTTCATACAATTAACCAACATCTTAGAAGACTATTTATGGTGCATGAGAGTATTGAGTCTCCAATTGGAAAAGTACTCACAGAAAGACTGCTTGGGTGAAAACAAGCCCCTCTTTATGACAATGAGGAAGGGATTGCTTATGACATGCCTGATTCATTATCAACAACAATGGCTGCTTGAGTGGTCCCAAAATTGAACGAATATTTTAACTATAAGACCATCCTATTTGGGATAATTCTAGGGATTGAACCTGATAGAATTCACTTTAATGCAGTTTCTGTAAAATCCTTTTTCAAAGCCAAGGCATCTGCTGAAGACAAGATGGGTGTGACATAAGATAACAAACTTTATCGAGCATGTAAGACAGCATGAGATGGAGGTGGAGCAGCACACACGCACACACACATATTTGTGCACATGCACACACACACACACACACACACACACATTTGTGCACATGCACACATATAGCTCCATATGCTGCTGGTACACAAACATGTGCCTGTAACACAACTTGAGGCACATGTGGAGGCTGCATTAATCAATGCCTTAAATATGTTGACTTACAGCAGGCATATCGTTGATCTAAAGTTATGATTACCTTCAAAGTTTTCATTTCTCTCTTGTTTTACCAATATTGACATTCTGAATTTTTCCTGCCATTAGATACAAGTGGTGATCATGGGAAACATATTTTGGACAGAGCTAAGGATTCATCGCAAATATGATCTCAAAGGTTCTTTGCAAGGACGCTCATCTAAGAATATTGAATTGGATGAGACAACCATACTGAAAGACCAGGATTTGGACTTTGATTTCCTCCTTGAACCGACCTGGCGGCTAGCTTTTTTTGAGTATGTCAGAGAATATGATTTTTTTTTGGCTTATCTTTAAATTATTCAATACTTACACATCAAACTATGTAGCCTCTCCTTCCAAAATTCCATCGATCAGTTTTGCAACAACAACCTGTTTCTCTAATGATCTACTCAACATCAATTCTCTTTGAGAAACTCCCCCTCCTCACAACCATCTTCCCCCCACTCAACCCAAAAAAATAAACTAAAAAATAAAGAAATTCTTATTGCCTTCTTCATCTCCCTATATTTTCTTGCACAAATTTTGCATCCAATAGACTTTTTAGCATCGCATCTTGTGGCGTGGTACCAAAGTGTCAAAAAAATCCCCATGTGTTCTTCGTCTCCCTCCTTTCCCTTCCATCAATTTTGCATCCAATACCATTTTAACATTGCATCTTGTGGTATCCTACCAAAGTGTAATGTCAATCTCACTTCCCTCATCTGTAAATGTAATTTTTATTATATGAATTATTGGGACCATCAGCATTTTGCCCAGCAAAATGATCTGTAGTCAAATAATTGGTCTGCAGAGCTCAGCCACCATTCTGTTTGGTCAGGTTAAGCAAGTTTTCCTCTTAGACGAGGCTTGTTCTTCTGTAAAGATATTCATCCAAAGAAATTGATGACTTTAAAACTCCTATCAGGTTTCTTTTATTTTACGGTTGGATAAAAGATACTATTAGACCACATCCACATCATTTTGGGACTCTTCAATTGCAGTGCACCACCTTCATCAGGGTATGACATAAAGTATCCCACAAACCTCCAACTCAGGTTTAGCTGATGACTGTATGACCTTCACTTTATTGTCAAAAAAAAAAGGTGATAGTGAAACTGACCATTCTTCTGTTTCAGAGACTGGACATTGTCTTGGGAGACGGGCATTCAAACCTGGTTTATATGCACAAAACTCTGTCCGGGATAGATGCACAACAGAATACAGAACTAAGGGTTCAAGCTACTGTGATAATAGGTTATCCTCATATACAGGCTACCCAATGACAGAGATTTCCAAGTCTGTTATGATGGGAACAAAAGCCTCACACTTGGGCACAACAATGTAGCAGGACTTTGCCAAGGTTCCTACTACTTTCTTTAGACGGTCCAGTGAGGAAAATTGGAAGAAATTTTTCTAGAGGGTTCCTTTCACATGCACTTAGGGTTTGGAGTGACCCTTTAGCTGGCTTTTTCAGGGATTGGGTCAGTTTGGTCTTACAGTAGAAGATATGTAAGCTCTATATTTTAGCTCGTAATGGGTATAATGAATGGATGAAATAAGGAGTCCAGAAAGTTGCACACTATATAGACTAGTTGATTATGAATGTTCACAGGTGGATAGGAGTTCAAGGCCAAGCTCAATTCAAACAATTGTAACAGGCTACCAGTGTGTCTTCAGCATTTCATCCGTTGGTTTGCTGCCAGCTTTCAGGAAATTGCCATCCATTGGCTTTGGGACTCCATTCTTCTCTGCTGATATATATCCGTAGTTGGTTTGGATCATATTGTCAACTTCTTTGTATGGTTGTGAGTTCTTGAGTCTAGTATCTTGAGTTCACGCACAACACGTCTTCACCATCCCTGCACAGTTGAGCCTCGTCACCCCCATTGTACCCATGAGTTCTGGGCTGGAGCTGACCTCAACTGAAGTCTCACTCTGTGGAAGGTCAAGCCGAGGAGCTGCTGGGTTTAAACTCTCTGTATTGGTCTGTTGGTTTTGACTGGGTTGGGCTGCTTCAGCTTGGTACAATGTAGTTTCTCCTTGACCTGGTTAGTTCTAGACCTATTGGTCTAGTAGTCTCTCGTCCTGGTGTAGTAGTCTCTCGGCCTGGTCTAGTCCTCTCTCGTCGAGGTCTAGCTAAGTGGTCCAGTCACTCGCCTTGGTTTAGTGGCGTCTAAACCAGTGTTCAAAAAGTTACAGGTCTTCGTGCCCAAAGCTTGGGTGGGCTTCTGGTTACTGCATGACACATACAAGGCAGTCAAAAGAGCGACAAACCCCACTACTAAGTCCTCTAAAGTACTACCACAGGAAGTGTCAACCCTTTGTGCCGAGCAGAAGTCTACCAGCCCCATTACCCCTACCTTCCCCCACAACTACCTCCATTCCCTCAACTAGTTCTTCACCTCCTATGTACCCTTCCCCTATAAATTTCTCGCCCATAATGTTACATCGAGCTCTTGAGCAACACACGCCTGCACAAACAGCTATGGAGGAGCTCACTAGCGTTTTGGCTAAGGTGAATATCAAGTTTCCGAATTTGTAGCGTGGATAATGTGTTGTGCTCTCTACAGTGTGGGTGCCCCTCAGTGCAATGTGCGTGACAATCTCACTCAAACAAATGGAAACTCTCTCAAACAGAATGAAACACAGAAACAATGGATAACAACAGAGACACAACAGTGGACCAGAACATGTGGACTCGACTAGCTCAAAGAACCATGTACAGACTCTGGCGTGGCAGCACACTCAGCTCCAGCCCAGGACTCACAGGTACAAATGGGGTGTCGAGGCTCAGATGTGCAGGGATGGTGAAGTAGTGCTCTGTGTAAGACTCACTACCTAGACGATGACCCGACCATCTATAAAAGATAATGATAATGACCCAACGGCTACTACTCATAGATACAATCATAAAGAGCCACCAACGGCTCATAAATGTCAGCCAGCTAAGTGTGACCTGGCCACATGTCCACTAGGCCACCATCCGTATCCCTGCCACGTGTCACTGCCTAGAGTGTCCGTCCAGTGTGAACAGACCAAACCAACTGTACTAACTCTAACTGTGTCCTGTGAAAGTGACACTGTAGCCTGCTATAGGTTGCCCACCACAAGACTGGTCACCGTCTCGGTGAGCCAAAACTGAATGAAACTGCAAAAGTAACTATATGTACAATGAAAGGTGGGGCAAGAGCACAGTCCTGTCACCCAAGGGAAAGTGTCGTCACCATTGCTGCTCCAGAAGTATCCGGATCGGGAGGAGCCATCAGATCGATTGTATAACTATGCGGTTGCTGTACTGTGCTCTGCATAACCTAGCTTCCTGTGGTTGTAGCAGCCATCTGCTGCACAGCGGATGGAAGCACCTGCCCTGAAGTGAACTCTGGACGCCTAGTAACACAACCATGGCGGTGTGCACGAGCAACACCGTCACAGCAAGGAACACTCTAGCTCTGCATGTATGGCATCTGGACCTGAGACCCCTGCTGAGTAAAGTAGTGGTACTGGGGCTGTGGGTAGTGTCCCATGAACTGCTGAGAGGGCTGAGAGGGACCTGCTAGCGTTGCAAATCCTGCTGGATTCTGGACCTGTATCCTTGGACCAGTCCATCCATATCCTACAGGAGCCTGGGTAGGCGTGTTCCCATACATAAGCATTTCTTGAAATCCCTGCACCTGTGCTTTTAGGTCATCAATAATCTTTGACTTTATCTTCAATGCTTGCTGTAGTACAAAAATCGTTGCATCTCGATCTGCGATGGCACTCTCGGCAACTCGCAAAGATCCCTCCATAGCTGCGTATGTGGCGAAGTGATGCTGGTGCGTTGCAGCTAGCTGCTCTGCGCCTAGCTCGATGGTCGCAATAGCAGCTCTGGAGTCCTGAAGTAACTTCTTTGAAAGCTGAAACAGAGAAGTGGAGTCGGTCCTACCTGAAAATCCCTCAGCTGCATGTGATGATGGAGGGCGCACCTGTGGCACAGCCGGCGACTAGAAGTAGGTACAATTGGTATAGTAGGTGCCTCGGAGATTGTTGTTGTAGGTGGAGCGAGAGATATGTTGACCGGCGTATGAGTGAAGATGGGAGAAAAAGGAAGAGGATCCTGTATGGGTGAAATGACCATCCTCTCCTAAGGAGCGGTAGTAGACACTGGTGTCGGCACAGCAGAACCAGGGGTAGAAGTAGACGTGTGACGCTGAAGATGTACCCTAGTCTGCTGGCTCTGAGAAACTAGCAAGGAGAGTAGAGACTTCACTGTATCCTTCACTACTTTCGCCTTGATCTTCTTTTTCTTGGTGACCGTGGGGTCAACCTGCATGCTCACGGTTTTCCTTTTCCCTTTCGAGGTTCCCTGCTCCTCATCCACTTCATTTGGGTTAATAGGTATGTTTATTACCCATGCCAAGAGAGGTGCCGCAAAACATTTAAAACTTAACTGTACATACTGCACTTGGGCCCGAAATCTTTTAGCCCTAGACTGCAAAGAGCTGAAGAGAATCTGGTGGAATCCACAAGGGATAGTGTGGAATAAACAGTATAGCCCGTCGCAGTGGGAGAATGTAGTGAGAAGATTAGTTTTTTCCTTGTCTTCTTTGGCATCTCGAGCCAGAAAGTAATACCTGAAGATTGCAAGAAGCCGTCTGTTTCGCTCATAATTTGGGTGATCCGAACTCAATAGCTCTTGACATGCTTGAATAGTCACATCCTTGGATAGCAAAGAGAAAGTGCGACTAGTAGACTTCACAGCTGGAAAGTTGGTCATACCCATGGCATGGCCAAGCCTTGTAGCTATTAGCTTGTGGCCCCGGACCTTTTGAAAGTCTTTGAACAGGTGTTGTATCAGCTCTGCTGGAACTGTATGAGGTAAATCTGCATCAGCCAGCCGAAAAATTTGGGCACCCCGCTCGCTACTGCTGGTTGCCCCCCCCCCCCTTGCTGTGCCATTGCTACCCTCCCCCCCCCCCCCCCCCCCCCCCCCCTCCTCCCCACCCGCTGCCCCTACACTGTCCCCCCACCCCCTTCAGCCCCTGCGCGTTGCCCCTCAGCCCACCCGCTGCCCCCCCCTATCTGCGCGCTGCCCCAAAGGCTGCCCGCAGCCCGCTGCCCTCCTCTCGCTTTGCCTTCCCCACTCCATCCCCCCGCTCGCTGCTGCTTGTGCACCCGCACATTGCACGGCTGCCCTCTTCGTCCTCGCCGTCCCCCCATCCCCCCCCCCCCTATCCTCTTCGCTTCCGAAGGCCCTCTGCACCTGGCTCGACAGCATTTTCTCTTCGGAAAAAGTGCCTGGCTGACTTGTTTGCAGGTTTTTTCTTCACCGCCCGCTTCTTCGACTCAGCAGTAGACACAGATAGAGGCTCCAGCTTCACCACAGAGTGACTCGCCTGAAGCCCCCTCGCCCGACCTCGCTGAGCCCACCATTCGACTTGCTCTTTCGCCGACAGAGCAAGCGAGCCTTGCCGCAGAGGTAGAACGCTTGCAGGCGACTTCTGTCATCTGCAAGGTTCTCGGCACTCGTCCTAGCAGAGGAGAGCTGCGAGACCTTCTCGAGGCCCGCCTCCTCGCAGAGGTGGGCAATTTCTTGGATGTCCAGATTCTCGGACGGGGGTACTACCAGATTGAGTTCGAGACTTCCGAGATGGCCTCCAAGGTCATAGCTATGAGTCCATTGGCCATCCGAGCATCACGTGCCCACTTTCGACAGTGGCGACATGGTTTTGACCCGACTTCGGATGTGCTAGTAGAGGAGGCGGACATCCCCATCTCAGTCTGCTTTCCGGGTTTACGGAGGGAGAACCTTCCACTTCTCTCCGCCATCGGGACTGTCTTGGAGACACCTCGTACGGCAGCATCAGTAGTTGCCAAGGCGGCTGACATTCCTTCAGTTCGAGTTTTGGTCAGAGATACCCACACGCTCCCGAAGGTCATCCTTCTACCTCGGGTGAGTGGGGGTTGGTTTAGACAGTGTGGAGTACTCGGGTCTCCCGAACCAGTGCTTCATTTGCACACAGATGGGCCACCTAGCGAAGGCCTGTCCACGGAAGAGACCACGACCCGCTCCTCAGCCTCAGCCTCAGCCTCAGCCTCAGCCCGAGCCTGCCAAGGCTAGCCACAGCCAGCAACACAGCGCACAGATTCAGCGCCACCCTCCGAGCTTGGGGCTCCAGCGGAGGAGGGGTGGCAGCAGGCCTGTGGCCGTCGACGCCAGGGGCCACAGCGACAGCCTGACACTCAGAGTGGCCCTCACGTGCCTACTCAGCAGCAGTGGGTTCCCACGGGAAACCGCTTTGGTCCTCTTGAGCAGGAGGAGCCCCCTACGCCAGCCTCCACCTCCGCTTCACCCTCGTCAGCCGCTTCGCCTTCCGATCTCCCCTCATCCCCTCCCCTGCCCTCTGCTCCAGTCCACTCCCCACCTCGCCCCCCCCCATGTCTCTGTCGCCCCACCCCGTTTCTCTTCTCCCCCGCCCCCCCCCAGCCCCTTCTCTCCCTCCTCTTGCTTCAGTACCACAGTCGGCTCAGGAGACTCGTCCCTCGCCGGCGGCTAGGAGATCTCTTGGCAGCGCCTTTGCCACGAGTCGCCTAGTGAGAGAGGGTCAGCCCTTCATGCGGCCCTCTCTGCAGATTCAGACATCTTCTCTTGCAGCTATCCCTCGTGGTTTGATGAGCATTGACCTCCGACGCCGCTGGGATTTCTTCGATTACGGGTTCACTCGCTTTCTCGGCGATTCCGCAGCAGACCACGAGGCAGCCTGCTTCAGAGTCCATGCTTTGTTCCTCGCCGCTAGGGGGACAGAGGCCTTGGACTCAGCAGTTGGTTTCTCCTTCCCCCTCTGTGGTAGGACTGAGAGAGAGTGGTCCCTCGACTCAGTGGTGGGATGGTTGCATACACAGGTTCTTGAGTTCTCTCACCACATGGAAGAACTTGGCGTTACAGACTTGCTGCAGACTTTGTGGCCACTGGCCAAGTTTGCGGTGACACCCCCAGACTCAGCAGGATGTAGACACATTGTGGTGTACTTTTTTGCTGATACGCAGTGTTTGCCTTGCTATGTATACATCCATGAGGACTCCTGGACAGAGGAGGTTGCTTTACGCACGGCTCGCTCTGCTTTGGCTTGGACCAGGCACTCACTACAGTCTCGCCTATCTAGAGGACGCTCGGATGCGGATTACTCCCCATCCAAGCCAGCCTCGAAGATAGCTCGTCTTGCTGCTGCGGCAACATCTGCTCTCTCTTGCTCCCCATGAGGATCGTCTCCTGGAACGTGTAGGGACTAGGTGGGCCCCAGTTTCAGCGATAGCGGGGCCGATTGCGTCAGGAGCAACACCGTTGCCTTGTGGGAGGAGAGATTGATCTCCTTATGCTTCAGGAGCACCATTTGTCTGAGAGCCGCATTCGGCGATGTGGTCAGATTTTGCGTGGACGCTATGATACCTTTTGGTCAGCTGCTTTTGGACCTGGAGGCATCCAGGGAGGGGTATGTATGACTATTGCGGACTCATTGCAGCTGGCCATTGTGGGCAGAGCGATTATTGTGCCAGGCAGGGCTCAGTGGATTACTATGCAGGTTCAGGGTGGCCATGTGGGTTTCCTGAACATCTATGCGCCCAATGTGGCGAGTGCTCGTGCAGAGTTTTGGTCACAGATTGTTGAGTCTTTGCCACAGGTTGACCAGTGGTGTGTAGGAGGGGACTTCAACATGTTGGAGGACCCTTCTGACAGGATCGGAGGCAGCCATGCTACTGTGCATGGAGTCGAGTTAGCAGCTTGGGAGAGGTTGTGTATGACTTTGAGGGTCTCGGATACATGGCAGCATTCTGGCTTTGTGAGGCCTCTAGAGAGTCTTGCCTTCTCTATATCAGACCGCAGAGTGGGAGGAGTGAATCTATCGCGCATAGATCGCTTCTACACTAGTGACCACTTCAGTGACTTGGGGGGATCAGTGGGCATCCTGGCAGGGACATCCTTCTCGGACCATGCACCAGTGATCCTCACAGTGGCAGACAGGCAGAGGAGTAGGAGCTCGATGCTTCGCATCCCAGAGCGGGTCTTGTTGGACTCAGCACTCAGAGAGAGGGTCGAGGCTCTATGGACAGAGGGCATGGACAGCCAGGCTCCACCTGCAGACAGAGTGGCCTCAGGCCTAGCTCGGCTTAGCCACTTCTTTCTCCAGGAGTCTCTGGCTCGACAGGCTACAGCGAGAGAGGAGGAGTAGCGTCTCAGACAAGGCATTGCTTCACTACAGAGGATGCAGGAGCAGCATCCAGACAGTCCATGGTTGGAGGAGTAGTTACAGCAGGCTCGATAGAAGCTTGCTTGCACAGAGGAGAGGCGCCATGAGTTTGCCTTTCACCGACAGGCATCTCAGTGGACTCAGGGGTGGGTGACAGAGTGACAGGTGCTTTTTTTGAGACAGTGGGACCTCGTCACTCGCATGCCAAGGTCAATCAGTTGAGGAGACCAGATGGGTCAGTTGTTTGTGAGCCAGAGGATATGCGTGCAGTTGCTACTGACTTTTACCGTGAGCTATTGTTGGCTGAGCCCGAGTCAGAGAGACAGGATGCATGCAGGGAGCAGGTTTGGGCACAGATGCCTTGTCTTGTGACTGAGGAGATGCGCCAGAGGCTAGAGATACCTCTTCAGCTTGAGGAGCTGCACACGGCTCTTAGGGCCCTCCCTCGTGGTAGCTGTCCAGGTGAGGATGGGCTGACTCCCAGCTTCTTCTTGGAGTACTGGGACATGCTTGGCCCAGATCTTTGTAGTACCTTTCAGTACATTCTGCACACAGGAGTGATGCCGGATAGCATGAGTGAGGGCCTGATTTACCTCATTCCAAAGGAGGGTGGCTCCTTGTATGAGATTCGACAGTGGCACCCCATCACCATTCTCAACTCAGCCTACAAAATTCTTGCCAAGGCTCTGAGTTTGAGGATTCAGCCACTTTTGGAGAGCCTTATACATGGGACTCAGACAGGTTTTGTCAAGGAACGCAGTATCCTTGACAACATCTTCACTTTTTGGGAGGCTTCTGCCCTTGCACGGCTCCGTGGGGAGGACCTTGTGATTCTTCTTCTCGATTTTGAGAAGGCATACGACAGAGTTGAATGGGACTTTCTAGAGGGCACGCTACGCAGGATGGGCTTCTCAGATGCTTGGATCAGAGGGGTGTCAGCTTTGTACAGACAGGCTCACAGTCAGGTGCTGTTGGCAGGAGGTAGAGGTGAGCGCTTCATGCTCACACGTTCGGTCAGACAGGGCTGTCCTCTTGCCCCTTTTCTCTTTCTGTTCTATGCGGCGGCGATGAGCAGATTTTTAGTGTCACAGCAGGTTGGTTTGAGAGGCTTAGCACTCCCTATACGGGGAGATGAGCTTCTGGACGTTGAGTTTACCGAAGACTCAGCCTTGTACTTAGAGGGCCAGGAGGCCAATCTACACAGATGTGAGCAGGCTTTGGAGACCTTCTGCTGTGCATCGGGCGCATTGATCAACTGGAGAAAGACAGTGGCTTTCTCGGTTGGCAGTGCTCCTGTGCCAGATTGGATGCCAGGAGAGGGTTTCAGGTGGATTCCTCCAGGGACTGCAGTTCGGTACTTGGGTTGTCAGGTTGGTCTGGACTTGTCCCCCGAGCAGCAGATTGCTCCTCTTCTCTTGTCCATCAGGAGAAAGCTATTACATTGGAGCTCAGCACGACTTTCGCTGGCTAGAAGAGTAGTAGTTGCCAACCAGGTGTTGTTGGCGACTATGTGGTACATCACTTCTTGCTGGATCTTCTCGAGTTCTTGTATCAGCCAAGTAGAGAGGCTGATCACGAACTTCTTTTGGTCAGGTCGCGATACTCAGATTGCCCGAGCCAAGGTGGCTTGGTCGGTCATCACACTTGTTATCAGGGAGGGCTTGGGATCATTGATCCTGCACAGCAGAGCAGAGCCCTTCTTGGGAAGTTTGTCGTCAGCCCTGGAAGGAATTCTTGTTGCAGAGGCTTCGTGCCAGGGTGCCTCAGTCAGGAGGTCCTTGGCAACCTTCAACCAGATGGATCTTTTCAGAGCTGCACCGAGTTGGTTTGAGCAGGAGACTGGAGGACAGATTCGCTGTGAGTTTGCTTCGATCTTGGGAGCTCTTACGGCGTGGCCTAGAGTAGAGACAGCCGACGTGCACGGAGGAGCGCCTACGGCAGCCCCTCGTCTGGAACCCCATGGTTAGCACTCAGAGAGGCCACTTGGTTGGGAGTCGGCCTCATGTTTCTTGGGGTCCCATGGCGGCAGGTCCAGTGCGTTCTCTAGGTTGCTGGCTAGAGTTCACAGGTTTGTCAGAGGAGGTGCAGGCTGTCCAGCTGCAGGGCATGAGAGGGGTGCAGAGCATGTGTCAGGACATCTCAGAGTCAGTTCCAGCTGAGTGGCTCACGCCTCTCGAGCCAGTAGCACCCCGGTGGATGGGAGCCTTCACACAACTGAAGGTTCTCATTTCAGTTAGGGCCTCCTCAGCGACTGTCCCAGCCCTGTTCTTCGAGCTTCAGAGTGGGGGACGATTACAGCGAGTTGCAGTAGAGGCCTCGCAGGTAGCAGAGTGCTGTTTCCAGAGGATCCGAGTTGTGGGCATCTGTGGGAGGACTTGCGTCATAGACCCTGAGCCAGCAGCTCTTGAGACTCGACACTGGAGGCTATGGGTTTGGGAGTGCTGTCCACTGGCACGAGTATAGTGGGATCCTGGTGAGTGGGCTATGGAGAGACTTCTTCTCTTCTGCCGACCGCCCAGGAGTCCCCTTCTTTCAGTACACTGTTCAGCTTGGACGTCATTTACTTGCAGCACAGAGAGAGGCCCGCCCCGCTGCAGCACGTCATTGGCAAGAGGAGGGCCTCACAGTCGAGTTCTTGGCAGCTTTTTGGCAGAGGCTGTGGGACTCCAGACAGCCGAGGCGCGTCACCTTGTTCCAGTGGCTGGTTGCACACAGAGCCACAGAAGTAGGGAGCTGGCTGGTGCATAGTGGTCTGTCGGCCGCATGTGCAGCCTGTGACTAGTTGGTGGAGAGTCAGCGTCACTGTCTTTGGGACTGTCCCTCGGCCCAGCAGGTGTGGCTACGTGTTCTTCAGCTGATGCCTGCCCTCTCCACGGCTCAACAGTACACTTGGGGGCAGCGGCTTGGTCCACCCTCACGGGCCCAGCACTCCAGTTTGAGCTATCTTCCACCGGCAGGATGATAGTGATATAGGGGGGGTGACCTACACTCCAGCCTGCTACAGAGATTACTCCACAGGAGTGGTGCAGTGAGAGAGAGGAGTGTTGGGAGCTCATCAGCGGCCTAGCTCTCTGGTGCATCTGGCGGGCCCGCTGTTTCCGCATCTTTGAGGCTCATCCTCTGCCACCAGCAGAGACTGTTCGTGACTTTTGGCTACAGCTGATCCATACTCTCAGAGGACAGCTTGAGGGACTACAGGGCAGCTCCGACGGCATGCGGGAGCGCCGCGAGGCTTTTCTTCGACTCTGGCGCCGTGGGCCTTTCTACACCATAGTCCAGGGGGTGCTCAGATGGCACTACTATCCACCTGTGTGGCTCTTCCCTCCTCCCATCTCTTGATTTA
This sequence comes from Adiantum capillus-veneris, assembly GCF_014529385.1. Classification (NCBI taxonomy): domain Eukaryota; kingdom Viridiplantae; phylum Streptophyta; class Polypodiopsida; order Polypodiales; family Pteridaceae; genus Adiantum; species Adiantum capillus-veneris. The sequence continues at coordinate 67,489,711 of NC_140940.1, read as the reverse complement.
GCCTCATTGTATATATGTTGTTTTCTCATTGGGAGAGTCTCCCCATCATGCTTGTTGTAGCCCTCTCTTGTAGAGGTGGATGTAGCCCTATGGGCAGTTTTCATGAACTAATAGAAGGATCTTTTTCTCGGAAAAAAAAAAAATCTGCATCAGCCAATGCGGTGAGGCCTAGAGTCCGTAGCTGAGCAGTCGAAAGCACCTCACTGAGAGATGGTCGAGGATGCTGCATATGAAAATTTAATGAGAAGGTTGTGCGATTTTTTGAAGAAGCAGGCCTCTTGATTTCATGAGTGATGATTGGCTGTTTTTCTTTTTTCTGAGCCACTTTTGAATGTTCCTCTTGATCACTGGAAGCACCTGACTCGGAATTTACATCTGAATCATCAGATGCTGCTGACTCTACTTTGTAGCTCTCATCACTTGGGTCACTGGGGGTAAAGTCATCTATGCCATGGCTGCTGCTTGCAGATACTTCCTCTGCTTTGCTCTCTGATTCTGCAACCAGAGCTTTCCTCTTCTTCAACTCTACCTTTTTCTTGCTACTTCCTTCTAGCTGTTTCTCCTGTTGCTTGCTACCTCCTGCCATGGTGAGGTCGGGTGGATGACAAACAGTGAGCAGTTGAGTAGACCTGTTGATGAAAAGCACCTCGATCAGACAGACGCAGACCAAGGCGGAGTATAGAACCGATTTGGATTTGGCTAGGCAGCCTTTGGACAGAAGGGGACCTGGTGCGATTTATGGTGGGGCTGGGCGAGAGGTTACGACTGAGGATTGGGTATAGGGGCGAATCAAGAGGTAATAGGCGAAGAGGTTAGGGCTGAGGCGAGTAAGTTAGGTAGGGGCGAAATTAATAAGAAAGGGCGATTTTTTTTTTTTTTTGGGGCTGCGGCGACTGCAGAGGAACTGGGTAGGGGCGAAATAAAATAGTGCAGGGGCGAGAGTGGGTGGGTAGAGGGTAGGGGCGAGAGGGGGTGCTGAGAGGGTGGGGGCGAGGGGGGAGAGTGGGAGGGTAGGGGTGAGAGGGGGTGCTGAGAGGGTAGGAGCGAGGGTTAGAGGGTAGGGGCGAGAGTGGGAGGGTAGAGGGTAGGGGCGATTGGTAGAGGGTAGGCGAGAGGGTTAGAGGGTAGGGGCGAGAGGGGGTGCTGAGAGGGTAGGGGCGAGAGGGTGAGAGGGTAGGGGCGAGGGTAGAGGGTAGGGGCAGTGCTGAGAGGGTAGGGGCGAGAGGGTGAGAGGGTAGGGGCGAGGGTAGAGGGTAGGGGCAGGGGTAGAGGGTAGGCGAGAGGGTTAGAGGGTAGGGGCGAGAGTGGGAGGGTAGAGGGTAGGGGCGAGGGCTAGAGGGTAGGCGAGAGGGTTAGAGGGTAGGGGCGAGAGGGGGTGCAACTGGGTAGGGAAAATTGAATAGGGGCGAATTATGAAGGATAGGCGAATTTTACAAGGGGCTGAGGCGAATCCAATATAGGCAGGGGCGAATCCAGGCAGAGGAGGGCGAATTTCACAGTCCCAAATTCTTGCAGCCGGCAGCTATGAAAAAGGGACGAATTGGGAGGGAAGGGGATATTGCAGCCAGCAGCTATGAAAAGGGACAAATTGGGAGGGAAGGGAGCCGAATTTGGAGAGAGCAGAGGAGGGCGGATTTAAGAGATAGGGGAGGGAGACTAATTGGACAAATGGGATGATTGGCAGCCAATGCTGAAGACGAAAATTTTTTTGTGCCCCTCCGGTGAGGATACCATACATCGCTTTGCACACCTTGCAGAGAGGCATACAGCCAAGAGTTTACCGCTGCTTGATATAAGCATGTCCTTGAATTTTGCCCATTGTGACCACAGTGAGAACAATGCTCAGCCATTTTCGAAGAAGGCCAAACAAGGCCAAGGCTAAGAACTTACTTACCAAATCTTTACTAACAAGCAACTTATATGTGGCAGACCTTGAGAGGAGGTAGTACCCTTAAAGAAAAGATCACCAAAGAGACTAGGAGCTTAACTGTATAACACTGATGATAGAACAATTAGAGAAAGAGTGATTGAATTGTAAGAAGTTGAAGACAATACCCAATTACCGAGACTGAGTGGGAAATGATACTTCAGACTGAAAGATGGAAACTTCTACAAACCTAGCAGAGATTGAGACATAACAAAACCTCCCGTTCTGGTGGTGGAAAGGTAGTTGGGATGAGAGAGATGGGATATTTGAACCAACATATGGCGAAATGCTGCAGATTACTTACTCAGAGTAATAGCACTTGATTCTGGAGCCATTTACCAGAGGCAGTGGGACACCTTCTAGAGTGACTAACTGGACTACCCCTTGTGGTAAAATCTCTTCCACCACGAAGGGCCCTTGCCAAGCTGGAACCAACTTCTTTGATTTTTTCAAATATTTTGCCTGATAGAGTAGCACCAGTGTGCCTTGCGTTATTTTCGGCTTTCTGAGGTGGCGATCATGCCACGCTTTGCGACGAAGTTTCTCCGCTTGGAGAGCATGAGAAGCTAAAAGGCGGCTTTCATCCAATAAGGTAAGACGGGATATAGAAGCAGCTTCCATGCCCCAACTTGCACGCAGACTCCCCACCCTAGGGGATCCGGAGTTGAACTCAAATGGAGCTATGGCTTCCAAACCGAAAGCGAGTTGAAAAGGCGTGTGATTCGTTGTTGCTTTGAAAGATGTGCGGTATGCCCAAAGAGTTCCGTGCATAGCCTGAGCCCACGATGCTGGATGGAGATGACATGCTTTTCTCAGGAGTGCGATCAGAACCTTGTTGGTGCTCTCAGCCTGCCCATTGGCTCTAGGGTAATAAGAGCACGACTTGCAATGAAAAATCTTGTAATTGGCCAGTAAAGTTGAGATCATGTCATTGAAAAAATGATTGCCCCTATCATTGGTGATCTCTAAGGGACATCCAAATCTGCATAAAATATTTTCATATAAAAATTTGGCTACTGTATTGCCAGTGCAATCTTGGACTTCAACAACAATCTCCTCTTCTGCAGTGGAGATGCCTTCTCTGGGTACAGCCCAGTAGATAGAAAATGTAGGACCTCACCGTACCATTCTGGTATTGTATCGATTTTAAAAAGACTGCTATCTGGAAAGTCATCCGCAATCCCAGTAGCTTCTTCACCTGTGTGAATGCGAGAGAGGTGGTCAGCCATTACATGATGCTTACTAGGACGGAGTACCACTTCAAAATCAAACTCTTGGAATAGGAGGAGCCATCGCCATACTCGACCTTCGACCTGTGGCTTATTAAGCAGATAGTGCAAGGCATGGTGATCAGTAATAATTGTGAAGTGGACCCCTAGCAAATAGTGACGAAATTTTTGTAGAGCATACACTATAGCCAAACCTTCCCTCTCTAAGGTGCTATAGTTGCGCTCTGCTTTGGTGAGCAGGCGACTTGCGTAATGTACAGGGCGATCCAAGTTGAACTCTTTGCTAGGCTGAGTCAGCACAACACCCACAGCCAGCAGACTGGCATCTGTATGCACATGAAAAGGTAGGGCCCAATCCGGGGCAACTAGAATAGGCGCTTCAGTGAGGCGTTTTTTGAGGTATGCAAATGCTTCGGCCTCAGGTGTTGACCACTGGAAGGGAACAGCAACACTTGTGAGCCGGGTCAATGGTTGAGCCACCTGTGCATACATACATATAAACCTGCGATGATAGCCGGTGTGGCCCGCAAAGCTCTGAACACCTTTGGGATTTATGGGAGGAGGTAACTTCAAGATGGCCACTATCTTCTCTGGGTTAGGTGCTAAACCTTGAGCAGACACCACATGGCCCAACAGTGTGCCCTCTCTGACCAAAAAATGAAACTTGTTCGGATTGAGCTTCAAACGTGCCTCTCTGCACCTGAGGAAGACTGTAGAGAGTTGAGCAAGATGCTCCTTTAGATTTTCTACTGGGGTCGAACATTGAGCACCCGAGAAGGTGGAAACGTTATCCATGAATATGCGAAGGTGATCAGTAAGCAGAGGACAAAAGATGAGATATACTATGCGATTGAAAGAAGGCGGTGCATTTTTAAGCCCAAAAGACATTCTAGTGTAGATGAAAATACCCCAGGGAGTCACAAAAGCTGTTTTGATTTGGTCGTCAAGATGTATTCCTAACTGATTGTAGTCGCTGAACCCGTCCATAAAACTATACAGTACATGGCCAGCGACATCTTCGAGGACTCTCTCAGTGAAAGGTGTCGGAAATCCATCCGGGATTGTGACCTTATTCAGAGCCCGGTAGTCAACGCAAACTCGAATTTTGTTGGACTGCTTCTTTGGGGCAATAACCATAGGGGACAACCATTCTGAGTGCTCTACTGGTACAATAATACCTGCTTCTTGCATTTTTTCCAACTCGATTTTGACTGCTTCTACATACTTGGGATTCAGTTTGTAAGCGTGTCCTCTGACCGGCTTAGCCCCCTCAACCAGAGGAATTGTGTGGACTCCTAGCTCTGCTGGGATTCCTTCCAAATCGTGGTAAGACCAAGCAAACACATCCTTGAAAGAGCGCATGAAAGAGATTACCAGGTGGAGTAGAGCGGGGTGATCCCATAACCAAGTGGCTAACAAGATGGGCTGATGGTTGTCAGGGCCGCCTAGGTTGACCTCTCTGACTGGTTCAGGCCGTGCAGTGGGCGAGGCTGCGTCAGGGAGAGAAGACCGTGCCGCCTCTGTTAGCTTCTGGACATTATGAGTTGGTGTCTGATCAATGTTGAAATCAGCATACTCTTCCTGCAACCATCCTGATGGAAGCTCTGCAAATGGTAAATCCTCAGATACCTCTGCAAAGTGCTCCGGCATGGGTGGAGAGTCAGATGGAGTAGAGGCTAAGGAAGGAGCTGGGGTGTTGGCCAACTCTTGCAAGGGAGACTTTTTCCCCCTTCTATGGTGGGTTATAGGCGCACCCAGGCCGACGGTTTCCATCAAGGGACCCTCTAAATGATGGGCACCAGAGACCGGTCCACTTGGTTCTGGCTCACTTGGCTGACTGGGATTACTGGCTTGAGGTGTAGCTTCAGGTTTAGCTTCAGGTGTAGGATCAGGGGGAGACGGTGAATCTGTTGGTAAAGGTTGAAGAGAGACTACATATCATGGCATCGAAGAGGTAGCTTCTAACCACTGCACTAAGTTTTCATCGGACCCATCAGGAGGGACCGGCTGCTCCAAGTCAGGGTTGGACTCTACTGACAAAGAGCTATGCTGAACGACCGGATCCATACCTCCTTCAAAACGAATTTTTCGCATAGGAGAGCCAGGAGTATGTATCCACATGGCGTCGTTTCCCCAGTCGTGAAGTGCTTTTGTATGTCGCAACCATGGCCTACCAATCGGCAAGGGATAACCTCCCTCTACGTGGGGAAGATTAACTACCACAAAATCCAAGTTGAAAGTGAAATCTTGTACCTTCAGAGGCACCTTGTCGACTATGCCCACTGGGTAGACTGTTCTCTGATTGGCCAATGTAACAGTGAAAGGAGCAGGTCGGGTAGGCTTTAGACCTAAGGCCATCATAGTGAATTCGGGCATCAAATTGATTCCAGATCCACCATCAACGATGATGCCGGATAGCTGGTGCCCAAGAATAGATACAGTGAGACGAGGACTTTTATAATCGGTGAGGGGAGCAGATGGATAGGAAATCAAATAAGACTCTGAGGGCTGTACAGGGAGGTGCTCGCCACTAGGCCCAGCCCCTGGGTACAGAGACTGAATGACTGACAGGGTGTCACTTCTAAGTGTTGCGTCGAGCCTTAGCATGTCGTATAGTGACACCTGCTGAAAAGTATTTTTCAAGATGGCTTCTGTTGTGGGCTTGGCGCCTTCGAACTGGGCTCCCTTTGGGACCTTAATCTGTTCCATGTCAGCCACTGCTTCCAAGAAGGCTCCATCAATGTCAGATAACAGGGAAGTTTGTTTGCTTTGAGCAATTTTGAAGGACTCATCCTTTGGGTCAAATAGACCAGCTTGAGGAAGTGGGGACTGGCGAGGTGGACCTGTGGGCAGACTGAGACCAAGAGCTGCTCTTTGTGCCCGAGTAAGGACACCAGCAGGCTCCTCCACTTGCAGTGGCTTAACCACATGAGTAGAAGGTGATGGTTGAGGCACGGTGTTCACAATAATCAAGTTTATCTTCGGGAAGGTGAATTCTTGCTGGTTCTGAGTCGAGCTTGAAGACATGGATGCCCTTTGCGTGGGACAATCCTTACTGTAGTGATCCTTCGAATCAGGGCAATGACGACAAGGAGGGGACCCCTCAGGTAAAGGACACTTGCTCTGACAATGCCCATATTCTCCGTATCTGTAGCAGAGTATGGGCCGATTGGAAGGACGAAACGGGGGGCGAGGTGGTTGCTGCATGGAGTTGGAGGCTGAAGTGTAGAAGCTCTGAGGGGTTTAGGTGGCATTAGCATTATAAAAGCTTTGAGTCGGGAAAGTACTTGACATACCTTGGACACCTGTAGTGCGGATAATGTGTCGTGCTCTCTACAGTGTGGGTGCCCCTCAGTGCAATGTGCGTGACAATCTCACTCAAACAAATGGAATTTCTCTCAAACAAAATGAAACACAGAAACAATGGATAACAACAGAGACACAACAGTGGACCAGAACATGTGGACTCGACTAGCTCAAAGAACCATGTACAGACTCTGGCGTGGCAGCACACTCAGCTCCAGCCCAGGACTCACAGGTACAAATGGGGTGTCGAGGCTCATATGTGCAGGGATGGTGAAGCAGTGCTCTGTGTAAGACTCACTACCTAGAGAATGACCCGACCATCTATAAAAGATAATGATAATGACCCAACGGCTACTACTCATGGATACAATCATAAAGAGCCACCAACGGCTCATAAATGTCAGCCAGCTAAGTGTGACCTGGCCACATGTCCACTAGGCCACCATCCGTATCCCTGCCACGTGTAACTGCCCAGAGTGTCCGTCCAGTGTGAACAGACCAGACCAACTATACTAACTGTAACTGTGTCCTGTGAAAGTGACACTCTAGCCTGCTACAGGTTGCCCGCCACAAGACTGGTCACCGTCTTGGTGAGCCAAAACTGAATGAAATTGCAAAAGTAACTATATGTACAATGAAAGGTGAGGCAAGAGCACAGTCCTGTCACCCAAGGGAAAGTGTCGTCGCCATTGCTGCTCCAGAAGTATCCAGATCGGGAGGAGCCAATAGATCGATTGTATAACTATGTGGTTGCTGTACTGTGCTCTGCATAACCTAGCTTCCTGTGGTTGTAGCAGCCATCTGTTGCACAGCGGATGGAAGCACTTGCCCTGAAATGAACTCCGGACGCCTAGTAACACAACCATGGCGGTGTGCACGAGCAACACCGTCACAGCAAGGAACACTCTAGCTCTGCATGTGTGGCATCTGGACCTGAGACCCCTGCTGAGTAAAGTAGTGGTACTGGGGCTGTGGGTAGTGTCCCATGAACTGCTGAGAGGGCTGAGAGGGGACCTGTTGCCGCTGCAAAGCCTGCTGGATTCTGGACCTGTATCCTTGGCCCAGTCCATCCATATCCTACAGGAGCCTGGGTAGGCGTGTTCCCATACATAAGCATTTCTTGAAATCCCTGCACCTGTGCTTTTAGGTCATCAATAATCCTTGACTTTATCTTCAATGCTTGCTGTAGTACAAAAATCGTTGCATCTCGATCTGCGATGGCACTCTCGGCAACTCGCAAAGATTCCTCCATAGGTGCGTATGTGGCGGAGTGATGCTGGTGCGTTGCAGCTAGCTACTCTGCGCCTAGCTCGATGGTCGCAATAGCAGCTCTGGAGTCCTGAAGTAAGTTCTTTGAAAGCTGAAACAGAGAAGTGGAGTCGGTCCTACCTGAAAATCCCTCAGCTGTATGTGATGCTGGAGGGCGCACCTGTGACGCAGCCGGCGAGCTAGAAGTAGGTACAGTTGGTGTAGTAGGTGCCTCAGAGATTGTTGTTGTAGGTGGAGCGAGAGATATGTTGACCGGCGTATGAGTGAAGATGGGAGAAAAAGGAAGAGGATCCTGTATTGGTGAAGTGACCATCCTCTCCTGAGGAGCGGCAGTAGACACTGGTGCCGGCATAGCAAAACCAGGGGTAGAAGTAGACGTGTGACACTGAAGATGTACCCTAGTTTGCTGGATCTCAGAAACTGGCAAGGAGAGTAGAGACTTCACTATATCCTTCACCACTTTCGCCTTGATCTTCTTTTTCTTGGTGACTGTGAGGTCAACCTGCATGCTCACGGTTTTCCTTTTCCCTTTCGAGGTTCCCTGCTCCTCATCCACTTCATTTGGGTTAATAGGTATGTTTATTACCCATGCCAAGAGAGGTGCCGCAAAACATTTAAAACTTAACTGCACAGACTGCACTTGGGCCCGAAATCTTTTAGCCCTAGACTGCAAAGAGCTGAAGAGAATCTGGTGGAATCCACAAGGGATAGTGTGGGTTAAACAGTATAGCCCGTCTCAGTGGGAGAATGTAGTGAGAAGATTAGTTTTTTCCTCGTCTTCTTTGGCATCTCGAGCCAGAAAGTAATACCTGAAGATTGCGAGAAGCCGTCCGTTTCGCTCATAATTTTGGTGATCCGAACTCAATAGCTCTTGACATGCTTGAATAGTCGCATCCTTGGACAGCAAAGAGAAATTGCGAGTAGTAGACTTCACAGCTGGAAAGTTGGTCATACCCATGGCATGGCCAAGCCTTGTAGCTGTTAGCTTGTGGCCCCGGACCTTTGGAAAGTCTTTCAACAGGTGATGTATCAGCTCTTCTGGAACTGTATCATGTAAATCTGTATCAGCGAATGCGGTGAGGCCCAGAGTCCATAGCTGAGCAGTCGAAAGCACCTCACTGAAAGATGGTCGAGGATGTTGCATATGGAAATTTAATGAGAATGCTGAGCGATTTTTCGAAGAAGCGGGCCTCTTGATTTCATGAGTGATGATTGGCTGCTTTTCTTTTCTCTGAGCCACTTTTGAATGTTCCTCTTGATCACTGGAAGCACGTGACTCGGAATTTACATCTGAATCATCAGATGCTGCTGAGTCTGCTTTGTAGCTCTCATCACTTGGGTCACTAGAGGTAAAGTCATGTATGCCATGGCTGCTGCTTGCAGATACTTCCTCTGCTTCGCTCTGTGATTCTGCAACCAGAGCTTTCCTCTTGTTCAACTCTACCTTTTTCTTGCTACTTCCTTCTGGCTGTTTCTCCTGTTGCTTGCTACCTCCTGCCATGGTGAGGTCGGGTGGATGACAAACAGTGAGCAGTTGAGTAGACCTGTTGATGAAAAGCACCTCGATCAGACAGACGCAGACCAAGGCGGAGTATAGAACCGATTTGGATTTGGCTAGGCAGCCTCTGGACAGAAGGGGACCTGGTGCGATTTATTGTGGGGCTGGGCGAGAGGATACGACTGAGGATTGGGTATAGGGGCGAATCAGGAGGTAATAGGCGAAGAGGTTAGGGCTGAGGCGAGTAAGTTAGGTAGGGGCAAAATTAATAAGAAAGGGCGATTTTTTTTTTTTTTTTGGGCTGGGGTGACTGCAGAGGAACTGGGTAGGGGCGAAATAAAATAGTGCAGGGGCGAGAGTGCGTGGGTAGAGGGTAGGGTGAGAGGGGGTGCTGAGAGGGTGGGGGCGAGGGTTCTCCTGTCTGAGAGAGAAGGATCTCTCTTCGTGAAGGGCCCGCTGTAACTTTAGGGCTTCCAGTTCCGTTCTTAAAGTAGTCAAGGGGTCTGATGGACTGTCCACAAGTACAGGGGCAGTATCTAACTGAGGAGAGTCAGTGAACTGCCTTCTTGCTCCCTCTATTCTAGTAGCAGTAGCAACAAAGTCCTCCAGAGTGGCTTCAGGACGGAGACTTTCTCTGAGCTTTTGTTGAAAAGTCTTAGGCAGAGCCTTCTCTACCCACTTCTTCACCATGAATTCCCCTCGTTGCTGAGGAAGCTTGGCGACCAGGGACTTTGTTCTGGTCATGAGCTCTGCAAATGTCTCCTTGGGCTAGAGCAATAGGTTGGCCAACTCATCTAGAATCTTCTCTTGATAATCCCCTGGTCGGAAAGCTTCACAGAACTGCTGTCTTAACATGGTCCAAGTAGTAAAGTGGTTTTCAGCAAACTGACTGTACCATTTATCTGCAAGACCATCCAAGGTGGACGAGAAGAGCACCAAGTATGCGTCTTCTCTGTTGAGGCCACGACCTCTGCAAAGAGAGACAAACCTCCGAGCATGGTCGTCTGCATCTTCTGCGGAGAGACCTTTAAAGGTAAGGAACTTGATGTTCACGTTTGCCAGAACACTTGTGAGCTCCTCCATGGCCTCTTGCTCCTGAGTCTGTTGCTCACTAGCTTGCTGTAACAAAATGGGGGAGAGCCTTACCGGAGAAGGTGACCTGGAGGATGTAGAACCGTTCGAAGGAATGGAGGTAGCCATATGAGTAGGTATGGGTGATGGGGTTAATATGCTTCTACTGGGCACCAAGGGTTGACACCGTCTGTGGTAGTACTTCAGAGGACTCAGTAGTGCACTTTGACGCTCCAAAGACCTCCTTGTATGTGTCATGCAGTAACCGCCCACTCCACCAAGCTTTGGGCAAGAAGACCTTCACTTGGGCAAGACAACCTTCACTTGGCTGAACATTGGTCTAGACTCTACTAGACCAGGGCGAGTGACTAGACGACCTAGCCTGGACCAGGACGAGGAAGGACTAGACCAGGGACGAGAAGGACTAGACCAGGACGAGCACTGGGTGGACCAGGGTGAGAGAGGACCAGACCAACAAGGCGAGAGACTAGACCAGCTAGATTAAGCTGTCAAGGGTGAAATTGGACCAGACCAACAGGCTGCACAGGCGAAGCGAAGAAACCAGCTACTCAACAGAGTGAGACTTCAATTGAGGTCCCACCGTGATCGCCAAAATGAGAGCACCTGTAGCGCGGATAATGTGTCATGCTCTCTGTAGTGTGGGTGCCCCTCAGTGCAATGTGCGTGACAATCTCACTCAAACAAATGGAAACTCTCTCAAACAGAATAAAACACAGAAACAATAAATAACAACAGAGACACAACAGTGGATCAGAACATGTGGACTCGACTAGCTCAAAGAACCATGTACAGACTCTGGCGTGGTAGCACACTCAGCTCCAGCCCAAGACTCACAGGTACAAATGGGGTGTCGAGGCTCAGATGTGCAGGGATGGTGAAGCAGTGCTTTGTGTAAGACTCACTACCTAGACGATGACCCGACCATCTATAAACGATAATGATAATGACCCAACGGCTACTACTCATAGATACAATCATAAAGAGCCACCAACGGCTCATAAATGTTAGCCAGCTAAGTGTGACCTGGCCACATGTCCACTAGGCCACCATCCGTATCCCTGCCACGTGTCACTGCCCAGAGTGTCCGTCCAGTGTGAACAGACCAGACCAACTGTACTAACTGTAACTGTGTCCTGTGAAAGTGACACTGTAGCCTGCTACAGAATTTCAAGGGTCTCTCCACCGAGGATGCCGACGACCATGCCAGGAGATTTGTTTCTCTCTGCAGGGGTCGTGGCCTCAACCGAGAAGACACCTACTTAGTACTTTTCCCGTCTACCTTGGATGGCTTAGCAGACAAATGGTACAGTCAGCTTGTAGAAAACCACTTTACTACTTGGGCCGCATTAAGACAAAAATGCTTTGAAGTTTTCAAACCAGGGGACTTTCAAGAGAAGGTTTTGGATGAGTTGGCTAACCTGGTGCTTCAGCCCAAAGAGACTTTTGGAGAGCTCATGACCAAAACAAAGTCTCTGGTCGCCAAGCTTCCTCAGCAACCAGGTGAATTCATGGTTAAGAAGTGGGTAGTGAAAGCTCTTCCCAAAACATCCCAGCAAAAACTTTGTGAGAGTCTCCGACCTGACGCCACTCTAGAGGAGTTTGTCTCGCAGCTGCTACTCGGATAGAAGGAGCTAGGAAGCTGCTCACCGACTCTCTGAGGTAGAGACCACCTCGGTCTTTTTAGAAAGTTCCTCAAATCCTTTAACTTCTTTACACAGAGAACTAAAATCCCTGAAATTACAACGAGCTCTTCAAGAGGAGGGATCATTCTCTCTTCGGCAGGAGAAGCTAAAACATCAAGAAGGTTTGGAAAATATCAGGCACAAGCTGGAAGAGCTCAAAGCTCATCAGGAGACTAAAGCTATGGTTTGGTATTCCTCTTGTCGTTTTTCCAGGCATCCTCCGCAAGAATGCCCGCTCCGACTTACTGTCACTTCTGTGAGAAGTCCTGCCATGATGACAAGGAGTGCTACTTTCTGAAGGGACTGCGTCACCTACAACAGAGCCTCGCCCCAACGCTTCAACAAAGCAAGAATGCCCGCTCCGACTTACTCTCACTTCTGTGAGAAGTCCTGCCATGATGACAAGGAGTGCTACTTTCTGAAGGGACTGCGTCACCTACAACAGAGCCTCGCCCCAACGCTTCAACAAAGCGTGGCTCCTGCATTCCATATGGTTTCTCCTTATGGTCAACCAAACCAGATGCCACCTTTGCTGACAACCCCTCCTATGCCAGTGATGCAAGAGTACCTTTCCATCTCAAAGCTTTTATCATGCTAGTGCCCCCTCAGGTCCTCAGAGCTTCTACACCTCAGTTGCCAGCCCTATGCAGCAAGAGCAAAGACCACCTCGCTCGTCCAATCGCCCTATTCTATGCTATAGGTGTGGGGAGTATGGACATTACCAAAGTAAGTGTCCCCTCCCTGAAGGATCTCCGCCTTGCTACCATTGCCCTGAGGCGAAAGATCATTACAACAAAGATTGTTCAAAGCAAAAAGCATCCACATCTTCGAACCCGAGTCTAAACCAACAAGAGTTCACATTTCCAAAGACCAACCTAATTGCGGTAAGCACCATTCCTCAACCATCACCTGCTACACGTGTGGTTACCCCTAAGGATAAGGCGCAGCAGGTGGAGGAGCCCACTGGTGTGCTCACTAGGGCGCAACGAGCAACACTAGGCCTCGGTCTTTCTGAAGGTCCAACTATTTCAGTTCCTTCTCAACAACCTCGTCCATTTGCAATATCTAACAAGCCATTCCCTAGTCCTAGCTGACCGACCTCTATGCTATCTGAGATTGATGGGGCCCTCTTGGAATTTGGAGCGGAGATAATGTGTCGTGCCCTCTATAGTGGGTGCTCCTCAGTGCAGTGTGCGTGAGATCTCACTCCACAGAATGCAACACAGAAAACAAAAAACAGTAGAGCAACATCAACACGACTTAGCAGTGAACCTGAACATGAACAACATGAACATCGACTAACTCAAAGAAACCAATACAGACTCTGGCATGGCAGCACACTCAGCTACAACCCAGCTCTCATGGGTACTGTGGGAGTGTCGAGGCTCAATTGTGCAGGGATGGTGCAAACATGTTGTGTATAACTCAAGATGATAGACTCTAGACGACTGACCACAAAAAGTAGATGATAGGCTCAATTGTGTAGGGATGGTGTAGACATGTTGTGTATAACTCAAGATGATAGACTCTAGACGACTGACGACAAAAAGTAGATGATAGATAAAAACCCAAACAGCTACGGATATATACAACCATAAAGAGCCACCAACGACTCATAAATATCTAATCCAGCTAAGACTATCCCAAAACTGTAGTCGTGGTGGTCTAGCCCCGCGTCCGCTAGACCACCACCCATATGCCAGCCACCTATCACAGCCTAGGCAAAAGTCCGTCCAGTGTGGACTCACCCCAACTGCAACTAATTGTCTGTTTAGTGCCTGCGACACTGTAGCCCCTACTACAAGTTGCCCGCCACAAAACCACTCACCGTCTTGGTGAGAGTAACACTATGCTACAAAGAGAATCGAGAAGTCTCTATATGTACAAAAGAAAATTGGGTGGAGCATTGCAGTCCTCTCAATCGAGAGAAAGCGTCGTCGCCACTGCTGCACATGAAGTATCCGCCTTTGGGGGAGGAGCCATCAAATTGATAGTGGGAGGATGCTGCTGATGAGCTCTACTGCTCTGGACGAACTAGCTCCCGGTGACCAGAGCTACCACCTGCCGCGCAGCTGATGGAAGCACCTGGCCTGCAGTATACTCAGGGCGTCAGCTAACATAGCCATGTTGGTGTGCACCAGCGAGGCTGTCGCAAGGAATGTTGTGTCTGCATATTTGGTAGGGAAGCCGATGGATGAAGCCTCTGAGGATAATAGGTAAAGTGCTAAGGCTGGCCATATCGGACAGAAGTTTGTGTAGAGGGTCCCATGAAATGGGCAGAGCCACCTTGTTGTACATACCCAACGGAAGTCTGTACCTGTATCCCCTCTCCTATCCAGCCATATGTCCTACTCAATGGAGCCTGAAATCCCATATCACTGTGTAGTAGCACTTCCCAAAGTCCCGCATCTTAGCTCGGAGGTCGTCGATGATTTTAGACTTTTCTTGCAATGTGTGTCACAAAGCAAAAATAGTGGCGTCTCTATCCGCAATTGTGCTCTTTGCGACACGCAAAGAGCCCTCCATAGCTGCGTATGTAGCGGAGTGGCGCTGGTGAGTAGCTGTAGCTCCAAACGCTCTGCCCCAAGCTCAATGGTAGCAATGGCCTGCTTGGACTCCTGCAATATATCCTCAGATAGTCGAAAAAGTGATGTAGAGTCCGAAGCTGTGGAAGATCTTGCAACAGTGTCAGGTGGGAGAGGGTTGGCAAGTGGCACTGCTGGTGTGGACTGGGAGCATGCGTCTCTGGTGGAGTGGAGATGGGTGGAGTGGCTACAACAGGGATAGGTATAGGAGAAGAGGCAACTGCAAGCTGGGCTTGGGAGCTAGTCACTGTGGTAGGAGTGAAAATAGCAGGAGTAGAGAGAGGGACACACAATGTAGAAGCCACAACTGAAACATGCATAGTGTGATTCGACACACTCGAGCATACCACAGAAGAAGTAGCGGGAGTATACGAGGAGCTCCATACAGGGCGCTTCATCTGAAGCTGCTGGCTTTCAGATACTGGCAGTAATATTAGAGATTCTACTGTGTCCTTCACCACTTTGGCCCTCTTCTTCTTCTTCTTCCTAGGTAGATCCGTCGTTTGTTCAATAGATTTTCCTTTTGCCTTTGAGTTTTTACGCCGCATATCGGCATCCACATCCATGGGGCTAACATGTATGTTAATGACTCAAGCCAACATAGGAGCTGCAAAGCACTGAAAGCTAGATTGCACAGATTGCACCCGAGCTCTGAATCTTTTGGCCCGGGACTATAAGGAGGTAAAGAGAATCCGATGAAAGTTACATGGGATGGTATTGATGAGGCAGTATAGGCCATCCCACTGAGAGAACATAGTAGGCACATCACACATGCCCTTGCTTACTTTAGCAGTTCTGACTAGGAAGTAATACTTGAAAATGGCCCAGAGCTTTTAATTCTTTGCATAGTCAGCGTGATCATCACTAAGTAGCTCCTGGCATGCCTGAATGGTCGCATCTTTCGAAAGTTTTGAGTAGGTTCGCGTAGCCAGTTTTACTGAAGGAAAGTTTGTCATCCCCAAAGCATGCCAATGCGTGTAGCCATCAGTGTGTGCCCTCGTACTTTTGGGAAAAGCTTGAGAACCTCGTGGACTATATCCATGGGAATATTAGTAGGGAGATTTGCCTATGCCAATGCTGTCAGACCTAGCGTTCCTAGCTGATCCCTTGATAAAACTTCTTGAAGGAAAGGATGAGGTGGCTGCAGATGAAAGTTCGAAGTGAATCTGGTTTGACTTTTGGAGGAGGGAGGCCTAGTGATTTGATGGCTGAGAATCTGAATGTTGGCCTTCTTTTTGTCTTTCACATATTCTTCTTGTTGGCTAGAAGACGTCAGAGCCAGAGCCGGAGTCAGATGCCGACGAGGACTCCAGAGAAGCTTTGTAACTCTCATCACTATGATCACTGGAGGACAGATCTGTGATGCCATGGCTAGAGTTTTCTGTGTCTTCCTCCTCAAAACTTCGAGGTGTATTAGACGAGGGCCTCTGTCGTGAAAAGGTCTTCTTACGAGGTTGCTTGCTTGTACTAGACATATTGAGTTGTGTTGTTGTGAACACCACGTACTTGAAAGGCGTGAGGTTGATGGAGGTATCGGGTCGTGTGGAGAATGTAGACGAACGTGTAACTGCACTTGATAGGTTGAGACAGAAGGAAGCTGAGGACAGACAATCGAGAATTCGAGATAAGTGGGGTAGGGCGAGGGGGGTAGGGCGAGGGAATTACCGGGACAGGATGGGGAGGATAGGGTAGGGGCTAGAGAGGGTAGAGTAGTGGCAAGGGAATTGCACAGGATAGGGGCGAGGGTAGGGAGGGGCGAGGGGACTGGGTAGGGGTGACGGTACTGGTGGTAAAGAGGGGCAAGTTGACTGTGTATGGGCGAGAGAGGTTGAGGGTACGGAGGGGGTGAGGGTGTTAAGTAGGGTAGGGGCAAGGGGGCAAGGGCAGAGGCGAGGCTAGGAGGGTAGGGACGAGGGGAGTGTAGGTAGGGGCAAGTACGAGATAGATAGGGACGAGGGAGGGGTGGTGAGGGGCGAGGGTAGGGACGAGGGGTACTGAGTGGTAGAGAGGGGCGAGTTGGCTGGGTATGGGCGAGAGGTTAGGGAGGGGGCGAGGGTTGAGGGTAGGGAGGGGGCGACGGTGCTAGGTAGGGTAGGGGCGAGGGAAAGTGGATAGGGGGACTAGAGGTTGAGGGTAGGGGAGAGAGAGAAACTCTGTGAATCGACACACAAACTCTGCAAAGATCCCCTCCCTATTGCAATCTGTAAGTGATTGTGAAGAGCATCCAATAAAAGGGAAAGGAAAGGTTTCATATTACACAGCATAGCCTTACTCATGCAAACAACGATGATATTACTTTCACACGGAGGAGAGTTGTAGATTTCTCACTGAATGCAAATTGGCAGAACTTACACGCCCAAGGCTGTGCTGTTTGAGGGTGTAAGTACTTGTGGTGAGGGTAGTACTTACTAGGGGAAGAGATGGTTTTGCACAACCTTGGCAAGGGAAGGATAGCCTGCTATGTTCATGATGGCTAACCAACAGATCTTGAATTCCACATGTGAGATAAATATCGCAATTAGGAAAAGAAGAGTAATACAGCAACTAGGCATGCTCTTAGAAAGGGACACTAAGGAGGTAAAGCGGGCAATACAATTAAGATGAGAAAGCAATAGGAGAAGGTTCCATGAGAAGAGAGAAATACCCAGTTAAAGATCCAAGTGGACAGATCGAGACCTTCGAGTAACTCAAATAAATAGACTGATGCAATTAACCCAATAGGAAAATGTTTAATGAAAGAATACGCTTCATGACAGAGCAGGTATCCATTGAAAAAACTTGGGGGATAGAAGACAGACACAGGCCAGAAGAACAGTGTTTAAGAGTGGCACAAAGATGAAGGTGAAGAAAGACTGTGATAAGGCAAATGATAGAAGCAAGCAAGATGGTAGAGAGTGCAAGGAGGAGGCACATTCTTGGCCTGCAGGTTAAAATACTAGTTTGAGAGACGACAACCTCTAGGTTATGGTGAAGGGTAGTAACATTTAATCCTGGAGCCATTTACCAACGGCAAGAGAACACCTTCTAGAGTCACTAACTGTATTGCCCCTTGTGGTAGAATCTCCTGTACTATGAATGGTCCTTGCCAAGCTGGGACCAACTTCTTTGCTTTTTTTTTTATATCGAGCCGGATAAAGTAGCACCAGTGAGCCTAGCATAATTTTTGGCTTTCGAAGATGGCGATCATGGCACGCCTTGCGAGCGACGAAGCTGCTCTACTTCAAGAGCCTAAGAAGCCAAACAGTGGCTTTCTTCCAATAGGGCGAGACGAGAGACAGAGGCAGACCCCAAACCCCCAGTGGCACGCAGACTGCCTACTTGCGGAGATCTTGAGTTGAATTCGAAGGGTGCTATTGCTTCCAAACCGAAAGCTAATTGAAATGGGGTGTGATTCGTTGGGACTTTGAAAGAAGTGCGGTATGCCCAAAGGGTGCCGTGGATAGCTTGAGCCTAAGACGCCGGATGGAGATGACATGCTTTCCGCAAAAGGGCTATCGGAACCTTGTTGGTGCGTTCGGCCTTCCCATTTGCTCTAGGGTAATAGGAACAAGATTTACGATGAAAAATCTTGTAGTTAGCGAGCAAGGTTGAAATCATTTCATTAACAAAGTGACTGCCCCTATCACTGGTGATCTCCAGGGGACATCCAAATTTGCACAAAATATTTTCATACAGAAACTTGGCTACAATATTGCCAATGCAATCAGTTGTCTCCAGTACCTCTGCCCACTTGGTTGCATAATCTGTAGCCACCGGCAGATACTTCCTGTTACCTGGTTGGGCCGGGGGAGCAAGTGGACCCACAAAATCCATGCCCCATCTCTCAAAGGGCAGCCATGCCATAGAGACCTGCAGAGGACGACTGGACTACTTGCTTGGTTTAGGTCCACAGCACTGACACACATCACATACTTTCACATAGGCAATTGCATCCCGAAAAACATAGGGCCACCATATACCACTTTGTAGAATCTTTTGGGCGGTGATGTGACCAGGGTAATGGCCACCAGAGGGACCACTGTGGGCATCTTCTAGAATATTCTCAACTTCATGAGGGGAGACACACCGCCTCAAAACACCATCTGGTCTTGACTTGTAGAGCTGGCCTCCAATCAGAATGAATGGCCTAGACTTCAAAAGCAATCTTCTCTTCTGTAGTGGAGACGCATTCTCTAGGTACAGGCTAGTAGATAGCGAATGCAAGACATCGCCGTACCATTTCGGAGTGGTATCCACCTTAAAGAGACTGCTATCTGGAAAGTCATCTACAACCCCTGTTGCTTCTTCACCTGTGTGAATGCGAGAGAGGTGTTCAGCAAGGACATGATGTTGTTCGGGTCTGAGTACCACTTCAAAATTAAACTCTTGAAATAAGAGTAGCCACCACCATACTCAACCTACAACATGTGGCTTATTAAGCAAATAGCGTAGGGCATGATGATCAGTAATAATTGTGAAGTGGATCCCTAAAATGGTAGAACACTTCAAAATCAAACTTTTGAAAGAAGAGTAGCCACTGCCATACTCGACCTACAACTTGCGGCTTATTAAGCAGATAGCGTAGGGCATGGTGATCAGTAGTAATTCTGAAGTGGACCCCTAATAAATAGTGACGAAACTTTTGTAGAGCATACACAATAGCCAAACCTTCCCTTTCTGTGGTGCTATAGTTGCTGTAGCGGAGATAATGTGTCGCACCCTCTATAGTGGGTGCTCCTCAGTGCAATGTGCGTGATGTCTCACTCCACAGAATGCAAACACAAAAGACAATGAGCAACAGAGCAATAACAGTAAGACTCAGCAGAACCTGAACATGAACAGCATAAACATCGTCAAACTCAAAGAAACCGATACAAACTCTAGCATGGCAGCACACTCAGCTCCAACCCAAATCTCATAGGTACAGTGGGGGTGTCGAAGCTCAACTGTGAAGGGATGGTGCAGACGTGCTGTGTATAACTGAAGATAATGGACTCTAGATAACTGGCCACACAAAAGTAGATGATGATGGGTCCCAATGACTGAAACCAACCACTCATGTGTATCTCCTAAGAGTCATCGACAGCTGGCAAATATCCCAATCCAACTAAGCGTATCTCCTAACTGAGGTGGTGGTGATCTGGCCACGCTGGACCACCATCCATAACACTTGCCACGTGTCACTACCAAGCGAGCCCAATGTGAACTCGAGTCCAACTGCAACTAACCGCTTGTCCCATGCCAGCGACATTGTTGCCCTGCTACAGTCGCGCTCTGCTTTGGTGAGCAAGCGACTTGCATAGTGAACAGGGCGATCCAGGTTGTACTCCTTACTAGACTGAGTCAGCACAGCACCCACAGCCAGTTGGCTGACATCAGTATGCACATGAAAAGGGAGAGACTAATCGGGAGCCACTAGAATAGGTGCTTCAATGAGGCGTTTTTTGAGGTATGCAAATGCTTCAGCCTCAGGTTTTGACCATTGGAAGGGTACAATAGCACTGGTGAGTTGGATCAATGGTTGAGCCACCCCTGTGCATACATGCGTATAAACCTGCGATGATAGCCTGTGTGGCCTACAAAGCTCTTAACACCTTTTGGGTTGATGCGAGGAGGTAACTTCAAGATGGCTACTATGTTCTCCGGGTTAGGCTCTAAACCTTTAGCAGACACACATGGCCTAGAAGTGTGCTTTCAGTGACCAAAAAATGACAGTTGTTCGGATTGAGCTTCAAGCGTGCCTCTCTGCAGCTGAGGAAGACATCAGAGAGTTGAGCGAGGTGCTCCTCTAGATTCTCCACTGGGGTTGAACATTGAGCACCTGAGAAATTTAAAAAAATCATCCATGAAGATAAAATATGAGATATACTGTGCGATTGAATGAAGGTGGAGCATTTTTCAACCCAAACAACATTCTACTGTAGATGAAAATACCCCAGGGAGTCACAAAAGCCGTTTTGATCTGATCACCCGTATGGATGTTCAACTGATTGTATCCACTGAACCCATCCATGAAACTGTACAATACACGCCCTGCTACATCTTTGAGCACACGCTCAGTGAAGGGTGTGGGAAAACCGTCTAGGATAGCTACCTTGTTTAGAGCGCGGTAATCGACACACCCGGATTTTATTGGATTGCTTCTTAGGCGCTATCACCATGGGCGAGAACCACTCAGAGTGCTCCACAGGTACAATGATCCCTGCTTCTTGCTTTTTTTTAAGCTCTGACTTGACAACTTTTGCATACTCTGGGTTGAGCTTGTAAGCTCGGCCTCTGACCGGCTTAGCCCCTTCAACCAAAGGGATAGTATGGACACCCAATTCTGGTGGGATCCCTTCCAAATCTTTATAGGACCAAGCAAAAATATCTAAAAAAGAGTGCATGAAAGAGACTCACTGATCGAGTAGCAGGGGATGCTCCCATAACCAAGCGGCTAAGAGGATGTGTTGAGGGTTGTCAGGGTCGCCCAGGTTGACTTCTTTGACCGGGTGCAGTTGGGGAGGGCGCATCAAAAGATGAAGAGTGATCTGCCTCTTGGAGCTTCGAGACATCATGGGCTGGTGTCTGATCGATTGGAAACTCCGCATACTCCTCTTCTTGTAACCATCCTGGTGGAAGCTCCTCGAAGGGTAAGTCTTCAGAACAACAGAGTGCTTCTGAGTGGGCGAGGCATCAGACCCAGGGGATGTTAAGGGAAGAGGTGGAACGTTGGCGAACTCTTGCATAGGAGATTTCTTTCCCCTTCTATGATGTGTTATAGGTTCACCAAGGCTGACGACTTCCATCAGGGAGACACTTCAAGCATGATCATCAGGGACTGACACACTTGCTTCTGGGACTGACACACTTTCTTCTGGATGACTTAAGTCACTGGTTTCAGCCTGAGGATCCGAGAAAGAGAGTGTATCCACAGGCAAGGCTTGAATAGAGACCACATAGCACGGCATCGATGTGGTAACTTCCAACCAGTGCAGCAGGTCTTTGTCAGACCCGTCAGGTGGGGTAGCTCGAGGTCGGGGTTGGACTGTACTGACAAAGAGCTGTGATGAAAGACTGGATCCATGCCTCCTTCTAGTCGAATTGGTTGCATGGGGAAACCAGGAGTATGTATCCACAAGGCGTCGTTTCTCCAATCATGAAGTGCCTGCCGCAAACATGGTCTACCAATAAGCAAAGGAAATCCTCCCTCCACCTGGGGAAGACTGACCACCACAAAATCCAAGCTAAAGGTAAAATCTTGTACCGTCAGAGGCACCTTATCTACTATGCCCAATGTGGACAAAGTAGTAAAGTGGTTCTCTATAAACTAACTATACCACTTGTCTGCTAAGCTGTCACGAGGACGTGGCAACTGCTAACCTTAGTTGTTGGTTTCTTTCCAATGATTTTTGTTTTATTTTTGAGACCCTCTTTTTGAAGTTGCAAATGGTTAGACATTGTATGGCCAATGTGAACGGTAGTTTCACCCGCAGACGGGAAGTTGGTCGGCACTGGAACTCGTAAAGTAAAAGGATGTCTAGGCTCAGTTCAAGACATGTAGGTCCCCCGGTCGCACTTAGCAAGTTGGTGGATACTAGGAAGTGAACTCAATACAAGCATAAAGTCAAGGTGGGATCACCAACAAAAAGTATCCGACAGTCGGGCCACATTGCACTTTTGGATGCGGTCCCAATGAGGATAGATGGTCAGATGACTAGTGAGAGCCCAACGGAAGCATCTCCTAAAATTTAGGAAACTGCTATTTTGGGCCGTGAAATGTGTTCGCGTCATTACCTTCGGTATGACCAGGGGAACATTTTATTATTCTGCTGTAAAGTCAACTGATGCACCAGTTGAGGGATTTTTAAGCGAGAAGCCCAATGCGGGGAAATTGCATGTATGAGTGCCAAGTGACACTTTTTGGTCAATTTACCAAGTCTGGGAGAACAGAACTCGTAACTAACTCTTTGGAGAAGTTTTGGTGGCTGTTAACTCTGATTTTCAGCCATTTCTCTCCATTTTTGAGCTTCCTATGACCCAAGGAGCTTATTTTGAGCATTGGAAGGTATAAGATGCGTGTTTACAGGGCTGTTTTGCTACGTTTTCAGTGATACGCAAGTTTTGGCAGCCATGGAAATCTTCCCCTTTTTGCATCTATTTGTTCACAGATGCATTAAAAGGTCAAGGGCAGCAGAGGGGACGCTCGATTTATGCTTGGGGGATACTTCATTGAGAACCTGTCACAGGTTAAGAGCTATGGAGTGCTTTCTTTCCCTCTCATGTACAGTGTGGTGCTAGGAGTGATGCCCTGCCCACTACACACTGCTCTCTCCCCCCCCTACGTGCAGTTATGTGATGCCCCACAAGAGGGCTCTTCATTTGACTGATGTACAGTTGTGTGGGTTCATGCTTTTGTGCTGAGGCAAGAGCCTCCTTGAGCAGGAACAGGGGTAGCTAACTGCTATTCCAAAGCAGGCACCGGTGAGGGTCATAACCTCACCGTACAGGTGCGTTTTCAGCGCTGTGTATGCGCTGTAAATTGACTGTTTTTCAGCCATACGGATGCCAGAACCATTGGGAATAGTGCCCCACTGGCAAAGGACAGTTAGGGGACTGTTTGGGGCTGAAAACAGGGCAAAAACCAGTAAATACAACGTGCTGAATTTACTGTTTTTACGCAGGAATCAGAGGGTTTATGCTAGTGGAAGTGAGTTGCAGCACGGGAATTGGTTTCGCGCAAGTTTTGGGGCTGTGATGCTGCCAAAATTTGGCCAAATCAAGTGGTATCTAGTTGGATATAGACAAAGGATTCCCAGGACTCTACTTTGTAAATTTACCCTCTCAAAGTATAAAGAAATGAAAGGGGCGCCAATTTTGGGGCCTACAAGTTGTCGGCGTCTGCTCGGGGCATTCTAGCTTCCGAGCCGTGTGTGTATTCAAGCGTTAATTCTCGTCGCAGGTTTCCTTTGCAAAGTGCTCTGTGTGTGTGTCGTAAAGTCAAGTGTTAAAGAATCGGGTGAAAGCCAACGCCTACCACCCCACGGGCCGGTTTCATAAGCCATCCAAGGTAGATGAGAAGAGTACTAAGTAGGCATCTTCTCGGTTGAGGCCATGACCTTTGTAGAGAGAAAAAAACCTCCGGGCATGGTCGTCAGCATCCTCTGTGGAGAGACCCTTGACTGAGGATTCACCCTTTTCTCTTGCTCCTCTACCTGAAACAAGTGAGCCACATCATTCAGAAGCAAGTGTGACAGCTACTGAGGACCATACTTCTATTGCCCCCTTGATAGAAGCCATCGGCCTCGGTGAACCTATAACACATCATAGAAGGGGGAAGAAATCTCCTTTGTATGAGTTGACTAGTGTCTCAACTCTTCCCTTAGCTTCCTCTGTGTCGGACTCCTTGACCACGCAAATGCACTCTGCAGTATCCGTCTCTGAGGACTTACCCTTCGAGGAGCTTCCACCTGGTTGCAAGAAGAGTATGCTGATTTTCACATTGACCAGACACTTGCCCATGATATCTTGGCGCTCCAAGAGGCGCCTCAATCTTCATCTTCTCACGCACCCTCACCAGCACACCTCTTGACCTAGTCAAAGAAGTCAACTTGGCGGTCCTGATGATCCTCGGCACATCCTCTTAGCCTCTTGGTTATGGGATCATCCAGTGCTACTCGATCAGGTAGTCTCATTTATGCACTCTTTTAAAGATGTTTTTGTTTGGTCTTACAAAGATTTGGAAGGAATCCCACCTGAATTGGGTGTCTATACTATTCCTCTGGTTGAAGGGGCTAAGCCAGTCAGAGGCCGAGCTTACAAGCTCAACCCTAAATATGCAGAAAATGTCAAAAAAGAGCTAGAAAGATGCAAGAGGCAGGGATCATTGTACCATTGGAGCACTCTTGGTTATAGCGCCTAAGAAGCAATCCAATAAAATCCCCGAGTGCGTCGACTTACCGTGCTTTGAACAAGGTAACTATCCCAGATGGTTTCCCCACACCCTTCAATGCGCGTGTGCTTGAAGATGTGGCAGGGCACGTACTGTATAGATTCATGGATGGCTTCAGTGGTTATCCATCCAGGTGATCATATCAAAACGGATTTTGTGACTCCGTGGGGTATTTTCATTAACACTTGGATGTCGTTTGGGCTCAAAAATGCTCCACCTTTCAATCGCACATTATATTTCATCTTTTGTCCCTTGCTCACGGATCATCTTTCGCATATTCATGGACGATTTTTCAACCTTATCGGGTGCTCAATGTTCAACCCCAATGAAGTATCTAGAGGAACCACCTCGCTTAGCTCTCTGTTTCCTTCCTCAGATGCAGGGAGGCACGTTTGAAGCTCAATCCATACAAATGTCATCTTTTGGTCACTGAAGGTACACTGTTGGGGCATGTGGTGTTTGCTAAAGGTTTAGCACCGGACCCACAGAAGATAGTGGCCATCTTAAGGCTACCTCCTCCTATCAATCCTAAAGGTGTTCAAAGTTTTGTAGGCCATACATAAATCATCACCAATTCATTAGGATGTATGTCGATGTTGCCCAACCCCTGATCTGACGGACCAGTGCTGTTGTACCATTTCAGTGGTCCACAGCTGAAGCCCAAGCCTTTGCTTACTTGAAAAAACGCCTAACTGAAGCCCCTATTTTGGTAGTCCCAGATTGGTCTCTAACTTTTCACGTACATACTGATGCTAGTTTGACAGCTGTGGGTGCTGTCCTCACTCAGCCTAGTAAAGAGTTCAATTGGATCGTCCCATTCATTATGCAAACAAGTTGCTCACTAAAGCTGAGCGCAATTACAACACTACCGAGAGGGAAGGTTTGGCCATTGTTTATGCTCTTCAAAAATCTCGGCACTATTTATTAGGGGTTCACTTCAAGTTATTACTTATCATCATGCTCTGCGTTATCTGCTAAATAAGCCACAAGTTGCAGGCCGGGTTTGGCGGTGGCTCCTTTTGTTCCAAGAGTTCGATCTCGAAGTGGTACTTCGTCCTGGCAAACGTCACGTCATGGCCGACCATCTCTCTCGCATTCACACAGGTGAAGAAGCTACTAGTATTGAGGACGACTTTCCCAATAGCAGTCTCTTTAAGGTGGATACAACTCTAGAGTGGTACGGCGATGTTTTGTATTTGTTATCCACTGGCATGTTCCCAGAGAATGCTTCTCCATTGCAGAAGAGAAGGTTCTCCATTCCCTCACCATAAACCATACGTCGCCACTCTCTCCCCACTAGTACTTAACCTGTAGGTGTCTCCTCCCTCATACGGTCTGGCATTAGACGCCTTGTCCTCCCTACCAGCCTCCTAATAATTCACCTCACTTCTATCATATGTCTTCATCACTATCTTTGCCTCACCTTTCTCCTAGCCCCACTCTGTAAACAATGTTCTTCTGTTGATTACGTCTGTCTTTTGCCCCGCAAATTCTTCAATTGATTCTTGCTCTGTTTAATAAACGCATTGTGTTCTCTCATGCAATATTCTCACATTTGGTTAATTGGATATGGACTTTTATTCAGTGGCACGGAGGTCTCTATTTGTTTAATTGGGTACTTCTCTCTTTTTCATGGAGATTTCTCATCTTAAATTGCATTACCACTTCCTTTCCCTGGTATTCCCTTTTTTACGGAGAATGTCTTGTAGCTGTTGTACTCTTCTTTTCTTGAATGCGGTCTTCACTTTACATGCGGAGTTAAGTTTCTGTTTGCTAGCCCTTGTGAACATAACAATATATGATTCATTTTCCAAATGTTTTACAAACCCATCTATCTCTCAGGGTTAGTTCTATCCCCACCTTAAGTTTGGTCTTCACTCTACTGTCTTCATCACATACACCCTCCACAGCAGCCTTGGGTCTTCCAGATTTGTTACTTGTTTCATACGGCTCAAATAACTTTCCGCGAGCCAGAGCATTTCCTCACCATGCCTTACTCCCTAGTTGTTCAAATTCCACCAACTCAACCCCCTACCCTCCCTATTTAACTTCCTCGCCCCTACCCTCCCTCCTCGTCCCTATCTAACCCCCCCTCGCCCCTACCCTCTCATTTCGTCCCTACCTAACCCCCCCTGCCCCTACCCTCTCCTTTCGTCCCTATCTATTTCCCCTCATCCCTATCCTCTACTTTCGCCCCTAGCTAACCATCCTTGCCCCTACCTAACCCTCCGCCCTTACCCTTCCCCCTCGCCCCTATCCAATCTCTCTCGCCCCTACCCTCCTTGAATTGCCCCTATTCCAACCCTTTCGCCCCTACCTAACCCCCTGCCCCTTGTTAGCAGCAAGCTAACTAGGATACCATTTTCGGAGTTTTCATTGTAAAAACATTTATTATTTTGATGAATTGGGAATATTGTAACTCCTATTTTCCGGATAAACTTTGTAATTGATGAGCCGGGGTTACAAGCTTCCAGATTGTATCAACCTGTCTTTAGTTACAGCTCCCATATTATTAGTTTTGACCACAAAAAACATTGGCTAAGGTATAAAAGCCAATTTTTGTAAGTTTTGGATAATGAAATACAAAGCGTGAGCTAACGGCACTCACTTCTCTCCTTCTCGCGCTTCCTACTCCCTCGTTGGTTGTCACATTGCAGTCGCGTCTATTGCGTTGCAACCGCAGGTAAGAGCTCTACGCATTGATGTAAGCATTTCACGGTATTTCGTAGCTTCTGGCGTCGTTGACCCACGGTCTAATCTCATCATAAGTAGTAATTTACACTTCAAAATCAAAAACTAAGTATAGGCGGGGTATTGGGGCATCATTACTAAGCATTTAGATGCATCTGGGTCGAAAACGACTAGGTCAAAAACTCATTGTTGTTAATAATCGCGATTTTGGCACTTGACCTAAAGGGAGATTTGAGACTATAAGCACGTGTGCTTAAGTCGTATAAACATGTCCTAGAAGTTTCATTACGTTTGAATGTCATTTGATGCTGTAACGGATGTGATTTGTTTGCCGATGAGCGATTGGCTTTTGGTGATTTCAGCCACGTGAGTGTAGCCTGAGTTAGATGCGAGCTGTTTGTTGTTTTCCAAGAGATTGACAACCTCTTGTAGCCTCTATGCACTAGTCGAGTCAGCTTCGTCCCATGGATTGACAATTTGTTCGTGGTTCTCGCTATGTCTACAATAAGATAGGAGTGAGGTTAGACACCCGTCCCACACCCCTACTCTTCTCCCTCGCTCCTCTCCAATCTCCCTCGCCCCTACTCCAACCCCCTCGTCTCTCTCCAATTCCCGTCGTCCCTACCCTCCCTAATTCCACCCCCTCGCCCCTCTCCCATCTCCCTCGCCCTTACCCTCCCTAATTCGACCCTACCCTCTAAACCCTCTCGACCCTACTCTTTTTCCCTCGCCCCTACCCAACCCTTGCGTCCCTCTCTTATCAGTATTGCCCTACCTCTCTACCTTCGTCTGCCTCGCCCTTTCCAAGCCCCTTGCCCTGCACTCTCTACATTCAACCCTCCCCAACTCTCTAGCGCTTACCTTTAACCCTAGCGCTTTCCCTCTCTCTCGATTGATATTTCACATAGCAGCAAGCAATTGCGACGGACAGCTTTGCAAATACAGACAACTTTAGTTGCAGGAGTGAGTGATGATGACTAAGAAAATAGTAGCCACGGCCTCGACGACATCACTTCAGGTGACCCCAACGATGAAAGTTACGCCGCCTCACCAACAGACTCAAAGTCGGATTCTAAATCTAACTATGAATCGGATGCTTCCAGCAATCGAGAGGAGCATCTAAAAGGAGGTCAAAAGAAAGGCAAACATCAAGTCATCACTCATGAGATCAGGAGGCCTGCAACATCTAAAAATCGCTCAACATTCTCCTTGGATTTATATCTATAGCCGCCTCGACCATCTCTGAGCGAGGCGCTTTCCAGTGCTCAGCTACAGAGTCTGGGTCTCACAGCATTGGGTAATGGCGATCTACCAACCACTATTCTTGTTTAGATGATACATGAGCTTTTAAAAAAATTCCCAAGGTAAGGGGCCACCCTCACTGCTACATGGCTTTGCCATGCCATGGATATGACCAACTTTCCATCTGTGAAGCCGGCTACACGAACCTTTTCTCAATTGTCCAAGGATGCAACAATTCAAGCATCCCAGGAGATGCTTAGTACGGATCACCCAAAGTACGAAAGGAAAAAACGGCTCTTGGCAATCTTTAGGTACTACTCTCTTGCCCGAGAGGCCGTAGCAGATAAGGAAAAATGTGACCTGTCCACTACATTCTCCCACTGGGACGGCCTTTACTGTTTGATCCATACCTTAACCAGATTCTCTTTACATCCTTAGAGTCTAGGGCCAAACGATTTCAAGCCCAGGTGTAGTCTTTGCAGTTGAGCTTCAAATGTTTTGCAGCACCTCTCTTGGCGTGGGTCATAAATATACATGTTACCCTTGATGATGTGGATAAGAATACGCAACCAGTGCATTCGCACGGGCAAAGAAAATCTCTAAGCATTCAAGCTGATCCTAAAGTAACAAAGAAAAAGAAGATCAAAGCAAAGGTGGAGAAGGACACAGTAGAGTCTCTACTCTCATTGCCAATATCAGAGAGTCAGCATACTAGGGCTTCCGTGATGCTCTCTGTCTACTCCCACCCCTTCTTATACTGTGCCAGTGTCTACTTTCACTCTTCATGACAAGGCAGCCGGTTCTCCCTCACAAGATCCTCTCCCTTCTTCTCCCATATTCACCCCTACTGCAGTCAATATATCTCACCCCATTAGCACCAACCATCTCAGATGTACCCACTACACCCGTTGTACCTATTCCTAACTCACCAACTGTGCCCCTTGCGCGTCCAACAGCACCACTTACATATGTAGGATCTTCAAGGGTGGCCAACTCTACTTCTCTGTTTGAGCTTTCTAAGAAGATATTTCAAGATTCCAGGAATGCTATCGCCACCATAGAGCTAGGAACAGAGAAATTAGCTCCTACGCACCACCGTCACTCTGCCACATACGCACCTATGGAGGGATCTCTGCGAGTCGCCGATGAAGGAGTATGAGCGGAAGTGCGACGCGAGAGAGAGTGCGAGAAGAAGAGCACGACGATATGGTGAACTCGCTCTACTGTAATGTGTAGAGCATAGTGAGTTCTTATTAGGTTTTTACAAAAGAACATGTGTACATACCTGGCGGCCCGCCCACTTACCTGGGCGACCACATTGGGCTTTATACCCCAACAACCTCCCACTTAAAGTCCAATGTGGTACTTTAAGTGTGAGAGAAGCTACTATACAAGCTAATATACAAGAGATGTAGAGAAGTGATGTACTACCCTACACCTAACTGCTTGCAAAAATGCGCAAAGCTCTCTGAGGGAAGTCCTTTTGTAAGTAGATTAGCAGGATTTTCTGTGGTGTGAACTTTGACAAGCTGAAGTTGCTTATCCTCGAGCATTTCCCTGATGAAATGATACTTCACATCCACATGCTTTGTCTTTGAGTGATAAACTGGATTGCGAGCCAATTGTATAGCACTTTGACTATCACAATATAACACAGGCATCTCTTCTTTGATTCCCAAATCTGTTACTAATCGATTAAGCCAAATTGATTCTTTGCATGCCTCTGATGCTGCAACATATTCAGCCTCTGTAGTAGACTGAGTAACACAATCTTGTAATCTAGAACGCCATGATACTGCTCCACCAGCCAATGTAAAGACATACCCTGACGTAGACCTTCGGTTGTCTAAGTCACCTACATAATCTGAGTCTGTAAAACCGTTTACACTTAGCTCCTGACTCCCATAGCATATACGCATACTCTTTGTAGCTTTCAGGTATCTCAATATTCCTTTCACTGCCTCCCAATGTTTCTTGCCTGGGTTTGACATGTATCGACTTACTACTCCCACTGCAAATGCAATGTCTGGGCGAGTAGCAATCATTGCATACTTCAAACTACCCATTGCAGACGCATATGGAATCTTATCCATTTCAGCCTGTTCTTCCTTAGACACAGGACAATCTTGTTTGCTAAGTTTCACATATGGTGGCAATGGAACACTCAATGCCTTTCCCTTCTCCATATTGAAATGTTGCAAAACCTTGTCAATATACTTTGTTTGAGATAACCAAATCAACTTCTTTGATCTGTCTCTCTCAATGCGCATACCAAGTATATGACTTGCCTTACCCATGTCTTTCATGTCAAACGATTTTGCCATCTTTGACTTCAAAGCTGAAATTTCTTCCAAGTGCTTGCCAGCAATCAACATGTCATCCACATACAAAATAACGATCAGCCAACTGCCATCCTTAGCCTTCTTTGTATATAGACAGTGATCGAACTCACTACGTTTGTAGCCTTGAGAAAGCATAAACTTGTGGAATTTATGGTACCATGCCCTCGGTGATTGTTTTAAGCCATAAAGACTCTTTAACAACTGGCATACCCAATCTTCCTTGCCTTTCTCAACAAACCCTTCTGGCTGCTGCATGTAAATTTCCACATCTAAATCACCATGCAAGAACGCTGTCTTGACATCCATTTGGTGCAACACCAAATCTAATATGGCAACCAATGCAAGAAAGCATCTCAATGTAGTCATCTTGACCACCGGAGAGAAGACTTCATCAAAGTCAATGCCTTGTTCTTGCTTAAAGCCCTTGGCAACAAGCCTTGCTTTGTACTTTGGCTGACTATCATGAGCGGTGATCTTATACCTGTAAACCCATTTACAAGGTAGAGCCTTTTTGCCCTGTGGTAATTTAACTAGCTTCCATGTCTTGTTTTTATGCAGAGCTGTCATCTCTGACTGCATGGCCAATTGCCAATTCTCGGAGTCCTTCATTTGCACTGCTTCCTTGTAACATGAAGGCTCATTGCAATCAGTCAACATGACATAGTTCATAGATGGAACAAACCTATCAGGAGGTCGTGTGACACGTCCAGATCTACGCACAATAGGTGGCTCAGGCTCAGCCACAACCTGTGGTTCCACTCTATCCTGTCCTTGCTCCTCTTGAGCCATGACATTTTGTCTTGCACGTGCAGGTCCATCTTCTTGGAAGACAACTCTTCTAATCTCCTTAACCCTGTCTGGTTTAGAATGATATTTGGATTCATTAAAGTGAACATCATTGCTGCGGACAACCTTTCTGGATTCGGGATCCCAAAGTCTGTACCCCATCTCACCAGAATTACCATAGCCTAAAAAGATGCACTTTCTACACTTTGGCTCAAGTTTGTTCCTAAATTCCTTTGGAACGTGAGTATATGCCTCACAGCCAAAGACTCTGAGATGCTTGTATGAGGGCATTTTGCCTGACCATACCATCTCTAGCACTGAATCCTTCTGCAAAACCTTGCTAGGAGATCTATTTACAAGATGAACAGCTGTTGATACAGCTTCAGCCCAAAACCCATTTGGCAGCTGTCCATTAGACAACATACTTCTGACCTTCTCTTGTATGGTCCTATTCATCCTCTCAGCAACACCATTTTGAGGAGGATTGTAAGGAGCAGTAAGTTCATGTTTTATACCTTTTGACTCACAAAAGTCCTGAAAGGCCCTTGAAACATACTCTCCACCATTGTCAGTGCGTAAGCATTTAAGCTTCTTGCCACTCTGATTCTCCACAAGTGTCACAAACGTTTTGAAAACACTAAACGCTTCATCCTTGTGCTTGAGAAAGTAAACCCATACTTTCCTCGAGTAATCATCTATAAATGTCATAAAGTAAGAAGCTCCCCCTAGAGATAGGTTAGGCATAGGTCCACACAAATCACTATGAACAAGTGCAAGCTGTGTATCTCTTCTACTGCTTCTATGCTTATGTGGCTGCTGTGTTTGCTTACCATACAAACAATGTTCACAGAATTCAAAATCATTAAATGAAAAGCCAGGCATATAACCAGAACGAGACAAGATTTCCATTCCCTTCTTGGACATATGTCCTAACCGGCTATGCCACAAAGAAACGTTCGGCTGCTCGGTTACATTGATTACATTTTTAGAGACATTTGATACATAAATCATGTAAAGTCCTCCAGACTTTACTCCATGTGCTACTGTCATAGAACCCTTGGATATCTTCCACATGTTCTGTCCAAAAGTGGTGACGTAGCCAGCATCATCAAGTAAACCTGTGCTGATCAAGCTCTTTGTAATTGCGGGAACATGTCTCACATTCTTCAGCGTGAAAGAAGAGCCATTCTGAAACTTCAATTGAACATCTCCAACACCTAAGATCTCACATGTCTGCCCATTGCCTAGCCGAACATGATCTTTAGTGGTCACATAAGAGGTAAACCACTCCTTGTTTGGAGACACATGAAGTGATGCCCCTGAGTCTATAATCCAGTCACTCAGTGCATTTCCATCAGATGCTGTAAGAAGAGCTGAGTCCATTGTATTCTTCAAGAAGTAGATGTCTCCTGACACTAGACTGTCATCGTCTGCAACAGTGTTTGTCACATTTATTTCTTGAATCTTCACTGAGGACTTGCTCTTCTCACCATGGTCTTCATCTTTCTCTTTGCCTTTTTCTGCTTTCCATTCTCTGCAGTCTCTTTTCATGTGACCCTTCTTGCCACAATGGTAGCATTCTATGTCACTCTTGCCTTTAGCACTGCGGGACTTGCTACGAGACTGATTCCTCTTTCCACCTTTGTACTTTTCTTTGGTCCTTCCCCTGACAACTAAGGCTGTTCCTTTGCCCATTGTCTCTATTGGTTTCTTCAGTAAGTAGACTTCCTTCTACACCTGCTATGTTCAAACCATCTGGAGGTGCAGAATTACTCAAAGCTGTGCGAAAAGTGTCCCAACTTTCCGGCAATGTGATCATCAGGAACATAGCTCTAACAGGTTCATCAAACTTGACACCTTGAGCTGACAACTGACTATAGATTGTGTTGAATTCATTCAGATGATTGGACATAGGTGTCCCTTCTTTCATCTTCAAGTCAACAAGCTTCTTAAGCCAGTATACCTGTGAAGCTGCACTCTGCTTCTCATAAAGATCACTCAGCTTTAACCATGCTTGATAAGCCGACATCTCGTCTGCTACATTGAAGTAAACGTTTTCTGCCAAAGTCAGCATAATGGTAGAAAGTGCCAATTCATCCATTTCGCTCCATTCATCTTCGTCCATATCTTCTGGTTTTATCCCCTTGAGCTTTATAGGTTTTATCTGCTTCTTTTGTACCAACACGTGCCAAATCTGCTTCTTCCACAATGGGAAATTGGTTCCATCCAGCTTCTTGATATTGTAAAGAGCAGCGTCCTGTGATCCAGCCATAGCTACGCTTCATAGTAGTTTACTTTCCTGGGAAAAATTCGGCAGAGTTTCCCCTGTAAACTGACCTCTGAACCAATATCAACCTGTCAAATGAACCAAGAAAGCTTCAGATTCTGCAGAAATTTTGGCAGAGTCTCCTTTGTAAAATGGCTCTGGTGTACTAAAAACAGACCAAAAAACAGCTCAAAAAACCACTGTCTCTCTAACACTGTAAGCTGTGGGTAAACCTGTCCTGCACCTGTACTGTCTCGGACTGTCCTGTCACTATCCTGTAAGCATAGACTGCGACAATGCCTCAACAGCAGTAAAGCAAAGATGCAATCCCAACTATCTAACTCACAGTCAATACATCCTAGCTGCCTATCTAAGGGTGCTCGAGGGATCGCTCCAAGACCTGTATCACCGAAAGGATCTCAACATTCAAGAATCCCCCAGCTCAATAAAACCTCACTCGACCCTCAACAAAGGCTGCAGTAAATCTGACAGTACATAGACTTCCCACAAAGTCATACATCCACAAATTTCCCACTGTATGCTGTAACCGCTGCGGCGGTTGTTTGCTGCGTGACTCACAGCCAGCAAACCCTCAACAGACATACATCATCTCTGACAATACATCCCATGTGGAAGTACCTGCAATGTCAGGATGAAATCTGGAATATCAAGCAGCAAACACAAGCTACCTGATGAACTAGTGGATGTCGCCTACAGTCTGTGTAGATCCGCCCGTGTCGTATGTGACACGCCTCCAAGAACTGTGAGCCATCCTTCGATGTGTAGACAGCCACAAATCAACACTCTGGGAGTGTCGATATCCTCAGCACCTACAGTCGTAGGCCGAAAACCCCAAATTTGCAGAGTCGGATTTGCACCCGCTGAGACCACGTAGTCGAAAATGGCCTGCGCAGAACTTTGTCGAAGCCGAACGGTGACTGAGATGACCTCAAAATGAAATTCTGAGCACACCAAGCCCTACGGGCTGTCCCACAAGATTTGTGGCCGTGTCTTTTCCTGTCGAATTTCACTCCAATCTGAGCTGGTGACTAGCCTCCTGCAGTGCTGCCCCGAGCCTCGATCTGAGCTCTGATACCAGTTGAAGGAGTATGAGCGGAAGTGCGACGCGAGAGAGAGTGCGAGAAGAAGAGTACGACGATATGGTGAACTCGCTCTACTGTAATGTGTAGAGCATAGTGAGTTCTTATTAGGTTTTTACAAAAGAACATGTGTACATACCTGGCAGCCCGCCCACTTACCTGGGCGACCACATTGGGCTTTATACCCCAACAGCCGAGAGTGTCATTGCAGATCGAGATGCTACCATTTTCGCATTGCAACAAGTTTGAAGATAAAGGCCCAAAATCATTGACGATCTT
Source organism: Adiantum capillus-veneris (assembly GCF_014529385.1). Classification (NCBI taxonomy): domain Eukaryota; kingdom Viridiplantae; phylum Streptophyta; class Polypodiopsida; order Polypodiales; family Pteridaceae; genus Adiantum; species Adiantum capillus-veneris. The sequence continues at coordinate 67,454,507 of NC_140940.1, read as the reverse complement.
AAAGCACAGGTATAAGGATTTCAAGAAATGCTTTTACATAGAGATAGGTCTACCCAGGCTCCTATGGGAATGGGGTATGAATGGACTGGATCAGGGACTCAGATACAGCCTCCTGTCAAGTATGCTGCAAACAAGTCCTTCTCCACAATTCATGAGACCCTACACAGAGACTCCATCCACTACTATCCTTAGCAGTATCCTGAGACCCAGCACTATCCTCAGAGATCTCAGTCATTGGGCCATATGACACACATACAGAGCGTTCCTTGCTGTGACGGTGTTGCTGGTGCACACCGCCATGGTTGTGTTACTCAGCGTCCTGAGTACGCTACCGGACAGGTGCTCCCATCTGCCGTGCAACAGGTGCCTGCTCCTTTCACAGGCGGCCAGTTTGTAGACAGCAGAGCGCAACAGCCTCTAGTCTAGCCGCAGGGTGTTCCACCCTACGATGGCTCCACCTTCAGAGACTGACACTTAGGGTGCGACTGTGACGACTACTCTTTCTCTTGTGTGACTACATCGGCTTGCAGTTCAGTCTTTTCACCATGGCAGTGCAGTAGTGGTTTATTTTTGAATGTTAAGGTCTTTTAGCAGCTTCAATTGTTTCTCTCACCGAGACGGTGAGTGGTCTTGTGGCGGACAACCTGTAGCAAGGCTACAGTGTCACTGGCACGGGAGAGGCAATTAGTTACAGTTGGGTTGGGTTTCACACTAGACGGACTCTTGCTTGGTTGGTGACACGTGGCAGGGATACGGGTTGTGGTCCAGTTGACACCATGGCCAGCGCATCACCACCATAGTTCAGAGATAGACTTAGCTGGAGTGGATATTTTGCAGCCGTTGATGGCTCTTCATGTTTGTATATATCTGTAGCTGGTTTGGATCATATTATCATATTCTTTGTATGGTTGTGAGTTCTTGAGTCTAGTATCTTGAGTTCACGCACAGCACGTCTTCACCATCCCTGCATAGTGGAGCCTCAACACCCCCATTGTATCCATGAGTTTTGGTCTAGAGCTGAGTATGCAGCCATGCGAGAATCTGTATTGGTTTCTTTGAGTTAGTCGATGTTCATGCTGTTCAGGTTTCACTGCTGAGTCTTGCTGTTGTTGCTTTGTTATTCATTATCTTTTGTGTTTTCATTCTGTGGAGTGAGATCTCACTCACATTGCAGTGAGGAGCACCTACTATAGAGAGCACGACACATTATCTCCGCTACACCTCCTCATGAGTCAAAAATATCTCATTCAATATCTTTATCACCTCTTGTCCAACAGTTCTTAATGTATGATTTTGGTGCAGCTAGTCTTTTGCAATGTCGGCGTATCTCTGGGTGAAAGAGATCCAAATATGTCTGATGTGTAGCCCATGACTTGAGAGAGCGGTCAAAACCACCTCTCTAAATGGACAATGAATCATCCCCGGATCTCATAATAATTTGTACAGCGACATATGTAATGCTCCTCTATCTTAGCCTTCTGCTCACCAATCTGACATACTGCTCCTCTGGAGGTGCATCTCTATATCTGACAACCTCTTTCTCTAGCTGATGTGATGAGGTGCGTATGTGGCCAATGGTACATCTCAACCATACACTAGCTTCTCCTGCCTATAAAAAAAGATTGGTGCTGATTCCATCACGCGCTGAGTTGTTGTATTAAACACCGACCTTGGTTTTGCCAAGGTTCACTTATAGACCACTATCATATGCACAAGTACATCAAGATGCCTTTGTAGCCCTTGCAGAGAATCTTCAATAAGCACATTATGATTTGATATAATAAAAGGGGTATCCAAGTACCTCTCCTCCTCTAGCGATAGTATGAGATCTCATCAATGTAGAGACCAAATAGTGTCGGGGAGAGTAGGCATCCATGTTTTGACCCCAATAGTGGATCAAAGATAACCCTAGAAGCCCGTAATCTACCCACTTGTCACAAACTGCTGACGTGTCAACCACTGAAGATAAAGGGGCGTTATGACGCCCGGATCCCTAGCCAAATTATAGATCCCGGCCGAGGGGCCTAAACCTCAACTAAAGATCACAGGGTTAGGATTAAAAAGTCAAACCCTACCAACTTGAAGACTCTGGCTGAGGGGCCTAAACCCTAAACGATAGAGCAAAAGAAGACTAGTTGTTGCGCGACACTGTACAGATGCTCACATTTTGCGTTGCAGCCCTTTGGGCGCCAGATTTTAGACACTGAGCTTTTGGATGTATAGCTTTTCATGTGAGATGATTTTGGAGAGGCCAAGGGCCTTTAAATAGGTGTACTTCATACTCACTCTGGTAGTCTACCTTGCGAAAGATGCAGAGCAGAGCCCCATTGCTTGTACCTTGTTGAAGCAATATAAAGAAATATCGAAAGGGTCGCCAAGGTTTGGGGCGAGTCCTGTCTAAAGTGGAACTCTGCCAACTCCGTGTCTCTCGCGTGGATTTTCTCTCTCTTTTAGTTCAATTGTTTTGAAGTGCTAAAAGTCTATTCCAGTCTGTCCTTTTAGTTGGCACGCGATGACCTTCCATTACACACTATTGTCTCCTTAAGGGCCATAATCCCCCAGTAGGAGCTCCTTACGCACATCTATGGCATGTAGTCAATGCATCAACTTGGCTCTCGGAACTATCAAAAGTTTTGCGGAAGTTCACAAAGTAGCAATAAATCCATCTCCCATGCATTTAACCCTACTCTATAATCAGTCTGCGTGCGAGGAAATGATCAAGTTTAGAAAAGCCTTTCCTAAAACCTGCACGTCTCTGTGCCCAATGGCCTAACTCATGGTTCAATATCGAGGCATATAGCCAATGTATGACCGATCATGATAGTGCGATAGTTAGTGCACAAGGTGTGGTCTCCTAATTTGAATATGGGCACAAGTGTGTTTATGGTCCAACTTTCTCGAAAGCCCTCACATAGCTTAGTTAAACATACAAGCTCCCATTTCTGCCATCATATCTCTAGAGTGCAAAAGATGCTCATCCACTAGTCCATCATAGCCTTGTGCTCTAACCGTGTGAAGTCTATCAATGGCCTTACAAACCATATTCACTGTGAAAAAGGTGGAAGTCTAGGGGCAAGGTTGTAGTGGGTCTGGCATAAGAGGCTGTCATGGCACTATATATAGAGTAGTTGCATACTGTACTAATGTCTCAAGAGATGTGATGGGTGTGACTGGAGAATGCTCTTTTGAAAATTCAACAAGCCTCTCTCAAGTCCTGACTCAAGCATAGCTGGTACAGGTCTCTCTATAGATAAGCTAAGAAATCTTTTTTTCTGTCGTATGAGGTGTTGTGAGAGTATGCATGCCTGCCTATGTGTAGTAGACCCAAGGGCCACTTTACATTGTAAGCGAGCTCTTTTTTCACGGCACTCATCATCATACCAGTTGTTCTAAGCCCTGATCCCAGAATGAGATCTCTGTGTATACTGTGTGTGTGGAAATGTTGTCATTGCAGCCACATGGAGAACCTCAACAAGGCACTATGTTATCTTTGGAAATGGTTTTTGAGGATCATCTTGACATAATAATCTTATAGATCTCCCCCATGTATACACCATCAGTCTCTTTTTGGAAGCAATATCTCGGATATCGAGGAGATAATTCTTGAGCTTTCCAATAGTACACTCATAATACATAGTGAATGGTATGTAAGCATGATCAGCCTCAATACCAATGGGTCTGCAGGATTTGAATATCAATGGGTCTACAAGAGAGCAGAAGATCGTGAATCATTAAATAAATGTTTTGGTAGCAAGTACATAATCCACAGTGCTAGCCATGCTAGTAGGGGAAGCAAGTAAAACCTCAAGAATGTGGATATCTATTAAGGGTATTAAGTATGGCCAGCCCGTGTATAGTGGTCATCCCTATAAGATACTCCCTGTACTTGGTGTATTTTTTGCATCCTCAGAACTCCGCTTCATGCCCATCTCTTTTGAGTCAAGGTCACATAGCATCTCCTATGATGCGTCAAAGAAAGAGGACTAACGACAAGCTGTCCTAGCATTGAAATCTCCAAGTAAAATGACATTTCCATTCTTTGGGAACTTCCAAACGTCCTACTTTGTGCTGGGAGGAAAGTAGCATATAGCAATATACAATGCTCTGCACTCTACCTCAAGTACCACGCTTAGTGGGGGCTCGAAGTGACGCTCAGACCTTCCCACCTCTGTAATATGCCAATTTCACTTCTTCCCTAGCTACCAATATCCTATGCATGCATTCTTCCATATGTGCTAGCTGATTTGGAGTTAGGGCATCTTCCAATAATATCCGTGTGTCCTTAAGTATTCTTCTCAGAGCAAGGAACCTCTTTCCTAGCTTTTATTGATGGAAAGTGTAGCATAAAAGCTCTATCCTTGGAGCTTTCTCCCACTTCACTTAAGTTGCCAATTCTCTTTCATATGTGCATGGGCTTTTGGACGCCCATGATCTTGTAGAGCTCTTTCATTTCTTCTTCTATGCTTTGTTTTTGTTTGAGCCCTATTACTCTCACATACAAGGATCTTGTTGCTGCTCCTCTAAGGTGGTGTTAATTATTGATGTCAACAAGGATTGCATGTCGATTCCTGTCTCTTTTAAAAAAAAACAAGAGTGTGTGTGTGTGAGTGTGTGGTTTCTGGAGCGGATGGATTGGGGTGATCAGTGTATCTACAAGCACCGGAAAGCTTCGGAGAATCCGGCTATGGATACTTTATCTCTTATCAAAGATTGTCTTCAAGAGGATTTTGAGAATGCACGCCGAGCATGGGAAGGGAATGCTTCTATCATGGAAATGCGTTTTCGTGTCCTCATGGATCTATTGCTCAATATGCTCTTAATGCGGTGATTCTCTTTTTTCCGGGCAAAATGCCAACTACTCAGGATGTAGGCCAGTAAGTTGATTCTCTGCTCAAGAGGCAAGCAATCTGAGGAGTCTACTTTGGAGCGGGAGGGTTTTATGAAGTGCTGCTTACAGGTATGGATGCTCAAGATGCATTTCTTGGAATGTCTCCTCTCTTTTTCAATACACAAATGACTCATGTTTTTCCCTGGTCTCTCACCAAAGTCTATCAGAATCTTATTCGTCATGAGTGTCCCGTTTGGGTTGAGGTGGTGGATTGTCCTCACACTTGGCGTCACTTTCTTCCCTTGTTGGCTGCTTAGCTGGGTAAGGTAATTTGTCCTCCTAAGTTGGAAGCGACCGCCAATCGTTTCTGCATCTTGTGGGACACGGACATCCCCACTCCAGCAGGCATTGCGGTTGACTCTAGGGATGCGGTGGTCGAAAAGCGCCCTTTCAAGCTTAAATGGGGTAAATTTGCAAATTTTTGTTTTTGTTGTGGCAAATTTGTTCATGTACAATTTGAATGTCCGAAATAGAACTTGCAGCCACCTCCTTCAGTTGTCCCTTCCCCTCAACCTCTTTTGCCTCTAAAATCCTCTTCTGAGGTTCGGCCCAAAGGTGCTTCTCCTTCTACTTCGACTGCTGGGGCAAATAAAGGTAAAGCAAAGCAATCCCAATCGAACTTGTGGGCGAGAGAGAGAGAGCTTGTGGGCGTTGAACCATCGCGATGCTTCCCCCATCTCCCGCTACTCCTCAGTCTTGCTTGTGCTGCTGTTCAACTCACCTCTCATGCTGCCTTGCCTTTGCTACAACAGAGTTCCAGCGGGCCCTCAACACCCTACGCATACGCCTCCGCTGGTTCACTGGCGGATGTCACTCACATTGCATTGAGGAGCACCCACTATAGAGATCACAACACACTATCCGCGCTACAGGTGCTCTCATTTTTGGCACTCCAGGTGGGATATCAATTGAAGTCTCACTCTCTGTTGATGTGAAAATCGAGGAGCTAGCTGGGTTTTACCTAGCCTCGTCTACTTTGACTTGTGCAGTGCAGCCTGTTGGTCTGGTCCTTTCTCGCCCTTGTCCAACCAAGCTCTCGTCCTGGTCTAGTCCTTCCTCGTCCCTGGTCTAGTCCTTCCTTGTTCTGGTCCTCTCTCGCCGTGGTCCAACAAAGCTCTCGTCCTGGTCTAGTCCTTCCTCGTCCTTGGTCTACTTCCTCGTCCCTGGTCTAGTTCTTCCTTGTCCCTGGTTTAGTCCTTCATCGTCCTGGTCCAGCTAGGCGGTCTAGTCACTAGCCTGGTCTAGTAGAGTCTAGACCTGTGTTCAGCCAGTTAAAGGTCTTCTTGCCCAAAGCTTGGTTGGGTTTGTGGTCACTGCATGACACATACAAGGGGTTCATTAGAGCGTCAAAGCGCACTACTGAGTCCTCTGAAGAACTACAACAGAAGACGTCAACCCTTGGTACCTAGCCAAAGTCCACCAACCTCATCACCCATACCTCCACATACGGCTCCATCCGGTTCTACATCTTCCAGGTCACCTTCCTCGGTAAAGCTCTCTCCCATTTTGTTACAGCAAGCTATTCAGCAACGGGCTCTTGAGCAAGAGTCCATGGAGCCGTTGACCAGTGTTTTGGCCAAGGTAAACATCAAGTTTCCTACTTTCAAGGGACCCTCTTCAAAAGATGCAGACGACCATGCAAGGAGGTTTGTATCTCTTTGTAGAGGTCGTGGTCTTAATAGAGAAGATGCTTATTTGGTACTCTTTCCATCGACCTTGGATGGCTTAGCCGATAAATGATACAGTCAGTTTGCAGAGAGCCATTTTGCAACTTGGGCAGCTTTAAGACAATAGTTCTGTGCAGCATTCAGGCTTTTGCAGAACTCATGACTAAAACCAAGTCTCTGGTTGCCAAGCTTCCTCAGCAACCAGGGGAATTTATGGTTAAGAAGTGGGTGGAGAAGGCTCTTCCCAAAACCTCCCAGCAAAAACTCCGAGAGAGTCTCCGACCTGACGCCACTCTGGAGGAGTTAGTCGCGGCTGCTACTAGGATAGAGGGAGCTAGGAAGCTGTTCACCAACTCCCCTCAGGTGGAGATCCCCTGAGTGTTTTCGGAAAGTCCTTCTGATCCGTTAACTTCTTTACGCAGGGATCTAGAAGCCCTAAAGTTACAGCGAGCTCTTCAAGAGGAGAAGTCAATCTCTCTCAGACAGGAGAAGCCCCCACATCACGACGCTTTGGATCAAATCAAGAGAGAGCTAGAAGAGCTTAGGTCTCAGGAGGAGATCAAGGCTATGGTATGGTACAGCTCGTGTCGCTCTCTAGGACACCCTCCACAGGATTGTCCCCTTCGTTCTTATTGCCATTTCGGTGAAAAGTCTGGGCATGAAGAGAAGGATTGCTACTGTATCAAGGGATTGCGGAAAATACAACAAAGTCTAGGTCTTTCTCTCCAACAAGGGCTAGCTCCAACATCCAATATGGTTTCCCCCTATGGCCATTAAAATTACCTGCGACCTTTGCTCAATACCCGTACTGTCCAAGGTATGTCGAGTACGTTTCCGTCTCAAAATTTTTATACCCATGCTCCTTCAGCCCCTCAGAGCTTCTACACCTCAGCCTCCAACTCCATGCAGCAGCAAGAGCAGAGACCACCTCGTCCCCCGTTTCATCCGTCTAATAGGCCCATCTTATGCTACAGATGTGGAGAATATGGGCATTATCAAAGTAAGTGTCCTTTACCTGAAGGGTCTCCTCCTTGTCGACATTGTCCGGAGTCTAAGGACCACTACAGTAAGGATTTTCCCAAGCAAAGGGCATCCTCATCTTCAGGCCAGACTCAGAACCAACAAGAATTCACATTCCCGAACCCCTCAGCCATCACCTGCTACTCATACAGTTCAGCCACAACAAGTGGAGCTCGCTAGCGTACTCACTCGGGCACGAAGAGCAACTCTTGGTCTCATCTTGCCAACAGGTCCATCTCGTCCATCTCCACTTCCACACCCTGACCAAACGGACGAGCCCTCCATTGGTGCTAAGAGTAGGCCAGTCTCTATGCTTTCGGACATTGATGGAGCCTTCTTAGAAGCAGTGGCTGACTTGGAACAGGTCAGAGAGGAAGCCATCACCGAAGGGGGAAGAAATCTCCTCTGTATGAGCTCGCCAACGTTCCACCTCTTCCTCTAACATCACCCGGGTCTGATGGCCCGCCCACTCAAAAGCACTTTGCTATGTCTGTGTTTAAAGACTTACCCTTCGAGGAGCTTCCACCAGGATGGTTACAAGAGTATGCGGAGCTTCCAATCAATAAAACACCAGCCCATGATGTCTTGAAGCTCCAAGAGGCAGCTCACTTTTCATCTTCCGAGGCACCCTCTCCAGTTACACCTCCTGACCCGGTCAAAGAAGTCAACCTGGGCGACCCTCAACACGTCCTCTTAGCAGCTTGGTTATGGGAGCATCCCGAGTTACTCGATTAGGTAGTCTCCTTTATACACTCTTTTGAAGATGTTTTTGCTTGGTCCTACAAGGATTTGGAAGGGATCCCACCAGAATTGGGTGTCCATACTATCCCTCTGGTTGAAAGGGCTAAGTCTGTTAGAGGCCGAGCTTACAAGCTCAACCCAAAGTACGCAGAGGCTGTCAAGTCAGAGCTTGAAAAAATGCAAGAGATTGGGATCATTGTACCTGTGGAGCACTCTGAGTGGTTATCACCCATGGTGATAGCGCCTAAGAAGCAGTCCAATAAAATCCGTGTGTGCGTAGATTACCGCGCTCTGAACAAGGTAACTATCCCATATGGTTTTCCCACACCTTTCACTGAGCGTATGCTAGAAGATGTAGCAAGGCATGTATTGTACAGTTTCATGGGTGGGTTCAATGGATACAATCAGCTGGGCATCCATCCAGGTGATCAGATTTAATGGCTTTCGTGACTCCCTGTGGTATTTTTATCTACACTAGAATGTCGTTTGGGTTGAAAAATGCTCCACCTTCCTTCAATCGAGCAGTATATCTCATTCTATCCTTTACTTACGGATCATCTTCGCATCTTCATGGACGATTTTTCGACCTTCTCAAGTGCTCAATGTTCAACCCTCGCTCAGCTCTCTGCTGTCTTCCTCAGGTGCAGAGAGGCACGCCTAAAGCTCAATCCTAACAAATGTCATTTTTTGGTCACTGAGGGCACACTTCTAGGCCATGTGGTGTCTGCCGAAGTCAGCGCCTGGCCAATAGAAGATCGTGGCCATTTTGAAGTTACCACCTCCCATCCATCCAGAAGGTGTTCAAAGCTTTGTAGGCCACACAGGCTATCATCGCAGGTTTATATGAATGTATGCACAGGTGGCTCAACCATTGACCCGACTCACTAATGCTACTGTACCCTTTCAATGGTCAAAACCTGAGGCTGAAGCATTTGCATACCTCAAAAAATGCCTCACTGAAGCACCTATTCTAGTGGCTTCAAATTCGTCTCTTCCTTTTCATGTGCATACTAATGCCAATCAACTGGCTGTGGGTGCTGTGCTGACTCAGCCTAGTAGGGAGTACAACCTGGATCGCCCTGTTCACTATGCAAGTCGCCTGCTCACCAAAGCAGAGCGCAACTACAGCACCACAGAAAGGGAAGGTTTGGCTATGGTGTATTCTTTACAAAAGTTTCGTCATTACTTGTTAGGGGTTCACTTCACTATCATCACGGATCATCATGCGCTACGCTATCTTCTGAATAAACCCCAAGTTGCAGGAAGAGTCTGGAGGTGGCTACTGATATTCCAAGAATTCGATTTCGACGTTCTTAGTCCTGGCAAGCGGCCGTCATGGCCGACTGTCTCTCTCGCATACATACAGGTGAGCCCGATACTGGGGTTGATCATGACTTTCTGGATAGTCATCTCTTTAAGGTCGACACGACCCCAGAATGGTATGGAGATGTGTTACATCTTCTCTCTATTGGCCTATATCCTGAGAATGCTTCTCCCTTGTAAAAAAGAAGACTCTTGTTGAAGTCTAGACCCTTCTCTTTGATTGGCGGACAGCTCTACAAATCTAGGCCAGATGGTGTGTTGCGTAGGTGCGTCTCCCCTCATGAAGTAGACCACATTTTGGAAGATGCACACAGTGGTCCTACAGGTGGCCATTACCCTGGTCACATGACGGCGCAAAAAATCTTACAGACAGGCTTATGGTGGTCCTATCTATTCAGAGATTCTATTGCTTATGTCAAGATTTGTGATGTCTGTCAGCGATGTGCGCCCAAGCCTAGCAAGCAATCCAATCGCCCTCTGTAGGTATCTATGGCGTGGTTGCCCTTTGAGCGATGGGGTTTGAACTTTGCTGGTTCAATTGCTCCACCTGCTCAACCCGGCAATCGTAAGTCTCCTGGTAGCGACGGATTATACAACAAAGTGGACCGAAGTGGTGGCTACCATCGACTGTACAGCCGCCACTATTGCAAAGTTTTTGTATGAAAATATTTTTTGCAGGTTTGGGTGCCCTCTGGAAATCACCAGTGATCGAGGTAGTCATTTCGTCAACGACATGATCTCCACACTCCTCACGAACTACAAGATTTTTCATCGCAAATCTTGCTCTTACTATCCTAGAGCAAATGGGCAAGCCGAGAGCACTAACAAAATGCTAATCGCGCTTCTCAGGAAAGCTTGTTCCTTGCATCCAACTTCTTGGGCTCAGGTTATCCTCGGCACAGTTTGGGCTTATCGCACTTCCTCCAAGGCAACCACTAACCACACCCCATTCCAACTAGCTTTTGGTCTAGAAGCACTTTCATCATATGAGTTCAACTCAGGTTCAGCAAGAGTGGGAAGCGTTCGCGTCATAGCGGGGATTGCTTCCGCAAACCTCTCTCATCTCTCGAAGTTAGAAGAAAGTAGGATGTTAGCTTCACATGCTTTGCAAGCCGAGAAACTTTGTTGCAAAGCGTGGCATGATCGCCATCTCAGAAAGCCGAAAATAACGCAAGGGACACAGGTGCTACTCTATCAAGCTAAATATCTGGAAAAAGCTAAGAAGCTGGTCCTAGTCTGCTGGCAAGGGCCATTCATGGTACAGGAGATTTTGCCACAGGGGGCTGTCCAATTAGTCACTCTAGAAGGTGTTCCCTTGCCACTAGTAAATGGATCAAGAATCAAGTGCTATCACTCGCCCTAACACAACCGTATGACGGTCCCCTCCTCAGCTCTCTTCGTCTTTCCATTTTCTCTCTTCTCAAGTCTTCGTCATGTTAGTTCTCATCTCAGTTGTAATCGGTGTTATCTTTAAAATTCTCCTAGTTTTAGTGCGTGCATCCATTTTGCTCTCATCTCGGTGATAGAATTGGGTTTTTGGAGTCCTACTATGATCCAGCGTTACTGCTCTATTTCTACTGCCTCTCTGTCCTCATGGATTTGTTGAATGTCCGAGGTTCAACTCTCGTCGGATAGATATTTGATTTTTGGTATTGTTCCTAACACGTTCAAACCTCCTTTACTGTATCTCCCTTCCCCTCTCTCTCTTATGGTGAGCTCTCACACACACATCTATTTCTTTGCCTTTCTTGTGCGATCTCTTTCGTAACAATCTTTCAATATGCTTTACTCCTACTGCCCTACTCCTTTCATTGCTCTTCCCCCTCTCTCTCACACATACATGCAAGTTTCCTCTAGCTGAGTGTGTTTGCTCCTACCTTTCTGATCGCACACATCCTAGTTAAGGAGAAGCACTACATCCTAGTTAAAGAGAAGCAGGCAAATATTTTATTCTAGCAGCACAAAACAACTTTTATCTCTCCCTCTCTCTCCCCTTCTCCTTTCTCTCTCTTGTGCAGGGTAACCTGCCTGCTCACCCCCTATCTACCCCTCAACCCCCTCCTATCTACCCCTACCCACCGCTTGCCCCCCCCCCCACATCTAGCCCTCGCCCCTACCCACCCCTTGCCCCCTATCTAGTCGTCGCCCCCCCTATCCACCTCTCGGCCCTACTATCTACCCGTCGCCCTAACCTATACAGCCCTGTCTACCCCTTGCCCCCCTGACCAACTCTCGACGTTGTCCGCCCCTATCGAACCTCTCGCCCCTCGTTCCCTAGCCTGTCTACTCAGCACCCTCCCTCGGCCCCTAACCACCTTCATCTCTGCAAGCCTACGTGCACTGTCGTCTTGTCGTTGCAGGCCTGCGTGCTTAGCGTCCCTATCGAACCTCTAGATGATGGTGTGTTTGCCACCTTGTCACTGCAGGCCTATGTGCACTGTCATCTGACTTCCTCGAGACTACATCCTCTGACTTCCTCGAGATTACATCCTCGGCTTGCTCTCAGATTTTCAAGCTTCCACCTTTCAGCAGCACAGATCGGGATTATGTGATTGTGTTAGAGGCACAAGGTGATGTGCTGATGGATGTATGATCCTTGGATGTTTTCTATGTATGCTCTTGTGGGCCTAACAGAGCCTACTCTGTAGTGAGATCATTGCTATAAGCTTTTGGGGTTTCTGAAAAATACTACTATATTGTTTACAGATAGTCGTCAATCAGTGGCTATGGCAGGAGGCAAAAAAGTGTTGCTGAGGAAAAGGCCTCAACCACACAAGCAGGCTATTTATGAAACTGAAGTAGAATCAGAACCTAGCAGCCATGAGGTCACAGATATGACGTTCAGTGCTCCATCTGACGAAAGTTACAAGGCATCGGCATCAGATGCAGATTCCAGCTTTGGCTCAGACAGTGGTAGCCAAAGCTCAGACAGTGGTAGCTCAAGTGATCAAGAGAAGGATCCAAAAGGGAAAAGGAAAGTCATGAGTCACATGATCAGTCATGAAGTTGCAAGACCTGAAAAAACAAAACACAAAACAAAGTTTTCACTCAATTTTCACATGCAGCAGCCCAAGCCATCTCTTATGGATGTTCTCTCACAGGACCAATTGGACAACTTGGGTGTCAAATTGCTAGGTGAAGCTGTCTTTCCTTATGAGATACCTGTCGGCATGATTCATGAAATGCTGAAAAATTTTCCCAAAGTCAGAGGACACACTTTGACAGCGGCGCGTTTAGGACATGCAATGGGGATGACCAACTTTCCCTCCTTGCAGCCGAGTACTAGGTCTTATTCTAAGCTCTCCAAATTTGATACCATACAGGCATGCAAGGCATTGTCCGAACCTGATCATCCGAATTTGCAGCGTCACAAAGCTCTTTTAGTAGTATTTAGATATTATTTTTTAACGAGAGATGCTCAAGACCAAACGAGAAATGTGAAGTACCTACCACATTCCCACAATGTGATGGTTGTTATTGTCTAATCAAGAACATACCTTGTGGGTTTCATAAGATCCTCTTTACATCATTGCAGACTGGGGCAAAAAGGTTTAGAGCACAAGTGCAGTCACCTCAATTTAGCTTCCAATGTTTTGCGGCGCCACTGTTGGCTTGGGTGATAAACATCCGCATCAACGCTCTTGAAGTGGATGAGGATGCATCGTTACCACCGCAAGAAAAAAGAAAGTCTCTTAGCACAGATGATCAGAAGAAGAAACAAAAGAAAAGAGTCAAAGTGGTCAAAGATACGGCAGAGACACTACGACCTCTGCCATTTTCAGAGAGTCGGACTCGGGTGACGCATCCTCCACGACGTCCTTCTTCTACCTCCATCCCCGTTTCTACAGTGCCGGAGGCCGTCGACAGCTCTGCTGCTCTTGGTACGCCCACTCCTGTTATTACTGAGGCGGTCTCTCTGCCCCAGGTACCTCTCCCTACTGATCCCGTCTATACTATTACCAATTTTACCACACCATTCTCAGCAGCACTTGTGGTACCCTCGTCATTCTCTCCCATCTCCAGCTCACCCACTGAGCTTGCTACCACTGTCACCCCGACGACCACTGCAGTGCCTCTTGGGCACCCTACTACTATTGTCACCCCGACATCAACTGTAGTGCCTCTTGGGCACTCTACACCTCCAAGTGCTACTACTGCTTCTTCCAGTGGAAGTGACTCTACTTCGTTGTTCAAAATCTCTGAAGAGAACCTGCAGGAGTCAAGAAATTCTATTGCAATGATTGAACTTGGTGCCGAGAAATTAGTAGCTACCCACCATAAGCACTCGGCCATATATACGGCCATGGAAGGCTGCTTGCAAGTTGCAGAGAGTGCCATTGCTGATAGAGATGCTATATTTTCGCCTTGCGTCAGGCTTTGCATGTAATGTCCCAGATAATTGATGACCTCAAAGCTCAAATGCAAGGATTTCGGGACATGCTAGTCCAAGGGGACATGGGTTTCAGCAGCAGCCTCAGGCTACCATGGGATATGGGTGGGTTCGTCTCACTAGATCAATACAGACGCCCATGGGATATGGAGAGTACAGTCATCGATAGTTTGGGGCAGGTGCTCCATCACAGCAGCAGTTTGACTACTACCCTCCGGGATTTCAGCAGCCTGGCACCTTTGGCTCCTTAACCACACATGTCATCCTCACAAACAGCTCCGTGTGACGGCTTCGCAGGGGCACATCGACATGGGTGTGCGAGTCGGCGGCCTCAGTACACTTCAAGCCAGGTACTCCCATCCGCCGAGCAGCAGGTGACTGCTCCTTTCACTGAGATTCGGCTTGTGGAGAGCACTCATAGAGTCCAGAGTTTTCCCACTGATCTGATGGCTCCACCTCCAGAGTTTGATACTTCGGGTGCAGCAGTGGCCACAACTCTATCTCTTGGATGACAGATTCAGGAGCTCACCATTGTACATATGCAGTAGCTAGTGGTTTTCTTTCATAGTTTTTCAGTATTCCTCTCACCGAGACGGTGAGCAGTCTTGTGGCGGACAACCTGTAGCTACAATGTCACTTTCGCAGGACACACAGTTAGTACAGTTGGTCTGGTCTGGTTCACACTGGACGGACTCTCTGGGCTAGGTAGTGACACATGGCAGGGATACGGACGGTGGTCTAGTGGACATCGTGGCCAGGTCACCACCACTCAGTTTGGGGATAGACTTAGATGGCTGACATTTATGAGCCGTTGGTGGCTCTTTATGGTTGTACATATGAGTAGTAGCTGTTGGGTCATGATCATTATCTTCTTCATATATGGTCCAACGTCGTCGTATAGAGTAGCGAGTCTATACACAGCACGTCTGCACCATCCCTGTACATCTGAGCCTCGACACCCCCATTGTACCCGTGAGTTCTGGGCTGGAGCTAAGTGTGCTGCCACGCCAGAGTCTGTATCGGTTCTTTGAGATGGTCGAGTCCACATGTTCCGGCCTGTTGCTGTGTCTCTGTGTGATTAGCTGTTATCTATTGTTTCCTTTGTTTTCATCTTGTTTTGAGTGAGATGTCACGCACATTGCACTGAGGAGCACCCACTGTAGAGAGCACGACACACTATCCTCTATGGGTAACTCTCTTCGCTTAGGGAGTCTGCATTGGAGCAGGGCTTTTGCTTCGACTTTGATTCAACGGTCTCCACGCCAAGCGTATTTTCTTTCCCAAAAAGGAATCTGTCGGGTGCATCAGGTGGTTGATGACTCTGGTTATGTTCTTTCGTTCGTTGATGCAGTGTCCCGCTTTCGGTTGAGTCTTCACTATTCTCCTCTCTGGAGGGAGATTCAAAGGATGCTTGCTGCTCATTCACCCATTCCTCCTTTGGATGTGGGCTCTCGCTTCTCTGACTGGAATCTAGCTACTAGATTGGACTGCATCTCAGCTAGCAATGTCTATGCCATCCTTCAGTCTGATGTATGGATTGTGCATTAGGGTAATCAGCTACGGTCGCTTTCTGAGTCATCCTTGTGGTGGCAACACACATTGTCTCGCATTTGGCAGAGTCATCTGCCTTTGAAGGAACGTGTTTTCTTGTGGCACTGTTTGGTGGGAGCCCTACCTGTTGACAGTGTGTTACATGCTCGGCATATTGCGCCTTCCTGCTGTCCCAGATGCCTTGAAGCTGAGGAGACCTTGCCACACTTACTGTGGCGTTGTCCTCACTCCAGAGCCTTCATTCGGCAAGTGTCGACTGCTCTTCGGATTCGTTTTCCTTCCGGCTCTTTTCACAGACGTTTTTGGCTTTTTGGGGTGCTCCAGTCACCGCAATCTCAGTTTGTGGTGTTCTTCAGCTGGGTCAGATTTTGGACTATGTGGGCCATCTAGCACCATAGGAACTCCTTAATGTTCCAAGGCACTTCTATTGATCCCTTTCCCTATTTCAAATTATCTCTTGGTCAAGCGCTGCACTTTGCCTATGACGCTGGAGACATCACTCTTGATACCTACATGATTTACTTTGACTGTTTCTAGCCTTTTGAGCCTCATAGTGCTCCGCTTTCTGTATCCCTTTCTTTTAGTGGGTTTTCCTCGGTTTGAGGTTTCCCACTTGTAATTAATCAAAGCAGATTTACCAAAAAAAGTGTGTGTGTGTGTTTGGGTGGGTGCATAGATATGAGTGAAGTTTGTTTTTACAATATCTTTCTTTCGTTTGATTTCCTTGGTTTTATATTTATTGTTATCTTCCGCTTTATTTTTGCCTTCTTTGATTCCTAGTGTTCTTCGCATTGGGTTGTTTGGGTTTACGTTCGTTGGCTTGTCTCTGTGCTCTCAACTCGCTCTAACAGGTTTCTACATCAAGTTTCCAAAGAAGTTGTCCCCCGAGACTCCTTCATTGTCTTCCTGGAGTTCCCTCCCTAGCTTTGCTCTTCGGGAGCCACCTTCAACAAGTGAACTGGTGCTGGCTGATAGCTCCTTGACAGCTCCAATGCAGTAGGAGAGGTTTTTACTCTGGCTTTCAGGTTTACAGTTGCCATGTGGTTAGTTATTTCCAGTCTTGACACTTTTAAGATTATTGCCTTCGGGCCTGCTTTATAATCAGTAATATACTTGCCCCCAAAATCGGCATCATATGGGCGTTCTTAGGGACTTTTCCTGTAGTAGAATCAGCCTCTTTTGTCGGAGAGAGAAAATGAAATGTTATATTAACGTCTTCAAAAGGCCAAAGTGACCTATGAGACCAGGAAGTTACAATGCGGTGTATCTGATATCAAGTCAGATTAACAAAATAAATTAAACTAGGGATAACAAGATATAAATACTGCGGAATCCTAAACTAAGCGGATAGGTGTGAAAGGCGAAAGGTGTGAATCGTGTGAACTGAGCTATACAATGTGTAGACAATTTGGGAGGGAAGTAGAAATCTATCTGCATAGAGATCCATCTTCATCTGCACTCTGGACGACGAAAAAGAGAGAGAGAGAGAGAGAGAGAGAGAGAGAGAGAGAGAGAGAGAGAGAGAGAGAGAGAGAGAGCGAGAGAGAGAGAGAGAGATCCTAAACATGTTTTCCAGGCAGATTCATAAAGATTGCCAATTTCTCGCATCACAAAATATTATGGACTATAGTCTGTTATTAGGTGTCCACCTTACAGCCCCTAAAGTTTCAGAACTCTCTGTGTCAAGCTCCATTGAGATGAGCACAGAAGATCAAGACGGTAAGTGCCGGAAAATTTGGATTTTAAAAAGACTGAAATTCCAAAATATTTCTTTACATTGTTTCCATTATCTTGTTTGCAGTGCAGATTATACAAGAAGCTAGTTTGCCAGGAAGCTTCGCCCTCGTTGTTCACGATAGCGAAGGCAGCACACCAAGCTCTCATGTTCGTGGAAACCCTTTGAAAGTGGAACAAGTTGAACATGAGGAAGTTGACTCGATGATTTTGGCTACCAATTCTAGGTATAACTAACCTCTTGTAGAAACATTTAGAAAATCTGAGAGCCAAATAGAAAGGAGCATGATGTGGAAAAGGGAAACTCTCATAGAAAATGGATAATTTATGGTAGAAGTAGGGTGTATAGTCAGAGTAGCATTCATAACCTCATGGGGTGTGTGTGTGTGTGTGTGTGTGTGTGTGTGTGTGTGTGTATGTACTCCGAGAGAGAGAGAGAGAGAGAGAGAGAGAGAGAGAGAGAGAGAGAGAGAGAGAGAGTCTCTACATGGGAACTACATGGGACAATGCAAACCCTGAGCAATACCCAAAAGAAGAAAAAATTAAGAGCAAAGTATGGGCAAGCATACAGTCTAGAACATGGGCAATCTTAAAAGGTATTAGGGAAAGAAGAGATCTAGTGGCAACAACGTCGAATTGGTGTTTTTTTTAATCCAACTTATTTTAGGACAAGGAAATATGTCGAATCTGGATAGGGTGTCATCCTTGTTGTAGTTAGCTAGGTCAGTGTGAGATGTAAAAGTATAGAGCTTTCACATGAGATGTGTTAAGGGATCTGAGACATAATTACATACATTTATTATACTCGTATATATGTATACATAGGCATGTCAATATGTTTGTCCATACTGGTATTTTTATGTTTGTATGTCTAAAGACAATTTACTAAAAAGATTTTCTGGTTAAGAAGTAGGATAAATCAGTCCATGATATTCAGCATAAAACTTCTGACCTCCTTGGTTATCTTCCTTACTTGAAGGCTGTCAGTGAAGTTGGGAGTGAACATGCCAGCAATAGTAGTTTGTAGACAACCACTAGCACACGCCCCTAATCATGTGGACGAGGGAGTTTATGATGTCATAATTTATTTTGGGATTATTGACATTTTGCAAACTTATGGCCTTGGGAAAAGGCTTGAGCATGTCTACAAATCCTTGAAATATGGCTCAAATTCTATATCAGCAGTGAATCCGCAATTTTACGCAGAACGCTTTCAAGAATTCATTTGTGGGTTTTTCCCACCAAAATTGTAAGGCCAATTCTTTCATACAGCAGCATAAAAGCTTGCATTTTAAGTTGAATGTTCCAAGCATGTATACATTTGCCAATTTTAGGTGATTGCTTCATTTTTGCACATCTTATAAATGAACATACTTATCGGTTTTGCTCTTGGCGTTGCTTTTCTCCGTGAGCACTATGTTGTGGGCAGCTCTTTGTAGGTCATGGCAGAGTGTCATACCCATGTCGAAGGTTAAAGCTTTGCAATACGAGTGTTGAGCAGTATGTATACTATGTGTATGTGTACGTCGATGTGGACGTGTACGTCTTGGGGCATGTGTACGTGCATGGGTGCATGGGTGGGTGTGTGTGTGTGTGTGTGTGTGACATTACTTACTATTTACAAAAAACAAAGTGTGTGAGATTACTAAAACATGTGTGTGTGTGCGCGCGCGCGTGTCGGGAGAAAG
This sequence comes from Adiantum capillus-veneris, assembly GCF_014529385.1. Classification (NCBI taxonomy): domain Eukaryota; kingdom Viridiplantae; phylum Streptophyta; class Polypodiopsida; order Polypodiales; family Pteridaceae; genus Adiantum; species Adiantum capillus-veneris. The sequence continues at coordinate 67,435,505 of NC_140940.1, read as the reverse complement.
AGAGAGGGATCTCTCATTCTACTTTCTTTGATTGCGCAAGTCTCTTTGTTTGTTTTATCGGCTTTCTTAGTGCAGAAGGGAATCAGGCATACATTTGACTTTTGCATGGGAAGCATCACATGATTGAAATCTTGTTTAGTATTTTGTAAATGGGTCCTTTCGTTTAAGAGCCTTCTATGGATCCCCTTTTTTTTTTTGGGATGCTAGAGTAACTCTTCACCTAGTTTCTATCAGCTTTTTCTCAACTTTTAAAATAACCTTACTGTATGTGCTCCCACTATGTAACTTGCATGTGCAACTATGTAATCTGCATGTGCAACTGGTCCGTACATGGCTTCTAGCCTCATTATGAGTATGAGAGAGAGAGAGAGAGAGAGAGAGAGAGAGAGAGAGAGAGAGAGAGAGAGAGAGAGAGAAATGAAATGTTATATTAACGTCTTCAAAAGGCCAGAATGACCTATGAGACCAAACTGATACAAAAGTGGTGAATCTGTTACAATGTCTGGGTAACTTAGTACTAAAGTACTAAGTGTGAAAAGTGTGAAAGTAGATGTGAAAAAAAAAAAAAAAAACTAAATACAAAGTATTAAATAAACTTCTTAGGAGCATTCTGGGTGTCTGGGTAGAATGCTTCTAATCCTTTGTTGTAGTCTCCTCCGGTGAAGTGTGCTTCTGCATCTTGGTCGTGGTCGTCTCGATTTCCTAAGCTCAATCGCTTTGTCAATTAGGGTGCCTTTGGTATGAATGTGGGTACTCCTTTGTGTTGGCTGCTGGCCTCTTGCTTCCCCTTCCACTCCTGCTTCTCTCGATCCGAAGAAATCTGTGATCTGCCTCTGAGGCTGTAGTGCTCTTTGTCTTCTCATTAGATTATCCCTGTGCCGATGTAGTTCCAGTAGGTACAAGCCTAAGCATCTTTGATCTTGGTATTGCATGATTCTATCTAGAGGTCCAAAGCCTTCTTTAAAGAGGCAATGAAAACGCCCACGTATCTCATAGTATACTGTGCAGTGGCATATATAGTGTAATTATTTCTCCGGCTCCATTCCGCATAACTTGCAAATCCTGCTCTCAGGTGGGATTCCCCTAAATCTACCAAATTCAATTTCCAACTGGTGTGAGGATGTACGAATTTGACCAATAGCACATCTCAACATCGTTAGATAGTTAGTAGGAAGTTTTCTTTGTGGTCGGCCATCTTCGTGCCCAATTCTTGTGTAAGGTCTACCCATGTCCTCTTAGTATCCACTGTATAAGATCCTGTCGGATGATTTTATTAATCTCCGTTCGTGTAATTGTCAGTGATGGAGCCTCAAGAGAGTATTGGAAGGGGGGTAATCTTTCCATATTGAACCCGTGTCTCTGAAACCACGAGGACAGTTGCACATACGAGCATGATGTATCCCCTTTCATTGCCAATTGTCGAGAGGATTCGAGGGCCAGTCTAGTATATCGTCCATTATTTGTATCCCACAAACCATGTATAAAGGACACTGATCTGGTAAGACCTTCAATTTCTATCGGAGGGGCCGCTAGTTCCGCTCGAGTAATCGCGTGTGGTACGGAGGCCTTGGCTCTAATCATTCGGGAAATCATAGATACCAAAGGTCTCTCCATTGACTTCCAATTATCCTGATCCACAGATGGTCCCCAAATCTGGACCCCATAAAGCATAGCCGAAGCCACCACAGTATCAAAGAGCCAAAGTTTTGTTCGTGGTTCGTGAAACTGCACTTGTGAACACATCCTCTCCAACCCTCCCAGGGCCGCAAAGGCTCTGGATAATCTAGCATCCGCTGCTTTCTTAAGAGTAAACTTCGGTCCTGCAAATACCACCCCAAGGTATGTGTATGCATCTGTGTACTCTACTGTATCTTGGCCATATGCAAATCTAGGTGCCGATCTCCTAACCCACTGTGGTGTGGTGTTAAACACCATAACTTTGGTTTTACCCAAGTTTACCGACAGTCCACTGTCCTCCGCGAATTTATGTAATGCATCTAGCTGCCTCTACATTCCATCTGGTGATTCTGCTATCAATACAGTATCATCTGCATACAACAACAAAGGGATCCATGACCTTGCAAGTTGAGCCCCTCTGTCACCCTCTCTATCAATGTAATCTGATACCTCATCTATGTACATACCAAATAAAGTAGGGGACAGTGGGCATCCCTGCTTTACTCCAGCGTAAGAATATGATCTAAAGTGGAATAACCCCTTCTGAATCCAGCTTGTCCTGTTGCTCTTATGCCCTCATTCTCTGCCCATCTACTCAATTTTTGTTCAAGAATGGATACATACAGTCGGGTCAAAGTGTGACCTACCATAATGGTACGGTAGTTCCTGGTATCATAGGATCCCCTGACTTGAAAATAGGTACGATAGTAGATAATTTCCAAGATTCAGGTAATCCTTCAAACATGACCCGATTAAACAGACGAGCAAGGAATTCTGAAAGTAGATCCCTGGCATGGATCAGATGTTCTGCTACTAAACCATCATGATCATATGCTCTTCTTGTCTTCATCTTATCAATGGCTTTTTCCACCATTTCCGTAGTAAAGAAAGTACTAGTAGCAGGGCATGGCTCTAGCGGATCTGGTAATGGAGGCTGTCCAGATACCATATATAATGATGTTACATATTGACCCAAGATCTCAGGAGAAGTAATCGTCGGAGGCGGTGAGTGCTCTTGAAATAAGCGCCATGCCTCATGTGAGTCTTGACTCAAGAAGAGCTGATATAAATCCTTCTCCAGTTTGGCTAAAAATGCCCTTTTCTTGCGACGTACTATATGCCGAAGAGCAATCCGAGACTGCTTATATGTGATGATCCCAAGTGTAAGCTCTTTCTGGACTTGGGTTCTCGTCTCTCTGCATTCCTCGTCATACCAACTGTTTTGAGGCATGTTCCCAGCTCCTCTCTTCTGATCAGGTTGAGTATGTGGGTATGCCTCTTGTGCTGCTCCATGTAGTATCTCTGTTAACTGAGAAGTAATCTCCTCTACAGTATATACTGGCTCGGCTGCCCACATCCTATTATAGATCTTTTCCACATAGACTGAATCAGTTTCTGGCGTGAAAGTATATCTTGTGTGTGTCTTCTTCCTTTGTACTTGAGAGGCATTGTATTGGAAGGAGATTGATAAGGTCAAGAGAGCATGATCCACTGCAATCCCAACCGGTTTGGGTCCCACCTTAAAGTCCTTGATACTAGAAATAAAGCTTGGTGAAGTCATGGCATAATCCACTGTACTGGCCCCATGCCTGTGCGGGAAGCATGTGAATCCCCCAGATAACGGGAAATTCTCTAGACCATTAAGTATGGCCAAACCATGTATAGTTGCCATCTCCATGAGATGTCTCCCATATTCAGTGTGTTCTTTATCCTGTGAGTTTCTAGTAAGCCCCCTCTGTGATAAATCCACTTCTCTTAGCATTTCCTCAGAAGTATCATAGAATACTGCTTGAGAGTTGGCCGTTCTGGCATTAAAGTCTCCTAAGAGAACGATGTCTCCATCTCTAGAGAACTCCCATATATCATTATTCAATATGGAGAAAGGGGATTGTCCTTTAGGTGAGGAGTAGACTGAGGTACTTGGAGGGAAGTAGCATATAGCGATATATAGAAATCTACCTGTCTCTGCTCTCATTCTCACCCACATATACCTTGCTTGCTCATCTTTCCTGATAATCTGTAGTAGTGGTTTCAGCTCCTCTTTAAATAAGACTGCTACTCCTCCTGAACGCCGGCTACCCTGTAGAGATCTCTTGTCTGGTCGACCAGCTGTTTCCCATAAATAACCCTTCACATGTGGATACGCTGTCCCGGTATCTGGTGTGTCTCTGAGTAGAAAACTATGTCTCTGTCCCTAAATCTGTCTTCAAAGGCACCTACATCTAGCCTATATGATCCATTACAGTTCCACGCCGCTATCCGGAGCGTCGCCCCATAGGTCTCGCACCGTCATGCTGAGCGCTTTTCCAGAACCACTACTTTCCCTCCTCTATAAAAGGCGATTTTCCCCTTTTCCAGAACCACTACTTTCCCTCCTCTATAAGAGAGAGAGAGAGAGAGAGAGAGAGAGAGAGAGAGAGAGAGAGAGAGAGAGAGTAAAAGCAAATCTTTGCAAGAAGCAATGATCAAAATATAGGGTTGATCTTTTGTCATGGCCAAAAAATCATGATCAATATTAGTTTTCTGGAACGTAGGAGTCCAATGCTAGCGAGGTTGGCTTGTGAAAAGCAAGAGAGAATAAGTAGAGGTTCTTTGTACCATAATTTTCAATACCATGGGAGCCTATGATCCATATGGTAACCAAAAAGAAAATTATTAGTTTAAGGTCAAACCAGTCCTAAACCCAATACAGGATTATAGGAGCCAAAATTTTGGAAATGAAACTAAGACAAGTTGAAATTTTAAAATTATAGAATTTATACTTTGAGTAACAAACCTAGGCAACATGTATTGAGCAGGAGAATGTATACCATACAAGACAAGCACCTTACAACGAGGGACACAAAGAATTGACAAGCTTAGATAATAACTAGAAGTTACACACGAATAGTGAAGCCAAGAAAGAGGACCAAGATTTTTAGGAGCTTCAGATCAACCAAGACCATACATCAAACAATCCAAACCGACGTGGGAGAATTGTTACTTGTCACCATTAACCCACACTTCTTATCAATGTCACCAACATAAAATACATATGTAGGGTTAGGGTGGATAGATTAGTAAAGCGTTCATGGCCTTTGTGTGTGTGTGTGTGTGTGTGTGTGTGTGTGTGTACATCAGACAGGGGGCGGAAATCAGCCAACTATTGTAAACGTTGACTAGCCTGTTTCGCATCAATGACATTCTCCCAAATACTTTGCATATGCTGCATACCATAGTCAGAAATCACACTTTGTACTCTCATGACAAAACGATACCAGGCAACATCCAAATCAATATGCATTTGAGCCAACAGTGGAGGAACAATATCGGCAATCATGCGACGAAATGCTTCATGAGTAAGATAAGCATTATTAACATGCAACAAACGTTTCCTGTGAAGAGGCCGATCACAAAGAGACTGTCCAAAATACAACGACAGCAAAAGAGGATAATGATCCGATAGCTGCAGAGCATAATCTATCCTCATATCACATACAAATTCTTCATACTGTTGTCCATTAAGCAAATACCAACGATCCAATCGTGCTCGACAAGAGGAATGAGCAGCATGCTGAAAGGTAATACCAGAGGCATCAGGATGTAAAGAACGCCATATATCAATCATTTGAGCAGAGGCAACAAGAAGATCCCATTTGTGTTTCTCCGCAAGCAACATATGCGAATTTCCTGTGGTGTTGTCAAGCAAATCAGGGGTATTATTGAAATATCCACACAGAAATGCATTCGAGGTCCATGGGTGAGACGAGATTTCTCTCCATAAAGCAGCTCTTTGCCCAGAGGCCGTATATGCATAGGTACCTCCAAATTCATGAACTCGACCATTCAACAAACACTGTACAACCATCCACCGACCATGCAGATCATTGTATAGCAGAACAGGCTGAAGGTCATGTCGAGCCAGCATCAATAGACCCGAAAAATCTTGCGATCCCGCATACACAATCCAATATCCGGCAAAATAGGAACATTGACCAGCAAACTCGTGCTGATTATGCTCTTGCAATACAACTATGTCTGCCCTACATGTATGTACATAGTGCCAGGTCAGCCGCCATTTGTCAAGGTTGCATAACCCACGCACATTGTATGAGATGCATTTAATATGAATTTGCATTGGAAACATATGTACAAAAAGCAACAAGTATCATAATCAAGTGGAGGTGCCCATAGACACGTCTCCATCCACTACATCCGGACGAGGATCCATCCTCTGAGTCAGGGCAGGAAACGTGTCCCCAGTGTTCACATGCGATGTGGAAGCCTCACCAAGGAATACATCTTTGTAAGAGTGCATCGCTTTGTCCCATGCATCAATCAACGTTCGATTGTCATTACATGGAAGTTGCTTAAACGATGCATTCTTGTTAGCATTAACAGAAGGAACGTAATTACGAGAAGAAATTGGCGTGCGAATCTTTAGAGCTTTTTTCGACACCACCCAAGTATTGACATCAACAGGTCCAGCATTTTTTCTCTTAGCAGCAATCCCATTCCCAAGATTAGTGAATTGTTGTACCTTGCCTTTCCCTTTGTCCACATTCAAAGCCACTTTAGCAGTAGAGACTCCACTTTGCTTGACTTCACTTGTGGGTTTTCCCGTAGGGATAGATGTGGACAAAGGAACAGCAGAGGGAGGGGGTTGCAAGACCGACTCTGGACATTCGGATTGCATATGACCAAGTTTTCCGCATCGAAAACATGAATTCGCAAATTTTCCCCATTTAAGTTTAAAGGGGCGCTTGCCTACCCATGGATCACCTGAGTCAACCATAATACCATAAAGGGTAATCTTGTCCGTGTCCCAAAGAATGCAAAACCTGTTGGTATTCGCATCTAATTTTGGAGGACATATAACCTTTCCAAGCTGCGCAGCCAACAACGGCAGGAAATGTCTCCACATGCGGGGGAAATCAACAATTTTGACCCACACCGGGCATTTGTGACGAATAAGACTCTGGTAGTCTTTAGTGAGTGTCCACGGTAGAACATGTGTCATCTGCGTATTAGTGAGTGTCCACGGTAGAACATGTGTCATCTGCGTATTAAAAAAGAATGATAGGAGGAAGCTTGCTAAGTGGCAGACGCGTGCACGTCAACATGCTTTTATGGACAAAGGTTGTGCTTCGAAGAAATTTTTTAAGCATCTGCATCATTCAAGAGTCGCGCAGTCTATTAAACGGGTTATGCTTCGCTCGGGGGCTTGGACTTCTTCGAAGCGGGAACTTGCGAAGGTTATGGTTTCACATTATCGTAAGGTGTTTGCTGCTCCATCTCAGCCTTCTTCGGCAGCATGTCGAGCGCGTGAATTGTTGCTTTCTTATGTTCGTCCGATCCTGTCTTCGCAGGAGGCACAATGCCTTGAGGATCCTTTCTCTGTCTCCGAATTGCATGGTGCCTTGCTTGCATTGGGCTGGTGGAGATCTCCTGGTTGGGACGGACTTACTGTGGAATTTTTCCTCTCGTTTTGGGATGCTCTTAAACAACCCCTGATCTTCATGATAAATGTGGTATGGGAAAAACAGGTTCTACCAATTTCATGGAAGGAGGGCTTACTTAAGTTGTTGCCCAAGCAAGCGCTTTGCGAGCAGTTCTCTCATTGGCGGCCCATAACTTTGATGCCAGTGATATACAAGCTTTTGGCTAAGATGTTGGTCCACCGCATCAACGACTATTTGTTTACAGGACTTCATCAGTATGGTTTCATTCCTCGTCGTCAAATCATGGACAATTTGGCCAATCTTATGATTGGCATGGAGTATGCTAAGTATACGCAAGAAGATGTGCTGGTCATGCAAGTTGATATTGAAAAGGCCTTTGACACTGTCCACTGGGACTTCATTGCTGCCACAATGAGATGTCTAGGATTTGGTCCTAAGTTGGCCAATGTGGTTTATTTCTTATATGATTGTAGTACGTCTTCGGGAATCCTGGACGGGGAATTGACAGAATCATGGCCGCTTGGCTTTTCGGTTAGGCAAGGTTGCCCTATTAGTGCTTTGCTGTATGCAATTGCCTCTCATCCTTTGTTGACGTATCTTGATCACTTGACCTCTGCGCAGCGTCTTCATGGTTTGCAGCTACCATCGGGTCATACTTTTATTGGGTAGGCTTATGCAGATGACTCATTGTTTATGTTTCGCAATCAGCAAAACGATGTTCAAGAGATTATGAACGCTTTGGAATTGTTTGCGATTGCGGCTGGTCTTAAAGTCAATTTTCGTAAATCAAAGCTTCTACCGCACCGTTCTTGTGATTGACATGCTCTGTTGTGGCCAGGAGAGATTGTTCCTCCAAATGTAATCACTAGGCATTTGGGTTATCCAATTGGATGGAATGTTACTCACAAGCAGAAAGTGGATTGGGTTATGAATCGCTTGAATGTTAAATTACATTACTGGAAGCTTTCTACGTGGCCGCTACATGTTCGCCTGCGAATAGTTCAGAGTATCCTCATGGCATATGTTCAGTTCTTTTTGCCACTGTTGCTTTGGCCCCGTCACTGTCTTGACTCTCTCATGTTGGCCATTTTGTCTCATTTGTGGCAAACGCGTGCTCACAAAAAGATTTGCGCCTGATATCAATGGCAAAACTTTGTACACCAAAGCGTTGTGGTGGTTTGAATATTCTGGACCTATGTAGGCATGTCATTGCTAGGAAGGCTATGCTTTTGCCTACACTTGTGCAACAATCTCAGCCTTGGACTCTTATGTTTGCACACTTGAGTCAGCATGTGGTTACATCCTCATTTGGTCACTGGCAATCATCCATGTGGGAGGCAGTATTTGGTAAGATGGATGGTCATATTCCTGGATGCCCACTTTCTTCCACCTTGCTCTCTGCATGGAAACAGGTTACGATTCATCTCTCATGGAATGCTCGGAGGGAAGGAAACTCACTTCGTGCGGAGAGCCTTCATTGGAGTCGGGCTTTTTCTCTTACTTTGGTTGACCGCTCGCCTCGCCAGGCGTATTTCCTCTCTTGCCGTGGCATTCGAGTGGTTGAGGATGTGGTGGATGCAGCTTGTTTCACTTTCGAGTTTCCCTTTGCCGCTCGCCGCTTTGGATTGGGCATGCATTATCGCCAGTTTTGGAGAGAATTACAGCAAATGTTGACAGGTTTCTTTCCCGTTTCACCTTTGGCTGATGGTGATCATATGTCTGATTGGAAGCTTGGGGAAATGCCATTTCGAGATATTTCTGCCACCCGGGCATATGCTCTTCTTCTTCCTCGTCCATGGATTGCTGATCATTGCAACGCTGTTTGGATCATGCATAAATAAGATATTTGGTGGTGCAGGATTATATCTGCAATATGGGAAAGCAAGTTGTTGTTGAAAGAGCATTTGTTTCTTTGGCGGTGTTTACTTGGTGTGCTCCCAGTGGGTACCTTTCTTAGGATGCGCCGTATCCGTCCTTCATCATGTGTTCGTTGCTTATCTGCCAAGGAGGATGTTTGTCACCTCTTGTGGGATTGCTGTGTCACTCGAGACTTCTTTCGCTGGGTATCTGCGTGTATGCGGCTACATTTTCCTGCGAAGGTCTTCCATAAGCGGTTTTGGGTTTTCGGTATCTTCTCGCCGACATTGCGGTGCTTTGCAGCCTTCTTCATGTGGGTCAGGTTTTGGGTGAACTGGAGCCTGTGGCGACAACGTAATGGCTATATGTTCCATCGCATTCATACAGATCCCCTACCTTTCTTCAAGATTTCCCTTCGGCAGTCTTTGCGGTTCGCCTTGGAAGTTGGTGATATCACGATAGAGATACATCAGCTTTCTTATGAATGCTTTTAGATATTTTGTACAGTCGAACACTGTTGTGTTCCTTTCCTTGTACATCTTTTTGGTGGGTTTTCCTCTCGTTGAGGTTTCCCACAGATAGATAAATCAAATTGATTAACAAAAAAAATAAATGTGTGTATAATACGAAGGAGATTGAAGTAGCACAATGTAGACTCAAATGCTCTTGTTCATTGAGAGTGAATGCAAGGTTGAATATATAGGGTCATTTGCAATTTATGTAATGGCCTAGGTAAGCAAGATTACATTGTCATGTAGGTCATTTGTCTTAGGTGTAAAGCATCGTCTGCAATCACATGGGTTATCACATGGGTATTGCCACAGACATCTAGTAGACTAGAAGGATATCCCACAGTCTCAGATCTTGTCATGAGAAAAGAAATGCTACCCATGACTAGGGCTAACCAACAATCTCCCCCTTAAAATTAGTCATAGTACTTCTAAACTAATTGATTCATCTAAGGTTTTTGTGATTCAAAAATTCATCGAAGAAGTTCAACATTATTCATCTCACTAGGTTCACAAAGTGATCACTTATCATTTTTAGGTTCATAAAAGTACATCGTTCATTTATTCATTCTTATAAAGATTGTCTCTCCTTATTCATAATCACAATTGTCTTCATATGTACTTTGCTATTTTGTCACCTAGGAATCATGTTGTGCAAATCATATCAGGCGGTCTTACCAATAAATGAGGAGTGTCTGAAATCCCTTTACAATCATCATCTTTATGAAGCCAAAAGTTATATTGCAAATATGGATGCAATAAAAGATTTATAAATGATCTGCAAATGCATGGCTTGAGGCTACTTTGGTTTTAACAAACTAAGGATTGGATAACACATACATAGCTTCAAACAAGTTGACCTTCAAGTGTGTCATGGAAATGGTATACAAAGTGTACAATTAATATGAAGGGTAGTAGGATGAAAGCATGGATGGGTGGTACACTTTTAAGGGTGGGAAGCTATTTTCAATAGCTATTTTTTCAAAAGTGGAACTGGTAAAAATTTTAATAGATTTAGATTCTCCTTTTGAAGAGCTATCTAGTGTTATATAACATGCCTTAGAATTTTTCATTTTGGTTAAACATATTTGGTCAAACAATTCCAAAAATAACGATGTTTGGGAGACAAATTTTTTGTCCACCCACTCATACTTTCACCTAGTAGCTCAAGGAGTGGATCCAAGAACATGCATAAGCATTGGTAATTGAAATCTATTAGAGTGCTTAGTAAAGAGAGGCTAGGATCAAATGGAAGTGGTTAAAGGATATTAATCACCATGCAAGCTCTTAAACCATATGTAGGTTTAAGATGGACACATTACTAAAGTATGGTGGGTGGGTGGGTTATAGAGTAGAGACTGGAGTAGCACAATGCAAACTCAAAATGTTCTTGTTCATTGATCTAATATGAATGGAACAAAGGTGAATATATAGTCTCATTTGGAGCTTATGTCATGGGCTAGAGAAGCAAGATTACATCATCATGTAGGTCATCTCTCGTAAGTGTAAAGCATCTCATACAACCACATAGATTGTCACATGGGTATCGCCACATAGCTGTCTAGTAGACTAAAGGGATGTCTTATAGTCTCATATTTTGTCATGAGAAAAGAAGTGGTTCCCATGACTAGGGCTACCCAATCCTAGTGAGACAATTAGCAGATGGTGGGTGTTAGACACTGTTTAGAGAGTAGTCTTTCCACATGCATTACACATCTCTCCCTTAAAATTAGTCATGGTACTTCTAAACTAACTGATTAATCTAGGGGTTTTGTGTCAAAAATTCGTCTAAGAGGTTCAACACGATTTATCTCTTTAGGTTCACAAGGTGATCGCTTATTATTCCTAGGCTTAGAGCTAGAGTACATCGTTCATTCCTTCATTCATCCATGGAGATTGTCCTTATTCATAATCATAGTCATCTTTATCTTCATATGCTACATGTCGTTACGCCATCTTCTTCATATGTACTTTGCTCATTTGTCACTTTAGGAATCGTGTCGTGCAAATCATATGGGGCAGTCTTACCAATAAATGTCAGTGTCTGAAATCCCCTTACAATCATCATCTTTATGAAGACAAAAGTTATATTATATTGCAAATGTGGATGCAATAAAATTGTACAAATTCAAAAAAATTGTGCGGATGCATGGATTCGGGCTACTTGGGTTTTGGCAATGTGGGGATTGGATAATACATACATAGCTTCAAACAAGTTAACCTTCAAGTGTGTTGTGGAAATAGTATACAAAATGTAGGATGTAAGGCTAGGATAATACATACATAGCTTCAAACAAGTTAACCTTCAAGTGTGTTGTGGAAATAGTATATGAAGTGTAGGATCTAAGGCTTGCAATATCAGGATGGGAAAGGTCCTCAATTGAAATTTGAGGCACAAGGTACACAAAACATAGTGGAAACAAGGTATAAGAGAAAAAATAAAACCCTTGAAACCAGTGCTTGGGAAAAAGGGCTTAACATAGAGATTGGTGTGAAGCATTCGCCATCACTTATGGCAGTTTTTGATGCCTTTACTACTCGCCATAATACATGCTACCATAGATGATGAGCAATGTTGTGTGTTGTCAAGCCTAGAAGATGTCATCAATAAAGTAGAGTGCGACAATGCTTGAGTAGGTTGTAGCAAATGCATGAGTAGACGGGGTCAATTGAAAACTTGATAGTGATGATGAAGAATGAGCATGTGGGTAGTCGTGGGGTTTCAGCCTTGGAAAGTGGCAATGAAGAGGATGTCAAAGATGCCGGAAAACATGCACATGGGTAGCTTGGACTAACCTTTTTTGCTTTAGAAGATGGATCCCACCACAAAAAAGGTGCGTGCGCGCGCGCACACACACACACACACACACACCTAATTTTCGCGGCACTTCAACAAGTAGAATCTACAAAACTCTTGATCAAATCAATGATTTTCATCAAGGTATTTCTTTTAAACCAAATTGAACATGGATTAATGCATTGTGAAGTTTGTGAAGAGACCCTTGCACATATATAAGCATGTGTCTCCAATTTGTTGATTAAGGCTTCAAATTGAGTTGATGCAGCCTAAATGCAAATGCAAGCTACACGTACACACTAATTGATTTCAATTCACATGAAGGGTAGTAGCCCAAGGATTGAATCCAATAACATATCCAAAATTGGTTATCGAAATCAATTAGAGTGCTTATCAAAGAGAGGTTGGGATTGAAGATAAGTAATTTAAGAGATATTAATCTCCATGCAAGATCTCATATTATATGTAGGGTTATTGTGGATACCTTAGTGAAGCATTCATGGTGTGTGGGTGTGTGTGTGTGTGTGTGTGTGTGTGTGTGTGTGTGTGAGAGAGAGAGAGAGAGAGAGATTAAAGATTAATGTAGCACAATGTAAACTCAAATGCTTTTGTTCATTAATCTAATATGAGTGAATACAAGGTTGAATATACAGGCGCATTTGCGGCTTATGTTAGATGTTAGGTAAGCAAGATTAAATGATCATGTAGGTCATCTCTCCTAAGTTCTCTCTCTCTCTCTCTCTCTCTCTCTCTCTCTCTCTCTCTCTCTCTCTCTCTCTCTCTCTCTCTCTATAAATTTGTGTATGTATGTGTGTCAATGTACTTGAATATCTATACATACCATCTATATTTGTACATGTATGTATATAAACCCTTTTTCTGTTTTGTTTTTTGTTTTGAAATGCTCTTTTGTGCTTGTATTGCATTAACCATTCACGACCTCCTCAACCTTTGCAACACGATCAGCTACATGACGAGCTCCTTGCGCAGGCCTGAAGCCAAACCCTCATACTATTCTCCTAAAAGGGCCCCCACTCAGTGAGAAGTAGTTAGAGCTACTCGACACAGGCCTGCGTTAGGGTTGGGAGGCCCTTGCAACGAGCGAGAGAGCAAGTGGTAGTCATTTAAGTCTTTTAATACACTTAGGACTTTCCTCACGAAATTGCACAAAGATTTGTTGATACAAAAACTTCTCACTTGCTTGCACATCATAGTTGGCATTATTTTATCAAATAGTCCATCGCCATTGAGATGTGTTGGCATTCAATTGTTTGTACTAGGGGTAGTGGTCTAATGAAATCAATTCCCCACTAGAAAAATTTCTTTCTTTTTTTGTTATACTCACAATTGTGAGTGGATGAGTTATATCAACCCAAAAACCGAACGTGCAAATATCCTCAAGCATGTTAGGTTCCTTGTGGGATCATAATACACATGCTATATCGTCCATGATAGCCAAGGGCTACTTAGCTAGTCACATTCTGGTGTTGGTAGATCTCAAACCTGAGAGGGCTTTATTGTTAGATTCTAGTCTTAAGAGGTTTTATGTTATCCGATAAAAATGATCACTTCCCTACTTTCTTGAATAATCTCGTGGAAGCTTGATGATTCTCCACTAGAAATATTACCTTCTAGAGTGTTTTCTATTTTAGAAACCTTTTGCTACATTTAATTCTAAAGAGTAAGGTGCATTTGGCCTGTCCAAAGGAGCTAGCTTGGTTGGTTGAGCGCTTGTCCTCCGTGATCCGGGTCATGGGTTTAAGTGTGGCCTGACGATCCTGATAATGCTCACGGATGCTCATTATATCATGCGAACAGGAATGCTAGTGCTGCTACAAACAAAGGTGCAATTTTTTTTTGAAGGAAAGTGGAAGTAAATTAAAACCTAAACTTAACATGTACAAGATCCCACATATAAGGGGTGGGAGATAAAGGTGCATTTGGCCTAATTTTCATGAGTTTATAGATGTAAGTTCCTTGTCACAAATTAAACATGTAGAAGGTCTAATACGTTTTTTGTTTCTTGTGATACAATAGCAAGTTAGAAATGAATTAGCATATAATAAGTTAACATTATATCTTTGTGTAAGGGTTGTGGGAGTGGCTCCGTTGCTAGCTCTGCAGTCTGCGAGGCCATGGAGCCGGTGGCGCTCAAGGATGGTTTTGTGGCAGTGCGGAGCGATAGCGCAGCCTGCTCGAGCTCGAGGACCGGGATTTTTTGAAGGTTGGATGGCTCTGTGGTGTGCAACTGTCGGGCAACTCAATGCTTCTCGCCTTCGATCTCCCCATGCCGGTCCCCATCCTTTTTGGATCAAGTGGAAGACGCCCCTCCTTGCTCTAAGAAGAGCAAAAATGGCAGTCGTGGTTGTACATATTGCTCGTTCAGGGTTGTGGGCCATAGATGATTAGGGTTGATGCGGCAGTTTTAACCCTCTTTGTGATAGTCTCGGACCCTACCTGCTATATCTTGCAATGGTGTGTGACCCACCTTTAATGGTTTGTTTCATGGAGAATCTTGGATGGTAGAAGGGCGGTGTGGTCTGTCTTTTGCTCGATCTTGCTTTTCTTGAGGTGGGGGACATGGCCTTCCTTGTTAGCCGGACGCTCTTGCTATGTATTGTGGGTATAGCTCCCCTATAAAGGCTAGAAAGGTGTGATGATATTGGGTCTCATGGCACGGTTTGTGCATGAGATTGTATAGTACTTTTTAGGATGCACAATCACAAATTCACAAATTCAAATAGGTAGTGGGTGAATCAGTACACAAAGCAGCATTACGGCTCAAGAGAGATGTCAAGTTTTTTCCAAGAGCGGAACTACCTACACAGGCACTATTGATGCTAATCTTTATCCAGGGAGTGAGACATGCGGGTCTTCAGAAGATAAGGAGCCTGACGCTAAATGAATTGATCAAAGAGGCTCTTTTATCTAGTGGATAACTATGAGGAATATAAAGAAAAGGATTGTAAGAGTCAAGAGGATGACACACCCTCTCAGCACAGTGATTCACAGATGAGTGAGTCCATCCCAAAACCAACAACACCTATCAATCAAAAAAAGTTTATCAATGAAATGGTCAAGAGGTTAACTCCTCTTGTAAAGTTTTATCCGAGAGAGGCTAAGTGGTGCAAAATTGAGAGGAAATGGAGAAACCATACGAGGGAAGAGTGCTATTATAGCATGAATATGTTAAGGAGAGGTATGTACAACCTATTTCAGTAGCACCTACTCCACCTACATACGCTACGGGGAATGCATCATGACCAGTAGGAGTTTCAAGACCACAACCTGTCTTAGGACAACAACTTCTGCTGCTAGGTGCTAGAATGCTCGTAGGCATGAGATTTACATCGACGATGGAAGCATCTAATAAACAAGCGCTAGTACTGACTACAATGTATTATAACAACCAAAGCGGGTACTTACCCTCAAAGCGGCAGAAAATGAGAAACACATGGAGTGGTGAGACCGATACAATCTCCACCTCTTGTGTTTCGACCTAAAGAAAGAAGGTATGAAATGGATGAAAGGACATTGCAATTCATTGTGAATAGTGGCTTAGCCAGGTCAAAGCCTGTTTACAACCAAGAGGGAATGCAAGAAGAAGCTCCTCAACCAGAGACAGATTGTCACAAAAGCTGTGACAATCACTTGGTCAAACAATGCCCTGACACCGAGATCACTCAGGTGAATGCCTATTGTCTTGATTGTGGCGTCATTCACTTGATCCCTGACTATCCAAAAAACCCAAACTGAGTCAGAAAGATCACAATGAATATATCAGGTATCGCTCAGCCACCCAGTAGCTCGGAAAACAAAAATGCCGTATCAGCTCAAGTAGTTACACGAGCGCAATCTCAAAAGGAAGCTAATGAGTATCCAGAGACAAAGAAAACAAAAATTGACGTGAGTCCAAAGATGGGCGAACCAAATAACGATGCACCTAGTCAAAAAACCTAGAGCAAACAAAAAAGTTGGAAAGCTAGAAAGACTAGGATGAAAGCATGTAGGAATCGAGAGCAGAATTCCCTAGCTGAGGAGCTTACCCAAGCTAAATAGAAGATAAGACAATATGAGGAAAGGGTTTCACCTTCTCTTATGCAGACGTCTCCACCTCCAGAACAACCATCCACGGAAGATAAACTGAGAAGTGCTAGTTTAGGAGGATCAATGTTGGTCGAGAAGGTTAATGATCCATTAGATGCCTCTTGAAATCCTATGACGTGCGGCTCAAAAACAACCAAACCCAAGAATAGAAGTGGATGACATATCCCTATGCAGAATTAGAAAAGCAAAGGCTTGAAATGTGCAAGAAAATGATTCAAACAATCCAAGCTTTACTAGAACCACCACTCGGAAAACATGAGGATGTGATCCTGTCCCACCTACATCAGTAGCCCCTCTAAACCATGAACGAATAGAGCCAGATTCCAATAACGAGCACGAACCAAAGCTCAAGGACCTAACATTAGAAGTAAGGATAGCGTTGAATACCGTGGATAACTCTTCCGAGGGATTTCACCAGCTATACATGAGGGTTGTAAAGAAATAGATGGCCTGGACAAATTGTGGAAACAAGTTAGGGTGGCCAATGAAGCGAGTGAGCTAAGCAGGCGAGTAAACCAGTCTGGTGATCACAGAGGAGTTTTTCTTCCACCAATAGAGAAAATTGAGATTGGATCTCAAATGAATATAGAAGTCTCAAGGGGTGCACCTTTAAGAAACCATTCATATAACGTGCGTTCAAAGGGTATTTAAAAAATCCCCTTACTTACATGTTTAAGGCAATAAAATGGCCCCTTTTTCTTTAAAAACTTACAGGTTTTTCTCTAAAATCAATTAAAAAACCCCTTCTATTAATATAATCCTGTTAAAATTTTAAAATTTTGGCAATTGAAAAACCCATTCATTTGAACTCACATGGTATATATGTCTAAGAGGTGAACCCCCGAGTAGAAGTGCAATCATATTGGGGAGACAAAGGATCTGTACATTCTATGGACAATCAACCCCATTTGCTAAAAACACCACCGTCCTATACGGTAGAGCACAAGGCAAAGTCAGATGTTATTGCAGTCCCAACACAAATACTATCTTCCAACAAGGTCATCGATTCAAAAGGGTTAATAGATATTCTATCTACCCCGGTCACATGTACGATAATGTTAGCCAAGTTGCTCAGAACAAGACCAAACATGTGGACTCCTGTCAAAAAATACCTAGAGATATTTGGTGTAAAAACCCCAATGACTCAAATTGAGGAAGCGACCAAAGAGCTTGAAATGCCTCAGTTAAACATTGGGCCAATGCCATTAAATAAGATAAGTGAGTACTATGAGGGAGAAGATGGAAACACCACTCTTCCTGTGAAATTCTAAGGTGTAAAAACCATGGCAATTCTTGACAATGGAGTTGGTGTTGCCATTGCAACAAAAGAGCTCTAGATACAATGGGGAAAATCAACAATGAGGGCTACTAAGTTGAAACTGCAGCTTGCAGACGGACACATGGAAAAACCCGTAGGACTGCTAGAAAAAGTAATTGTTACTTCTTGTGGCATCGAATATGAGCATACCTTTGCTATTGTTAATTTTGGTAGGAAACAATTACGAGATAATATTGGGAAGATCACTCATGCGACAATTGAAAATGGTCCAGGAATGGGGATACGACTATATATACCTTAGACACATGGAAACCACTACGAGAATAAATATGAAGATAAGGACTATGTCCTAGAACCATTTCTTGAAGAAGCATTAGAGACACTAGAATGGGAACACATATTGGCTACTCTGGATGTGTGCGCTATTCAAGACGGTCCAACAACGAAGTTTTGTGATGAAGATAGCTTTGATGTCGTTCCTTACTTTGCAGTGCGTGTGATCCAGGAAAACGAAAAGAACAAGGCATCAACAAGTTCTCGAAATGAAAAGCAAACAAAGGAATGTCACGAATCAAAAGATGAAGAAGAAGATGAGTTCTGTGACTCCGTATTCAAGAAGATTCCGACAATAGAAATTTGGACAACCCAACATGTGACATAAACGACACTTTAACTAATGCATGGTTTTATGATTGTCCAAATCAACCAATGACACCCCTACAAGAATAAAGTGCATCAGAAGTGGATTCCAAAATCTTTGATGATGATGCGACCGCAACAAGCATCTTCATATGTGGCTCCTATACAGGAAGAAAAGACTCAACCAAGAAGAATAAATCCATGTCAACATGCTAACAATGCTCTAATCAAATGGCTTGAAAAGCCCTTTTAGAAACAACAATCCAAAAGCAAACAGATAGTAACTTTCCATAACCATCCAAACCACAAAGAAAAAGTACCAAAATTCAACCTTGTTGATGACAGTAGCGACAATGATGATTCTTATGACATCCCGTACCAAGAACTCAGGTCGTCCCTATCACTAGCAGCTTCTGTAACCACCATAGAAGGCCAAAAGCAAAGAACAACAAGTCAGAGCCAAAAAGTTTGAAAAATATGGATACAAAGAGCCAACTCCACCAAAAGCAGGTATGGATCTAGAAGAAGAAGATCTCTAATGAAAAATCATAAGATCCAACACCAAAAGAAAAACAATCAAAGTATGCAAGAACGGCTCAAAAAATCACAAAGTTGCAAGCTTTCGCAACTCAAATTTGGATTCCAAAGAAGTTAAATCAAGCACAAAGAGGTCATGAGTTTATTTGGATTCCAAAATGGTTAAAGTATCAACTCCCAAAGTCTGAATCCCATCCCCAATCAAGAGTACAAAGGGCTCAAGCAAAGACCGCTACTGACTAACACACAGACAAGGTGTATAGCAAAGAAGTCTATTCAAACATAAACGAAGCAGAGGAAAGTATGGGTTCCCAAATGAGCATCATCAATGAAACAACCGGTAATCACAAAGTAGTGGGTCCCAAAGGAAACCGATAGAACTACTGTCACCACACTGCCGCTTGAATTTTTTAATTCCTCCTACGGATACAATACAGTTAGAAGAGAGCAAGTTGTTCACTTTACCACTGCATGCTACACAAGACTTACGGATCACGAGATAAAGTGAATTCACAGGAAAAGCTCGGAAGCAAAATAACCAAAGGCAATCAAATAGGAAGTCCAAATCTCAAACAAGTAAGCTAAAACCTTTGAGACAAAGTGGATTTTACAAACGTGTAAAGGTTCCAAAGAAAGTCATTCAAGCACATAAAAGTCAAGATTTGGATCCCCAAACAAGCGAACTCTACAACATATTCATGCAGAAGCACTCCAAAGAAGACACAGCTATCAAGGTCATCACAATGGACTACAAAAATTAGAACAAAGTATATTTGGATACCCAAAAAGATGGTTAGAGCACAAGCTAATCAAGCATATATATGAATAGCAAAGGTAAAGCCAGAATCCACAGTTGAGGAACGATAACCAAAAACAAGGCAAAAATGGATATCTCCTCAATCAGGAAAACAACACATGATACGCAAGGCTATAATGTCAGAGGTAAGAAAAGAATGCTGATCAGTCTTCAACAACAATACAAGGCCAAAAATGATCGAGAATGGTCATAAAACTCCGGGGGGTAAAGGCGCTCCGCCTTTGCTCGAGGCCGGACATCCGGTGTTCGGTCGCCCGTCCACCCTGTGTACACTTCCTTATTCATTATATACATATGAATAAGGAGCTCCTCACTAACACTTCCAGAGGTTGCTCCACCCACACCATCTCGTGCTTCTCCCCTTCTCCGCACGCACCGCCTCACACCCCGCATGCACGCATCCACAGACACGCACACTCACAAGTGGTATCAGAGCTACCGCGACAAACCGCGCGTGCGACCGCTTCCCGACGAAAGACACAGGAGCGACGGAGCTTGCCCTTCGCTGCTTGAGCTCGGCAACGGTGGATCCAGCTTGATGGCATCGGATCGGAGCTCCTCGACGAGCACCCGGAGGAGATCGGGTGGATCTCGACCCCCAGCGCATGAAACCCCTCTTGGGCTTTGGGGAATCAAAGAGCTCTGAAGGCAGCCAGTCGAAAGCTTGAGCTTGCTGTGACAGAATTGCAAGGCTTTCTCTTGGGCAACACAGAGCATCTGCAGGTGTGCGAGGCCAAGCAAAGGGATTTGCAAGGCATCTTGGCTCGGCAACATCTGCAATCAAAAGCTTGAGAAAGGGGAAATCAAGGCATTGGAGAGCTTGTGCGCAAGAAATCAAAAGCTTGCAAAAAACTCAATCTTGGAGAATGACATAGGAAATTGGGCAGCAACAAGTTTGCTAGTTTGGGAGAACTGCAAGTCGAGCAAGCTGAAGCTCGGCAATGAACATTGAGTAGAAGCAATTTGGGGCCTGCAGTGAATCAGGGAGCTTGCAATTGGAGCCAAGCAAAGGAAAAAAGGCTTGCAATGAGCACCGAGCAGAAATTGAAGGCAATTGGGAATCATAAGGTTGGCAGCAGGTTCGGAAGCACTGCAGTCGATCAGGTCGGCAAAACCGGGAGCATCAGGAGATTGACGTAGCGCTGGCGAGCAGCAGCAAGGGCCGACCCCACTCCCACTACGCTCCAAATTGTCCTCGCTCGTCAGACAACAAAACCTGCATTTCAATAGAGACTGCCATTTCATCACTTTGCAGTAAACTTTGACTATACACACTTTAGTGTGTGCAAGGACTCTCTCCCACGGGGGCCTTCGACACCCTGACCCCCGACTCCCCGCCCCGCTTATTCACACACCCCAAGCTTGGAGAGAGAGAGAGAGAGAGGGAGAGAGAGCAAGTGAGAACGAGAGCGAGCGAGTGAGAGTGAGCTTTGATGAGTAAGCATGGACATCACTCCTGACATCGGCCCAATTTTGGCATTCTCCTCGGCATCGGAGACTCCATTTCGGCGGCGAGAGGCGGCCTCGATTGACATTAATTTGGTGGCTCGGCTTTGGCGACACTCTTTACGACATCGAATCTCGGTGTTTTTTTCTCTACGACTCGGCATCGACGCCTCAGCACTGGCTTTGAGCATTGACATTAGCTCGGCGCATCGGTTTCGACACCGATTAGGCGGCTACTCGGCTAGCGTGCTTTTACCTGATGGCCGAAGGTGACATCGAGTGTTTTCTCGGCTTCGACATAGAGATTGCGGCCCGACTCTCCCCCAGCATAGCCTCGCATCGGCTTCCCTCCCATGCCGATTCCGCAGTGAATTTGGCTCCGACGGACATCCTCGATTTTCTCGACCTCGACACAGCAGGAGACGATAGAGCGAGAGTGGCATTGGCTCTCCTCTAGTCGCGGTCCGACTCCGACATACTCTCCACGGTGTTTTGACTTCGACGATTTTTCAATTTTCGGCTTTGACGGCACATACCGACACATACGGCTCTGACGGACCATCCAAATCGGGTTTTTTTCCTCGAGCGCGCTCAGCTCTTAGACGGTGTTTTTCATCGACGCGTTTACCGGCCGGTGAGGTAGTGTGTGCCAGTTTTACAGTGGTTTTTCTCACAAGTTGCATAGTCTTTGCAGTACAACTTATGCGGCACATGTAGTGCTCATGTATGATTGTTTGGAGCATTCCAGAGAGCTTTTGGCACGGTCTTGTGTAGTTTCATGCTATGTATGCATTATGTGGATACAACTTGACCTTGGTATAGCTCACATGTAGCAGGTGCGTAGGTTTACAGGTGTTTTTGGACAAGTATACGTCCATAGAGCCACTCGGTCAGGAGTGAGCTATTTTTCCAGGGTTTTGGGAGTGCTATGTATGCCATTTGTGGATTTTTCTGCTGAGACACTGTCTATTTTCATGCGTATTTGGTGAGATTTTTGAGTTTTTACTCAGTTTTCAGGGGAAACTTTGTTGGATTTTTTCGAGATTCTTGTCGTGGTTTATGCGTATTCGTAGTTTCCTCTCTGATGGTGTAGTGATCGAGTTGACTCTCACTCTGGCAGTTATCTGTAGTTTTTTGGCTTGCGGTTTGCATTGAGTTTTGGCTCATTTTGCAAATGAAACTCTGTTCATTTTTCCTCGTCTTCTTGCCATAACCATCTCATGCTCTTTTGAGTTCCTGACTGACTAAGCTGCTTCTTCCTAGTACCTTCACCAACAACCTTCTTCCATACCTTCTCAGCATCATTGACATGTATTGGTATGCAATTGGCCTAGTAAAATAATTGCCAAGCATACCCAACCTTGAACAAGTTTTGTGTCTTGACTTTAGCTGTTTGTTGCATAATGTTGCTATACATAAATTTATTGATATTGATCTTGGCCTTGGGATTCATGGTTCTTGCCAGTAGCATACTGAATAACTTTTCAAAGACATAGTTCGGGTTGTTTTAGAGACTATTGGCTTCAACAATGAATTTATACACAGGCTTACATTCCAATGCACCTACTAGAATCCCTAACCTCCTATTTTGTGCTTTTTTTTTTAATGCATCCTCTTTCAAGAACTTACGGATCTCATCAATGTTGCCTGGTGTAGACTGAGTAGCGAATGGAAAATGTAACACATGGATAACTCTCCCGCTATCACTGCTACTATCTTGCCATGAATTTCAGCCATCCCCTTATCTAGATTGAAGCTATCCACCACCTATTGAATGATTTCTACATCAAAGGGTAGATTTGTGGCTTCCACCACCACTCTGAATTCCAACATTTGATGAGTTGTTGTTCTTTCTGTTGGAACACATACTTACCAATCTTGTGATGTGGCACTGAGCATGAAGTTTCTGTTATTGGGCTCAAAAGTGCTTGTGTTTGCATAGTCAACTCATCTATGGTTTTCTACATCTTTTTTGAATTTTTTTGTTTTTGTCCTATGAACAATCTTGTGTGGAAAGAGAGTACTCATTTGCTGATGTTGGAGAATCGAAGAAGGAGCACCTCTGGGTTTCTGGTAAATAGCAACCACAGTTTATGGAGAAGGTGCGAGTGAAGACAAAGGTTGTTGTGTCGAGATTTTTGCCATAGACGAAGGTGGAGGTAAATCTCCAAGCCAAAGAGCGAGTCTTGCAAATCTATCCTACCAGTGATCGTACGTGTATCCAACCCCACTAATGCCTAAACCCAGATAGTCTATTGGTTGTTGTTGTTGGAACTTTGTTACCCGTAGTTCCCCTAATCTGCTATATGACATATTCAAAGACTTGTCTGAACCTAAATTCATGTCGTAAACCTAGTTCAGACCATTGTCCAGGTTGACCCAATTTAAAACTAAAAAGTTTTGGTATCAGTAGTCTAATGGTTTATATTCCAATCATTGTCATGTGTGGAGCTCTCCAATGTTTGGATTCATTTATCTTGATAGCCTCTAAATCCATTCCCTTATGCCCCTTAACTATCCCCATATTATTGCTCCCTACTATCTGCGATTGGAATACGTCTAACCTTAGTACTGTTTTACCAACACTGGTCTGCACGCTAGACCCTTAAAGTTGAGTCTCCATCCTCACACAATTGAGTCTCTTCCAGTAGTCTCTGACCACAAAAATCTTTCTTATTGCATTGGTCTTGCACCTTCTTCCCTTCCTTCGTGAAAAGCACATCCCCTTTCTTATGGAACAACATTACCTCCTCTATAATGAGTGTTTCCATCTCTTCTGGAACTACCCTCACTCATCGAATTGTGCACCCTCCATACAATACAAGAGACAAGATCCTAGTGTTGTGATCCTGGAAATGCCTTTAGAAACCTCATACTTCCTTGCAGCGTAAAATTCTAGATTGATGTTAGCCTTACTGGGCTGAAATTGGATTGGAGACCAATCTACTCCCTTACCGGTAACGCATTCATTCCCCATAGTAAGACCAACCATGAGAATAGATAACCGCCATTGTGATTTGTGTTTGTAGCTCTTCCCTGAATATAGCTACAACTCATGTTGGCCCTCTAGTACCCTTGACGCGGTGTGTACTCTCATTGAATATAACTACAACTCATGTTGGCCCTCTAGTATCCTTGATGTGGCGTGTGTTCTCATTGAATGCGAACTACCAATGACACCCATCAACATAAGGCAACACGCTCTCTTTGTTGTGAGGTGTCTTCATGAGAAATACAATGTCTTTATCTCCTAGGACTGTCTTTTCTTTGGACACATAGCACCATTGTAATTCCTTGTTGCCAACTATAGACGTGTCTCTATCTCCAAGAAATCCCTAAAAGAACGTTGGAATTGACCACATAGCACCTTTGCAAAATTCTCATTGCCATAGGCCACATGACCCTATGCAACACTCTACCATCAACAATCGCCATGCAACCATCGCGGAAAAATGTTTTCTTTTCCTCATGTCTTGCTTCTTTCATGCTCATTTGATTTGGAGTAGGAGCTCTTTTTTGAGACAAGGGAAACCGCATGCCACTAACCACCCATCCTTGCACCTTTATAGATTCCCCCCTAGCATGCATGCCATCCACTTGAGTAGGGCCTTGCCTAGGGTTTCATACCCATGCGGCCACATGTGTATGATCTCACCTTGTTTCTTGACCCTTGTCATGGCACTGCTCGCCCCTTTAATAAGAATTTTCATACTCAAAACAAAATGAAAACTCTTTTTAATCACAGTATTGTTTTCCAAAGTAGAACCCTCTTCATGTGTACCTCTCCTCTTGAACAAAAATTGATGACGTTTTTGGTGTTGTGTATGTAGGCCATAAGAGTCCAAAATACATTCTGGTTTATGAGGTAAATATGTTGGTTTAAAAAAAGTCAACCAAAGAATCCATATCCACAACATTATCATCATTGCCTAGCCGTTTTCTCAAATGACTAACATGAAACACTGGATGAACATGCAAAGACTACTATAAATCCAACTTACAGGCAACCACACTAATGCATTTTGTGATCTTAAATGGACCACAATAACAAGGAGATAACTTAGGAACAATATTGACCTTGAGATTTTTGAAATGTTTCGATACACATAAAGAAACAAGATCTCTTTCTTCAAAAGTAGCTGAACTTCATTTTCAATAGTGTACTCTCCATATCTATTTTGAGCTTATTTAACATTTAAACGAGCTAAATGTAACATGGACATATGATCTTGTAAACATTCCTTGACTTGATGGATCTTACTATTGACTAACTCAACAAAAATAGGTGAATGAAGGTTGAAAGCCATAAATTAGCATCTGAACCCTTTAGACACAAGTTTGGCACTATTGTAAGAAAAATCTAAGATCCTCTCAATCTCCCTATTTGATTACATATGCAAGTAACATATCTTCAATAACCTAGTTTACGGGCTTGGTTTGACCACCTATTTCAAAATGATCAACCTTACTTCAGCTAAGCTTAGTATCCAACTTTTGGTATATCGCTTTCTAGAAGTGGCTATTGAAATTATGATCACAATCAATTACAATATTAGTAATTAATCCATAAATTATGAAGATTCCCACAAGTAGCTTTGTTAGTTCTAGAGTTTTAATAGTTGATTTGATAGAATAAAACTATACATCTTAGTAGACAATCTACAACTATCCAAATGGAGTCATGTCCATGGACAATAGTTGAAAGTCCCATGATAAAATCCATAGAGATAATTTTCCACTTCTCATCAAGGATCTCTAAAGCATGAAGTAGTCATCATGCTTTGAGGCATTTTGAGTTAACCTAGAACTTTTGGCAATGAATCATATAATCTTGTATCTTTTTTCTGCAAGTGTGCATAGTAAAATTATCAATGCACAAGCACATAGGTCCTTTGCTTCCGGGGTAACCTACACTAGGACTATCATGAAACTCATAAAAAATTTGCACCTGATGTAAAAGTCCAAAGGTACACATACTCTCCCTTTATGAAGTAAGCGTCCAACAATTATGTTCATCACTAGTGAAATTGAAACTTTGTGTAAATCCTTCTTGAACACTGCATTGAGTTCTTGAAAGATCACTTTCTTAATGATGTCACACCATGGAGTGTCAGGCAAGATCCTTCTTGAACATTACACTAAGTATTTGCAAGATCTCTTTTTTCATCATGATGTCACACCATGGAGTCGCAGGCATGCAACTTAAAACATCAACTACAACATTGTACTAGTGTTTACTATATCATACCATAGCGTCATACTCTTGCATTATTTCAGCTCACCTGGACTTATGGCCTTTCGAATCTTTCTATTGTGCAAACTGTTAGATGCTTTTATGATTTTTTTTGCCAAACTGGGCACTATACAAAAAATCTCGCCATTTCTGTAAAGCACGAATAATGGCATAAAGCTCATGCTTCATAAGAAAAATAATTTTGTTGCATAGAATCCAATAGTTTGCTATCAAATGCAACAAGGCATCCATCGTTGAGTAGAATTTCTCCAATAGCCTTGTTACTTGCATTCGTCTCAAGCACAAATGGGTTGAGATGATAACAAATAAGTTAAAATGGGTGTTGTAATTAAAGGTACCTTAAGCTTATCAAAACAACATTGTTGCTCTTTTCCCCAAGTGAATGCTTTACCTTGAGCATTTAATTGGCCCAGCATAGGAACTACATCTCAACATAGTCCTTGATGAATTACAATAGTAACCTACCATACCTAGAAAAATATGAAGTTCTTCTAAACTAGTAGGATGAGACTATTGTAAAATAACATCTACCTTAGCTGGATCCATTTGAAAATTAATAGAAGAGATAACATGTTCGAAGTAGTTGATTTATATTTTCAAGAAATCACGCTTGCTTAGGTTTGTATGGATTTATTCTCTCATAGAAACTCAAAAACTAGCTTGAGGTGATGCAAATGCTCTACTTTAGTAACACCATAGACCAAAATGTTATCAAGAAAATCAATAATGAATTTTTTGAATATGGCCAAAGTGTAACATCCATAATAGTCATAAAAGTGGTAGAAGAATTAGTTAAATCAAAGGGCATAACTAAAATTTGTTACAGCTACAAAACATGTCTATCATTGGCAAAAAAGTTGAAGGGATTTATGATCATAATTTTGAGCTAAAGAAGGACTTATGTTCATAACTTGGAAGTCCAAGTGCATAAGATGCCCTTGAATTTCTAAAAAGAGATTCTTAGCCTTGGTGTTTGACACATCTTTGTTTGCTCCATTCATGAGGGAGACAACATAATGGTGCAAGATAGGAGTCTAGGGAATGCTAAGATTTTTAACCAACTTGTAGACTATGAGTAGCACCATCATCAATTTGTATACAAACATGTGTACTATGAATGTTTCCATGTGCCATGCAACAAGCTCATATGGTCCAAAGACAAGCTGCCAGATAGCAGTAATCAAGAAACACTCATGGAGGAGCTCCATGTGAGAAACCTCCACCCGAGAGTATTTTGATGAGGAAGATAAGGGAAATATCTGTACCATATTCAAGGCCTTGCCTTTTTTGTTCTCCATAATGTTGCCTTCTTGGGATTTTCTATGATAGAAATCCTTCTTCTCATGCTTACAAAAACAGGTACAGTAAATATTTTCCTTCTTGGCTCTTAGAACTCTTTGTTTGAGAGTGTTCTCAAGGCCAGTTGAGATTCTTGGAAGATCTTCTTGTAGGAGCACGAGACTTATGCTTCTTATTGAATGCGAGTGACTGCGCAACTTGGGGGATGCACTTGTAGGTATGGAGGTATATCACATGTTCTTGGTTGGAGGATCGATTGTACTTCATATCGATTACAAATTTACATTTACATGAGAAGTATTTTAATTCAATTTTCAAGAAAATTTACAGGTTTGTGAAGAAAGAAGGGTAGTTTTATTCCAATACACAAAATGTGTGGAGGGTTTTTGTTATTAGGCTCTGATCGAATGTGATATAGAGGTTTTTAAAGATGCCTCCCACAAGCTACGTAGATGCTTTGTGCAAGTGTCTAAATTTTGCTTTCATTTTATGTAAAATGTCATCATAAATTTGTGCACGCTAGATAGCTTTAGAGATAAGATCTTAGGGTGAAGGGTTTTAACCTTGGATTGGTACTCTGGATCAAATCTGCAAATAAAACGCCGCACCTTCTCAAACTGATCAATTCCTTCTAACTTAAAAATGTTTTCTCTATAACTGGTGATGTACGGATAAATTTCTTCTGGCTTCAAAACGATTTCTCTATAATTGGTGATGTAACTAGTAAGTGTGTGATTATCTATCAGACACATATTCTAGGCATGCCAATTCCCATTGTTCTCATTCTGAGGAAGGAATTCTTCATGAAATGCAACCTCAAAAGATGTTGAAATGGTGGGTTTATGAAGTTCCTTGAGACTTATCTACCATCTATAGGCCATATATTGAAAAAACACCGCTCTACACTGGTCTCCTTGGGGCCCAATTCTACAAGGTCTTGGTCTTGACCACCATTGGATTGAGATTGCAAGACGACTCAACAAGAAAGGTTGTGGCACCATGGTCTCTGTGTGGAATTATCGTGGTGACAGAGGATGGTAGTCTTTACAAAAATTGAAGGAGGTCAACAACTTGTCCCTTCAAGAAGAGGTCCTTGTTGGTAGAATCTTGGATCTACCCCCACCTTGCTCCACAACAGTCGAGTTGAAGGTGTGGAAGTGGCTAGGGGGGAAGTCGTTTCTTTCTCCCTCAACAAAGAGCGTTTATGAGAAGATGGATTCCTCTGAGTAGTGGGTTGGGCATCTCAACAAAACTTGGTCGAAAGAGTGGAGCAAGTTCAAATGAAGCCAAGTGTTGGAGAATATATGGCACTATGAATGCGAAGAAGTCCAAAAAGTTTTCCTCTAGAATTTTTTTTTGGGTTTTTTGCCAATTGGGGACAACGACAAAGTGCAGGGCCTTGGCGGCGATGGTACTTGCATCATATGCAACCACGAAACTGAGACCATATCCCATCTCATATGGGGATGTCCAATGATCAAGTGCTTCACTGGAATTGTCTATAGATGGGTGGTTTGCCAACTTGGCACCCCTTTCTTCAGATGAGACCTTGCATTAGGCTGCTCCAAGTGATTGGATAATGAAGATATGAGGACAGAAATCTGTATAGATAGAGATAAAGTCCTTAAAGCCATACGGGTTTCTAGGAATGAAAAGAATGGAGTGCTACATGCAGAGCTAGTGCTAGAAACTTGTGGATGGCTTTGTCAAGCAGGAGGAAGCAACTTGCCGAGAAGAGAAAATATGGCACAACAACGAAAATTTTGTAACCTTGGATGAAGGGTTTATGGATGGTCTCAAATCCTCAGGGGGCTTTGTGCCCATTGAACTGATCTTTTTGTACTTGTTGGAAACCCCTATGCAAAGGATATGCCAGGGTTTGCATGTATTATTTTGGGTTAATTTAAGACAATCTCTAATGAGAATTAAAAAAAAAAACTTAAGCAATTGAATCTATTTATGTTCTTCATTTAAAAATTGAAAGAAATCAACAAATAAGAGTTTTCACAAAAGGAGAAAGGGAGTACCATTCTAAAGCTATAGCGATGGGATAGCGAGGCAGGAGGTGAGGCGGAGATGTTGATGTAGCGAAGCAGTGGGTGTAGCAGAGATGAAACAGGAAGGAGGTGAGGCAGAGATTGACGTA
Organism: Adiantum capillus-veneris; assembly: GCF_014529385.1. Lineage (NCBI taxonomy): Eukaryota > Viridiplantae > Streptophyta > Polypodiopsida > Polypodiales > Pteridaceae > Adiantum > Adiantum capillus-veneris. The sequence goes on along the minus strand of NC_140940.1, from coordinate 67,405,700 downwards.
GCAAAGTAGTAGGTGTAGCAGAACTGAAGCAAGCTCTAACAAGTGCAAGTGGGTGCATTGGTGGTTGCAAGCACGCAACTAGGCTAAGGTGATCAGAGCAGGGGCTATTGCGGGACCTTGCTGGGGTGCAGGTTGAGTGTTGGCATCAAATGATTGATTTTCGAGGTTGGGTCCTGGTGCCAGATGTTGCAAGCTTTCATTAGTAGAAATCTATGCACTTACTGTTGTCTCTCCACAGCCTTGCGCCTAGGATCTCTCCTACCCACAAACCTTGCTCTCGTGGACACACCCTCCCCTCAATCCCACCTCACTCGCGCGCGCGCGCGCACACACACACACACACACACACACACACACACACACACACACACACACACACACACACACACACACACACACACACACACACACACACACACACACACAGAGAGAGAGAGAGAGAGAGAGAGAGAGAGAGAGAGAGAGAGAGAGAGAGAGAGAGAGAGAGAGAGAGAGAGAGAGAGAGATTGTATTATCATCCACGGAGGTCAAATATGACCCATGGGACCAAACAAAATTTTACAGTGGCATGCTTATATGTGAAGACATGAGATACGTATCAATTAAGGACTGAGGGTCCATCAAGAGAAAAATGAAAGAGGGAACAAAATCTAAGGGGGAACAGTTGAGGGGAGAGCCCCTTTTGAAGTTCGAAACTCCTGAATGATAGTTTTACTGCCTTGATAGACGGCCCATTTGCCTTGCTTGCGGGCTTCAGACATCTTCTTGAGCTCGTCCTTTTTTATTTTAAGTTGATTTGTGGTCAGCTCAGTAATCCAAAGCTTTGTTCCTTTGAGGAGATGGGATTGACGTAGAAGCTTCACCCGCTCCTCTTTATCCTTGAAAGTAAGGACACAATGTTCATGGCGCACATGTCGGTGTGTATCATTGATCCAAGAGATCGTCTCTGGTTTTGATGTTGATTGGTTCAAGAATGTCGTTGAGTTTTGTAATTGCTTCTTTAAGACTATCCTCAACTGTGCACCACGGCGGAGGGAGTCCACCGATGTGTACCTTGATGGCGTTCTCTTCTTGAAGTCTTCTTTCACAGAGCTCCTTTGTTACACAAGTCTGTACTTCGGCGATGGTTGTTGAATGTGCTTGGCTAACCTTTGCCTCAACCTCCTTTACCTTGTCGATGGCGAGGTCAACCATAGAATCGAAGCGTTCTTGGGTGGATGCATGAATAGGTGGTACACTAGCTACCCATTTTTGGGGGTGGTAGCAAGGGGGTGGGCTGGTTGGTAGCTAGGTGAGTAAACATTGAGAATCTTTTATAAGGTTTTATTTGAAAATTGTTCATCAAAAGGCTTGAGCAGCGAGCTGGATTTAAAAACTTTAAAAATTATCTTTTCAGTTTCAATTGTGTGTGTGAAAGTAGTGCGGGGGGGGCACCTTACTCCACAATCATGACGCCTCCTGCTCGTTAGTGGTTGCAGAGGGAGGGCAACTCAGGTGGCCAAGCAGCTCTTGTAGCTAAAGCAAAATCGGCCACAATTACTGGGAGGCGGAAGAGGGCCCGTCATTCATCTCCCTCGTCTGATCCACCCTCGGACTCCCCTGCTGGAAAGAGGAAGAAGAAGGTCTTCACTCCTTCACCAAAGCCCTGCACTCTTATAGCAAAGAAACATTAAAAAATGGCAGATGTTGTAACTCCCAACACTAAGGTACTATTGCATCTTAGTGTTGCTGGTTGTCTCTGCACAATTTATTGTTGTAACTTGTTTCCAAGGTCCATGTAAGCTCTCTTAAGCTTGCTTTGAAGCAAACCTAAGTTAGAGGCTAGATGTTTGTAGATGCTGATGGCCGATTTTTGGAAATCAAAGAAAAAAAACTTATTTTTCCCTTGCCGAAGCCTTAGCGACACCATCAGAAGGCTTAAGCAATGCCCTGGCCAATCTCACGGCCCTAACTCGTCCATACCCCAGCCTCGCAGGCCTCCATCTCTCTCTTCCCCTCATCCATTCCATTTTGCTCTCTCCCTCTCTCTCTCTCTCTCTCTCTCTCTCTCTCTCTCTCTCTCTCTCTCTCTCTCTCTCTCTCTCTCTCTCTCTCTCTCTCTCTCTCTCTCTCACTCATCACAGCCAAGGTGATGGTCACAGGCCACAGGTGGCTCGGTGCTGTTCATCACAGCCCATGCAGGTGGCCCGTCCATTTTCTCTCTCTATCTCCCTCGTTTCCTACCAATGGCCAATCACTCTCTCTCTCTCTCTCTCTCTCTCTCTCTAATACTCTCTCTCTCTCTCTTACCCGCACCCCGTTGACCCTCAATGACCCCCCCCCCCCCCCCCCCCCCCCCCCCCCTACTGGCCATCATCGACCAAGAGCGGCCTTGAGAACCCACCCCCTTCTCTTGCTTTCTCTCTCTCTCCCCGCTGTGTCGAGCCCATAGCCGCATACGAACTCGCTCTCTCCCATATTCTTATCCACACACGCCCCCTCTCACACCCCCTCCCTCGCTCTCTATGCAAGCCGATAACACGAAGACTCTTCCCCACCCCATTGACTCGCTCCCCTCCTCTCGTCCTTGAGCCGCCATGCAAAACAAGAGATAAGATGCTATCTCTCTCTCTCTCTCTCTCTCTCTCTCTCTCTCTCTCTCTCTCTCATACACCCTCCCTTACCCACTCCATTGCCAAAATCCCCCCCCCTTCCCTCGCTCTCTTGTCGGAGGCCCACAACGCATTTCCCAACTCCCCGCCACCTCATTACTCTCTCTCTCTCTCTCTCTCTCTCTCCTCTCTCTCTCTCTCTCTCTCTCTCTCTCTCACTCACTCACACTCTCTCTCTCTCTCTCTCTCTCTCACTCTTCAGTCCGGATAGCCTGTGCAGGCGCAAGCAGCCAACACCCCCCCCCCTCTCACGTTCTGTGTAGAGCCTGCAGCCCTATTATTCTCTCTCTCTCTCTCTCTCTCTCTCTCTCTCTCTCTCTCTCTCTCTCAGTCATTTACGGCTCCAGCCGGCGTAGAAGATGAGATTCCCTCTCTCTCTCCTATCCACACACACCCGCCTCATCCTCTCCCTCCCTCACCACCTCACCCCATCCCTCTCCCTCTCTCGTGCGTTCTGCACACTAATCCCCAGGCGGCTAATCTGTGTGTGTGTGTGTGTGTGTGTAAGTTTGCGGTGTTCATATCATTGTGGCCTACATCCTAGCCGCTCAAAGCTAGGTGGTTCCCCCTGTTCGCTTTATCGTGACAGGCTCGAGGCGTGCCATTCGGCCCCCGGCATTTTAGAGGCCGTCGGGGTTTGGGGTTCGCTTTGCTCCCGTCATTTGGTGCCCCCACGAAGGAGGGCTTCTAAGACCCTTCAGTTTACAATGTTGAAAGTGACTCACGCCATCAATCATGGACGAATGGCTGAAGGAATTTTCTAGCTGGAGGACGAAAGAAGAGGAGACTAAGGAGGCACTAACCGCCTTCATCGAAGTACTACTGCCAAGCTACAGTGTCGTCAGTATTCAAGAGGTAAATCCTCCATCTCGTGTTGCTCGTTCTAACCACAAATTGAGAGCATCATGTGGGAGGCCTATGAAGTGCCATCAGTGCTGTCAGCCAACGCATTGTGTCAATGAGTGCCGACAGAGGAAGTGAAGAAAGAACGGTGAGTTTTACTTTTGGAAACTGTGGCACTCTCACGACAGTCAGATTTACTGTAGCACCAAGTGTTTTCTCTCTAATGCTTTGAGAGGAGTCGTCAACTACATCAACCACAAAGTCTACGTCCGAAGGCCTAAAGCATTTGGTGGACACAAGTGGGCCTACACTCTCTCTAGGCCTAGAGAATTCAAATAAGATTCGACCACCCAAGCGCCATCACCGCATGCAGAATGGAAAGCCGATTGAGGTAGACTCTTCTCGCCCAGTCTGTTTTGAACCTAATGTGGAGGATTGTGCGGACTACTACAGGAGGTAGGAGCATGTGGTGAAGGTGTCACACCTGAGGTACGCAACCCTAGTGGTCAAGATCCTTGCCCTACACCCGGCATGGATAATAACAATAGGCCAGAAGTATTTCCTTTCCGCTTCTTGTAACACATGCATGTAAACGTGTATATTGAGAGGAAGATATTCTACCAGCAAAAGATTGTTTTCTTATTCGGAGCCGAGATGCTTGATGAAATCCTGAGATCTCCACGCCCCATCATCTTGCCCCTCCTGGATTACTACCACTCTTTTGATGTAAGCATTTTTATTCTATTCTAGCTTTGTGACCCATTGTTTACCCTGTTTTAATCTACCCACCCAACCTTGTAAAAAGCCGCTATGAGCCGCTACTGTCATTAATCTATAAAAAGAAAAAAAAGGTTTTTAATTTCCTAAATCACTACCGTGGCAAGTGTTTCTTTCCCCACATTCAGTGGAAAGAAGGGAGAAGATCTCACCACCGACTTTTTGGATGATTTCGACATTGCTTGTGTCGTCTGCAACAAAGATGACGATGCTGCACGACTTCGAATTTTTCTTCTACTGATGAAAGTAGAGGCCAAGTCCTGGTATAATGCATTGCCCCAAACTACCAAGAATGCATGGGATGTGTTAAGGGCTACTTTTGTAAAGAGGTTTGGTGGAGGCATAACCTCGGAGAAGCTATGGCAGCTACTGACGGAATTGAAGCAGGGAAGTCTGCTAGAGTATGCCACCTACGAGTCCAAATTTGTGGACTTATGAAAGAGATGGGTTGCCTCACTGGAGGAAGGCGAAGGAGCGCCTAATTTCCTAAAGAAGGACCGTTTCATTGTTGGTCTATGGTCGCCGCTTAGAGAGAAGGTGAAAGGAAGGTTTCCTGCAACATATGAGTTGGCAGTCGAAGTAGCCCGCCTTAAAGACAAGAAGCTGCACATGCAAGCAAGGGTACACGAGTCAGAGAAAACAAGCTCGGTCCAACCAACCCCAGTGACCGCAACAGCCAGTCATGGAGCCCAACAGCAAGAGGCATCAGAAGAGCAGCAAGACCTGCTGAGTCGCATCACCACCCAACTAGAGAGTTTATCCGTGCATCTGGTGCAGCAAGGGCATGCACCGGTCAAGAATCCAGAACAAGGGAGAGGACCACGAAGGCAGAACCAAAAGTACCACTTCTACAATTGCGGGGAAGACGGCCATGGTATGTATTACTGTCCACATCCAAGGAGGCAGAATTTCAATAGAGGGGGGAGGCAGATTCAGATCTCTCCGCCGAGGGCAAGACCACCGCCACCCAGGCAACCAATCTCACCTATTCAAATCCCACCACCAGCCATGCAACCACAGCTAGCCCCACCAGTTCAATGCCAGTCACCAATGCAACCACCACCACAATCACCACTTACACTCATCTTACGCCCACCACCAATTGGTACCCGCACACCAAGTCTCATTGGTCTTGCAGAAGAGGTCAAGATGAAGGTAACAGAAGAAGGATCAAGCGAGAAGTTTATTCAAAGGATTGAAGCAGCGGGACAAGAGGTTAAAGAATCAAAAGATGCTACCCCAGTGGGGGAGTTAAGTCAAGAAAATTGTGTTACAAAGGTGAGTACATCTTTAACCCTGGATGAAATAGGCACCAAAGCGATCAATCGACAACATTGGGCAATAAGGGTAAGAAGGTGTAAAGTGTTGATTAGACCTCATCAGAGTAAGAGGAATGCAAAGGGCATGGAAGAAACAAGAGAAGAGTAAAATCAGCCTGTTAGCAAGTCTTTGCAGAAGATGGACAACATATCAAGCAAGGGGGAGGGCTTTGAGAACAGAAGCCCGTGCACCAACATGGACCAAGGACAGTGTAGCAAGCTAAAGGAATTTTGCATCCAGGAAGTTTCACTAGAGGACTATAACAAAGAGGTAAGTATTACTGAAGGTTTGGAGTTGGATATTGCTCCAGAGGCTTGGCAGCCGAGCAAGACTTTATGGTGTAGTGTCATAGACTTAGAGATGGGTAATGCCTCTAGTCTACTGAAAGGTGTTATAAACTTGGAGATGGGTAATGCCTCCAGTTTATGTGAGGGTGTTCAGAGTAAGTTTGATGATCAATATGTTGCCAACCTTTTAAGGATGTTCCAAACTCCTCCACAACACAGCATTGTGTTTGCATGGGATGCATAAGACCTATGGCTATGGCTAGCCGCTATAACATATAGAGATAAGATCACATGGAGATAAGAGTTAAGGAGCCATGGATAGACAAAAGGTTGATAGAATGCAAGAATGAAGGCCTCATTCCCAATTTGGTGAGATTTTTTACAAATAGTGCATCCTCTCTATGGAGAGAGATAAGTGGGTTATGCTTGTATCTAAGCCGCAAGGTAGGTGGCTTACTACTAGCATCAAAAAAGGAAGCTGACATGTTTGAGCACACCCAAAAGAAGCATGATATGCTTGCAGGTTTTCCCAATCACAGCAATAAGCAAGATTTGAAGACAAATTGAGCTCACCACACCAACAAGGCGGTCATATATGGTGGATTCTTGGCACACTCTTTGGAATCTTAATTTTCAGTTCTGTCTTTGTAAGAGCCAAGATGCTCATTTCCCCTCTCGCTACTAGTGGTTACATTTTTGGTCCAATTTGGCTTGCAAATTTTATTGTTCAGACATTGCAGACAATGATCGTATTTTTCACTTGGGATCTAGGAGGACATTGGCACAAAGTTCTGGAAGCCATGGGATTACCGTTTAATCAATTGACACTATTCCAAGGAGCAGTCTATCACCTGGACCTGTTGCAAATTCATGAATATCTCAGAAATCTCACCAATGGCCAAATGGAATGGTTAGTTCTGAAGGCAACTCGATATCGGCTCCTACAGCTCAGCTAAAAAAGAATCAGAGTCAGAGCTAGAGACATGAATGCCTCTAACCAAAAGGGGAGGGCTAATGATGGCCGATTTTTGGAAATCAAAGAAAAAAAGAAAAAACACTTATTTTTCCCTTGTTGAAGCCTTAGAAACACCATCACAAGGCTTAAGCAATGCCCTGGCCAACCTCACGGCCCTAACTTGTCCATACCCCAGCCTCATAGGCCTCCATCTCTCTCTTCCCCTCAACCATTCCGTTTTTTCTCTCCCTCTCTCTCTCTCTCTCTCTCTCTCTCTCTCTCTCTCTCTCTCTCTCTCTCTCTCTCTCTCTCTCTCTCTCTCTCTCTCTCTCTCTCTCTCTCTCTCTCTCTCTCTCTCTCTCTCTCTCTCTCTCTCTCTCTCTCTCTCTCTCTCTCGCTCACAGCCAAGGTGATGGTCACAGGCCGCAGGTGGCCCGGTGCTGTTCATCACAACCCATGTAGGTGGCCTGTCCATTTTCTCTCTCTATCTCCCTCGTTGCCTACCATGGCCAATCACTCTCTCTCTCTCTCTCTCTCTCTCTCTCTCTCTCTCTCTCTCTCTCTCTCTCTCTCTCTCTCTCTCTCTCTCTCTCTCTTACCCGCACCCCGTTGACCCTCAATGACCCCCCCCCCCCCCCCCCCCCCTTACTGGCCACCCTCGGCCAGGAGTGGCCTCGAGCACCACCCCCTTCAATCGCTTTCTCTCTCTCTCTCTCTCTCTCTCTCTCTCTCTCTCTCTCTCTCTCTCTCTCTCTCTCTCTCTCTCTCTCTCTCTCTCTCTCTCTCGTTGTGTCGAGCCCATAGCCGCATACAAACTCGCTCTCTCCCGTATTCTTATCCACACACACCCCCTCTCACACCCCCTCCCTCACTCTCTATGCAAGCTGATAACACGAAGATATTCCCTCTCTTCCCCACCCCATTGACTCGCTCCCATCCTCTCGTCCTTGAGCCGCCATGCAAAACAAGAGATAAGATGCTCTCTCTCTCTCTCTCTCTCTCTCTCTCTCTCTCTCTCTCTCTCTCTCTCTCTCTCTCTCTCTCTCTCTCTCTCTCTCTCTCTCTCTCTCTCTCTCTCTCTCTCTCTCTCTCTTCAGCCCGAATAGCCTGTGTAGGCGCAAGCAGCCAACACCCCCCCTCTCTCGTTCTGTGTAGAGCCCGCAGCCCTATTATTCCCCTATTATTCTCTCTCTCTCTCTCTCTCTCTCTCTCTCTCTCTCTTAGCCGTTTACGGCTCCATCCGGTGTAGCAGATGAAATTCCCTCTCTCTCTCCTGTCCACACACACCCGCCTCATCCTCTCCCTCCCTCACCACCTCACCCCATCCTTCTCCCTCTCTCGCGTGTTCTGCACACTCAGCCCTAGCCGGCTAATCTCTGTGTGTGTGTGTGTGTGTGTGTGTGTGTGTGTGTGTGTGTGTGTGTGTGTGTGTGTGTGTGTGTAAGTTTGCGGTGTTCATATCATCGTGGTTTGCGTCCTAGCCGCTCAAAGCTAGGTGGTGCCCCATGTTCGCTTTATCGTGACAGGCTCGAGGCGTGCCGTTCGGCCCCCGGTGTTTTAGAGGTCGTCGGGGTTCGGGGTTCGCTTTGCTCCCATCAATGCATTCAAGCTCCATAAGCTAATGTGCATGCATTCAAGCTTTCATTGAAAACCCGTGTAGAGGCATGCATGCATGCATTCAAGCTTGCATTGAAAACCTGTGTAGAGGCATGCATGCATGCATGCATGCATTCAAGCATATATATTTGTGCACATTGCATTTTTTACTGAACTTCAATTGGCAGGCTGCACATGCAGTCATGTCTTGTGCATAGTTGGGACCATACTCGTATGGATTGCAAATCATAGTGCTATGAAGAAGCATGAATCAGTGATACTCTATCAGTGTGGTAGCTACCACCTGCAACTCTCATTTAATATAGGGAAAGTGCATCAGAGATAATCAAGATTGTAGCATTCAGCATTCTGCAAAAAACATAACAAGTTGGTAGCATTATGTTAGCCAGCTACCAATCAAAAAGTTCATTTAGCAAAGAAATACCAAGGTGGTAGTTACATGGTAGCTATCTGTCTGGGACACAGGTAGTTGTACCACCTATTCATGCACATGCCCAGCCTGCTTCTGCTCCTGCTCAATGCAACAATTGATGTTTAATGTGAAAAATTCTGTAAAATTGTGATATTATAAATGCTCACCATGCATAAGTTATCTAAGTTTTCAGTAAATTTATGGCCGTGTATGTTTCAAGCTTAAGTGTTGAACCATACTCCAATCATACTTCCATACCCGTATGTGTTTGCTGTATGGAAACAACTATGGTCTTATGTTTTTCCCTGTATTTTACAGGGCAAAGGCCGTTGGTGCACTCCATATGTGTCATTTGAAAGGAAGACATTTTTTTGCATGACAAAGCGTCAAGCACATGAAGTATATGACCTCCCCAACTTTGGAGTGGATGCTCGGCTGCTAACTGAGGTAGATTTCACCAACAAAGATTGGTTGAAATGCTTTAAGGAGGTGCCGAAGAGGGGCAGCAAAGTAAAATGTAGAGATGTGAAGCCAGAGCTCTGAAACAGGTTTTATGTATTGTTCACATCTGTGTATCCAGAACCTCCTGGAAATTATGGTATGGAGGTGACTAAAGGATTTGCTAGAGGCTTTCTATATGAGCAGTTGAAGGGACAGGTTGACTGGACCTTGTTTTCAGAAAGTATTGTCACAAATATGGATCCAGGAAAATTACATGCAAAGAAGCAGCGATGGGCAGCTTTCCATTCCTCCTCTGCCCCTAATATTTCGCGGCAAATGACGAGGACTCCATATCATTTGGAGGCACCCCAGGAAACTCCGATCGATACAGTGGATGATGTGCAGAAAAAGTACCAGGATAGTGCTGCTAGCTATCATTGCTTTCCTGGTAGCTTCCACTATCATGTCTGGTAGCTTCCATTGTCATGCTATAGCTACATGTAACTTGAAACAACAAGTTCTTAATTCCTTAATACTTTTCATGACTGCAGAGGCTGAGCCAGAGACTACAATTGAGAAGGAAGTCTTGTTAGAGAAGTATAGTCTTGAGAATGGAGATCAAGAAGAAAATGCTCCTTCATCAATGAAGGACAATGAAGTGTCAGCCAGAGACACTAGTCCCTCCAATGGAGATCAAGTAGAAAATATTCCTTCATCAATGAAGGACAATGAAGTGTTAGCCAGAGACACCAGTCCCTCCATCCTGCAGACCATACAAATGATGCAAAGGCAAAGAAAGAGAAAGATGACAGGTGTTATTTCTGGTTTTGTTTTTTCCTAAAGGTAGATAATATTGTTTAAGGTTCCTTCTTGTTGATTGTTTCTTCTCTCTTGCAGATGGAGCTGCCAAAAAGCCTACAGAGGATGCAGAAGGGCAAACAAAGACATCAAAGGACCAATTAGCCATAGAGACTGGAGAAAATAGTAACATGGAATTTGGAAGAAAATGTGCTACAACAACCAAAGTCAGATAAAGACTCCAAACATAGTCTCGATATTTTTGCTTTGTAGCCTATCCCCATTTTTGGCTCTTTTCCTAAATCTTGTCGCCATTTTTGGCTTTGTAACAATTTTCCATTTCCTATGAATTAAGAAAGCCAAAATAAATTTCTTTTTGTCCTGTCCATCATTGTTGTTTATCTCATTATTGTTTTTATGTTCAGATGCTGCCACTAACAACATTGACAATCTTTATCACATAATAAGTATGATAGCACAGTCTACTATGGAAGACCCTCCTGATGTAGATGGTTCATTTAGAGTTGAGGGCCAAGTCCCATGTGCTAGCAGCATTGATGACCAAGAGGATAAAAACACGGAGTTTTTTGTCCTCAGTACAGGTGAGGACACGGAGATTATCATGAAAAATTCTGAACCAGGAAGGGAAAATGGTGATGCATCTGTGGATGCAGGTGGTGATGCAAGTTGTGCAGTTGGTGCAGGTGATGACACGGATATTACAATTGATAAGTCTGAACCACCTCGGGAAGATGGTGACGCATCTATGGATGGAGGTGGTGCAGTTGTTGCAGGCAGTGCAGGTGAAGACACAGATATTATCATTGAAAAGTTTGAATCACCTTGGGAAGATGGTGATGTATATGTGGATGCACGTGGTGAAGCAAGTTGTGCAGGTGAGGACACAGAGATTACCAATGAAAAGTCTAAACCACCTTAGGAAGATGGTGATGCATCTGTGGATGCAGGTGGTGATGCAAGTTGTGTAGCTGGTGCAGTTGGTGTAGGTGGTACAGAATATGTAAGGCACGATGATGAGACGGTCTCTCGGAAAAGGGAGGATGAAGGAGGTGCAGGTGGTGTTGCAGATTATGTTAGGAACGATGATGGGACAGTGTCTCGTCCATGGAGGATCCTGGGAACATATTGTTTGAGAGTAAGCCAGCTCTAATCCTTGATATTAATGGTGTCCTGCTGACTTCATTAGACAAGAGGTACCGTTCACGGAAGCCTGCCTGCTGGAATGATCTAGAAATTGTAGACATAGGAGGGGTGTCTGCTGGGTATAAAAGGGATGCACCTGCATTCTTGGACTGGTGCCTTGTGCACTTTGATGTATTTGTGTGGACCTGCTGCATGAAGACTAAAGTAGAAAACCTGTTGAGTGCCTGCTTTCCTGATCAGTTTCCCCAATTCAAGGAAATTCTTGCACAGTAGGATTGTGTAAGAGATGCAAGAATCAAGATAACTGGTGGAAAGCTTGTATTTTACAAGAAGCTAAGTGACTTATGGGAGAAAAGAGGTCATTACACTGCTACGTCCACAATTCTAGTGGATGACACACATTACAAGCAGCTGTGGAATCCTCCAGGCACTTTCTGCATTGTGAAGAATAGGGAAAATCAGAATCTCAGTGAGATTCAAGGATATCTTACAACAACCGTAAGATCTTGGCTCATGGCTTGGCTTTGTGCGGAAGATCGCCTCAAGTATGCCAAGGACTGTGCACTGCCGAGACCGATCGATAACCTGAGCATTAGGATCTCAAAGAAGTGGCGTCTAGAGTATTACGTCTAGATATATTATCCTGACATGTAACCATGATAAGCGATGTAAATAGTCAGCCATTTACTGACTTATGGAGTATTTTGCTCACTTGTAATGATGACACAATGTAGTAAAGCAGCTTCCAATGCTCAATGTAGCAAAGCAGCTTTTGTTAACTTGTACACTTGTTTATGTTTTTGCATTGTTCATCACTGCACCTCCACCGTTGCACAATTACAAGTACTTAACACAACTTCCAATACCAGGAAATGTTAAGGGCAGCTACCAATGTGCATAGTAGCTACCCTTGCAGCTACTTAGCTACACTTGTTTAATTTTTCTACATCTGTTGTGGAGATGATTTATTTCTTATGGCTTAATGTACACGTGGGAGTAATGGTGGGCACTTGGGTTGGTTCTAGTGGTCATGATCATTCATGCATCAGTGTTACCATATACATGTGGTAGTGATGTGTGTGAACACACTAGGACCGCCGGGGCATTTTTTCCCTCTTTAGGAGGTTTTTTCCCCCGTGCATTGTATATACGCCCATCACTCTAGGGCTATCTATCTTTCCATTGCACACTAAGTAACACACTCTCTATTGTGTGCCTTGAGCTTCCTTCGTCTTCTCCAAGCTGTGTGTGTTTCTCTGCAACCCTAATTCCAACAATTGGTATCAGAGCAGGTCACGTCCTCCCGGGCTTAGTCGCCAGCTGCTCCAGCACACGCCTGCTCACTTTCTCCGATTTCAGTGAGCTTTGGCAAGCGTTCGCAGGTCGACAAATATTTTGGGGGAGCTCGAAGAGCTTGGTCTGCTCAGAATTTTGATTTGGGCTCATTTCGGCCTCCGTTTCCACTACGGGCAGTACTGCACAGGTTATTTCGTCATTTTGTTCAGATTTTCTGTCAGTGCCGTTTTCTGCATAACAGGTGCCTTATAGTCTTCTACGGTTTGTGCTATATAGCACAAATTGTTCCCGCTCCATTTCTCCTATTTTAGGGCAGTTTTCACATCAGGTGCAGCATTTACCATGGCTGACAACAACAACACAGATGTGTTCAAGATGTTTGCTGCTGAGGACAGGTTGGATGGGGACAACTACCCTATGTGGGCTTATATGATGCAACACGTTCTTGTGTCAAAAGGTGTCTGGAACATTGTGCAGGGCATTGCTGTACGTCCTGGTTCTGAAGATGTAGGCGATATTGAGGATGTTGCAGGTCTTGCTGCAAGGATTGCAGCTGTTAGAGTTGTTTTGCCTACAGCAGAACAAGCTCGTTGGGATGTTAAGGATGCGCAGGCTCATGCATTGATTGCGTTGTCTGTGAAGCGCACCATTATTCCTCACATCTGTTCAGCAAAATCTGCAAAACAGGCTTGGGATATTCTAGCAGGTCTTTATGCAAGCCGCAATGAGGCTAAAATTGCTTTGCTGCGTAAAGAGCTAGAGTCGAAGATTATGCATGAGGAAGATGATATGGACACTTTCCTTGCTAGTGTCAAGGATATCAATGAGCAACTCATTTCTGCAGGTGAAGTCATTTCTGACAGTTCCCTTGTGCAGACTGTTCTTGATGCCTTACCAGATTCCTACCAGACTTTTGCTAGTACTTGGAGACTGATGACCCAAGGAAATCCTGAAGTTGTCACGTTTGATGCATTATGCACATTGCTGTTGCAAGAGTCACTTTCTAGAAAAAACAGGACTAGGCAGCGTGCAGTTGAACAGGCTTTTATTGCTTCTCAAAGAAAGGGTGGTAACAGTAATGCAGCCACTTCTTATGGTTCTGCTGCGAGTGGCAAAAATTCTGTTCCTAATGCTTCTGCTGGCAGCACTTCGTCTGGCAATTCTGGTGATAAGGGCAAAAAGAAGATGCGTTGCCATTATTGTAAAGCCAATGATCACTTGATCAAGTCGTGTCCTAAGTTGAAGGCCAAAGAGGCTAAGAAGAAAGAGCGTGGTTCCACTGCAAATGCTGGTTCCACTACAAATGCAGCCATTGTTGAGTCTTCTGTGAAAGGAGATTGTGATGCTGATGTTGATGCAGAATGGGCTTTTAGCGCAGAGTGCACTTACAATCCTGCTGTCCATGATGCATGCTTGTCAGTTGCTGCAGATTCACATGTGTGGTATTTCGACAGTGGTGCTACAAAGCACATTACCTCACATCGTGAATTGTTTACCTCTCTCGAGTCTGTCCCTCATGGGAATTCAGTCACTTGTGCCAACAACGCCTCTTATCCAGTTCAGGGAGTTGGAAAGATTGTGCTCACTGCTGCTAATGGCAGTTCCTTCACACTTTTTGATGCACTTTATGTACCTGGGATCAAGAAGAATCTATTGTCTGTATCCGCACTTGCTAGACTTGGACTTGTAGTCAAATTTGTGGATGACAGATGTACAGTTCATGATCTCAGTTTTGGTGATGAAATTGTTGCATCTGGGCTTTTGTGCCGTGGGCTGTATAAGCTCACTTTGTATGACAAGTGTGGACAAAATTTTGCAAATGCTGTTGCAGATTCAAGGGCTATTTTAGATGCAAAACTTTGGCATGCACGTTTTGGTCATCTGAATTTTGCCAGTTTGCTGCGTTTGCAGAAATCTGATATGGTTGCTTCTTTGCCGCCTCTTGAAGCACCTATCAAACATGTTTGTGAAGGCTGTATTCTGGGTAAAATGCAGCGTTCTAAGTTTCCAAAGGATGGTTCAGTTAGGGCCACATGCAGGTTGCAGCTTGTGCATAGTGATGTTTGTGGGCCCATGCAAACTCCGTCCTTGGGCAATTACCTGTACTTCGTGACTTTCATTGATGATTACTCCAGGCATGCATGGGTATTTCCGCTTAAAGCAAAGTCCGAAGTTTTTATGTGCTTCAAACAATTTTTGGCTATGGCTGAAAATGTCTCAAAATGTACTATGGGCACCCTCCGTTCCGATCGAGGGGGGGAGTATATGTCTCATGAATTTAATGCATTTCTGGCTAGTCGTGGGATAAAACACCAATGTACAGTGCCTTATACACCTCAGCAAAATGGTGTTGCTGAGAGGAAAAACAGGTCACTAACGGAAATGGCACGATGTATGGTCAAAAGTCAAGCTTTGCCGCATTCTTTTTGGCTTGAGGCCATCATGTGTGCCACTTATGTACTTAACAGGTGTCCTACGAAAGCTTTGCAGTCTATTACTCCATATAAAGCATGGCATGATAGAAAACCTTCTATTGAGCACATGAGTGTTTTTGGCTGTTTGGCATATGCTTTGGTGCCACAAGTGCAGCGCAGAAAATTGGATGATAAGGCTGTCAAATGTATTTTTGTTGGTTATAGTGCTGAAAGCAAAGGTTACAGGTTGTATCATCCGCAAACAAAACGTATTTTGGTTTCACGGGATGTAGTGTTTGTGGAAGATTCTGTTCAACCCTTGCTGTCATGTACTAGAGACAGTAATGTAAGCTCACAGGACATTTATGGCACTTTGTTGCCTCTTTTCAGTGGTGGAAATACGAATGTAAGTTCCAATGAGGCAAATGTACAGCCTATGGGGGTTTCTGAAAATGTTTTAGAACAGCCTATTACCGATGCAGATGTACATGATGTACTTGATGAGGAAAGGGCTGAAAATGAGCAGGCTAGAGGTATGCCAAAATGGCTGGTGCACACTTTGCGTGACAGTAAATTGGATGCACCTTTATCTAGTCGTACTCGTTCAGGCTCTCGCCATGCATCTTATGCATCAGATTGTTATGCTTTGGCTGTGTCTAGTTTACATGATGTTGAGGAGCCTTTGTCTTTTGATGAAGCACAGAATTCAGAAAATTGGATTGCTGCCATGAAATCAGAATATGATGCACTTATAGAGAATGACACATGGACTTTATGTGATTTGCCTCCTGGCAAAAAGGCCATTGGTACGAAGTGGGTTTACAAGTTGAAACGCAAGCCGGATGGTGAGATCGATCGCCATAAGGCTCGACTTGTTGCAAAGGGTTATGCACAACAAAAAGGCATAGATTATGAAGAGACTTTTGCTCCCACTTGTCGTATGACTACTGTGCGTTTTCTATGTGCATTGGCAGCTCATTTTGGTTGGGATGTACATCAATCAGACATTGTTACTGCTTTCTTGAATGGTGACATATTTGAGGAAGTTTATGTAACGCAGCCTCGCGGTTTTGTCATAAAAGGACGAGGACAAAGTGTGCAAATGTAAGAAGGCTTTGTATGGGTTGAAGCAATCTCCTCGTGCTTGGTATGAGAAAGCTGACACTCATTTGGTTAAACGAGGCTTTCGTAACAGTCCAACAGAAAGCACATTGTATGTAAAGCGTGAGGATGATGTATTTCTCATTGTGGTTCTTTATGTTGATGATTTGCTGATCACTGGACCAAATGAGAGACATATTGCTGAATTTAAGGCTGATTTGAATGCTACTTTCAAGATGAAAGATTTGGGGCTGTTGCATCATTACTTGGGTATACAGTTTAAGCAGTGTGATGGTGGTATTGCCTTGTGTCAGAAAAGTTACATAGAGACATTGCTATGTAAGTTTGGACTTGAGGATTGCAAACCTATTGCCACTCCCATGGAAACAGGTTTGAAGTTGAGTCTACATGATGCTGGCGATCCTGCTGATGTCACTCTTTACCAAACTGCTGTTGGATGCCTCATTTATGTATGCAACACGAGGCCAGATATTCAGTTTGCAGTCTCGCAGGTCAGCAGATTTATGCATAGCCCAGGGTCTAAGCATTGGCAGGCTGTCAAGAGGATTTTCCGCTACCTTAGTGGCACTTTACATCTTGGCTTGTTTTATCCCAAGGGGGGATCATTGCCGCCAGACTTACATGCTTTTTCGGACTCAGATTGGGCTGGTTGTTTTGACACGCGAGTGTCCACAAGTGGTTTTTGTTTCATGCTTGGCAGTTCATGTATATCATGGTTGAGCAAGAAGCAACCTACTGTGGCCACTTCGAGTTGTGAGGCTGAGTACAGGGCAGTCTTCACAGCTACGGTTGAGTGTGTATGGCTCAGACGCCTTATGGCTGACTTGGGTGTTGGACAGGACACTGCCAACACTATCTACACTGACAGTCAGAGCGCATTGGCAGTTGCGAGGAACCCAGTTTTTCATGCTCGCACAAAGCACATTGAGGTGCATTACCACTATGTCAGGGAGAGGCTCTCAGCAGGAGAGATCAGCTTGGCTTATGTGCCAACACAGGACAACCTTGCAGATCTTTTCACAAAGGCATTGTCTCGTGAGAAGCTTGAAGCTTTCCGCAAAGCTTTGGGCTTACTCCCCTTTGTGGACTGATCCTGTCCTCAGGGCATGGCACTTCCCTTTACTCATGTGCCAGCTCTCGTTCACCGCATCACTCCAGGGGGGATTTGTTACCATATACATGTGGTAGTGATGTGTGTGAACACACTAGGACCGCCGGGGCATTTTTTCCCTCTTTAGGAGGTTTTTTCCCCCGTGCATTGTATATACGCCCATCACTCTAGGGCTATCTATCTTTCCATTGCACACTAAGTAACACACTCTCTATTGTGTGCCTTGAGCTTCCTTCGTCTTCTCCAAGCTGTGTGTGTTTCTCTGCAACCCTAATTCCAACAATCAGATGTATTCAACATTTACCAGAGTCACATGTCCATCGTCTCTTAGGACTCGCACATGCAGCCTAGAACGTTCGAAAAGTGCTGCCACATTTGCACGTCCCTGCGCTTATTCTGAACGACTCCTTATCGCCCCCAATGTGATGACCCCCCCCGCCCCCACGACGTTCAGCTATAACGATGCCGATGGCGAAGGTGGGAGAGAAGCATGAGCCTGCAAAAGACTACTAACACCTACTACTGCGGGCCTGCAAAAGCTGACCTTATCCTCTGTCAACACAATTGTTGAGCAACCGCCTGCTGTGCATGTGCGAGATCCATCATCGGTTGGCTATTCGGTCAGGGGCATTGAACCCTTGAATGGCCGGCTGCATGTGCGAGTCTCATCTGGAGTTGCCCTCATCTCCTTTTTTAGGGAAAGGCTTTCGACAGAGTGTTCATGCTATCTGCCTCAAGATATCACGTAGGCATTTTAGACACAATTCAAGAAATTACAAAACAGGGTGATGCTCAGCACAGACATTACAAAGTTTCCCCCAAAGAAAAAAAAAAGAAAAGATGCTAAAGGGCCATCAAAAGCAGCTTAGATTAGAACCAGGAATGCTATACATCAAAAGGAGTGCTATTGTAAATAGCCTAATATGTTTCTAAGGAAAGTAAGAATTTTCTTGTACGTCCCACTTTCTGCATTGGGAACTTAATAGCTCGTACAAGGTGGATTGCAAGGTGGCTTCAGGCTCAGAATTTAATAGCTTGAACTCATAGGGATTTTCTTTTGCTTGTTCGTACCAAACTCCTTTGACAACAAATGAGCCGGAATTGCAAACATTCCCCCATGCATCTCTTAGCAAAGCTTTAGTTTGAGTCTTTTTTGCTGTACATTTCAAGACATAGAAATCCACAAGCTCCTTATTGTCATGAGGAGCTATAACAACAAAATTGTCACCAACATGAAGTGCATCACTCAACGCATCATGATGTCCTTCATATGCAAACTCTTCAATCTCATCATCATCTTCGACATCATCTGTAGGTTCAAGGTTAACATAATTCCATGCAAAAACGTGTGATTTGTTCGAACACCTCCTCCAGCTGCCTTGCAAACAAGCACTACAAAAGCATGAGAATTGCTGATACCTAAGAAGTTTTCCATTTGTTAAGGAGTAGCCACATCACCTACTTTGACCTCCCAGAACAGTCGAGTAACTGGTTGTACCTGTGAAGAATACGTGGCTGTAGGACCATTGGACATGGTTTCTCTCAAAAATGGCACCACATCTGTTGCACATTGTAATTTCACACAGTCTGGCTTTAACTGCTCCTGAGTGAGATGCCTCTTAATAACAGCACCTGCACCATCATGTTCGCCCTTCCCATGACCTGAACCTGAAAAGTGATGTGTCATTTTCAAACTTGTCAGAGTTCCATATCGAGCAAAAAAATAAAAAGGCCTCTTTGCTTTGAACTGCGAGGCTGCTCCATCTGACCAGACCCAATGTTCTTTGACCAATATGCCTAGCTCTTTCAACCAACCATAATGGAGCATAAAGCAATGCTGGACAAAAAGAGAATCATGGATTTTATCATCAGATATATAGAAATGATAGTATTTTTGGACACTACCTGCAATCCTCACATATGTAATGTGAACGAAGATTCTCACCTGGCTAGAAAATCAATGCATCGATTGGATCTCGTATGTTCTTTGAAAGTGTAATTTTCAGCGAAATCCACCACTGACACTACCACATCTTTAGGGAAGATACGTAGACAATCTTTAAACTGCTCGGCTTGCCATCTATAAAAAAAATTGTGCTCTATAAACTTACTCAGATGATCCTTGAATAGTATGAAAAGCTGCCCGCACTGCATCTCCTTGTGAGAAAGAACTTTGCTTTTCCTCTTTTTCCCTGAATCTGTTTCGCCAACTTCAAGGTCTTCAAAAATCTTAACTGTTACCATGCGTGCACCATTTAACTCTTCAATCGGGAAAATTGGTAGCTTCTTTGAAGGCCCACACGAAGAGCATTCACCAATCAAACACTTCAGTGTAAAAAAATTTGACCCGCTAGCCTTCGAGCATAAAGCTGACTCCCAAAGGTTTGTAAGGCTAGGGCACTGATTTGTCTGAGCACTACATTTCAAATTTTCACCACAAATATCACATTGACAACTACACTCTTTCCCATGCACACCATAAGAAATATTCCTTATATGGTTTACAACATCCCTCAAGAATGACATTTGAATATGAGTGATGCAACAGCAGCTATAGCGATCTCGAAGCTTGCGTACAAAATAAGGTTTCAGCTTTTCAAATGTCCTTTGGTGAATTTGTACCTTTGGGTGACTCTGTTTGAAGGCAAGAAAGAATTCTACCTGCATTAAATAATGATATTCAGTACACTTATTAGCAAAATCATAACTTATTGTTGACATGCAAAACTAAGATCAATCTGGTGGGAGCTAGTATAAGAATGGTAACTAATACTTTTGTGATTAGTGGAAGGAGAAAAGTTACAAGAGCCCGAGTCTAATAGTAGAAAGCACTCTAAGACTTGGTTGTTATCAGACTATTTAAGGGTAGCTTCCAAGTTAACAGTGGTAGCTACCAGGTTGACAGTGACAGCTACCAGGTTGACAAAGATTGCATGGCAGAGTGGAAGCTATTACTCTCAGAATGGTAACTAATATTTTGTGATGAGTGGAAGGAGAAAAGTTACAAGAGCGTGAGTCTAATAGTAGGAAGCACTCTAAGACTTGTGGCTACCTTTACCATGAGTAGCACTGTAAGGCTGGTTGTTATCAGACTACCTAAGGGTAGCTACCAGGTTGAAATTGATAGCAACCATGTTGACAGTGATAGCTACCAATCCACCAGGATTGCCATGGCAAATTGGTAGCTTCCACCAAGATTGCCATGGCAGACTGGTAGCTTCCACCAAGATTGCATGGCAAAATGGAAGCTATTACTCTTAGAGTGATAGCTCCAGCTAGCACTAGGATACTGATAGCTACCAAGTTGAAAATAATAGCTACCAGTACACCAATACTACCATGCCAATCTGGTAGAAAGCACTACCAGACTGGTGACTACCTTATCATGACTATGAGACTGTAAACTAGCAGGTTGAACGTGGTAGCCAACAAATTTACCAAGAACACCATGGCAGATTGGTAGCAACCCCTATCAGACTAGTAGCTACCTTTACCGAGGACAACATGGACGCTACCAAAGTCTAACAGTGGTAATTATAAGGATCACAATGGTGGCTACCAGTCATGTATAGTAACTATTTGGCAGTGGTAGTTACTAGGTCTAAATCAATGTGCAACAATAAGAAAACTGTACAACAGTCAACTGAAGTACAACCAAACCAATGCCATAATTGTCAATTAAAATAAGCTTGTAATTACTCAAGAAGTCAAAACAAACCTGGGGTTGCTCAAGAAGATGCAGTGGGTGTTTATCGAATACTTTGCGTGAAATACGCTTTCGACACACATCCTTTTTGTTGGGCGATACGCGAGTATTGTGAGTCCAGAAGCTCACCACTATGGCCTTCACTTCCTCTGTAATTACACTATTTGTGTATGGTTGTCGCCCACACAAATGCAATGGCAGTTCTGTATGATTTTGTTTCAATCGAGATCTAGCTGCATAGAAGTTCCTTCGATGGATACCAACAAGCCTCGATGCAGCTGCTATATTTGGTTTTATGCTTGTGGAATTCATAACCATCATGATACTCACCCATTTAATAAACAACTCTGTCAAGCTTTTTGGTCTCTTGATTACCTTGAGAGTGTTGTGCATTCCATGAATCAATACCCTCTGCTCATCATTGGAAACCTCACCTCCTGTAGATTGAATTTTCAGGTCTCTCAATGCTCGATGCTTGAGAATGCTCTTGATTATTTCCTCCTTTGCCTTGTTTTCAAGACCCTCTGTGCACTGCTTGAAAAACATGATCACTTGTGTAGTAATTTTGCGGTGCTGAAATTCATTAAAATCGACCTGTTTAATTCTAGCTTCCCTTTCTTTGATTCTCTCGCGATATGTGCACTTTCGGTTTGCTTCATAATCCTTGATTACACTCTGTTTGCATGAGCTGCACTTGACTGAGTCACAACAAAGGCATGTGCTACTTGTTAAACTCACAACATCCTCAACTAGAATGATTTCCACCATCTTGTGACTCTTTGAGAGGTGGAAAGAGGATGCCAAAGTGGGTACCCTGTCCAAAGCTAAGTCCTAAACACCAGTTAGGGATTCGCATGCAATGTGTGTGTGTGTGTGTGTGTGTGTGTGTGTGTGTGTGTGTGTGTGAGAGAGAGAGAGAGAGAGAGAGAGAGAGAGAGAGAGAGAGAGAGAGAGAGAGAGAGAGAGAGAGAGAGAGAGAGAGAGAGAGAGAGAGAGAGAGAGAGAGAGAGAGAGAGAGAGAGAGAGAGAGAGAGAGAGAGAGAGAGAGAGAGCAGTAATCGAGGAAGGCAAGCTACTCTGAGAGAGAGTGCGTGCTCAGCTATGGAGATGGGAACTGTAGCGAGAGAGAGAGAGAGAGAGAGAGAGAGAGAGAGAGAGAGAGAGAGAGAGAGAGAGAGAGAGAGTTTAATCTATTTACAATATACATAACACATGAGACAAATTTCAAAGACCTATGTCTGCAGTCTATAGTACAAAATCATGTATTCTTTTCGATTATCAAAAAAATATACATCACAGTATCAGGCCATATTAGGGAAAGAAGGTCTTAATTCAGTGTTTACAATATGAGTGTACAACATCACATCTCCTCAAAATAGCAGCCAAGGAAAGGACACCCTTACCTGCATCCACAGTAAGAAAAAAACCTATTCGTTAGTTTTCAAACCGCATAACAGGCAACTGGGGTGACCTAGTTGTCATCCATGTCACCTTGGTACTGACCTAAGAAGTATTTCATGTTGTTTAAATGATAGCGATGTGTAAAAATCCTTTGCAAAAAAGGCTACGATTTCCATAAATCATCAAAGTGTTAGGTTAAGTTTCCGTATTTACAGTAAACTTTCAATGCACATTTTTTTACACTTTAGTTCCAATGTGAATTTTCAATGTTTTTCCTCTAAAAAAATGATACACATAGTCTGTTTTTAAAGAAGTTTTAGATTTCCTTCAACACATCAGTTTTCAGGATTTAATGTATTCAAGCCCCTTAATCCACTGAAGTCAAAGTTACATCAAATAACCATATAGGTTATCTTCATGCTAATTCCAATACTGAGTAATTAGTATGACGAAGCAAGATAATCCCGACCAAGTAATTAGTATGATGAAGCAAGTAAACCCCAATTAAAATAGTAGCCAGTACAAAAAGACCTTTTACTGGTAGTAGATCAGTTGGTAAAAAAACCAACCCGACATCCCATTCAATCTATTCTCCCTGAAAAAGATCTCAAAGAGCACAAGCATGAGACCAGTACACCCAACCAATCAAATTCATTTATTACTTTCCATCCTTCACTACAGGCTCTTGCTGAAGCCCATAGCAATATCTCAGCCCGTAAATTACTATCAGAGGTTCATGAATGCAACCAGTCAGAATCAGTTGTATAGTATTAGCATAATATAGCTCAGTCGGGCTAGGTTATAGTAAGTTTCCTTAACCATAGATTTCTAGTGGGCTAAGCAATATTTAGTTTTACTTCTCTCCAAACAGGGTACAATCAAATGAAAGTAATCATCTGCTCAATAGCCCATCTAGATTTTGATTTGTTGTTCCCGTCAAAGTATGTGACACTCACTAGCACCATGTTTTTGCAAACAGCCTGTAAACATAGCTCAAAGAGAAACAAAGGTACTTCACTATTCATGTTAACTCAGCTAGCCAGATTTTCAATACATTGTGAGCCAAAATCAAAGATAGTCATTATTGGTGAGTCAGTAGATCAGAACCCAGACTAGGTTCATGTCCAAAACTGAGTGCAGTGAGAAAAAAGAACATTAAAAATGTTTAGAAATCTATTTGTAACAGCCCTGCAAAAAAGATTCCTTTACATCAACTGTAGGAAGTTAGCGATAGATACTCGAACCAGATTTACCTAGAAAGATATTATGGATTAGTAAGGTAGAAGCTCCCAAACAATGTGATGCCAGGTGGTTGGGATACATGCCAATCTGTCATAAACCAGTTAGTGTCCGCTATTATGGATAGGTAAATAGATAAAAGGTGAGTCACAATAGTTTTTGCTGCCATAAAATTCTGCCAGAATCATAATAGGTATTCTAAACCAGAGAAAAAAGATTTTGTGCCATATTTTCTAAGAGTTCACATATTGAACTTAGAATCACCTTAGAAGCGCATGCCAACTCACGTGTCATATCAATAGCCGACTTATCATATTAGTATGCCCACAACAAATCAGCTGACATAGATTGCTAATCCACCAGAAACACAAACCATGAATCAGTTAGAAGGGAAAGGTAGCTAGTCCTTTTGTGTACATTGAGGAGGACAGTCATGTCCTACTATAGCAAACATGCCACTTTATTATAGAGTAACCTGCCATACCAAAAACCAGCCAGAATAAGAGTAACATAGCAGACTAATTTAGTCTCTTACAAAGGTTTTTTGACACTAACAAACTGCATACATTTGTGTGTCAGCAAAGTAGAATACACCCAAACAAGAGGTAGTTATGATGAAAGAGCAAATAGGATTAGTAGCTGTAGGTATTTCCTAAAAAAAAGGGGTCATTAATAACATCTGCAAAACATGCAAGAAAGAACCTATATCTTGGCATGAAGTTAGTGTTATTAGCCCCAGCCATATTGGGCATAGCATTAATGCCTTTGAATATAGCAATAGGCAACATCTTGCGACACACTCAAGCAACAAACCATAGAGCAATGATAACATGCAAGTCAACCCTAGGTTAGTATGAAATAATAGTTGTTAGTGGTAAGTAGAGGAACGTACATTCGTCCAAAAAAAATCCAGGTGGTATTTTTGCCAAATGTAGTGCATAGTAGGGGGCTACCCACAGCTAGCTTATGCTCATTACCAAATATTAGAGGTGTTCCATAGCCCAAGCTATGGCCACCATTCCTCAAACAAAACCAAAGGAACTGTCTGCTAACATTTCCTGTAGATTTAAGTGGTAACTCTACTGACCTTTAAGTCCTTACCAGAACTAGATGAGGAAAAATCCGGCTAACCATAGAAGAATCATCTTCCAGGGAGCCTTTTTTGATTTGGCTACAAGTTAATGTCATTATGAAGGGCAACCAATAGTGGCCATCTGCAAAAAGGAACCCACCAATACTACCAGAGACCATCAGATTCTCAAACATGGGTCTTAGAAATATAGTTTTTTCTCAGTAAAAACGGAAAGCACACATCTGCATTTCCTCCATGATACGTCAAACCACACAGTAGGGAAAAAAAACTTACTGGCTATGTAAAAGAAGAAGAAGAAACGGGGGATAGAGAGACACCAAAAAGGTACCGGCCAACACCTATAATCACTAGAGGATTTCCTCAACCCAAAAATCCAAAAGATTCAACTAGACAATAGTGAAAAAGAGCACCAGTATGCAGCAAATACTATCCGTTTCTTATCCATCAACATCGTCTGCATCCTACACCCCAAGACCAAACCATGCAATAGAATTTTCCAAGAGGCCATTAATTTATGAAAATTTTGAAAAAACCAGTAACCAAGTATGATGCTACCTCAGATGATTCAGCAGTGGCTTTTTTGCTGGGGCCCATAGAGCTTGAGTGCACTTTGATAGGGGCAGGGAGCCGAAACAGAGCAACAGACACTACCAAGGAGCAACCAAAGATATATGTTGAATGAAAACTAAGTGAGCAAGTGCTCACCTTATGTATAGATTGCAAAAGATCCCATTCTCTTTAGTGCCACCCCCAACTGGCCTTGGAGCCCACCATGAAAACAGCTAACCAGGAAGCGGGTTCACCACAGTAGAGCCCTCATCAAACTCCACCAAAACCCCATAAATCCGGGCGGTGTTACAGCTTAGAGAATTCCCAAAAGTAGCGCGCGTCAGATTGAGAAGAACCCCTCATTCCCCTCCATAATGGCATTCAAGACTAACCTATCACGCCTGGCCAGTAAAATGAAAAAGATTTATAATGAAAAAAGTATATTATAAGGCAACTATAGCCAAGTGGCTTTTCCCACCTTAACCACCAATTGCCATGGTTGGATGCTCTATTGAGAGCAGGATCACAAATAGGTGAATCAATTCTCATAGCCAATGATTCCAAAAGGTGAAAGCAAACCCCCGTATGAAATAGGACCTGCCCTCTAATAAGTACCCCATGGAAAAAAGACCTTTGGGAGTGGCTAGCACAAGCTACAGAGCTCGATTATCATTGTCAGAGCTAGATACAGAGTAAGAGAGAGAATCCAAAAAGGGGGAAAGGTCAGAGATAATTTAAAGGAAAAGAGTTAATTGAGTATAATTAGTCTAACACAGCTCTAGCATGATGCATACACACACAGAGAGAGAGAGAGAGAGAGAGAGAGAGAGAGAGAGAGAGAGAGAGAGAGAGAGAGAGAGAGAGAGAGAGAGAGAGAGAGAGACAGTAACGGAAAGGCGTGTTAAACCTTCGATCGTGGTCTCTGTCGCATTTTTTAAAATATCATTATTAAATTCACTCAAAAGTTTCCCTTCACCTTTAGATTTGGGAGGTAGCTACCAACGTGCTAGTGTGTTCAAGACACAGGTAGTAAGTCCACCTATTCATGCATCCACCTTTTTTTAGCTTGCGGAGGCGAGATTTGAGCTCGAGGTTCTCTTCCAAGACTCGATCAAGAGCTGCTTGAAGCTTAGTGATTCGATCGAGTTTTCTAGGGGCTGCTACCACAACTGCAAAACTCGGTCGTGTTCTGGAAGGGGTCTTTGGGGTAGTCATCCCTATGCTCGAGAAGGTCAGCAAATCCGAGGAGAGATCAATGCAAGAACCCTTGCTAGGTTGTGGAAGACAGTAAAACCACAAAATTGCAAAACTCCAAAGAAAACCTTTGGGTTTGCTATCTGACAAGTGACGTGTAGATTTCTCTGCATAGGGCTTTGACGGCCTGTCGCGGGCATCTACTCACTCCAGAGGTGGAGACCTTCTGCTGAAGGCAACGTAACAACTTGCACTCCTACAGAGGCTGTCAGAATTAAAGCTACGACCAGCATGCCAACGCCATGGTGCACTGTCGGAAACCTGTTTTGTAGAGATGGAGCAAGGCTGTAGGCTTGTGTAGGGCAGGGCTGATTCAGACGCCCTCCCACAGGGTTGCCCCTCGCCCAGGGGAGGCCAACTTGAGAGGGAGATCTCGCGAACCCTAACGAGAGAGAGAGAGAGAGAGAGAGAGAGAGAGAGAGAGAGAGAGAGAGAGAGAGAGAGAGAGAGAGAGAGAGAGAGAGAGAGAGAGAGAGAGAGAGAGAGAGAGAGAGAGAGAGAGAGAGAGAGAGAGAGAGAGAGAGAGAGAGAGAGAGAGAGATTAAATGTTATATTAACGTCTTCAAAGGCCAAATTGACCTATGAGACAAAAAAGTTACAATGTGGTGGATCTGATACAAAGTCAGAGTGACAAAACGAAATATTATATTAACTTCTTCAAAAGGCCAAATTGACCTATGAGACAAAAAAGGTACAATGTGGTGGATCTGATACAAAGCCAGAGTGACAAAATAAACTAACTAACAACAAAACAAAAATAAAATACTATGGCATCCTAAGCTGCTCGATGTGAACTAAGCAAGGTTAGGCCTCACCGAAGCTTTACTGGACTGCTCTTTGATGATATAATCATCTACTCTAATTCATTAGATGAACACAAGCAACACCTCCACGTAATATTTCAAGTTTTATGAGAGAATAAACTTTATATTAATCGAAAGAAAAGTGAATTTTTCTTACAAGAGATTCAATATTTAGGTCACATTATCTCTCAAGATGGTATCCAAATGGATCCATCAAAGTTAGAGGTGATAAAAGGATGGCCTAATCCAAGGAATCCCCATGAACTAAGAAGCTTTATAGTTATGTGTGCATACTATAGATGCTTCATAGTGAAGTTCTCACAAATCGTGGGACCATTACATGACCTAACAAAGGAATAAAATGTTAGGTAATATGGTCCACCAAGGAGAACAATGCTTTTGAAAAGCGTAAAGAGAAGCTTATCTCTCAACCTGTGCTTACACTACCGGATCTCTCAAAGCCATTCGAGGTTCAATGCGATGCATGTGGTGATTGCCTTGGAGCTATTTTGCTCCAAGAAGGGCAGGCCATAGCCTATGACAGTCGAAGGCTCTACCCTGTTGAGCAAGCTCTAGGTATATATGAGAAGGAACTCTTAGTAGTTATACATGCTCTAGACTTGTGGAAGCACTATTTATTGGGGACTCCTTTCATTCTGCGAACGGATCACCAAAGCCTTAAGTAATTTATGATGCAAACCAAGCTCTCCGACAAACAAATGAGGTGGGAAAATTTCCTTTTGCAATTCCATTTTCATACTGCTCATATTGCTGGCAAGCATAATCAAGTAGCTGATGCACTCTAAAGACAATTGAGAGTGAATGCGATATCCATAGCAACTCACAATGATCTATCTTCTATGATAGATGAGTATGCTATCGATCCCGATTTTAAAGATGTGATTTCAGCCCTTGCACTAGGGAAGAACGAAGAACCATTTACCGTACAAGATGGTTATCTTCTCTATGGTAATCGGCTTTGCGTTACTAACTCACTACGTGAGAAAGTGATGTATGAATCTCATTCTCTTCCATATGCGGGGCATAGAGGGATTCAGTCTACCCTAAAAGGGATAGAAACATAATTCTATTGGCCTGACATGAAATCAAACATACAAGAGTATGTTTCAAAATGTGTGGTATGCCAAAAGACGAAGTTTGATAGAGGGAAGCAACCTGGATTGCTTCAACCTTCTCCAATCCCTAATTCACCATGGGAGAACATATCCATGGATTTTATTGTTACCATATACATGTGGTAGTGATGTGTGTGAACACACTAGGACCGCCGGGACTTTTTTTCCCTCTTTAGGAGGTTTTTTCCCCCATGCATTGTATATATGCCCATCACTCTAGGGCTATCTATCTTTCCATTGCACACTAAGTAACACACTCTCTATTGTGTGCCTTGAGCTTCCTTCGTCTTCTCCAAGTTGTGTGTGTTTCTCTGGAACCCTAATTCCAACAATTGGTATCAGAGCAGGTCACGTCCTCCCGGGCTTAGTCACCAGCTGCTCCAGCACATGCCTGCTCACATTCTCCGATTTCAGTGAGCTTTGGCAAGCGTTCACAGGTCGACAAAAATTTTGGGAAGGCTCAAAGAGCTTGGTCTGCTCAGAATTTTAATTTGGGCTCATTTCGGCCTCCGTTTCCACTACATGCAGTACTGCACAGGCTATTTCGTCATTTTGTGCAGAATTTTTGTCAGTGCCGTTTTCTGCATTACAGGTGCCTTATAATCTTCTACGGTTTGTGCTATATAGCAAAAGTTTTTCCCGCTCCGTTTCTCCTATTTTCGGGCAGTTTTCACATCAGGTGCAGCATTTACCATGGCTAACAACAACAACACAGATGTGTTCAAGATGTTTGCTGCTGAGGACAGGCTGGATGGGGACAACTACCCTATGTGGGCTTATATGATGCAACATGTTCTTGTGTTAAAGGGTGTCTGGAACATTGTGCCGGGCATTGATGTACGTCCTGGTTCTGATGATGTAGGCGATGTTGAGGATGTTGCAGGT
The DNA here is from genome assembly GCF_014529385.1 of Adiantum capillus-veneris. Lineage (NCBI taxonomy): Eukaryota > Viridiplantae > Streptophyta > Polypodiopsida > Polypodiales > Pteridaceae > Adiantum > Adiantum capillus-veneris. The sequence goes on along the minus strand of NC_140940.1, from coordinate 67,376,426 downwards.
CTTGCTGCAAGGATTGCAGCCGTTAGAGTTGTTTTGCCTATGGCAGAACAAGCTCGTTGGGATGTTAAGGATGCATAGGCTCATGCATTGATTGCGTTGTCTGTGAAGCGCACCATTGTTCCTCACATCCGTTCAGCAAAATCTGCAAAACAGGCTTGGGATATTTTAGCAGGTCTTTATGCAAGCCGCAATGAGGCTAAAATTGCTTTGCTACGTAAAGAGCTGGAGTCGAAGATTATGCATGAGGAAGATGATATGGACACTTTCCTTGCTAGTGTCAAGGATATCAATGAGCAGCTTATTTCTGCAGGTGAAGTCATTTCAGACAGTTCCCTTGTGCAGACTGTTCTTGATGCCTTACCAGATTCCTACGAGACTTTTGCTAGTACTTGGAGACTGATGACCCAAAGAAATCCTGAAGTTGTCAAGTTTGATGCATTATGCACATTGCTGTTGCAAGAGTCACTTTCTAGAAAAAACAGGACTAGGCAGCGTACAGTTGAACAGGCTTTTATTGCTTCTCAAAGAAAGGGTGGTAACAGTAATGCAGCCACTTCTTATGGTTCTGCTGCGAGTGGCAAAAATTCTGTTCCTAATGCTTCTGCTGGCAGTACTTCGTCTGGCAATTCTGGTGATAAGGGTAAAAAGAAGATGCGTTGCCATTATTGTAAAGCCAATGATCACTTGATCAAGTCGTGTCCTAAGTTAAAGGCCAAAGAGGCTAAGAAGAAAGAGGGTGGTTCCACTGCAAATGCTGGTTCCACTACAAATGCAGCCATTGTTGAGTCTTCTGTGAAAGGAGACTGTGTTGCTGATGTTGATGCAGAATGGGCTTTTAGCGCAGAGTGCACTTACAATCCTGCTATCCATGATGCATGCTTGTCAGTTGCTGCAGATTCACATGTGTGGTATTTCGACAGTGGTGCTACAAAGCACATTACCTCACATCGTGAATCGTTTACCTCTCTTGAGTCTGTCCCTCATGGGAATTCAGTCACTTGTGCCAACAACGCCTCTTATCCAGTTTAGGGAGTTGGAAATATTGTGCTCACTGCTGCTAATGGCAGTTCCTTCACACTTGTTGATGCACTTTATGTACCTGGGATCAAGAAGAATCTCTTGTCTGTATCCGCACTTTCTAGGCTTGGACTTGTAGTCAAATTTGTGGATGACAGATATACAGTTCATGATCTCAGTTTTGGTGATGAAATTGTTGCATCTGGCCTTTTGTGCAGTGGGATGTATAAGCTCACTTTGTATGACAAGTGTGGACAAAATTTTGCAAATGCTGTTGCAAATTCAAGGGCTATTTCAGATGCAAAACTTTGGCATGCACGTTTTGGTCATCTGAATTTTGCCAGTTTGCTGCATTTGCAGAAATCTGATATGGTTGCTTCTTTGCCACCTCTTGAAGCACCTGTCAAACATGTTTGTGAAGGCTGTATTTTGGGTAAGATGCAGCGTTCTAAGTTTCCAAAGGATGGTTCAGTTCGGGCCACATGTAGGTTGCAGCTTGTGCATAGTGATGTTTGTGGGCCCATGCAAACTCCGTCCTTGGGCAATTACCTGTACTTCGTGACTTTCATTGATGATTACTCCAGGCATGCATGGGTATTTCCGCTTAAAGAGAAGTCCGAAGTTTTCATGTGCTTCAAACAATTTCTGGCTATGGCTGAAAATGTCTCGAAATGTACTATGGGCACCCTCCGTTCTAATCGAGGGGGGGAGTATATGTCTCATGAATTTAATGCATTTCTGGCTAGTCGTGGGATAAAACACCAATGTACAGTGCCTTATACACCTCAGCAAAATGGTGTTGCTGAGAGGAAAAACAGGTCACTGACGGAAATGGCACGATGTATGGTCAAAAGTCAAGCTTTGCTGCATTCTTTTTGGCTTGAGGCCAATATGTGTGCCACTTATGTACTTAACAGGTGTCCTACGAAAGCTTTGTAGTCTATTACTCCATATGAAGCATGGCATGATAGAAAGCCTTCTATTGAGCACATGCATGTTTTTGGTTGTTTGGCATATGCTTTGGTGCCACAAGTGCAGCGCAGAAAATTGGATGATAAGGCTATCAAATGTATTTTTGTTGGTTATAGTGCTGAAAGCAAAGGTTAGAGGTTGTATCATCCGCAAAAAAAACGTATTCTGGTTTCACGAGATGTAGTGTTTGTGGAAGATTCTGTTCAGCCCTTGCTGTCATGTACTAGAGACAGTAATGTAAGCTCACAGGACATTTATGACACTTTGTTGCCTCTTTTCAGTGGTGGAAATACGAATGTAAGTTCCAATGAGGCAAATGTACAGCCTATGGGGGTTTCTGAAAATGTTCTAGATCAGCCTATTACTGATGCAGATGTACATGATGTACTTGATGAGGAAAGGGCTGAAAATGAGCAGGCTAGAGGTATGCCAAAATGGCTAGTGCACACTTTGCGTGACAGTAAATTGGATGCACCTTTGTCTAGTCGTACTGGTTCAGGCTCTCGCCATGCATCTTATGCATCATATTGTTATGCTTTGGCTGTGTCTAGCTTACATGATGTTGAGGAGCCTTTGACTTTTGATGAAGCACAAAATTCAGAAAATTGGATGCCTACCATGCAATCAGAATATGATGCACTTATAGAAAATGACACATGGACTTTATGTGATTTGCCTCCTGGCAAAAAGGCCATTGGTACGAAGTGGGTTTACAAGTTGAAACGCAAGCCGGATGGTGAGATCGATCGCCATAAGGCTCGACTTGTTGCAAAGGGTTATGCAAAGCAAAAGGAATAGATTATGAAGAGACTTTTGCTCCCACTTGTCGTATGACTACTGTGCGTTTTCTATGTGCATTGGTAGCTCATTTTGGTTGGGATGTACATCAATCAGACATTGTTACTGCTTTCTTGAATGGTGACATATTTGAGGAAGTTTATGTAACGCAGCCTCGCGGTTTTGTCATAAAAGGACAAGAGGACAAAGTGTGCAAATGTAACAAGGCTTTGTATGGGTTGAAGCAATCTCCTCGTGCTTGGTATGAGAAAGCTGACACTCATTTGGTCAAACAAGGCTTTCGTAACAGTCCAACAGAAAGCACATTGTATGTAAAGCGTGAGGGTGATGTACTTCTCATTGTGGTTCTTTATGTTGATGATTTGCTGATCACTGGACCAAATGAGAGACATATTTCTGAATTTAAGGCTGATTTGAATGCTACTTTCAAGATGAAAGATTTGGGGCTGTTGCATCATTATTTGGGTATACAATTTAAGCAGTGTGATGGTGGTATTGCCTTGTGTCAGAAAAGTTACATAGAGACATTGCTATGTAAGTTTGGACTTGAGGATTGCAAACCTATTGCCACTCCCATGGAAACAGGTTTGAAGTTGAGTCTACATGATGCTGGTGGTCCTGCTGATGTCACTCTTTACCAAACTGCTGTTGGCTGCCTCATTTATGTATGTGTGTGTGTGTGTGTGTGTGTGTGTGTGTGTGTGTGTGTGTGAGAGAGAGAGAGAGAGAGAGAGAGAGAGAGAGAGAGAGAGAGAGAGAGAGAGAGAGAGAGAGAGAGAGAGAGAGAGAGAGAGAGAGAGAGAGAGAGAGAGAGAGAGAGAGAGAGAAGAAGAAGAAGAAGAAGAAGAAGAAGAAGAAGAAGAAGAAGAAGAAGAAGAAGAAGAGAGTTTTAACGTCGTAGGAAACTATCCCAACAGACCTTATAGATCTAGCCAACGAGGAGAGTTGAACTCAAAACCTGTTATTCAACAGGGAAATGGCATAACCAATCTACAACACTTGGGTGATAGAAAGGTTATACCATTTTCCTCTCTTTATTAGCACACACACTCACACCCACACACACACCCGAGAAGAAGAGAGTTTCAACGTCGTAGGAAACTATTTCAAGAGACCTTATAGATCTAGCCGATGAGGAGTCGAACTCAAGACCTGTTATTCAAAAGCGAAATGGCATAACTAGTCTACCACACTTGGGTGATAGAAAGGTTGTACCATTTTCCTCTTTTTATTAGCACACACATTCACACCCACACACATCCGAGAAAGAAGAGAGTTTTAACGTCGTAGGAAACTATCCCAAGAGACCTTATAGATCTAGCCAACGAGGGAGAGAGAGAGAGAGAGAGAGAGAGAGAGAGAGAGAGAGAGAGAGAGAGAGAGAGAGAGAGAGAGAGAGAGAGAGAGAGTGCAAGCTTTTCCACTGCTTGCACAGACGTCCTATATAAGGGTTTTCTGGTTGCCAACTTACAATAGGCGGACAGACAATCTAGACAATCCTCACCAAGACTTTAAAAAAGTCTAAAAATAATTCTCATTAACCAATGAGGTACACTAGGGTAAAGCCCCCAATAGCGGAACACCTAAGCTACGTGACAAATTCTTGAGAGCCTTCTGCACTATTTTGAGCTCAAAAGGGTGCAAACGAAGGGTGAGTGTAGCACCTATATGCAGCAAAATTTGCACCACAAACAGTCTGACAGAGGCAGAGAACGACGTGATCTAGCAAATCCTATGCATCAAAAACAGGATCTAGTAGCAAGATGATCGGGGGGGGGGGGCAATTGGAACAACAGGGCTCGTACTTGATTGATCGCACGGTACATATCTTATTGCCCCAACCTCTAACCACGCTAGCATTGGAGAGATGTTGTACCTGCTCTATCGTGGAAAATCTATCTTAGCACTGGGGGTAGACGGGTCCTTGTATAGGGTCCCGTTTCGTTATTGGCCCCTTTACCCTAGGTGAGTGTTGGACAAGGGGAAGGGATGGTTGCCAATAGTAAGGGGGCTGTTGAACATGAGACAACAACCATGCTCGAGTAGAAAGTTGTGACCACCACCATGTGTGACAGAGAAAGGCCATGTCAACCTCTTTTATAGGGCTAGCTCATACTCAGGATCGTGCAACTGTACTTATATGACAAAGGCTTCAATTGCAATGCCTTGAAACTCTCGTATTAACCATTATTATCATTTAGTTTTGAGTAGATTCAATTTGGGGAAAATGTTATTTCTTCAATTAATTTACGCAGTCTTGTTGATCACAAGGGATCAGTGTTTCAGAAAAGTGTGTCAACTTAGCCTTGCGCTATTTAGAAATTTAGTACAACCAGCTAGGGGTAGAGATTGAAACAAAAGAAAATTTGATTAGATTTTGCAAAAAAGAAGAAGTAAATATAGATAGAAATACAGGTCACTTTGCAAACATTTCCCCTTATATACTCCCTTGAAGGGATCTGCGTATGTTTGGGACACAGGTTTTTCCTAAACCGTTATGAAGGTATGCTATTATTAGCGGGCTATTGTAAGCAAAAAGCATTATAGAAGACTACCACAAAGCCAAAGAAAATGAAGGTCATGTTTACAACCTTGGTAAGGTTTCATCCTTGTTTGCTGGAAGAAATGCTCCATGTGCATCACAATGTGCTACTATCTATTGTCGTTAGAATTACCACTCTGAGAGTTATCTACTTCTCCCTAAAAAAGTTTCACTTTCAGTGTTGAATACCTCACTCCCTTAGCTACTATGTAACAATTGCAAGTACTACCCTTCCCTTTCCAACTTTTGCTAGAGAATAGCTTCCCATGGATAGACATATCTCTATCCTTGGTCCTCTTCTTTGCTATAGTTGTGCATTGATGTTGGACTGTAGAATGTTTGAGATCAAGGTTATTCTTACAAAAAACATTTTGATCCCATTGCAGACCATACATCTTTGCATCCATTGACGTTTTGGAAGCACACGTGAAGTTTGGAGGCTAAAAACATAAACGATGGAGACAATGCACAGGTGAAGTTAGAGGCATATAAATAGATGATGGAGAGGATGCTTTCTTCCTTAATCATGACCTACATCGATTCTACAACATGGATATTATAAAGGTGATTTTCCAGATATTGCTCGATTTTGTGTTCGCTCAGAATGGCTTGCTCAGAGTTTGGGATTCCTCCCTGGAAAGGGGTGCGAAGTATAGGAAAGGGCAACAAGCTTGGCAACAAAGGTGGGGGAAGGCTAGGGGCAAGGAATCTTGCAGGGTATTTGGGGTAATTTTTTTTAGATTATGTCTGACCAGGATACCTCAATCAATTCTCTATCCCTCTCTCCATTGATTCTCTTGCTTAGTTGGAGCCTCACGGTCCTCTCTCCCCTCTTCTAGAAGCAACCCGCGGCCTTGTCTCTCGAGGCACCCAATTCCCCCCCCCCCCCTTCTCTCTCTCTCTCTCTCTCTCTCTCTCTATCTCTCTCTCTCTCTCTCTCTCTCTCTCTCTCTCTCTCTCTCTCTCTCTCTCTCTCTCTCTCTCTCTCTCTCTCTCTCTCTCTCTCTCTCTCTCTCTCTCTCTCTCTCTCTCTCTCTCTCTCTCTCTCTCTCTCTCTCTGTGCCGCCTCAGAAGGCGAGGGCGATGTGGGGGACTACACAGAGCCCCCCCCCCCACCGCCCAAAACACACTCAGCCTGAGCAGCGATGCCGTTTTGGAATTATGCCGCAAAAAATCATTATGATGTGGAATGCCGCAAGACTAGAGCCAGACTTCAGAGGGAGGTGCTTTTGGGGGACATCACTCACAGACAGTTACAAATTGGCTTCCGACACCTAGTGTGGCGAAAGAAGAGGACATTTTTGGCTCGATCAAAGCAGGATCTATACCAGCTATTCTTGAGTCAGGACTCACGCAAAGGAATGTCGGCTCTTTCATAAACACTCTCCCCCCCCCCCCCCCGCACCCGTCATTACCTTTACATAGGCCTAGGGCCATTACACTTCATCTTTGTACACAGTTCCTACACAGACGCCCTTCCCGACCCTCCCGATCCATGTCCACACGCATGTGCTTTTTCACCGTTGAGATGGTGAAGAAGGCCATTGATAGGATGTGGATTGGGAGAGCATATGATCATGATGGATTAGTGGCTGAGAATTTCATGCATGCCAGAGATCTACTAGCAGAGTCTAGCAGTTATGTTTATCCGTGCCATGTGAAGGCTTGCCTGATACTTGGAGCCTATCTACCATTGTACCTATCTTCAAGTCAGGAGACCCTATGGAGCCTAGGAATTATTGCATTATCATGATTGGACACACATTGGCACGGTTGTACGCATCCATTCTTGAGCAGCAGCTCAGTAGATAGGCAGAGAGGGAGAGGATACGCGCAACCGGGCAGGCAAGGTTCAAGAGAGACATTTTTACTCTTGACCATATCTTGACACTCAAAGCCATCATTAAGGAGGGCAGATCACATGGGAGATGGATCTATTGTAGCTTTGTGGACTTCCGCAAAGCATTTGACACGGTACCTAGAGCTAGATTGATGCGCATACTACAAGAGATGGGAGTACCTACAGAGCTCATCTGGGGGATCATGGCATTACACAGGTTAGTAGTGGGGCATGTACGCACCTCATAGGGTCTATCTACATTGGTTCACTCCACTATTGGGGTGAAGCAGGGCTGCCCGCTCTCTCCTACTCTATTAGGTACGTATGTGGATGAGGTTTCTAACTACATTGAGAGCGATGGTGATAGAGGTGCACAACTGGTAGGGACATGGATTCCACTATTGTTATATGATGATGATATTGTGTTGATATCCGACTCTTCGGAAGTGATGCAACATCACTTTAATGCTTTGCATAGGTTTGCCCGTGAAAGTGGTCTCCTTCATACACCACATGTGGGAATTTCCCAGAGACAGATATGTCCGCCTTGCACTTGAGTCCTCTCGACAGTTAGCCATGCAGGGAGATACAACATGCTAGTATGGGGAGATGACATCATGGTTTTAGGCGCATGGGTTCAGCATAGATAGGTTTCCACCCTTCCAGTACTCACTGGATGCACCATCTCTCTCTCTTACACAATTCGAGATCACCAGGCTCATCCGCTAGGAATTGACTCAGCTAGACACCAGGAGGACATGGATATAGCCAGCACAGGAGCTGGACACAAAGATGGATTTCTACAAAGAGCATCTTCTTGAGCATATGGAGAAGGGTTTTGTGACGAGACCCAGATACATGGACACCCACCTGTCTCGTGGGATACGATGTGCTATTGGCCAGATACGCACATCTTCACACCAGCTGTGGATTGAGACTGTGAGATACAACGGAGTACCAACAGAGGCCACGAAATGTCCCTTGTGTGACATGGAGCCTGAGACAGAGTTGCACTACACATGCCGTTGTCTCGTCTACTACGAGATACGAGGCCGCTTCCATTGCTTGTTTAGGGAGGGTTTTGGACCATGTTAACCCTCACGGACACCCTATCACCTTCGAAGAATGCATATTATTTATTTGATTGAGTCATGGACCGGGCTTGTTGATCCAATAGGTGTGTAGGTGATCGCCAATGAGAGACTCACCACTTATCTTATTTTTACAATAGTTTTGCAACGATCGCTCCATCTTTGTCTCATTCTCCTTCATGTACTCATGTATGTTTGTGTCTGTATGCTAGAGAGAGAGAGAGAGAGAGAGAGAGAGAGAGAGAGAGAGAGAGAGAGAGAGAGAGAGAGAGAGAGAGAGAGAGAGAGAGAGAGAGTAATCGAGCATTACGGCGGCATCGGCGGCGGCAAGGCGGTTGACCGCGGCATCGACGGCGGCTCCCTCTTCTTTGCAACACAAGATCCTTCACAACGGAAGCATTGAGTGGTGAGTGTTGCACCATTGTTTCTTTGAGCTTACTAGGACTCTTTAGTTGTGTGCTTGCAACCTTTCAAAGCTCGCACACAGTGCACAGACAAGTCCCCTGGCTTCGAACGTGCAACAAAGCACACATTTTTGGCGCCGCTGTCAGGGATTGCCTTGCATTAAGCTTAAGGAGCACTCAGTGCTACCTTTGGAAGCCTTTCTTCCATCTGTTTTCTAATTTTTCCTAAGTTGTGTGAGAGCTGTTAAGTGGCTACAATGGGCAGATTAGCAAGTTTTTGTTAGCTTCTGTAAGTGAGACTGTAAGATTCTATTAGTGCTCCATTGTACTTGTTTTTGTTAGTTTTGCAAGATTTGTAATGTGCAGGTGTTAGTAGATATGTTGGTGAGTGTAGACAGTGAGCAGTAGAGTTGACTATCTGTGAGTGTACAGTGTATTGTGTTAGACAGAGTGTTAGCAGAGATAGTTAGTATTAATTAGCTGTTAATTAGCTACAAGGAGGTTGGATAGTGTGCGCGTGAGAGCTCGGCATCCATGCGGCCACATTATCCTCAGAAATAGATTTTTTGAAAAAGTAAAAAAAATAAAAATAAATAACAATAATAAATTTCAAAAAACGCTCAGACATATTGAGACCAAAAAGAAAACCCAAAACAAAAAAGAAAATAAAAAATATATTGTTTTAAAAGGTCGAGGTCGGGATCTTTCCCCAAGCCCAAGCCCAAGCCCAAGCCCAAGCCCTTGCCCAGGCCTTAGTCCTCAGTCTTATGATATACTATACACACTACTTTATATATAAAGACTAGGATCTCAAGTGAAGGGAGGGCATGTGGAACAGGTTCCTCAAGTCCTCCACCATCCCCTTCATACTCATCCTTTGGACTTACTACATCTAGCCCTCTCTCCACCTAGGAAAAGACTAGTTTTAGGATTTTGAGGGTTGTACGTAACCGAATCGGGGGTTGTAAAGCACGGCACGTCCCTCTAACCAAGACGTTTGTTTTGAGCTATCACACGTAATATTTCGTGGCTTGGTTCGAAAAAAGGACCATAAAATATAAAAATAAAAATTGAGGGTAAATTTGGGTTGCAAACGCCCAAAAACCTAGGTGAGCGGTCTTCATGGGTACTCACCAACACCTCTAGAGTGTTTAGGTCCCATGCACCTACGCTTTGGTCATGTGCTAGAGTATGAGCACATAGAGAGTGTCTTCGTTTACGTGGGTACTCATTATTCCTCCAGCTTAGGCTCTAGGCCCTCAGCGGGAACCCAAGGTAGTACCACCACTCACGACCCACATATTGCATCTAGTGACTCTTCCTCTGACTACGACGTCATGGAGGGTTACCTGATGCCTAGTCCCGATAGCTCAAGCCAAGACATGCATGCCATGGACCTACGGTCCGGGCATGCTTAGCCACTTGAAGTAAACCTTTAGTAGAGCCACTCGCTCCAAACATGGAGCTAACGATGTAAATGAGGGAAGTGGGGAAGTAAATTCTCCATTCATGATCAACATAACCCCATGATCCTGGAGAGTGTGCACGTGAATACTCCATTCACTGCAGCCCTTGACTCTTCAGAGCTATTCCCCTCCGAGGTTATATTACCGGATGGTAGAAGCCTTGCTGAAGTGCAAGAGGTTGAGCAATATATCATTGCAGCTAGGGAAAAGAAAATCGAGATCTTACCTAGGGAAGAGCAACGAAGAGAGTTAAAAGTGAAATCCCCTATGTCAACATCCATGCTAGGAGAGAAATTGAGTGCTCTTGAATTAGCGACCACTAAGGGACAACCGATAGAGAGCCACATTACAGCTAGTTCAAAGGAGACCGCTAGCACCTCAATCTTAGATGGAACGTTCCTAAATGTAAACTGGGAGTACGAACTACAAACGCAAACTCTAACCAACCTATACACATGTCACACCTATCACATGGGTTGGTTAGATGTCCTACAATCAACATCGGGTGCTACTAGCATAGAGGAGCAACAACAAAGAGTTTGTGATGTCATTTATAGGGTTATTGAGCTAGAGAGACAGAACAAAGGGATCCACATGCTTTCAACGGGTCTCATGATATTCTTGGATACAAGGAAGGCTAAGCAACCAGCTTTATCACAAATGGAGACTCCCTCGGTAAGCCCGATCGATCCTCCATATGTTGTTTCGCAAGGGGTCTCAGTACAATCTGATCCCACAAGTGATAGCTTTAGCTTTCCAAGTTTAGCTCATCTTTCTCTTGATGACACAATGATGGGCATGCCAAGGAACATGCCATGGATCTCATTTGTTAGTAAAGCACCGCTAGATGGTAGCTCAATGCCTGCAATAGTACCTAGAAGTGTGTACCAATCATATACACCTATGAGTCCTCATGCTCATGTAGCTTCTATCCCTCCCATAGTTTCAACAACTTATGCTCCACGATCGCAATATCCGAGCCCTTATGAGGCCATACCAACTACCACGTCTACTATGCCCAGGGCCACACATATGAACTTTGGGCCACCACATGGCGCAACACTGTACCAAACTTGGAACCCAAGGGCTTCCTATGCAAAAGCTTAGTCCCAATACCTACTCCACATGTAGTCTTTGGAGCGCCTTCACCCACGGTGCCTACTCACTTAGGTGGCTTGGCAACATTTTCTCAAGCTATTGGTTGATCTATTGTTGAGAATATGAGTAACACGCCTGATAGGGATCCTAAAAGTAAGGCAGTACAAATAGCCAAGTGCACACAAAAATTTAGTGGAGATGGGGATGTGAGAAAGAATATTGAAGTGTTTGAACAAATATACAATTCCCTAGGAGAATGTAATGACCTGCATAAGAGTAATGCTTTAAGCCTGACCTTAAGTGGAAAGGTTGGGGATTGGTATAGAACCCTAAGGGTGGAAAGAAAAAATGATTTGACCTACTCTTAGGAGATTGTTCTTGAAAGAATAAATACAAGAGGGAGTGCTTTAGGGTGTAGCATCTCAGCTCCAAAAAGCCCAACAAGAGGAAGGAGAGTCCGTGAGAGACTTTATTAGTCACTTGAAGAATTTGAATTCTTGTTGTAATCCAAATAAGCACTTCAATAATAACCAATTGCTTGATAGATTCATTAGGGGACTACGACATGAGGATCTCTACAATGGCCTAGTCATTAGAGGTATCACCACTTGGGAAGCAGTCACCACCAATACGATCCAATTGGAGGATAATTTAATGATTCAAGGAGAAAGAGTGTCTATTGAGCCTAAATCTACTAGCTCGCATGCATCGGGGCATCAACCAATGACCCTAAAGCCTATTGCTAAGGAGCCAAAGATATCTGAGATGACTTTAGCAGATCTCACCAAGGCCATTCAAGAGAGTCTTAGAAACAATTGTTCTCCACAAAAGAATCATATGTATCCAAAAAGGGATCAACAATGGTGCTCAGTTTGCTATGGTCCGGATTGTACTAGTAAATTCCCTACGTTCAGAGTAAAATTCAATGGGAATTGCAATATTTGTGGGAGGTATGGTCATCAAGACAAGGATTGCATAGTATTTAAGCGCGCAAAGGCTAATACACCAACCTTAGCATGGACAAACACAACTCGAGTGCATGCATTAATGCCGGCTCCACCTCTCGAAAAAACGTCACAACATCTGGTCCCTAGGGCCCAGAATATTGTTCAAACAACACTCTTAACACCTCTAGTGATAGGAATGCAACCACCACATCCGAGAATCACTTATGTGAATCAAGTGGATTTTGAGTCATCTATTGCTTTTTTGGAAGGCTATGAGGAAGATATAGACCCTAATATTGCCTATGGGATTGATGCACTTGAAGAAAGTGCACAATATTACAGGGAGGACTATTGGGAACAAGTCAAACCTATCTATCGAGTAGCTGCTCTTGCTACAAGAGGCCAAAATATCAATTACACTGTCAAGAGACCACCTCTTCAATGCTACGAGTGTGGGGATCCACATCGTGTAGCCGAGTGTCCTATTAGATTACAAAAGAATGACACACTGATGCAAACCAATCAACCGAGCACATCCACAATGTAGATAGTCGTGTAATCAATTTGGCATAGATCATTTGATTTCTCAATGTCCGAATAATCCAAATGCATCGAAGATCACTTCATTAAACTTGATTGAGGTTACCGAGGAGCCATCACAAAGTACAGTTGTGGTACCAGTAAAAATACTCACACGATCGATGCTCTAAACACAAAATTATATTCTTGAAAAAAGAGACATGACATCAATTGCCCAATCTCAGAAGAAGAAGAAAACACGAAGGAAGAGATCGCAAAAAGCAGGGAAGTCACAGAGCTCACTTCAAAGACCAACATAGGGATTGGTGACGAGCCCGTATATATGAATGACGCTAAAGAGGATTCTTATTCAGGTGAAACCATGGAAACCAAAATGACCACTAGGAAAGGAACCAACAAGGAAGATCGTCATGAGCCACAATGGACATTGTAATGGAATTGGGCTATTTAATTTGAGAGTAGCGGAAATTAATGAGAGTACTTTTGAGAAATGACTTTGTGAGCATAGCAGGTGAACATAATTGAAGATAGCAACATAATCATAGCAATTAGTTAACTTGGCATGAACGATACTTTTACAAGAGAGATAATTTAGAGAACATGACAGCAGTTGAGGACCGGATTTATGTGGAGCCGGTCCCCCCTCCAATGGGCATTTGTATTATAATTTCTCCCATTAAGAGAGACTTGTTACAATACAATCTTTGTGCTCCTTGTGACCTAGGTGATGCAATAAAGATGAAAAGCTTCATGCATCACAAACATAACATAAACTTGAAGAAAGCTTTAACTATCCCAAGCCTCAGTCCCAAGACCTCAAACACCTTCGAAGGTCGAGAGAGCTAGCAGGGAATGAGGGTAGGGAAGAGGAAGAAGAAACATTTCGTAGGGGAAAGAATTAGTTCCTCACTTATCATAACTCTTGTTGCTAGCATACATAATAGCATAGTAATGAAGAAGAAGGAGATGGAAAGCTTAAGCATTGAAGCATGGCTCTTGGTTGGATTTGCACTCCATATCCAAGAGTGTTGGTGTAGGCTCTCAACCTCTACTTGCTTGGAGAAGGAGAGGCAGCTCTTGCACTTTGCATAGCACGCAATGAGAGTGTTTGTGAGTGTGTGTGGGTGAGTATACCCCCTAAGCAACCCCCTAGATTTCTTGGGTTGACCCCCCCTTGTAGCTCATGCTTGAAGCTCATTGCACCCCTCCAATCCTAGCCAATCATAAGCAGGCGGCATTACAAGCAACAAGGTTAGCCTTGAGACAAGTGTCCCCCTTTCCCCGTTGAGAGAGAGGGCTAGATAAATGCTAAATCAATTAATTAAATCTCCTAAGTTATCATTGGACCCCTTGAGTGGCCAACCAATAGGCTTCAGGCACACCATGAGGGCAACATGAGGAGGAACTTGACAAGTGTCCCTTTTGCTTTCTTTGTACCATGCATTCCTTGTGTGAGTGTCTGGGTGTTCTCTCTGATCCCCACTCATGTAGGGCTCGCCCCCTCCTTGTAGGGATTGAATATTTGACTTTTTGACACCTCATGCATAGGCCGAGTTCCCACCACAAGCTTGGCTCTTAAGCACTTTAATCTTGGGCTGGGTTCTCACCTCATGTGCAACCCTAGCATCTCAAGCATGTCAAGCACCTCAAGCATCTCAATCATTAAGCACCTCAAGCACCTTAGTCATCAAGCATGACAAGCAGGACAAGCACATCGAGCTAGGTTGGGTTCACGCGCCTCAAGCTCAGCCCTAGCTTACCTAAGGTCAAAGGACTTTTACACACTTTATTGGAGGTCTTCAATGAATCTAACCCTAAGGTCTTATGATCCATTTGTTAGCCTTTATCTTTGATAGACCATCTCTCATTTGGGCCCCTTTACCATTGGCCCCGTGTTGAGATAGATCTATAAGCACATGTCTATATCTTAACACTTGTTCCCATTTATTCTCCCACATTAAGTGATCAATTTAATATGAGAAAATAATTTGGGTTGGTTAGATATTAGATATTAGATTTTATGACATTACCTCTCTCTTGAAATCATAGTCGTCCTCGACTATGAGGTAGAAGAGATAAAGCCTTAGTCATTAGTCAATTTTACTTAGCGGGTAGAGGATCCCTTTTTACCCTACGACATCTTTCCAAGATAGATGACTAATCCATTTGGTGCTTAGGAGACATAGCTGCCGCAAGCATGTCTGCTCTTTAGTCCATTTCATTCTCCCAAAGTAGAGTGACAAATTCTACTTGGTGCTTGAGAGACGTCATCATCACAAACATGATTCTAAGCATGCATACTAGTTAAATTTGTGCACAATTAAAAAGAGGACTAGTCTTATAAGACAAAAACATGAGTCATTTAAAATAAATTTGTACATTTTCTTACTTTAATGTAGCATTGTAAGCATTGACAAGGTTCATACTATCCTTAAGTTGTATTCCTTGCATCCATCTAGCATCTTCAAAAGGATAATTTTTGAACTTAATAAGATACCGTTGGATAATCTTACCATGTTGTAGTACCTTGTCTTCATGCCAAAGGATAGCTTCGGGTTGTAGCACCTCTTCTTGGTCTTCAACTTCGGGAGGGTCTTCAATAATTGGTTCAGTTGGTGGCTCTCCTTTGTAGGGCTTAAGTAGGCTTACATGAAAGGCATTGTGTATGAGCTAATGGTTGGGCAACTTGAGTTGATAAGCCGTCTCATTGATGGCTTCAAGATTTGGAAAGGACCATAGTATCTTTTTGCTAGTTTAGCATAATACTTTTGATGGCCCGTAGGATTTTGCCCGTCATTTGCCTTAATCGAGCCTTAGGAAACTTGAGTAAGACCCAATCATTTTCTTTAAACATTAAGGCTCTTCTGTGCTTATCAGCAGCAACAGCTTTTTGCCTTTGTTGAGAGATGGATATAGCCTCCTTAATCTTTTGAAAATACTCTTGTAGGTCACGGCTATACTCATCGACGGCGAAAATCTTCCCATGTACTTTGAGTATCAAGGGACTTTTAGGTCTTCCCTCAATGACCTCAACAGGTGCTTTTCCCGTAGAATTATGTACAGTATTGTTGTAGGCTTACTCTACAAGAGGGAGTGCATCCATGGAGCGAGCCAAGAGCAGTGAGCCTCGAGCAAAAATGAGAAATCAGTTGAGCAGATAGAAGCGAGCACAAAGTAGCTTGAGACAACCCCACTGTAGTAAAATCAAGCCCCATGTATTTAGGGTTTAATACTTCTATGACAAATACTCCAGTGCACATAGAGAAAGACGATCCTAAAATCGAGAGAGAGAGAGAGAGAGAGAGAGAGAGAGAGAGAGAGAGAGAGAGAGAGAGAGAGAGAGAGAGAGAGAGAGAGAGAGAGGAAAATCTTTATAGACCTTCATGAATGTTAATACTCCCTAAGCAAAAATTGGTAGGGCAATGGAAAAATTGCATGCACCATGATTTCTTTTAAATCATGGGAAAAATTTATAGGGAGGAAAATTTGTAGAGAGCTTGTGTGTGTGTGTGTGTGTGTGTGTGTGTGTGTGTGTGTGTGTGTGTGTGTGTGTGAGAGAGAGAGAGAGAGAGAGAGAGAGAGAGAGAGAGAGAGAGAGAGAGAGAGAGAGAGAGAGAGAGAGAGAGCGGATTTGAGATGTACTACCGTTGCAAAAGGCCCAAATGATCTATGAGAGAAAAACATACATTAATCATACCTATGATACAATTATTTGAAACACGAATGAAACAAAAGAAACAACCTGAAAAGATTATGAGTGGTGGGTACAAAATGAGATAGTGACAAGCTAGAGGGGGTTTGAAGTGTGTGTGTGTGTGTGTGTGTGTGTGTGTGTGTGTGTGTGTGTGAGTGACACAGAGCATGCCATTCAAAGTTGACCATTGGAAAGCAATGGAGATTGCAATATAGACAAGAGAGAGTGCCATGGTAGAGTTGCAAAGTTTGCAAAACTCTTTGAATATGTTATGGATGAAATCTATCATATTCTTGAAGGAATAACCTAGAAAAAAAAATGCTTTAGTACCTACCTCTTACAAAAAGTTTATGCTGATTCATTTCAAAAATTAGGTGCTGAGTGGGTTACAAAATGCACTAAGTAGGAGGAACTAAATAACTGCAGTGATCTATAGACTATAGGTTTTGCTATCTTGTCTACCCTTCCAAAAACAAAATAAGACATCACCCAGGCTATAGCCCTTATAGCTGATTAGGTTGGATTCTGACTACCTTTGTTAGCATATCCTTAAGAATGGCCTTTGGAATTCGTGCTTGATGGATATGCATGTTGTTGTTGACATCTTGTCCAAGTACAATAAAGTACACAAAATAAAGATGCTTGCAAGCAAGAAAGGATGCTTTTTTTGCCAACCTGCCTTGAAAATCAATGCACGAACAAGATGGGACATTCTGAATTATAACTTCTATGCATGATGTAGGGGCTCTACAGTGACCTGTCAGTAGTTCTATGGTAAAAATCTCTTTCTCTCCTTCCACTTCTACGCGGCTTCCTGTCAATTTTGCTGACATTTCTAATGCTGCATTAACTTGAGCATAGGCAGCCTTCGATACCCCTGGTCGATAGGGATAATTTTGATCTTCATTTTTGTTGGCATGGGGCTCTCTCTGATGCACTTCTTTGGGGATCAATGATTTCGTTGACACTCCAATCTCAAATCTTGCCTTCACAAGTGCACAAGCTTCTTGGATGTTGAGTTTGGTGCCCTTTGCAATAGGCCAAACATGCGGAGCGCATTTTGGTGGGTGTATGATGCTTGTGACCATTCTCCATGTATGCCTCACATCTGTGTTGCAAAAGTAGCAAAACTTTTGCTTCCGCCAAGAAGATAATTGACAGTCACTCCAAAAACATGGAGCTGGGTCTCCCGGTCTCTGCCTCAATCCACACTTCTTACCAGTTGTCCAATGGTTACACTCCACTCTACTTGATTTTGGTATCCTGCGAATAGCCCACTTTGTGTCATGGACATTTTGCTCTAGAGCTTGCAACAATTCACTGCATGGTTGCTCATGTGTTGCATTTGACGTCTTATCTTGCGTGACATAATTATACTCAGGCCTGTGGCTACAAATGCTTGTATCCATATCCATTAATGGTCGCTTGGCACGCATTGTCCTCTTCTCACCCTTGAAATTAACTCTGTTATTGAACATTGGAGTACCCATGGAAGCATCATCCACTGCCCTAGAGGTGGCTGCTGGTGATGGACTAGTCTGCATCCTTGACATGGCTCTGTCAACTAAAATTTCCAATGTTGGCCCCCCTCGAATATATTTACCATCCAAGAAGGCTAGACTCCGGGCACACTGAAGATAGGCATTAATAAGATCAGTGACACATGCATCATAAAGACTAATTTTTTGCTTGTACCCCTCTCCAGCCAACCAACTTGCATGTTTGCTCTCAAAGAGGTTGGTCCTTGGAATCAATGCATTCATTATGGGCTCCCCATCCTTGACCATAATATGTCCCCAATGGCTAACCTTGAAATGCCACCAACTCAAACAACTATCTAGCTTTGGTATGTTTTTATCTGTTGTCTTGCCTGTTGCCCACCAGCTCCTAATCCTACAAAATTGCTCGAGTGCCGCATCTGTTGTTTCAGACAATCTCCACTTCTCACACATCTCTTTATGGTTTGATTGGTACTGGGAGTGGATATACCTCTGTGTGTGAACCCTCAAATTATCCTCCCAGTGCCATAGACAAGACCTTTCCCTACCCACCATTTCCTTCTTGTCCCCGAACACATATCTCACTGCATTCCAATTTGCTCCTGCCTCATCTGACATGAATCCTTGAAAATTGACTGGCCTATCTGTGTGCTCAATCATAACCTGGTTCATAGATTCCCAAAACATTATTTGTGCTTCCTCATCCTCTTCTTTGAACTCGCATGTGGCAATATTTAGAAGCTCTCCAATCCTAATAACATTACAAAGCCATGAGCCAAGGTACTATACAATAGTTTACACAATTAGTATCCACATCCACTTATTTATTTTTTAATACTTATTTGTTACTTACGTGTGATCATAAACATGTGCTCCCATTGTGTGCCATCCTCCTTCTATTCGATGGACATGGTCAAAACAAACCCATGATAATCGGAGGTCTTCATGTCCATCTCTATCCATCCTTCTGACCACATCTACTCCTGAACCTGGGCCAGTAGTAGACATCTTGAATATGAAGGACCGCTCTTGTGATGTTGATGCTTGCAACGGAAATCGAGAGCCATGGAAGAACTGAAAGTGGCACTTTCTCTTTAGTTCAAGAATTGCATCATATCCATCACCCATTGGTCGAGTGGTCCTTCTACACTGCATCACCATTTGCTTTACCCTACAACATACATAATCATGGGTGAACAAATTTTTCAAGAATACAAGTGTTTTGGTGCTTATAAGTTGAAAACTTACTTCTTCATGTTGACAAGGGTAAGCAATTCTTGGGACATCTCATGGACCTCCTTCTCACTTATAAAATCCCCACGTGTAATATTGTCATCTGTGAAGGCCTTGAGCACCATCTCTCTAGCCAATATCATTTGTACCTTCCTAGGGCCTGCTCTATTGTCCATTGTCACTGCCTTAGCTACTAAGGCTTTTATGTTCCGAATTGATGCTCTAGACATTCCCTTAGGGACGATGTGTTTGTGCTTGCCACGGTGCATAAATAGCCTACTATGGCAAGAATCCCTAGGCATAAATTAGTAAACTGTTGCTGGACAATCTTTCACACACATGGGAACATGATTGCAAAAAAAGGATTCCAAATTTCCATAGCTCCCCATGGCTAGGAAGCCATTCTTTGGGAGCTTGGACAACTGACCATTCCAATGTTTCTTGTTAGTTTGATTAGTTCTGCTCCTAAATGAGCATCGCTCATTCATACATTGGAAAACCCCTCCACAAAAACTCTTCCTAAGGACAAAAGATTTTTGAGTTCTTGTCTGAGTTTGTGGTTTTGTCCACAAATTTCCCTCATACTTTTGCTCCATACCCTCCATTGCCTTCCCCTCAATCATTTCATAGATGCAGAATTCTTGGTAGGTTTTTGGTAGATCTTTGACCTTGCCCTTGCATTCACACTCTTGCATAATAGTGTGAAGCACATCATTGGGAGGGAGTGTACGGATGATCTGGAATGCAGAAACTGCTGTCTCAAAATTTAGAGTTTCTTCATCTAGCTTATCAAATTCAACATGATCTTCATTTTCCTCATCATCATCAATTTGTCTGCAAGAGAGCAAAAAAAATAGTGAAGAATTGTTCAAATTCAAACCTTCCAAAATGATCTCGGACTTACATGCACTTACATTGGTGCAGGTGATGGCCCAATTGGAGATGACTCAGGGGTCTGAAAGATGTCTTCTAGTCTTGCAGTGTAATTTTTAGATAATGATTCCTCTAAGATGAAGTATGCCTCCATATAAACCCCTGCATAGGTGGGAAGAGGTGCCAAAACATTAAACTCTTGTCCCTCCTGAACAAGAGCCTCCACAATGACCCTAGTTGTACCACACAACTTCTCTTGCAGGAGCTTGACGGGAAGGAGGCATTTTCCATGGATGAATGGAATGTTGATGGACTATCCGGACACAGATTGCAAGAAAATTTTAGCTTCCCTGCATAAAAGAGAACTTTCAATCAGATCAACACCATATCCATAGTTAATAATTTTGAGTAAATTGAACACGTGTCAAGTCAATCTGTACCAACAACTCTGTAAAGTTAACAATTTCACATTCATTCAAAAACACTACTGTCTCAATCCGAGTTTTTTTTTTAAAATGAAATTCTGACAAATGCTTAAAAAATGTTAATCTTGAGAAATGTTTTAAAAAACGTTAATCTAGCGAAATGGTTGTAAAAGTTAATAATTTCACAGACATTCGAAAACACTACTATCAATCCCAGTTTTTTTTAAAAATGAAATTCTGAGAAATGTTTAAAAAATGTTAATCTTGAGACATGTTTAAGAATACGTTAATCTAGAGAAACGGTTGAAGAAAGTTAGTTTGGTTTTTTAATTATATTCTAACTTTTCAAAATATTTTTATTGCCCTTCAAATGTTCAACTTTTGAAATGCACACTGCTTATTCTTAATCGTTCATATTGTTTGCCTGGTTTCCATCCTTTGCAACGCCATGAGGAAGGCAAGGCTCTTGCAAACGTCGCCACTGGCCAAATACTTCCACCCCTTAAGCCCCAAGAAAACAACAAAGGTAAGCTTAACCTTTTGATTTAAGGACCATCTTTCTCAAATCTTTAAGCACGCTGAGCGCGCTTAAAGATCTGAGAAAAGAGAAGGTGAATTTGACAGCAAATGAGAGCATTTGAGTTGAGCGTAGGTGTGAGAGGAATGGAAGATTCCTGTTGCTGTGTGTATTGAGCTGTTGCTGTGTGTATTGAGCAGGTGGTAGCACTGTTGAAGCTTGCATCACTACTAGTTCGTGGTAGCAACAGAGCTGAGAGAGAGAGAGAGAGAGAGAGAGAGAGAGAGAGAGAGAGAGAGAGAGAGAGAGAGAGAGAGAGAGAGAGCTCCTATGAGAGACACTGTGTATAGTAAAGCTCCCTTAACACCTCAAACAGTGTGAGATGCAGGGTGTGAGTTGTCGATGGAGAACTGGAGAGCAAAGCCAGGAGGGGTCAGCGTGACTGCGAATGGAGAACACCCACACACACACACACACACACACACACACACACACACACACACACACACACACACACACACACACACACACACACACACACACACACACACACACACACACACACACAGAGAGAGAGAGAGAGAG
Source organism: Adiantum capillus-veneris (assembly GCF_014529385.1). Taxonomy (NCBI): domain Eukaryota; kingdom Viridiplantae; phylum Streptophyta; class Polypodiopsida; order Polypodiales; family Pteridaceae; genus Adiantum; species Adiantum capillus-veneris. The sequence continues at coordinate 67,354,885 of NC_140940.1, read as the reverse complement.
AGAGAGAGAGAGAGAGAGAGAGAGAGAGAGAGAGAGAGAGAGAGAGAGAGAGAGAGAGAGAGAGAGAGAGAGAGAGAGAGAGAGAGTCACTTACATGTTTGCAGAAAGAACAGATAGATTCTTCACATAAAGCTCCAGGAGAATGGAGAAGAGCAAAATGATAAGTGGTAGTATAGAGGTGGTGCGAGATTTGTAAAGTGATAAATGTGCCAGCTGTAATGATTTCAACTCTCCATAATGACTCTAACACACCACAACTACCCATAATTTAGTTAATGGCTGGAGCGAGATTCGTGGTGATAAATGTGTCGACCGTAATGATTTTAACTTGCCATAATGACTCTAACGCAACACAACTACCCATAATTTAGTTAATGGCTGATGTTGTCCTTTCCAATGTGTCCGATTCAGTCATTCATATGGCTTTTAACTAGATTTCATATAATCGAGAATTTTCATTGTTTCAAAGTGTTTATGCACTTCACAAGATCGAATTGTGAGGATGGTAAGTGTGAGGCAGATATTATGAGTATGGTAACTATGCCTAAGAGAAGGAAAATTGTGCAAGGTGCAGGGGATTCTGGAGCAACATACAAGAGAAGAGGTAGACCATCAAAGCAGGACAACTTCAATAGGTCAATTGCAAGAGCAGGTAATCAAGAGCATTCTCAAGTAAGTCAAAAGGATGCTGAAGATGTTGAGGAAAATGGTGGTGCTGAGGAGCTGGTTGATAGTATTGTTCATGACTTGGAGCAAGAAAACGTTGAGAAGATAGTGGATCAAGTTGCTATTGAGAGAGAGGAGCAGGGAGCTGATACTCAGAGAACTCAGGAAGATGATCAGAGTGAGGAGGTGGTAGTTGAGAAACATGACCAGGTGAATGAGGGGCAACGTGATGATGAGGTGACTGATGGGCAACATGATGAGGAGGAGGGGCAACATGATGATGAGGTGACTGCGGGGCAAGATGATGAGGAGGAGGGGCAACATGATGATGAGGTGACTGAGGGGCAACATGATGATGAGGTGACTGAGGGGCAACAAGATGATGAGGTGACAGAAGGCTAGAATATCTCCAATCTTGCAGGGGGGAGAAGAAACAAATTAGAGGTGTTTGGTAAGATCCTTGAGATCTCTACACCACAGGCATTCCTTGAAAGAATCAGAGTCACATTTTTTGGACCACCCCCTAGGATCCCATTATGTAGGTTACTGTCTAGTGAAGCCATTAGAAAAGTAATCCCTTCCACCGAAAGATCACTCACAAGAAGTTTTATTAAGATGGGAGGATATCTTGAGAGAAAGGGAGCCTTTATTGTCTCCATTATTGATCTAGAGGGGGAGGAGACACCAATCACTCAAGAAAGGATAGATTCTTGGGATGACTGCTGGAAAACAATTAATGAAAGATTTGAGAGGTCCCTTGATTTAGAGACAGAGTGGGGACCCTACTTGAAAGGAAAGATGGTCCATGTCCTGGATGGCAACAATCGTCTACATGCATGGATGGAATGCATTAGACAAGGTATTCTTTAACTTAATCTCCTTTAAGAACTTTTGTTGTGTTGATTGCACTATTTTAATATGATTGTACAATTATGCAATACAGGGTTTGAGAACGACCTGTCTAGACATTGCTCTGTGGTCTGCCACTTTTTGCAGTTTGCAAAGACTGATGTGGGGGAATTAATGTTTTCCTTGGCAAGATTGAACAAGTAAGATGATTTTGGGCATCTACTATTCTCCTTGAAAATTTTAATTGTTGTCTTGGAGTTATTGATATTCTTTTTTGTTTTAATGCTACAGGATGAACGATTATGCATATGTGCCAACCACATTTGGAGATAGGTTGTTCCAATTGAGAAGGCTAGGAGAGGCAGACAAGACTACTCTCTTGGATGGTTTGTCTATTGAAGATAGAGCATGGGTGGAGAAAGAAATGTAGGTTGTTTCATCTCGGGGGAAAAGGAGTTGGTTTACACTCCCTGTGCAAATAATGACATGGTTGCTCTTTAAGGATGAGATGGAACAGAAGATTGAAGAGTTGGCTAAGGGAATGGATGAAACTGGTAGGGCCAAGGTGATAAAGAAGATGGAGATTACCTATAGGGGAAAGACCTCCAAGTATGCAAGGATTGCAGATCCTGCAAATGGAGAGAAGTTTTGGTGTGCTACTCTGTCCTTGCCTTGGCATGAACCGAGTGCGCATATTGCGATTGAAGAGAAACTCAACATGATTGGAAATGCTTGCATAACAGATGTGGATAAGGCACACATTGTGAAATTGTTAGATAGCTCACAAGTATCAATTCGATCCTTGGAGTTCCTTCCCAATGACAAAGCTAAAGTTAGGGACTGGCTCCACATGTATTGCTTGTGGTTGCAAGTCAATCAATATGGTCTAGGTCTATTACTAGACATTCAAAATACTGATCGAGTAAGGCTGCCATTGGAACATCGATTCAACAACTTTGTCATGCTTTGCCGAAGAAAGTACTTCAATAGAGCATTTTGCGTTGTGGAAGGTGGCATTAAGTCGACCAATGCCATGAATGAGCAACCCGGATTACACAATGCAACCCGTCGAGTTGTTTATAGGTTTGTTAATTTGTATGGTTCAATTTTTTAGTCCTCATTAAACTAGTAGTTGGTGTGTGTTTAGATGGCTACTCAAGGAGATTGCACAACACATGCTTGATGAGATGCCCCCCTTGGCAAGTGTATGGACATATGCAGATAACCCTACGTTCATGTATTCCGATGTGAAGCTTGGAAGGGTAAGCGATGCATTACATTGCATTTTTTCAGTAGTTGGTGTGTGTTTAGATGGCTACTCAAGGAGATTGCACAACACATGCTTGATGAGATGCCTCCCTTGGCAAGTGTATGGACATATGCAGATAACCCTACGTTCATGTATTCCGATGTGAAGCTTGGAAGGGTAAGCGATGCATTACATTGCATTTTTTATGTTAACTCTTAACGCATAGGGAGATTATGCTAAATAATAGTTGTTGATTGTGCAGTCCTTGTCCACCATAGAGAAAGCCAAGTGTCCGTGGTGGCTAGACATGGTTAAGAACCATGTTCCGGATGAGGAGTTGGAATTATTTCAGCAACATAAAGCAGCCCTTCAACTTACAACTACTACGAATAGTGTCCTGGAAGAGGAGACGACGGCAACTTCTCAAGTAGTAGCATCCACTGCATCAGCATCATTTCGTAAGACACTTCCTATAAATCTTGGTAGGGAAGTCGTACATAGGGCATTACAAGCAAACAAGGCTATAGAGGATGGCAAGATGCAAGGGCAACATCAAAGCGCAAGTAGCAGTGGAGGGCTAAGAGAAAATGATGACATAATCAATGAAACATTGGAATCTACAGGTAGTGTTGATGCCTTTGCTTTGTCTATCTAATATGATCCATGGAGTGTTGTGATTGTTGATACATTTTCTTAAATCTAAAAGCTTTGATTTGTAGGCACTATTTACGTTTTCAACATTTCTGTTGAAGAGCTTGTTCATATTATTGAATATCCCCAACAAGCAGAGCAAATGGGGCTTGAGGTGTTAGAGGCCTTCAATGTAGTTTGTAGCCAAGGAACTGTGAAGGGCACTCAACTAGACTTGTGCATAGACCTCATATTTGCAGATTTTCCATCTAACGTGGCTGTCGAGGGATGCTTTTGCAATAAAGTTCCGTTTTGGAACAAGATAGTGGATAACCTGTATGACACCACATTTCAGCTTGCAGACTCATGCTTGAGTGATAGGGGGTTTTTTGTTTGTTTGTACACCATGGAGGAAGGGGTGAAAGTTGAGCAAGCTGGAAAGCAAAAAGGGTTTAAGATATATCATCGTCAGGTTGTGAGATGCACACACCTATTGGAAAGAGGTTGGGACCCATTGTCACACAGGTACAAGTAATTGATTCTTGATTTAATGTGCAATAGAGTTTAGTGTGGCATCCTATTCTTTAATGACATGTATGACATAAAGCTTTCTATTTGAATAGGTGAATTGCTTGATCTTGTCTGCTTTTGTTCGTTGTTCGACAACTTGTGTGTATCGCATACATCATAATCAGTTGCCAGAATTGAAACTTGGTGGTGACCTTCAATTTGGACAGGACCTTATCTTCGATATGTGAGTTGACTCTATCATTTACTTGTTTATATGCCTAATCCATCATTTATATATATATATGCCATTAAAGTAAGTAAAATGTGTATTCAATGTTAGAGTGCCTGAAGCAGATTTAGTAAAGAGGAAAGGAAAGCCATGGAGGGGTGGTTGTCAAAGAGGTCAAAAGCTTGTGAAGTACATAATCGCACTTTTTAGCCGTCCACAGGATGTAGTCCTTGACATATTTGCTGGCACGGGTACACTTGGCTTGGTAGCTGGCTTCATGGATAGACATGTCATTATGTTTGAGAGGGATGAGTGCATATATGATCGCTTGTTGAAGCCATTTGGAGTCAAGGTATGTTAGGAGTAGGTTCGTTGAAAATTATAAGTTGATTGACAAGAGGGTATGTGTTAAGCAATTGTGTATTTTTTTGCAGATGGATTGATTTTAAAGGGTCGCAATGTAGTTGAAGATTGGATCAGGCCAAGCTTCACATTTTCTTTTTGCTATTCTCTTACATGATTGTGCTCAAACTTAGACTCACTGGCAGTGTTGTAGATTTCTTCAAAACTACCTTTCTTTTATGGTTGTATAAGAACGGTCGAATGTGGTACTCGTGTGTTTGATGGTTGTATAAGAACAGTTGAATATGGTACTCGTGTGTTTGATGGGGCTGTTTTTTTGGGATAAAAACGCTAATTCTTTAGGCTGATTTGGGGCTAATCTGGGGCTATTTTTTTGGGCTAAAATCGCTAATTTTGTAGGCTGATTTGGTGGCGGATTTGGGGCTGTTTTTTGGGGCTAAAAACGCTAATTCTTTAGGCTGATTTGGGGGCTGATTTGGGGCTGATCTTGTCTGGGATGTCGTCTCATGGAGTGCATTGACTACGGATATGCCCAACATAAGTGAAAAAGGCGAGGAAGCTTAGGACTGTTTTGAGCATATGCAATGCAAGGACGCCTCTCCAAATGCGATCACCTAATCTTGCATCTTCACGGCATATGCCATTACGCAAGACACTAATATGGGCAAAATAGTTCAGATGATATTGTTAGTCAAGGGCTATTGAAAAACGATGTCTTTCTTGGAATTGCCTTGGTCGACGTGTATGCCAAATGTGCTCTATCTCAGCAAGCACAAAAGGTGGTCGAGGAGTTGCTTGTCAGGGATGTCGTCTCATGGAGTGCACTGATTGCGGGATATGCCCAACACGAAAAAGGCCAAAAAGCTTTAGGGCTGTTTTTAGCATATGCAATGCGAGGACTTCTCATGGAATGCACTGATTGCGTGATATTCTCAACACAGGAAAGGCCAAGAATAGGAGCTAAAAACGCTGATTTTCTGGGCTGATTTGATGGATCATTTAGAGGCTAAAAACGCTAAGTTTTAGGACTGATTTGGTGGTTGATTAGGGACTGATCTTGTCTGGATGTCGTCTCATGGAGTGCATTGACTGCGGGATATGCCCAACACGAGAGGGAAAGGCGAGGAAGCTTAGGACTGTTTTCAGCATATGCAATGCAAGGACGTCTCTCCAAATGCGATCGTCTACGCTTGCATCTTCAAGACATGTGGCATTATGCAAGAGGCTAATATGGGTGAAAGAATTTCGATCATATTGTTAGGCAAACATTTCTGGAAAAAGATGTCGTGCTTGGCATTGCCTTGGTCAACATGTAAGCGAAACGTGCTCCACCTCAGCAAGCACCAAAGGTGGTCGAGGAGTTGCTTGTCAGGTATGTCATCTCATATAGTGCACTAATTGCGAGATATGCCCAACACGGGAAAGTCCAAAACAGGAGCTAAAAATTGCTGTAATTTTGGGCTGTTTTGATGGCGGATTTGGGGCTGATCTGGGGCTGTTTTTTTGGGCTAAAAACACTAATTTTTTAGGTTGATTTGGTAGCTGATTTGGGGCTGATCTAGGGCTGTTTTCTTGGTCTAAAAACGCTAATTTTCTAGGCTGATTCGATGGCGAATTTGGGGCTGATCTGGGGCTGTTTTTTTGGGCTAAAAATGCTAATTCTTTAGGCTGATTTGGTGGCTGATCTTGTCTGGGATGTCGTCTCATGGAGTGCATTGACTACGGATATGCCCAACATAAGCGAAAAAGGCGAGGAAGCTTAGGGCTGTTTTGAGCATATGCAATGCAAGGACGCCTCTCCAAATGCGATCAGCTAATCTTGTATCTTCACGGCCGCTATGCCATTACGCAAGACACTAATATGGGCAAAATAGTTCAGATGATATTGTTAGTCAAGGGCTATTGAAAAACGATGTCTTTCTTGGAATTGCCTTGGTCGACGTGTATGCCAAATGTGCTCTACCTCAGCAAGCACAAAAGGTGGTCGAGGAGTTGCTTGTCAAGGATGTCGTTTCATGGAGTGCACTAATTGCGGGATATGCCCAACACGAAAAAGGCCAAAAAGCTTAGGGCTGTTTTTAGCATATGCAATGCGAGGACTTCTCATGGAATGCACTGATTGCGTGATATTCTGAACACAGGAAAGGCCAAGAATAGGAGCTAAAAACGCTGATTTTATGGGCTGATTTGATGGATCATTTAGAGGCTAAAAACGTTGAGTTTTAGGGCTGATTTGGTGATTAGGGACCGATCTTGTCTGGATGTCGTCTCATGGAGTGCATTGACTGCGGGATATGCCCAACACGAGAGGGGAAGGCGAGGAAGCTTAGGACTGTTTTCAGCATATGCAATGCAGGGACATCTCTCCAAATGCGATCGTCTACGCTTGCATCTTCAAGACATGTGGCATTATGCAAGAGGCTAATATGGGTGAAAGAATTTCGATCATATTGTTAGTCAAACATTTCTGGAAAAAGATGCCGTGCTTGGCATTGTCTTGGTCAACATGTAAGCGAAACGTGCTCCACCTCAGCAAGCACCAAAGGTGGTCGAGGAGTTGCTTGTCAGGTATGTCATCTCATGTAGTGCACTAATTGCGAGATATGCCCAACACGGGAAAGTCCAAAACTAGGAGCTAAAAATGCTGTAATTTTGGGCTGTTTTGATGGCGGATTGGGGCTGATCTGGGGCTGTTTTTTTGGGCTAAAAACGCTAATTTTTTAGATTGATTTGGTAGCTGATTTGGGGCTGATGTGGGGCTGTTTTCTTGGTCTAAAAAGCTAATTTTTTAGGCTGATTTGGTGGCGGATTTGGGGCTGATCTGGGGCTGTTTTTTTGGGCTAAAAACGCTAATTCTTTAGGCTGATTTGGGGCTGATCTTGTCTGGGATGTCGTCTCATGGAGTGCATTGACTACGGATATGCCCAACATAAGCGAAAAAGGCGAGGAAGCTTAGGGCTGTTTTGAGCATATGCAATGCAAGGACGCCTCTCCAAATGCGATCACCTAATCTTGCATCTTCACGGCCGCTATGCCATTACGCAAGACACTAATATGGGCAAAATAGTTCAGATGATATTGTTAGTCAAGGGCTATTGAAAAACGATGTCTTTCTTGGAATTGCCTTGGTCGACGTGTATGCCAAATGTGCTCTACCTCTGCAAGCACAAAAGGTGGTCGAGGAGTTGCTTGTCAAGTCGTCTCATGGAGTGCAGTGACTACAACATATGCCCAACACGGGAAAGGCCAAAAAGCTTAGGGTTGTTTTTAGCATATGCACTGCGAGGACATCTCTCCAAATGCGGTCACCTATGCTTGCATTTGAAGGACATGTGGCATTATGCAAGAGGCTATTATGGGTGAAAGAATTCCAATGATATAGTTAGTCATGCATTACTGAAAAACGATGTCATGCTTGGCATTGCCTTGCTCAACTAATATGGGCGAAATAATTCAGATGATATTGTTAGTCAAGGGCTATTGACAAACGATTTAGTGCTTGGCATTGCCTTGGTTGACATGTATGCCAAATACGCTCTATGAAAATGTTATATAATGGACTTGGGAGTTGGTTGACTCTCTTACAGTGTTTTATGGCTCTCTAGCTTTTATAGACATGTAGAATGTCTTACTCTATTTAACTCATGAGCAATATATAGGTTTCTCACCAAACTTGCCATCTCCCTGGAACTAGGATTTTTTGTGCATGCCGCTCACTCCTATTGCACTTAGATTCTTGATGGTAATAGTTGCTCGCTCTCATGGGCTCGCTCAACGGCCACCCCCTACAAGAGGTAAGTACTTTTCCCATTGTGAGCATTGATCTACTTTGGTAACATAAGTCTTGAGTAGATCGAGTATCGTAAGATTGGCTATCTCACTTTGGCCATCCGTTTGTGGGTGATAGGCCCGAAGAGAAATTCAATCTTGTTCCTAGATTTTCAAAGAGACCTTTCCAGAAATTACTGGTCATTCTAGGATCTCTATCTGACACGATGGATGTGGGTAATCCATGGTGCTTGAAAATATGAGATATGAAGAGAGTTGCCATTTGATGTGCCTTAATAGTCTTTTTGACAAGAATAAAATGTGCTTGCTTGCTAAACCTGTCGACTATTGTCCATATTCCTCTATTCCCATGAATAGACTTGGGTAATCCAAAGATGAAATCCATGGATAGACTTGGGTAATCAAAAGATGAAATCCATGGATATACTCTCCCATGGTGAATTTGGGATAGGCAATGGCTGGAGTAATCCAGGTTGCTTCCCTCTATCATACTTGGTCTTGTGGCATACTACACATTTTGAAACATACTCTTGCATGTCCACTTTCATGGTAGACCGATAGAAGTACGTCTCTCCTCCTCGGAGAGTAGGTTGAATACCTCTATGCCCCGCATATGGAGGAGCATGGGATTCATACATAACTTTCTCACGAAGGGAATGGGTAACACATAGCCTATTGCCGTGGAGAAGATAACCATCCTGCAAGGTGAATGGTTCCTCTTTCTTCCCCAAAGCAAGGGCTGACATTATGCCTCTAAAGTCAGGGTCAGTAGCATACTCATCTATCATAGAGGATAGATCATTTTGAGTAGCTATAGACACTGCATTAACTCTTGGTTGTCGTGAGAGTGCATCGGCCACTTGATTGTGCTTACCAGCTATGTGAGTAATATGAAAATTAAATTGCGAAAGAAAATTTACCCACCTCATTTGTTTGTCGGAAATCTTGGTTTGCATCATGAAATACTTGAGACTTTGGTGGTCGGCTGGTAGGATAAATGGAGTCCCCAATAGCTAGTGCTTCCATGTGTCTAGGGCATGTAGAAAATCTAAAAGCTCTTTCTCATAAATGCCCAAGACTCGTTCATAAGTATTGAGCCTTCGGCTCTCATATGCTATGGCATGCCCTTCTTGAAGCAAAAATGCTCCAAGGCAATCACCACAAGTATCACATTGGACCTCACTGAGAGATCCGGAAGCATGAGGAATGGTTGGGAAGTAAGCTTCTCTTTGAGCTTATCAAAAGCATTTTGCTCCTTATCAGTCCATACATACTTAACGTTCTTCTTAGTTAAGTCGTGTAGTGGTCCTGCTACTTGAGAGAATTTTACTATGAAGCGTCTATAGTATGCGCACATACAAATAAAGAGCTCATGTAGATTTCTTGGTTTAGGCCATGATTTTATTACCTCTAGCTTTGATGGATCCATACGGATACCATCGTGAGAGAAAATATGACCTAGGTATTGAATCTCTTGAAGAAAGAATTCGCTTTTCTTTTGGTTGAGAAAAAGCTTGTTCTCCCTCAATGCTTGAAAAATCACTTGGAGATGTTGCTTATGTTCCTCCAAAGACTTGGAGTAGATGATGATATCATCAAAGAACACTGCAATGAATTTGCGGTATGGTCTAAAAATTTTCTCCATCAGACGATTGAACGTAGTTGGTGCATTAGTCAAGCCAAAAGGCATGACTAGATATTCATAAAGACCAAACGTTGTGCGAAACGTGGTCTTTAAGATATCTTCATACACTATCCTTATTTGATGATAGCCACTCTTAAGGTCAATCCGACTGAAGTAGGTAGAGCCTTGTAGCTTATCAAATAGATCTTCTACCCGAGGCATGGGAAATCTATTTTTGATAGTGATATGCTTTAGTGCTCGATAGTCCACACACATACGGTATGTACCATCTTTCTTTTGCACTAGAAGGACTGGAGAACAAAATGGAGAGGAACTAGGCCTCACCATCCCTTTTTATACCAATTCCTGTACTTGCCTCATGATCTCCTCTTGTTGAGCTTGTGAGACTCGATAAGGAGGTTTGTTAGGCGGTGAGCTTCCTGGAAGGAGCTCAATGCGATGGTCATCATCCCCTCGTGTTGGAGGTAAGTCCATGGGGATATCATCGATGAACACATCTTGGAATCCTTTTAGAAAATTAGACAAGTCTACTCTTCTTGATTCCTACCATTTACACTTGATGAACATTAGTATCTTTTAGAGACTCTTTGACAAAAATCATGTACGCAAAAACTGAGCTCTTCATTGACTTATCAAAAGCAAGAGGATCTACAAGTGGAATAGTGCAACCATGCTCACTAGCATCTATATACATGTTCTTTCCCCTGTAGGTGAAGTAGATTCTCCTTTCAGGGAACTTCATGTTGGCAGCCATGCGATCAAACCATGGTGCCCCTAGGATAGCATCCTCATGTTGGAGAGGAGAGATGAAGAAGTCTTCTTTGTCAACATAGCTTTGGACATGAAGCCTCAACTTCCCAATCAAGGGAGTAACGGAGGCTTGTTGTCCCTTGAAAGCTGCATCAGCCATTACCATATCTCCCATCTCAAAAGCTTGAATGCCCAACTTGGCGGCCAACTCCATTGATATGAAGTTCAGAGTAGAGCCAGGATCAAACAAGATGAAGGCATCATGCTCTCTTATCTTTCCCCAAGCATAGGAAAGTGATGATCCTTTGCAATGAGCATCCTCTTTTAGAGCTTTGATGGTGGAAGCCCTAGGAGTCTCACTGCGAGTATTCTTCTTGGGGCAAGAACGATAGCCATGTCCTTGCTCCCCACACTTGAAACACTTATGGTCGTTGCGAAAAGCTTCAAGCTCTTTAGGAGAGAGTTTTTTTTTACCTTTGTAAACTCCCTTCTCCATTGACCGATTGTTGTTGTTGTTGGAAGTGACTTGGGAAGTATTTTGAACATTGGTTTTCCCCTTTGCATCATTTTGTCTTTGTTTTCCATGGGCTTGACATTAACGTCTAGCCCCTTGATGGAAATCGATGCGTGAAGCAACAATGGTGTGATGGATTACTTCGCTAATAGTACCAAGCCATTGAGAGTTGATGTATTCGGCCATCTCTTCAGGTAATCCCGCCTTGAGATGTAAATCCCAAAACTTGTCTACGTACTTGTAGATAGACTCATGAGAGAGAAGCTTCAAGCTGCGCCATTCAGTAAGCACTTTGTCTTTTGCATCGCTTGCAAGGAATTGCCTCTTGATGGAAACTCATAGAGTTTTCCATGTCTTTGGGGCTTCACCATTGCCACGAAGGCTAGCCCACCATTGACGAGCTGATTTTTGGAAGTGCATAGCTACATGGCGTAGCTTGGAGGACTCTGTGAAGCCCTCGTCTCCAAAGGCCGCATCAAATTGCTGGATGAAGGCCAAAACTTTGTTGGTAGCACCAAAGGTGATATCATAGGTGAGAAAAGAGATACTCTTTCCTCCCTCCTTGAACTTCTTTAGCTTTTGTGACCTTCGCCATGTAGGAAATGATTTGCGATGTCCTCCCCTCTTGTATTCTCTAAGAGAATAGCCATAACTTTCATCGGAAGAGGAGGAAGGTGAAGAACAAGGAGAAGAGGGTGACCTCTCTAGCCCTTTTCTTCCTTTGTTTCCTCTCTTGCCTTTCAGAGTGATGAGGAGAAGGACTATGTGTTGATCTTTTCCTCTTGGGAGGAGTGGGCGATCGTCTAGACCGCCGTCTTCGTTGAGCCACATCTTTAGAGGAACTTAAACTTTCATTGCTTTCTTGCTCTTTGGATTCCTCCTCTCGAATAGGAGAGAGTTTTCTTTTGGGGGTCTCTTCAAGAGGCCTCCTAAGCTCTCTCTCCTCTTGGAGAGGAAGGGAAATTCCATAAGCACGAAGTTTTTGAGTAACTTTGTCTTGCAAAGCAGGGTTGCCCATAGCTTGCTGCAACCTAGTGACGTGATAATTCACAAACATGGGAGCATCATCATTAGCACCTTCATGTGAAAAATCAAAGCTATCAATGTTCATTCTACTCTCTTGATTATTGTTTAACAAAATTTATGTATGTACTTAGTGTATGCTTTGGCAATTCAAAACCTTAGTTGCCACTCCTCTTAGCCTTTGAAAATCGGCTCTTAAGTATCTACACCCACGGCTCGAAGTTGTTAATTATAGAGAGTAGAGGAGTAGGTCTAACATAGCAGATTTTCCGAGGGCTAGCTCCTTTTGGACTTCTTATGGCTCAATAATGGTAAAGCCGTACGCAAGTCTAAAAAGACTCCATTATTAAGTCCAAAGCTGCCGAGGTGTGCACCATCCCCAACATAGTGGGCTCAACAAAACCGATAATAGATCCCAGTTCCACTTACCCTAATATAATTAACAACATCAACACTTTATAGGCTACTTAAGGACCTCTCTTCTTAAGCAAGAAAAGAGAAACCAAATGCTTTGATACCAATGTAATGGAATTGGGCTATTTAATTTGAGAGTAGCGGAAATTAATGAGAGTACTTTTGAGAAATGACTTTGTGAGCATAGCGGGTGAACATAATTGAAGATAGCAACATAATCATAGCAATTAGTTAACTTGGCATGAACAATACTTTTGCAAGAGAGAGAATTTAGAAAACATGACAGCAGTTGAGGACCGGATTTATGTGGAGCCGGTCCCCCGTCCAATAGGCATTTGTATTATGATTTCTCCCAATAAGAGAGACTTGTTACAATACATATTTGTGTTCCTTGTGACCTAGGTGATGCAATGAAGATGTAAAGCTTCATGCATCACAAACATAACATAAACTTGAAGAAAGCTTTAATTATCCCAAGCCTCAGTCCCAAGACCTCAAACACCTTCGAAGGTGGAGAGAGCTAGCAGGGAATGAGGGTAGGGAAGAGGAAGAAGAAACATTTCGTAGGAGAAAGAATTAGTTTCTCACTTATCATAACTTTTGTTGCTAGCATACATAATAGCATAGTAATGAAGAAGAAGGAGATGGCAAGCTTAAGCATTGAAGCATGGCTCTTGGTTGGATTTGCACTCCATATCCAAGAGTATTGGTGTAGGCTCTCAACCTGTACTTGCTTGGAGAAGGAGAGGGAGCTCTTGCACTTTGCATAGCACACAATGAGAGTGTTTGTAAGTGTGTGTGGGTGATTATACCCCCTAAGAAACCCCCTAGCTTTCTTGGGTCGACCCCCCCTTGTAGCTCATGCTTGAAGCTCATTGGACCCCTCCAGGCCTAGCCAATCATAAGCAGGAGGCATTACAAGCAACAAGGGTAGCCTTGAGACAAGTGTCCCCTTGGGTGGCCAACCAATAGGCTTCAAGCACACCATGAGGGCAACATGAGGAGGAACTTGACAAGTGTCCCTTTTGCTTTCTTTGTACCATGCATGCCTTGTGTGAGTGTCTGGGTGTTCTCTCTTATCCCCCCTCATGTAGGGCTTGCCCCCTCCTTGTAGGGATTGAATATTTGACTTTTTGACACCTCATGCATAGGCCCAGTTCCCACCACAAGCTTGGCTCTTAAGCACTTTAAGCTTGGGCTGGGTTCTCACCTCAAGTGCAACGCTAGCATATTAAGCATGTCAAGCACCTCGATCATCTCAATCATTAAGCACCTCAAGCACCTTAGTCATCAAGCATGACAAGAAAGACAAGCACATCGAGCTGGGTCGGGTTCCCGCGCCTCAAGCTCAGCCCTAGCTTACCTAAGGTCAAAGGACTTTGACACACTTTATTGGAGGTCTTCAATGAAGCTAACCCTAAGGTCTTATGCTGCATTTGTTAGCGGAGCGCTTTGATAGACCATCTCTCATTTGGGCCCGTTTACCATTGTCCCCGTGTTGAGATAGATCTATAAGCACATGTCTATATCTTAACACTTGTTCCCGTTTATTCTCCCACATTAAGTGATCAATTTAATATGAGAAAATAATTTGGGTTGGTTAGATATTAGATATTAGATTTTATGACAGACAGGAGTCAAGACCCAAGAAGAAGATGGGAACTTACCCAAATCCTACAAAGGAGATTGAGCGAGTCAATCAATTAAGGAGTTTGGTAGAAGAGACCCAAAGGGATCTAAATCGAGAACCTATGCAGTTCAGATTACCGACACGGTGTTCCCTACACAAAAGCAACCTCATAAAGTCCATAGACCACTAGCCATACCTAGTGTTATCCAAGAAGAAAGTGACTTTAAGTCATGGAAAAGTGGACATACTCCCTTCTTGTTGGACAGAATGTTTACAGAGGGACTACCTGACCCTATGAAAGAAATGGAGATCCCATCTTCCCCACGTCAAGTGATTGAAGCCCAAAAGGTGCTGTTAAATATTGCCAAATCATGGCTGTAGAAGTTAGAGCCACCATCATGTCCAAACTATATGGAGACCCCGATCTATTCTTAGCTCTTCAATCTTTCCTCAATGGAGAATTGAAAGTCGGGCTACCACAATTTTCACAGATGAATGGAGCTAGGGAGATGCCAATAGAGGAGGAACACTTAGATCCACAACCCAACCTAGATGAGAACTTTGTTGTTGAAATACCTGTTAACAAGTTGTGACAATACTTTGAAGGCGATGAATCCAATGCGACCATACCAATCACTACCAAGGGATTAACTGTGAAGGGAATCCTTGATGGCGCCACTGGGGTTAGCATTGTGACTAAAAATTACTGGGAAACTATGGGAAGACCTCACCTTGGGACCATAAACATAGTGGTAAAGATAGCCAATGGGACTATTGTTAAGCTTATTGGGATGCTAGAAGATCTCAAGATCAAGGTCTTTGGACACACAATAAGAAATACCTTCATTGTTATGGATTTCTCCAAGCACACTATGTCATCTCAGATCATCTAAGATGATCTGAGAGATACCCCTCCCCGGGGGTCTATGCACAAAATATACAATTTACACTTTTTTTACAATTTTCAATATACATCAGAGTTGCGAAAGCATTTTCATAGGGGAGGAGTAATCATGGGGTAACTTTGTATGTACTCGGTTAATCCATACATGCACTCGTATACAAAAAAACAATCACCGAAAGGGTGATTACTCATAAAAACGACATAGAGAGAGAGATGATGACTATGGAGTTTAGAGCTTCTCACCGTACTTTAGAATCGATTAGGGGTTGTCAAAAGGCTTCTTGCTTTGCCACAAGAGAGCTGTGATGAGAGCTACATAGAGGTATCCGCCACGAAAGCTTTCAAAAAGCACACACACCGTGAAATAAGAGAGAAGATAATAAGCAAGTAGAGAGAGAGAGTATCCTTCTGAGAGAGAGAGAGAGAGAGAGAGAGAGAGAGAGAGAGAGAGAGAGAGAGAGAAGAGCTTATGGAGATGGTGATGAAGAGCTTCCACCACTCCGTATAATAGATACATATAGTCTTGCAGTAGTAGATACAACAGACGGCAGTTGAGAGATGGCTTTGAAGGTAAGAGCTTGAGGGAGAGAGGTTGAGGGAGAGAAGGTAACTCTGACGTCAAGGCAAGAGAGCTTCCGCTTCTGAGAGTGTGTGTTCTTTTCAAAGTAAAATGAGAGGGGTTTTTATATAGGCTCTCAAGGCCAAAATCACAAGCTAAGAATAGAGTGAAGCAAAGAGAGATAAGTTCGCGCACGTTTGCGTTTTCTTTTTTGCGGACATGGATTTCGATGCACGATTTTGAGTCTCCAAGAAGAAGCTTGGCTTCCAAGAAAAGAGCTCTAAACTAAACTCCTCCCCTCTCTTTTCTCAAAAGACTCTTTCTTTCCTAAAAACAAGCCTTTGCTTTTGGTGGTCAACTCTCCCACTTATCATTCAATTTTTACAGCAAAATTGACAATCCGAGCAAAAATTGAGAATCTTACATGATCTTAGGTCGTCCTTTCATGAGGGAAGCAAAAATGGTGCATGAGTGGTCTAAAAACCATGTCTACTTGCAGTTCCAAGACTCTGTCATTTGAGTGGATCTTGTAACTGGTCGAGCACATCCTCTAGGAAACACATTTATAATTGATCATAGATCTGAGACCATAGTTCACTCGGTCCCATTGCAGTATTGTTACACATGTAAAATGGACAGTGATGTTGGAGAAGATTCTTCTTATATAGATGTTTTACCTAGGATGACTGAGTTTGACAATGTGGATTGGGTCCACCTAGCAGCAACTATAGACACTTGGGGCAATAAGGGGACTACCTGGGTAGCACATGAGGGGGATGAAATGCCACAACTTGTACCCTTAAATATGATAGGAGCAATGCATATAGCTTGTGATGACCTACAAGATGAAGGCTTGAGTGACATTGGAACCAATAGTGTCTCACATGACTACAACCCACACGATTGAGAGTCAGAATCATCAATTAAAATCGACTCTGAGGACGAAGAATCTGAGTTAAATCTTAGTGCAAATATGGGGACAAACCATTCAAGGCCCAGTGGTACCCTGATGACAATCTATTCTGAAGAGCAAAAGACACAAGTAGCGATTAATCTAATGAATCTTCACTAGATGAATCTTAGTGCAAATATGGGGACAAACCATTCAAAGCCCAGTGGTACCCTGATGACAATCTATCCAGGAGAGCAGAAAACACAAGTAGCGATTCATCTAGTGACTCTTCACTAGAGATTGATCATAATAAAAAAATAGACAAGAAGAGTAAGAGATATAAGAGGCGACGCTATTGAGCAAACATGCGTGCTAAAATAAATGAAAATAAATCTACAGTAAAATGGATTAATTATATAGGGACATATGATACTCATCGAAAGTTGGTAGATAGCTGGGGTAAATACCTTGAAATCATTATGTAGTGTAGCCCACAACCCATTGACATCACACAACTAGAGGCTACAGAGAAGCCAAAGTTGAGCCGTACCGTAAGGAGACAACAAAATTGAGAGTTAGCTCAACAACAAAAGGAAGCTCAAGTGAAATCACAATCCACATAACAACAAGACCCCACATACTTACACCCTACACTCGATCATTTTAAATCCTACACCATGGAGGAGCGTAAGGTTTTGTATACAAAGACTCAAAGAAAACCTATCAATGGAAGCAATGGAGTCTATGACGGTCCAAGGATAGTTAAGGAGATAGAGTTAGTAGACCCAGAAGAAGAGTCCAAACGTGTTTTCATTGCCCAAGACCTGACAGAGACTGAGGAGTATGTACTTAAAGAACTTCTCAAGGAATTGAAGGATATATTTGCTTGGACATATCATGATATGAAAGGTGTTCCACCTTCCGTGGTGGAGCACATGATTCCCATGAATAGCATGGCTAAACTAGTCTAGCAACAACCCTACCCAATGAATCCTAAGTATGCAAAGATTGTTCGAGAAGAGATTGAAAACCTTGTCAAATGCGGATTCATATACCTTATTGAGTACTCAGAACACATTTTGGAGCCTTTCTATCCACCTTGGACTAGGTGCACAAACCATTTTTGCACGATGTAGCAAACCTGCCTCCAATTTCTTCTTCACCTTGTAGCTTCTCACTTTGGCAACCTTACAGATTCATCATAGCTCTTTGGTTCCTCATCCTCCACTTTCTCATGGACTCGTGGGTGTAAGCAAGCTATAAACCTCTTCAACTTGAATAATTTCGCATTTTCCACTTGAATAACAAAAACCAATCTAGCATGCTTCAAACTTATCAACAAAAGCATAAAAATATTCACTTACATTGTGTGGCAGCCCTTTGATCCTTGTATCCGCTTCATCAACCGACACCACCCTTCAAAACTTGCATAGAAACCGACACCAACCCAATTTTGCCTGCTTGCAGCTTCCAAACTATCAAGTACCCTGCAACACCAATGGCAATGTCTATAACTTTTCTTCATCACTCCATATTTGCAATGACAACATAAACAACTCAAAATTTGCAATCCAATTGTCCGCATCTTCATCATTATTAAAAATTGTGCTAGTACTCTACTACATTTTTTTTATGAACACATTACCATGGAGTAATCAACATGCTCCTCCATGGGGGTACTATAAAATGGAGAGGGGTAATGGGGAACACACACAACAATGACTCCCGATATAGCTCAGAGTATTCAAAGCACCCATGTCCTCTTGAATACACCTTCAAAAAAAGATCTCTCACTCTAGCAAGGACTCGCCTACACATTCCATAGACTCACACACTATCACACTCACTCCACCCCACTTATTCCACAATCTTCTACCCACAGAGCACCTCTCTCTCTCTCTCTCTCTCTCTCTCTCTCTCTCTCTCTCTCTCTCTCTCTCTCTCTCTCTCTCTCTCTCTCTCTCTCTCTCTCTCTCTCTCTCTCTCTCTCTCTCTCTCTCTCTCTCTCTCTCTCTTTTTGAAAGTGCTATTATATAACGCATTGTTAGACACGGATGCTAAATATAATCTGTTTTCATATGGAGTGCGGTGTCAGTTGGGAAAGCCATCTCTATCTGAGAGTCCTATCCAAGTCAAGGGTATCAACAAGAAAAAAACTGTGGTTTTTGGAATTTGGCACACTTCTGTCAGTTATGACAATGAGGTTATAGCTCAAGACTTTTTGGTCATGCCTACTAGAACTATGGAAGGTAATATAAACCTAGGACGCACGTGGAAGCCATAGAGACCAAAGACACTATTAATTGGGGGACAAGGAGTGTCACAACATAGAAACCAACTCTTAGCCCTGTCACTCAAGCCATAGTCCTTGAGATATTATCTCCTAAGGAAATAAAACCCAAAATAGTGCATGCCTAAGAGGTTGAACCATATGTCCCTATAGCCTAACTCTCTAAAGCTTCAACTTCTATAGTTGAAACAAAAAATGTGACACACAAGACCCATGGCAATATACTAAGAAAACATACAAGTGGGTCCCTAAAGCTTTTTTAGCGACCATGGTTGATGCTAAAATACAAGAGCCTTGTAAGAAACGCCCCACTCGCTCCCAAAAATGTAAGAAAACTTTGCATTGGATTCTTAAATGAATATTGGAAGCCCAAGGCTACTATCAAGGAAATGATCAAATCTGCGTGCCAAAACGTAAATTGTGTTCTTACCTATCACCTAACCCATGTGAGTCAAATCCTGTGACGATAAAGTCGATTGAAGATCATGGGAAATAAAAGATCACAAAACACTATACACCTGATCCGAAGCTAGTTTGGGTATCCAAGCGAGAAAGGCTTGTTTCGCTTAGCTCAACCATAGAAAAAACAAATGAAGCTTCTTGCTCTTCATATAGTTCATATAAAAAAAGAGAAGCTTCAACACAGCCTCCACCTACCATTATACATATCCATACAAACAAGAAAAAGTTTGCACCTCCCGTTGTAAGTTCACCACCTACAACAACACTGCAAATAAAATCATGGGAGAGTACCTTACCACCCTTGCAACTAGATGAAATGCCTAGGGCAGTCAAAAACTATTGGTCAAAGCCTTCACCAATAACAACTTGGAACAATTGGTTTCAAAAGGTGACGACATCATTCCAAAAGGTATGATCTACCCAAGGAAGGGGGGAGTGTTTGTTGACATCCATCATTCACTTGCTCCCCTCTTAACCTTCCTCCCTGACCTCTCAATCTCCCAATCTTACAAAATGTATATATAAAGCCTTATACTCACAAAAAAAAAAAAAAGAGCAAGAGCCACCAAAAAAAATTCTAGAAACCTACAAGTTCTAGTACATGACCCAAAATCATAATAACACACTATGCACAAGGACACGACCTTATAATATTTGCACTCTAACCATCATCTATTTGTGTGTACAGATATGGCTAGTATGCTAGAGTCATCCACTCCTACCTTGGGTGAGAGGTACCCTCTTTACTTTTCACAAGTGTTTCACATAATCTACCCGGTGCTTGCATGTGAATGGGATTTGGTAGATACACTAGCGTGTGAGAGGAATTTTGAGGAGTTAGAATGGATGATACGTCTCTTGACCACGATTGATCCATAGTTAGTAGAGGACGTCTCTCCGATTTCACAAGCTTACCCTCTTGACCAAGATGACTATGGATTCCTATTGACGTTCTTAGTGAACATTTGTGCCTCTAATAATGAGGAAGAGTTATACGAATACACGGATGGCACGTATGGTCTCATGGATGATGACTTTGTTTTTCTCAACGATGACAAGGATAGGGGTTTAGCCTTAGGGTCACCTCCCCATCTTTACAATATCCTGTTCTATTGACTCTCTAGGGGGGATGCAAATAATTAGGTTAGAGTGCCTTATGTTGTTTGATTATGTTCAATAAAGGTTGGTGCCTCTTTCCACTGATGTGCCTCCTAGAGGTATTCCTTGTGTTTTCTAGTGTGTACAAGAACGTGTTGTTGTTGTTAGGATTTGGAACTTCTTGGAATGTTTCTCTTGTTCACTCTTCAAATCAAGCGCAATCATCAACACAAACAGGTGTTTCTTGACCATTAGCATTGCCCCTTGTCTTTGTTTTTGCATCCATGTTTGTCTGCTTTAAATGTGATTGGTAGACAATATTCATCACATTTTCTTAGATTAAACATTAGATCCTATATAATTTTCTGTCATAATCCCTTGTCTAGGTTAAAGAATCAAGCAGTCTGACTAAGCTAGTTTGACCAAGTTAGGCATTAGAGATCTTCTCTTAATAACATGGGGAATGCCTTCCTAATAATCAATGGTTACTTTAGGCTCTTAATTCAATTTAAGCAGGGGAGGTGAGTGTGCTACCGTGATGCACTTGATATATACATTTCAAAACCAAAATATGTATGGCCTAGAACAAGAAAACATGCAACTAATACACATTTTGAGCCATGACTCTTCGATATCTTATGTACATGGCAACAAACTATCGCAGATCGCTCTCACATGCCACATTGATTGTTCCCATATACCTAGAGTAAAGAGTGGCTAATAACTTGTATTTCATATTATGAGTGTGACACGACATGACATCCACCCCTCCAAACTTGCACATACTTTGTCATGTGCCACAATATTTTTTGTTAAGCATGAAAACTTATTGTCAGACACCACATCTTTATTTTGCAAACTATGAGTTCCATCCACTTCTTGACTTTCATGTGCACAAATGAATTAGTATCCCCTCTTCTTTGGAACGCCTTAATTATTTTCTTGAAATAGGAAATTTCATTTTTGTCCCATGTAACTCACGCAAGGTGTAAACTGCATTGCCATGCACATGCTTAACAATATAAGGAAAAAAGCTACTCTTTGCAAGATTCCTTATTATACAATGTTGACTATTGAAACAACTATCATACACAAACACCCAATCACGTTTCTTGATAGCTTTTGGTATGAGCCTGCAACTCTTATTAAACACGTCTTTATTCTTTAGCTTTGCTTTTTTAATCACCCTTCTTTGCTATTGCTATATATATACAAACAAGAAGGCCTTCCTTGCTAATTTCATCCTCCCAACCTTGGCCTCCACGTGTTTTTAAACTTACGTCTAATAGCTTTGTCTAGAAGAGGAGAGAGCATGAGGGAAACTATTTTGACATTAATTACATCAGCTATGGGAAGACAATATTTCAATTGAAAGCAACAAACTTGTTTGGGGACCCTTTGGGGATATGGGTTTAATGAGGCCCCTTTTGATACTTGAAGCCAACACTCCATTGACCAGTGCTTGGTAAGCCAATTGCATGATCGGGAACTTAAGATCATCCTAGAAGTCTTTGAAGAACTCAGTATAGTCAAGCCGTACCACCCTCATGACTTCTCCTTGCCTAGTGCTTGCAATTCAAGACAACATTCCTCCTTGGTGAACACCTTATCCAAACGGTTCGTGTATGAGTGGGACACCCTTTTTTTTGACACTACTGAGTAAAATAGCCCTAGCTTCATCCACTTTGGGGGAGCAGACCTCAGGTTCTATAATTTGGTGCAGGTGATTAAGAATCACTTTAGCCATTTCATATGGTTTCTTAACAACATTCTCTTCCCCATTTGTGAGCGCATGGACGAGACCCGGATTTCTCTTGACTTTCAGGGCCCGAAAGAAATGTGTTTGATTTGCCTCCTCCGATTGTAAGTAGGTTTCTGATCTGGATTATATTCTGGCCTTCCTCACCTCCTCAAGCTATAGTTTTTCGGATAGGTCAAATTTAGCTTCAAGCCACCTTCTATGGTTAGCTTTCGAGGCTGAACCATCTTGTTTTTTGGAGGTTAGCAGCTCTTATTCATCAGCCAACTGCTTCATGCACTCCACTTGAAATTTCTTCCTTCTAGAGCCTGCAGTTTTGATTGCTTTTTGAACATTCTTGGCGAAGATTTTCCCAGGCCCTACGGTTATTCACATCTTTTTAAAGCTTGCTCATCTTTTGCTTGCAGCATCCAGGTGATGCTCCTGGATTGGCCCAACAATTGATTTCCTTGCCTTAATTTAACTTGTCCCAAAAAAGGGAACTCTTCTTTAGGGTTTAAGCCCCTTTACGTTCCATGATTGAATAGCAATGTTATGAAATGGATTCTGAGAAGTTGGATATTGTCATGTGTGCGGGATGTAGCAGGTCAAGGTAGCTGAGTCATGGGCAGGTGGCTGACAACAAATAGCAGGACATGGAATAAGTCAATAAGAATTTAGTTATTTCAAAAAAGTCTTTATCCCCAAAGTGGAATGTAAATAGCCTCATTTATGAGCTGTCCCTTTTCGGAAATAATATAAATACATGCCTAGAGGAAGCCAAATCACTCTAGGCATGGGGGGATGATTGCACCCAATACTCTCTCTCTCTCTCTCTCTCTCTCTCTCTCTCTCTCTCTCTCTCTCTCTCTCTCTCTCTCTCTCTCTCTCTCTCTCTCTCTCTCTCTCTCTCTCTCTCTCTCTCTCTCTCTCTCTTTCTGGGCGAAACGTCTTGTGAAGACACAAGAAAAGGTTGATGAAGCAGAGAAATGGATTGAGGATGCGAAGAAAGGGAAGGCCCAGATGCTCGAGACCGCACCTACTTCTATCATCATTAACATGACCATTGAGGAAGAGCAGAAAAGGAAGACTCGGGCTTTGCATGTGCGGGTCACAGGAGTCAAAGACAGAGAGAATGTAGATGAAGAAGTGAAGGAACTGCTACAACGCATGGTCATCACAGAGCCTACTCACACAAGTGCATGGAGAGTGGGCAAGAAAGGAATTGATGAGAAGGTAAACGTAAAGGATAGGGCACTTATTCTCTGATTCCCGAATATAGAAATAAGGAAACAATTTCTAAAAAAGAGGCCAACTCTTAAGAAAACCGGTATTTTCCTGGGAGACGACCTTACATTGGCACAAGTGGCACACATGCAAGAGTTGATGCCACAGATCAGGGCAGCAAGAGAAAAGGGGAAAATCACCTTTTATAGAGGAGGGAAAGTAGTGGTTCTGGAAAAGCGCTCATCATGACGGCGCGAGACCTATTGGGCGACGCTCCGGATAGCGGCGTGGAATTGTAATGGATCATATAGGCTAGATGTAGGTGCTTTTGAAGACATCTTTAGGGATAGAGACATAGTTTTCTACTCAGAGACACACCAGATACCAGGACAACGTATGCCACATGTGAAGGGTTATTTATGGGAAACAGCTGGTCGACCAGAAAAGAGATCTCTATAGGGTAGCCGGGGTTCAGGAGGAGTAGCAATCTTATTTAAAAAGGAGCTAAAACCACTACTACAGATTATCAGGAAAGATGAGCAAGCAAGGTATATGTGGGTGAGAATGAGAGCCAAGACAGGTAGATTTCTATATATTGCTATATAGGATGTGGGCAGCCGAGCCAGTATATACTGTAGAGGAGATTACTTCTCAGTTAACAGAGATACTACATGGAGCATCACAAGAGGCATACCCACATACTCAACCTGATCAGAAGAGAGGAGCTGGGAACATACCTCAAAACAGTTGGTATGACAAGGAATGCAGAGAGACGAGAACCCAGGTCCAGAAAGAGCTTACACTTGGGATCATCACATATAAGCAGTCTCAGATTTCTCTTCGGCGTATAGTACATCGCAAGAAAAGGGAATTTTTAGACAAACTGGAGAAGGATTTATATCAGCTCTTCTTGATTCAGGTCTCACATGAGGCATGGCGCTTATTTCAAGAGCACTCACCGCTGTCGAGAAATTTGCGGTCTTGCCAGGAAAGCATCGGGCTTATGGCTTTGAGAGTTTGTGAGAGAACTCAACAAAAACTATATGAAGGAGTTAAACCATAGATGCCATGAAGACTAGGGTTTGGAAAGAAGTGCAATCAAAGAAGACTCACTCTTTCTCTCTTGCATTCACACACACAAAGAAAGAACGCAAAAGAGAATGTCAAAACAATACGAAGATGAAAACATCAAGGCTATGGTCATATCGTATCATGGGTAATATGAAAGGGTTAATGGATGAGTTAATGGCATTCAATCTTGGCTTACCAAATAGGCTACGAATTGTTCTTTGGAATTGTAGTTTTGTGCTTACCATAATATATATATTTTGTCTAGTGATTGGGATTAATTGTGTGTACAAATCCTCTTGGTTCATAGCAAGATAACTACGCTTACATCAAAATAAAAATTATAGTCTATGAGAGGTAGTATGATGGGATCCGGTGATAGAAGTATTTCATTGAGCCTTTTAGGGCCAAAGAGAAACACTATACGTTGTTGAAAGTGTATTTTACGGCTAATCCATACGTTAATTCTAATAGATTGTACAGAGTGAAAGCGATAGAAATGATCATCATGTGGGTTATTCATCTAGGATAGTATGTGAGAAATGTAGATATGAGAGAAGTGAAGAGATGAGAATTTTCCCTCCCAAGCCCTATTCTTGCCCGTAGACAATAAGGATACTGCGGGGAGAGATGTACCTGTAGCAAAGAGAACCTAAAATTTGTAGAGAGGATGAATTACTAAGAGTGAGAGAGATAGATTTGGTTAAGGAGATAATATTAGATATATATATATCTATATGTTGGATTAGAGATGAAAAAGAAAACAACAAGAAATCAAGAAAACATCAATGTAGAACACATCTTACTTGACAAACCCTTTGGCACCATTATTGATGGAGAGAGAAGAAGAGTGGATAATTCCACTTCGATTGATACACCAAGTGCAAAACCTTCTTTGATTAGAGTTGATCTTCCAAGGTTAGCTTGTTGCAAGAATGGCTAGTCTCCCTCTAGGAAAAAGTGTAGGCTTGGGCTTATGTTAATGGCTAAGTACAATTAGGCGTTACTACTCACTCCCTCATGAATTCCTCTCATCAATGGCTTACAATGCTTGAGTTCCTTTTCAAGGAAGAAGAGGTCCCCTTTTATAGGTGAAGGAAACCCCCAAGGGTTTACACAAGAAGAGAGGAGCCAGTGTGAACAGGAATTGGAAAAGTTGGAAATGAGCTGCCCCTGCATGATGTGGGCAGACTGGGGTCCAGTATTTTGATTATATCTCCTCTACCGTGGCTCCAAATAAAAAAGTAAAAATATGGGCAAAAACTTCAGCTCATTAGCTACGATTTTCATTTTAAAATTGTTTTCCAATTCGGATTGGAACCTTGTGTAAAAAATTCATCAAAATAAAGTCCATTTATGGCAGCAAAAGTCTTCATGTGGTCTCCTTAGCCTAGACTTTCATTTAATTCCAAAGGACACCTCATGCCATATGAAAGCATGACATTGCTCCTTGACAAATTTTTGTAATCATGCTTGCAATAATGCATTAAAATAAGTGTATCTTTGAAATCATGCCACCTAGTGTCCCACTAGGATTTGATTCCCTCCTAGTAGCTATTTAAAAAGAAATATAAGAAAAGTATAAAAAATACATAGAATATATATATAGTGGAGTTTACCCTAGATATAGGATCTAGCTAGGGTGTGAGGTGATAATGAGATAGTAGAAATAAAGAATCAATGCTTTTTGCCCCGAGTTAAAGAGGCGGAGCTATTGAGCTTTTCCCATGGTATTTTTTGATGGTAAATTAAGGATAGGTTACCCTTGAGAAAAATAATAGGATGAGATAGAAGGCTTATTATTATACTTAAATATGCATATGTACATTATAGGAAAGATAATTATGTATCTAAAAATTTACAAGATAGATCTTGTAGCATGCGTTCCCACTATGTACGTGTCACAGCACGACATCCACCCCCTCTAAACCTGCACATCCTCCGGTATGTGCCACATTATTTCTTTGTAAGATCAGCCCTCTTGTACATCTTCCTTGCTTTCTTCTTCACTGGATGATTCCAAATCTTCATCTTCACTTTGATCTTTACCTGTGGTTTGCTCTTCTTCCTCATCAACATCTTCTGGATCATTGTCTCCTCTTCTCTTAAACATTTTGATCCTTTTTCCTGCAATGGGAATCTTTATTTCTGTACCATCTAGTTCAGACAAGCTGTAAGTAGCATTTTCATGCACATGCTTTACAACATACGGTCCAAACCATCTTTTTGAAAACTTACGCATGACTGTGTGCTGGTTATCAAGGCTACTATCATACACCAAAACCCAGTCACCTTTGTCAATTACTTTGCTCCTGAGTCGATGTCGCTTATCAAAGTATTCCTTGTTTTTCAACCTTGCATTTTTGAGTCGTTCTTTTGCAGCTTCAATGTCTCCAGGTCTTCTCTCTAGCTGCCTTATACGCAGTGCAAGGAGATCTTCCCTGCTAAGCCCCTCTTGCCAAGGTAGTACATTCCATGTGGGAATTGTATCTTCAATCGGCATCACTGGCTTTTGACCATGCATTAGCTCAGCAGGCATGTAGCCAGTTACTGAGCTATGTGTTGTACGATCAGCCCATAAAGCATATTGTAACAATTTTGGCCACTCACCAACTCTTCCTTCGCAAGCCTTGGCCAAAGCTTTGATGATAGGAGGATGCCCTCTTTCACTCTTTCCATTGCCTTCAGGGTTGTAAGCTGTAGTAAGAGAAAGCTTGATCCCTAATCTAGAAAAGAACTCCCTTGCTTCTTCGGCATCCAGTTCACCTCGATCTGCAGTGATTTTTCCCACACAACCATAACGGCAAATCACCTCATCAAGAAGGAATTTGCACACAGCTTCTGTGGTTTTAGCTCTTAATGCTCTTCCTTCAACCTGGTTAGTTAGGTCCTCTCGTGCAAGAACCAAGTATCTCATCTGCCAGAGTCCTAGAGGCATTGTGACTAGATCCACAACCCATTTATAGTGCATGGCCAGTGGATATGTAGGGTGCAATCCATCACGATGTCGAACATTTTAATACACTTGACAAGTTACACATGTCTCTACAAACTGAGATACATCTTTATACATACCCTTCCACCAGTATTTTTCTTTCAACTTGGAGAAGGTTGCCCATACACCCCTGTGTCCAGCCCATAGACTCTCATGAAACTCTTGCATGAGCTTTACTTGAGTCTCTTTTTTACATATAACCCTTTGTGGTGTAGCACCCTTTTGTTTAGGATGCTTCCACAAGTAACCATCCCTCAAAAAGTAACCATATGCTTTCCTGCGTATCCTCTTGAATTCTTGTTCAGACCAATCATCCTGTTTTGTTAGAGTACTCAAGTAGCATCCAATAAGAAGCCAATCACCTTCATAAATCTCTTTCAAGAATGATTCAAGTAGATTAGTCATGCAGACATGGTTACCTTTGACATGAGAGATAGAATAGAACTTTGTGCCTACATCATCTCCCTCGTCAATCATTTGTGACTCATCTTCATACCTTGCCCTTGATAGCATATCTGCCACTGTATTGTCTTTACCTGCAATGTGCTTAAACTCGGGATTTAAGGACTTAATGTAGGCAATCCACCGCAACATAGCAATGTCTGGTGTTGAGCAGCTTGTAATCATCCCAAGAAGTGGTAGAAAATCTGTTTCTACAACCACACATGCACCAATTAGGTACTCTTTCCCACTTTTCAAGGCTGTAACCATACCCCATAACTCTCTCTTTATCTGTGGATAGTTTCTTTGGCGAGCACTTAGTACCTTTGCTCCAAATCTTACCACATACCTGTGTCCTTCTTTGTCATCTTGCCCTATTGCCCATCCAATCCCCGTAGGAGTGGTATCTACTGTCACAATCACTGGCCTTTGACACTCATAGTCTACCTTTCTCAAAGTCGTTGCTGACTGGAGTAACTCCTTTAGCTTTTTCATGGATTTTACATGTGTTTCTGTCCATTTAAACTTTTGATTCTTTCTAAGCAGCTGATAAAGAGGATCAGCTACATGTGCATAATGTGGAATCCAAATAACATAGAAGACACATGCTCCCAGAAACCTTCTAACCTCAGTGATGCTAGTGCATGTTTCTTTCATTCTTTGGATGGCATCTACCTTTGATGGACAAGGTTTCCTACCATATAGCCTGCACATGTGCCCCACAATGAGCACTTCTTTGACACCAAACATAGACTTTTTCCCTGACAATGTAAGATTCACTTCTTCCAACCTAGACAAAATTTTATCACAATCATTTATGTGATTTACCACAAACCTGCGACATCCCTTGAGATCCAAAGCTTCATCTTTGTCACTTTTTTCACATCCTTTGATAGGCAAATCATCAATAAAAGGCATTGTGATTTGAGGAATAAAGTCACGTAAGACCTTATTCATCCCATTCATCATATGTGCAACCGAGTTG
This sequence comes from Adiantum capillus-veneris, assembly GCF_014529385.1. NCBI lineage: Eukaryota > Viridiplantae > Streptophyta > Polypodiopsida > Polypodiales > Pteridaceae > Adiantum > Adiantum capillus-veneris. The sequence continues at coordinate 67,325,965 of NC_140940.1, read as the reverse complement.
GTTGCTCCCTGTGGCAAGGTACACATCCTTACCAAACCCAAAGGTGTCCTCATGGTTGTCAAGTCTCTGCTTTTGATTGCAAGCTGAAATTGATCATACCCTGAGTAGATATCCTCCATTGAGTAGATTGCCCTCCCTGAAAACGCCTCTGCAAATTCATCCACAATTGGACCTGTACCTACATTTCTAATTGTCACCTTGTTCACTGGTTGCATATCTTGGATGAAGCGTAGAGAACCATTCTTCTTTGGAACTGTGAACCACCTGTTTGAGTATGGAGCACAAGAAGGCTCCAAGATTCCCATTTTGATTTTCTCATTCAGTAGCTCTACTAGCTTTGGCAAATGAGCCTTTGGAACCGGAATAGGCCGCAGATTCCAAGGCACATGAGGTATTGTGAAAATTACCATAGGAGCTACAATATAAGGATCAACACATCCTATCTCATGTGGCTCAAATGCAAAAGCCTTACCATGCTTTGAAAGCATTTCTTTGAAGCACTTTGTCTCCTCCTGTGTTAGAAACTCCTCGCAACCAATTTGCAACTCTTGAAAGGACTCCTTTGTGAAGGTATGCCCGATCTTTTTAGGATTCCGCAAACTTGGTTGTAAAGAAGCCTGTTCAATCTTTTCCTTGTTGTTGGGTGGTAAAGGTGAAGCTATTGGTTTCACCTTCTTTGCTACACTCTTGTATTTAGTTTCAACATGGACTTCTGGGCCAACTGTTTGGCTTTCTTTAAAGGCTTCTATTACTTGATACATTTCCATAGAGCAAACTTCCACAAATTCATTTTCACGATGCAAACTAGACCTCATTATAGCATCAAGCTCACCCATAGTATCTACAAAAGAAACTTGTTCACACAAACCCAAAACATTTTCAGTAGGCTTTAGCAACCCACTCTTTTTCATGCCTATTTGTACATTATGCACATAATGCCTCTCATATCTCTTCAAATCTTCAAGTTTTGTAAAACATACTGATCCATTCCTTGTTACCAAGGAGCTCATTGAGAAATTTTCACCTATTTTTGGATGAGGTGAGACCCTTTTTCTTTCTGTACCACTGCAATCCCGCTTTACAATGGTACTTGGCAAAAACCCATCATTTCTCTATGATAATGAAACTCTTTGCTTACCTTTGGTAGAGGATGTTCTCTGAGGTTGTCATGATTTCTTTCATGGTTTACACAGACTATGAGAAATTGGACAGCTCGTTTACCATCTTTGCTACGTATTCTAGCATATGTTGAACCATCGTCCATTACCTTTGTTTCCATTCGAACTCCCACAATGTAGGGTTGTCCAAGGACGAGATGATATGAAGATGTATCCTGTACAAAGAAGTTTTGGTCAATCTTTACATCACCTATTGTTACCTTCACACCTGGACATGTTGCATACAATTCATCGGATGAATTGTTTGCCACTTTTACCATCCAGCCATGATCTGTGTCCATCGGCCATTTGCACTTGTTGTAGAGACTCTTTGACATTATGTTTATTTCTGAACCATGGTCAATCAAGGCAACAAATGGCTCTTCAAGATCACCTACCTTGACCAAAGTTTCTGTAGTAGCCCTTGCCCAATGACTTCGTGAATAGTAACTCCTAGGAATATCTTCAACTTCTTCATCATCATTTGAGAAATACACTTGCTTCACTCTCCCACTAGATTGGTAGCATCCTACCACAGCTCCATCATTTTCCTTATTTTGCAGTTGCATCCCTTGTGTCTTTGAGGTTTCCCCTTCAACCTGTGGACGAGAAACTTCAGCAAGGGTTTGCCTCTTTCTCTTGATGATGTCAATGATCTCCTCATGGAATTCACGCTTTGCAATGCCAAGAACTTCTCCCAGAGTAAACTCAATCTTGCTATTCAAGATCCTTTCCTCCAAGACTTTCTTTAAATCTGTAGCAACCTCAATATCAGATTGTAGTTTATAAGTTGGGCCTTTTGTCTTACCTTTCGTTGGCTCTTTCTTCTTTCCTGTTGTAGACTCCTCCATGAGTACTTCAGGTGGAGATGCTCCTTGTGTTGAGGGTGTTTGAGAAGGCATTGAGTCGCTTCTTCCCCCACTTCTAGAAGCTCTTTTTGATGGTCCTTCATCAGCATTCTCACGTCTGTGCTTCTCTTCTACAATTGCCTCATTTTGTTGGCATTTTGTAATGTAGGCATGCACTGACAATGAGTCCACTAGATCATTCCATCCTGTTTCTAGACGTATGCAATCACCTGCTTCATGTAGAATCTCTTTTGTAAGCTTTCCCTTTTTAGCTAATTGCATGACATTTGGCCAAATTTGACCATGATGGTCACTCACCTCTTCATCACAAAAATGTTCAATTTTTACTCCATAAGTAGCTGCCTCAACTGAAGAGGTGGCATGCTTGGTTGCCATATCTTCAACTAAGGTTTGCATTCCCCCCTTCCCAAAGTTAGTTCTCAAGGGTAGACCTGTCTCTCTTAAGTGGATTTTACCATCCTTAAAAAAGACAACATCTTTTGACAAAGCATCACTAAAATCATCACAATCCCTTCTTACATGGTCTGTACCATCACACCAAATACATCTATTAACAAACCCTTCTTTGGGCTGTTGTCTTTGCCTAGGAAGTGGCCCTGATGGTTGGCCTTTTTCTTCAAGCTTTGCAAACTTCACCTTCAAGTCACGCATTCCCTTCACAAGCTCATCTAGCATGGACTCATCAAACTTAGGAGCGATAAAAGTAGGCTTTACCATTTTGTCAGAAGTTGAGGTGGAAGGACTTGTAGTGTTTACTACCATCTTGTCCCTTCTTCTTTGTCGTTTGGCAAGCAGTGAGACAGCACCTTCAACCTCATTCCAGTCGGTCTTTAGTCCTTGCTCAGCATCTTTATCTTCAAGAAGAAGCTCCAAATTTTCTTGAAACTCTTTACCTGCAACTTGTAAGAAAAGATCTGTCTTCTCTGCATCTACTGTGGCCCTTTCTGTCCTAGTGAGTTGTGCATAGCGCCGCTCAAATTTCCTAAGTAGCTCTGTTATTGATAGTCCTTGCTTTGGCTTGACTACCCATTCTAAGAATGTCCTTTTGGTCACTCTCTCCGAGTCCTCCATGAAATATTCCTCCTTTAAAGCTACTTTGAGTTCTTCCCAATTTCTCCCATGCCCATCTTTAATTGCCCTAACATGCTCCCTAATTTCTGGAGCAACAACTAGCTCAAAGCTTTGAATCATCTCACCTTCTGACACGCAATGCAGCTCCATCTCCTTCACATACTCGCGTAAGTACTTGGTTACATCTTTGCCATTGAACTGATGCATTCTGTTGACGACCGCTCGTATGGCCTTCGTTGCTGAAATCTCCCTTCTTTCAGTAGCATGTTGTTGTTGCATGAACATTGCAAATGCTTGAAACATTTGCATTGTTGCTGGGTCAAAATGCATATCCTGTTGCTCAACATGATCACCCATGGTTACCCACAAACTCTCACCCTAGCAGATTCGTGTCGGGTTCACCAAAAATATGTCGAGAAATTTGCGGTCTTGCCAGAAAAGCACCGGGCTTATGGCTGTGAGAGTTTGTGAGAGAACTCAACAAAAACTATATGAAGGAGTTAAACCATAGATGCCATGAAGACTAGGGTTTGGAAAGAAGTGCAATCAAAGAAGACTCACTCTTTCTCTCTTGCATTCACACACACAAAGAAAGAACGCAAAAGAGAATGTCAAAACAATACGAAGATGAAAACATCAAGGCTATGGTCATATCGTATCATGGGTAATATGAAAGGGTTAATGGATGAGTTAATGGCATTCAATCTTGGCTTACCAAATAGGCTACGAATTGTTCTTTGGAATTGTAGTTTTGTGCTTACCATAATATATATATTTTGTCTAGTGATTGGGATTAATTGTGTGTACAAATCCTCTTGGTTCATAGCAAGATAACTACGCTTACATCAAAAGAAAAATTATAGTCTATGAGCGGTAGTATGATGGGATCCGGTGATAGAAGTATTTCATTGAGCCTTTTAGGGCCAAAGAGAAACACTATACGTTGTTGAAAGTGTATTTTACGGCTAATCCATACGTTAATTCTAATAGATTGTACAGAGTGAAAGCGATAGAAATGATCATCATGTGGGTTATTCATCTAGGATAGTATGTGAGAAATGTAGATATGAGAGAAGTGAAGAGATGAGAATTTTCCCTCCCAAGCCCTATTCTTGCCCGTAGACAATAAGGATACTGCGGGGAGAGATGTACCTGTAGCAAAGAGAACCTAAAATTTGTAGAGAGGATGAATTACTAAGAGTGAGAGAGATAGATTTGGTTAAGGAGATAATATTAGATATATATATATATATATATATATATATATATATGTTGGATTAGAGATGAAAAAGAAAACAACAAGAAATCAAGAAAACATCAATGTAGAACACATCTTACTTGACAAACCCTTTGGCACCATTATTGATGGAGAGAGAAGAAGAGTGGATAATTCCACTTCGATTGATACACCAAGTGCAAGACCTTCTTTGATTAGAGTTGATCTTCCAAGGTTAGCTTGTTGCAAGAATGGCTAGTCTCCCTCTAGGAAAAAGTGTAGGCTTGGGCTTATGTTAATGGCTAAGTACAATTAGGCGTTACTACTCACTCCCTCATGAATTCCTCTCATCAATGGCTTACAATGCTTGAGTTCCTTTCAAGGAAGAAGAGGTCCCCTTTTATAGGTGAAGGGAACCCCCAAGGGTTTACACAAGAAGAGAGGAGCCAGTGTGAACAGGAATTGGAAAAGTTGGAAATGAGCTGCCCCTGCATGATGTGGGCAGACTGGGGTCCAGTATTTTGATCATATCTCCTCAACCGTGGCTCCAAATAAAAAAGTAAAAATATGGGCAAAAACTTCAGCTCATTAGCTACGATTTTTATTTTAAAATCGTTTTCCAATTCGGATTGGAACCTTGTGTAAAAAATTCATCAAAATAGGATCCATTTATGGCAGCAAAAGTCTTCATGTGGTCTCCTTAGCTTAGACTTTCATTTAATTCCAAAGGACACCTCATGCCATATGAAAGCATGACATTGCTCCTTGACAAAGTTTTGTAATCATGCTTGCAATAATGCATTAAAATAAGTGTATCTTTGAAATCATGCCACCTAGTGTCCCACTAGGATTTGATTCCCTCCTAGTAGCTATTTAAAAAGAAATATAAGAAAAGTATAAAAAATACATAGAATATATATATATTGGAGTTTACCCTAGATATAGGATCTAGCTAGGGTGTGAGGTGATAATGAGATAGTAGAAATAAAGAATCAATGTTTTTTGCCCCGAGTTAAAGAGGCGGAGCTATTGAGCTTTTCCCATAGTATTTTTTGATGGTAAATTAAGGATAGGTTACCCTTGAGAAAAATAATAGGATGAGATAGAAGGCTTATTATTATACTTAAATATGCATATGTACATTATAGGAAAGATAATTATGTATCTAAAAATTTACAAGATAGATCTTGTAGCATGCGTTCCCACTATGTACGTGTCACAGCACGACACCGCCTCCGACGATTACTTCTCCTGAGATCTGGGGTCAATATGTAACATCATTATATATGGTATCTGGACAGCCTCCATTACCAGTTCCTCTAGAGCCATGCCCTGCTACTAGTACTTTCTTTACTACGGAAATGGTGAAAAAAGCCATTGATAAGATGAAGACAAGAAGAGCATATGATCATGATGGTTTAGTAGCAGAACATCTGATCCATGCCAGGGATCTACTTCCAGAAGTCCTTGCTCATCTGTTTAATCGGGTCATGTGTGAAGGATTACCTGAATCTTGGAAATTATTTACTATCGTACCTATTTTCAAGTCAGGGGATCCTATGATACCCGGGAACTACCATACCATTATGGTAGGTCACACTTTGACCCGACTGTACGCATCCATTCTTGAACAAAAATTGAGTAGATGGGCAAAGAATGAGGGTATAAGAGCAACAGGACAAGCTGGATTCAGAAGGGGTTATTCCACTTTAGAACATATTCTTACGCTCATAGCCATTATTGAGGAAGGAAGAGCAAATGGGAGAAGGATGTATTGTTGCTTTGTGGATTTTCGGAAAGCTTTTGATACAGTACCAAGGGCCAGATTGATGCGCAAGATGCAAGAGATAGGGGTCCCCAAAGAGATTATTTGGGGGATCATGGCCTTATACGGGTCAGTAACTGGTTATGTACGTACTCCAGAAGGGGATTCCGACATTGTTCATTCCACCGTTGGAGTAAAGCAGGGATGCCCACTGTCCCCTACTTTATTTGGTATGTACATAGATGAGGTATGAGATTACATTGATAGAGAGGGTGACAAAGGGGCTCAACTTGCAGGGTCATGGATCCCTTTGTTGTTGTATGCAGATGATACTGTATTGATAGCAGAATCACCAAATGGAATGTAGAGGCAGCTAGATGCATTACATAAATTCGCGGAGGACAGTGGACTGTCGGTAAACTTGGGTAAAACCAAAGTTATGGTGTTTAACACCACACCACAGTGGGTTAGGAGATCGGCACCTAGATTTGCATATGGCCAGGATACAATAGAGTACACAGATGCATACACATACCTTGGGGTGGTATTTGCAAGACCGAAGTTTACTCTTAAGAAAGCAGCGGATGCTAGATTATCCAGAGCCTCTGCGGCCCTGGGAGGGTTGGAGAGGATGTGTTCACAAGTGCAGTTTCAGGAACCACGAACAAAACTTTGGCTCTTTGATACTGTGGTGGCTTCGGCTATGCTTTATGGGGTCCAGATTTGGGGACCATCTGTGGATCAGGATAATTGGAAGTCAATGGAGAGACCTTTGGTATCTATGATTTCCCGAATGATTAGAGCCAAGGCCTCCGTACCACACGCGATTACTCGAGCGGAACTAGCGGCCCCTCTGATAGAAATTGAAGGTCTTACCAGATCAGTGTCCTTTATACATGGTTTGTGGGATACAAATAATGGACGATATACTAGACTGGCCCTCGAATCCTCTCGACAATTGGCAATGAAAGGGGATACATCATGCTCGTATGTGCAACTGTCCTCGTGGTTTCAGAGACACGGGTTCAATATGGAAAGATTACCCCCCTTCCAATACTCTCTTTAGTCTCCATCACTGACAATTACACGAATGGAGATTAATAAAATCATCCGACAGGATCTTATACAGTGGATACTAAGAGGACATGGGTAGACCTTACACAAGAATTGGGCACGAAGATGGCCGACCACAAAGAAAACTTCTTACTAACTATCTGACGATGTTGAGATGTGCTATTGGTCAAATTCGTACATCCTCACACCAGTTGGAAATTGAATTTGGTAGATTTAGGGGAATCCCACCTGAGAGCAGAATTTGCAAGTTATGCGGAATGGAGCCGGAGACATAATTACACTATATATGCCACTGCACAGTATACTATGAGATACGTGGGCGTTTTCATTGCCTCTTTAAAGAAGGCTTTGGACCTCTAGATAGAATCATGCAATACCAAGATCAAAGATGCTTAGGCTTGTACCTACTGGAACTACATCGGCACAGGGATAATCTAATGAGAAGACAAAGAGCACTACAGCCTCAAAGGCAGATCACACATTTCTTCGGATCGAGAGAAGCAGGAGTGGAAGGGGAAGCAAGAGGCCAGCAACCAACACAAAGGAGTATCCACATTCATACCAAAGGCACCCTAATTGACAAAGCGATTGAGCTTAGGAAATCGAGATGACCACGACCAAGATGCAGAAGCACACTTCATTGGAGGAGACTACAACAAAGGATTAGAAGCATTCTACCCAGACACCCAGAATGCTCCTAAGAAGTTTATTTAATACTTTGTATTTAGTTTTTCACATTTACTTTCACACTTTTCACACTTAGTACTTTAGTATTAAGGTACCCAGACATTGTAACAGATTCACCACTTTTGTATCAGTTTGGTCTCATAGGTCATTCTGGCCTATTGAAGACGTGAATATAACATTTCATTTCATTTCATCTCTCTCTCTCTCTCTCTCTCTCTCTCTCTCTCTCTCTCTCTCTCTCTCCGTGTGCATGGCATCCTCGATCTGGAGGGGCATGCGTGCAAGTATGAAGTGTGTTCTGGTCATCACGACTACCCAGTTTGCAATAGTGGTATCAGAGCCCCAAGACTACGCTCCAATCAATTTCAACATTACGAAGGCTACGCATGCAAAGATACGTGCAACTTTGATCCTAAGTAGTATGATTATGATTAAGAACTTTCTTCAAATTTTCATTAATCGCATGATGTATTTGCTAATCACATCTTGATAGCATGCGTACAGTGGATTTTAGCAAAGAACAGCTACCTCCATCCACAGGTTAATTTTCCCTTGTGCAATATTACTTTAACAAGGCTCTGCTCGAGATTGCTTGTCTACTTACTTGCTATTTGTGGGAAAAACCTCGTACACCTTTGCTTCAATCTAATTTCTCTGTGATTAGTTATTTACCTAAGGGCAAAAGCTTGTCTAGTTCACGCAGTCATCTCTCCCTCTCTGTGTCTGTGCTGTGCAAGCCTCACTTGCTGCCGGGGGCGCCACCTTCCCCCTTCTACCTGCAGAGGGCTCGAAGTAGGCCCTGTAGACCGTACACGGCCTAGCAACCCGCCTCCGTCGGCTTACCTCCTGTCGTTCAGCTCTTTGGCCTACAATGACTGCCCCTATTCTTGTTTCCTGCGGTATCGGCCACCCTTTTTTTTTCTTACCTACTCCCCCCCCCCCGCAATCTCCTGGTTACTGCTACCTCTTGGCGGCTTCTGTTCTTGTGTGAGTCCTAGATGCGAGCGGGCTAGCACCACTGCATGCCCACCTCTACCTACTCTTGTCTCTTCGTCCCTCAGTTTCTACCTACAACCCTTAGTCCTAACGGACATCGCTCCACCCACTGCCGCAAAACACGGCACTGCTCACTCTCATCCACACGCGTTGTTCTCTCGCTGGCCTCTCACTACCATAGCACCCCACTCTCGCCACCTTGACTCCCCCACACCAACCCACACACACCCTGCAGCGCGGCACCTGCGTTCTTTTTTTTCCCCCCCCTCTCACGGCCACCTAGACACACAAATATGCATTTTTACGACCTTGCAAATTGCATTGCCCTCTGAAGCAACATCATAATACACAACCATTACAAATCCCCACACACACACATCCTTCACGATTACATACACACACACATCCTTAGACTCCATGCAGTATGACCTGCGAAGTATGACCTGCGAGTAAAACAAGTGATAAAATCACAAGGCCTGCCATGGGGAGTTCTATATTACTACTAATCGTTGATATTTTGTACTAATCAATAGATAAAATGTCGAAGCAATTTCCATCTTTGTTGTGAGAACTTTGATCTTTTTAGCAGTACAAATAAAAATGCTCATATATAGTTTATATAGGTTGTGAACAAGAATGATGCACTGATAATTACTTTGTGGACACTGTCTGCATACATCAATTATGGTAATTACTAATATTCTAAGCTCTCAATCACACTATTTGTATATTCTCCTTTGCTCAATCACACTCACTTATAACGACGATTTTCTCGCAAAGGTTACATCTTGAGAAGCACCCTCATTTCCTCCTTCAAGAGTTAAAAGAGCCAAAGCAAAAAGATGCATGTCAAAAATAATGTTTGTATGCAATGGACAAGATGATCAAACTAATTACTTAGTAGACATCAATAAAGGCAATGGACAAGATGATCAAACTAATTGCTAAGTAGACATCAATAAAGAAAGATAAAGATACCATTGAGTAGTATAAGATTTCATAAAGGTAAAGTTCCAATCTTGAGCGCTCTCAAAAAGTAGGCAAAGAGAAGCGGTGAAACTGGCACCAGGCACAAGGCTACGGCGGACCAACTAGCCACATCACATCTACTACATCACTATCAAGATCAAAAGAAGCACCAAATTCTTATCACCAAGAAACACCACCATTCACAGCCTACCTTGTGCACACACGACCTCATGCATCTACATGATTTGTGCACAAATATCCAAGCTTCAGCTTAACAACCCATAGTAAGCATCACCCAAGATGTAAAGCCAACACACCAAGCCAATAGTTGTCTATCGACCACCTTCAATGGTAGAACTCTAGCCACCAGCATCATCTCTAGTAGTAACTACCCTCAACTTGATCCTCAAACAAGAAGAAATTGTTGGCAGCTCACGATCTACCCAACCTGAGATAATCACGCTCTGGTAGCTGCAACTATGTGTAGCTCTTGCAATGAACGAGTCAATTATTTCCACCACTATGCTCATGCAATTGATAAAATGCTGCCCTCTAACAAACTGGTTTTGAATAAGCAAAGGCCTAATCAGATCAAGCTTCAATTGAAAAAGAAAACTAGGCAGTAAAGCTTTCATTGATCACCGATATGCATGCAAGCCTGAGTGCTACAAAAAGTAAAAATGCTTTTCACTCTTCTGGATCGACTTGGACACAAACCTGCATTCCACACTATAGGAAATCAAGAGCAGAAGCAGCAATCTACTGCAAGCCACATGCTTTCAAACTTTCCAAATGACCTCTAAAAGACGTGCAATACTGGGAGGAGAACGTGAGTGAGAGGGATCATTGCAAGAGAGGGCATTCACCATATAGAGGAGCATGCTAGAACATGGCAAAGCAAGGACATTATAAACACAACATGCCTCCTTGCCAAAATTGTCAGGAGCAAGCAATTCAAGCGAGTGTGAGAGCCTTCCTTTCTTCGGAGGAAGGTGCATGCTTTCAGGACCTTCACATAAACTCATCCAAGTGTATCACACAAGTACATGAGGTCTGAATTTCTTCAATGTACAAAATGAATTTGAAAAGAAAAACCTAAAACCCCTTTTCGTACAACAACATCATGCAGACCAAAGCATGGGACCACCATAATTAGCACCTAAGAAAGATCACAATGCAGCTCACCTCCTCCACCATCTCCTCAATAGTGTTGCTAGCCATTTTGATGTTTTACTCCACCTTTGAGCACACCCTTCAGTACTAAGCTGCCTCCAATTCCCCTACATACCCAATTCTACCCCTCTCATCTTGATTTACTCCCTCGCTGGCTGTAACAGCGCCCTAGCTCGTCGACCACTGCCGTACGCCCACAGAATTGGCCCTACTTCCATTACATATTCCTTGAGTTCTACATGTACTTGGCCCTTGTTGCCAACCCAGCTACATGCCATCGAGTTCTTCACTGCTTGTTACAAAGCCACAAGTTTTATTCCCATGCAGTCTGGGTTGAGAAGGGAAAGGCATTGGCAAGGGATCCTTTGCTCAACGGGGTTGGAAGCAAGATCCTTGACCCCAAAGCTCAAAGAGGACATGTTGTTACTTGCTCTAAAGAGATGGAGATGGCATCCACTAAAGTGGACAAGGCTGCACTAAATCCATGACAAATCCCATCATGGGAGCTATAATGCCGTCGATGGCACCCACAAAGGCTATGATAGGTACAACTCTCTCACATACAGCAGCGTTGGGCTCAAATGCGAAGTCTTTCGAGTGTTGTCTCTAGATGGTAGTAGCGTCGAGTGGAGTTGCCCAGGACAAGATCAGCAGGTCAATGATTGTCACTTGCTCGAGTGCACCATAGTCGAGGTAGGCACTTGTCAAGAGTGCAAAAATCAGCTTGCCTCCCCTACATTATCCCTCCACTAACATGAGCCTAGCGATCGATCATCTTGCAAGACCCAAGAAAAGCCTAAGAACTTTTAAGGCCACAAAACTTTCAATAGATTACTCAACAAAATCACCTGCATAATTAATATCATAAGCTTAACTCTAGACAACCTTGATGCAAAACAATAAGGTGGCAACCATTACCATGGCCACAACTTCCGTCTTAAATCAGGCAACAAGCACAACTACCAAAGCACGGATAGCAAACAAACACAAGATGGAATGCAAATTAACCCTACAAATAGGAGCTTGAGCATTAGGCTAATTTTTTTTAAAGCACACATGGGCAATTTTTGTGCAACATCATCATGACACAGAAATAAACAAACACACAAAGCGATTTACATTCAACCTGGACTTTCGAGCATCAAAAACCAACAAAAAACCCCACTTCTTGAGAACCAAAGATCTGGAGAAAGAACCTTTTGAACATGAGGCTAAGTTGAAAGAAGAGGAACGAATGGAAACTAGTAATGATGCCAAACTTAAAACATCTTTGAGGATACTAAAAATTCAGTGTCTTTCACCCTGTCTTTGTCACGATCCTTCTCTTTCTCCAGGAAGCAGCAGCCAAATGCAAAAGGGCAGGACAAGGGAGCAAGCAAGCAGCTAAAACTCTACAGAAGAGGGCAAAAATTGCAAATGAGCGAAAAAGGAGCAACTGGTTTAAAGACCTGGAGTGTGTATATGAGCACCGCCATGGGCAGCAGGGGTGTTGGTTGCAACCCTCCTAGCCCCTTGCTCAGCGTGTGATCTTTGACTAGTGTTGGGTGAGGTCCATACTTTTTTTACGTGTCTTGCTTTCATTCTCTTGCACTTCGCTATCGCTATCCCGCCGAAGCTATTCACCGCCGCCCAGCCCACTTGCCGTGACTCCACATTGTCTCCCATCCCCCTCGGCACCTTCTTTGCTAGCTTCAGCTCTTCCACCCTACCTTCTTGCTTGGATCTGCCCAAAACCCTACCATATTCACCGCAGCCTACGATAGTCACAACAAAAACCCATTGGAATGCTATATCACCACATCAAGAAGATGTGGTCTTGTGTATTTACTGGTTGGACAAATACATCATCATCTTGTAAAAAGATTAGGAACAAGCGTGGAGAGAAGATGAAACCACCTGCACGTGGGTATGATGTCGTTCTCCACATCACGTGACCACAAAGACCACTCTAGCTGGATCGCACTAACGGGGTGAATTGCATCGACCCATTGTATGGTTGATGTCGAAGCCTTGGATAGCCCTATATACTTCAACTTTCCTTCCTCCACTAGCTTCTTCATTTCCCACACATATAGAGCAGGGCACATAAAAGCTCAATATAAGGAGACTCTACAAAAACTCACATAAAAACCTGCAACAGGAAAATGTGCATACGCCACCAATTTCCGCTCAAGGTCGATAACTTTCATGTCCATGGGAGTGGTGACCTATCCGTGGACCCTCGAGTTCTGATCCCTTTCCTTGTTGAGCTTTGAAAACAATTTTGACACTTCCTTAACCTCGAGGTAGCCCACTGCCTCACCTCTGAACATCAGCAGGCCTTGAGAGCTCCGAACTTGAATGAACTACAACATAGAGATGTTAGGGAAACCTCTCTATTCATCACATCAATGATTGTTTCATGCAAGTCCATCCTCCTATCCATGGCCTCAACAAGGAGGATTGGAAGCCAGAGAATGACATGGTTGCTGGCAGCCTCGGGGTTTAAAGATGTAGTGCATGTCTATATGTAGGGGCAACCACTCTAGTGTCGGGCAGACTGCAAAGCACATCTCGGAAAAATAACAGAGAGAGAGAGAGAGAGAGAGAGAGAGAGAGAGAGAGAGAGAGAGAGAGAGAGAGAGAGAGAGAGAGAGAGCCTTCATGACCCCGACCCTGCATGCCTCGACAATCACTACCGTGCTGATTGCGGAGCTCTAAAAATAGCAGGTCGAGCAATTTGGTAGCTAGCAAAAGGGCTGTGTTTCGAGGTTGAGGTAGAAGACACTACCAAACTACAAAGAGAGTGAATAAAACAAATCCATCATTAGATTTACAGAGTAGTCATCCAAATGAGTGCCCACTATCTTATTTCAACCAATGAACATTTTTTATCTATCAAAAAATCTTAAAAATACAACCCTTCTTTTTTTTCTATTTTAGTCAGCAAAAAGAGAAGGCATCTCTATATCCTTTGCCCTTTGGGCAGGCCAAAAAAAGCACACCTCAAGGGTCCTTTCCACACACACATGGCGTTATGCAACAATCTTCACATTCGGGCATCTCCTTGACGAACTGATGGCTTTTCCCCGATTTCATTGCCGCTCGTTGATGCAAATTGAAGACGCCGCCTACTCCATCGAACACTAATCCCCGCAGATTCCAACAGACGCAAGGTGCTTTGCATCTACTCGCCGAAGCGGCAGATTTGTCTTGCCTCGCCTACGACTATGGTATCGTGAATACCATCACGCAATTTTAACACGCTGCATCATGCCGGTTGATGATTCTCTTCTGCTTGACCCACTCTCTACCGACCAATAGATTGAGCTCTTCCAACAAGATGTCCAAGAGCTCCAGTATCAACTTGCTGAACGCGAAAAACGACGAGCACCTTGTCAAAATTCTCAAGGCCACCTTTGACAACCAAGACGACCCTGCAAAGAGCTGAAAATCAGTCATCGCGCTTTCACTTTTTCTCGCTATTATGGCTGCAAAATTGGTAACGTCGTTCTTTCTTGGCTTGGTCAATTTGATGATTATTTTGCTAACGAATCCTTCTCCAAGAAGGAAAAAATCAAGTGTGCTATAAACCACATGACCCGTAAGGCTTCAATTTGGTGGAACGTCACCCACAACAGCGCACACCGCCCAACCACTTGGTTCAAATTTCAAAGCCAAATCAAGCACAACTCTCTTTTGTATTTTTAAGAATTAGTTTATGTTCATTTACCTTCATGGGATTCTCTTCCCACCCCAATTCCACTTGCAGGCTCGACGTGCCTAAGTCTCCATGAGCATCAAAACACATAAGGCATACATTGTATCCTCAACTTTTCGAACACCCTCAGCCCATATCTCCCAAACCGTTTAGAATTTGTAGAAACTTCCTTCCGCAAAGTTGTAGACCATGCAAAAATGGTTGGGTATCGAGGGAATGGACCTGAAATGTGCAATTTTTACAGGCCAAAACACATCTATAAAAATCTGTAGCTATGTATGTACCTAGGCATGCAGGAAATCTGAGTGACGTATCTCAAAATTGGTAAAGATTTTGAGAAAACTTTCTTTAGCATAGTTGAAGAGGATGAAAAATCAATCACGATTGGAGGGAATCATCTTGAATGAAGACGTTTTGATAGGCCAAAACAGATCTGCAAAAACATGCTGTAGTTTTTGCTGCTTCTCCGTCTGCTTGAGTGTTGAGCTCCAATGGTGCTCCCAATCCTTGAGCATGATACTAATTGTGAGTGCACGAATGTGGTGCATGTGCGGAGAGTGAGAAGGAGGGAGAGAGAAGAGTACACAAGATATGGGTGGAGCTCCCAAATCTTGCTGTATGAGCACAATGTGAGAATGAGTGAGAGATCCTTATACTTTGTATGTATAAAGAATAAGGAGATAAATGTGGGCGGCCGGACACTGGCCGGCAGACACGGGCAAAGCACGATGACGCACACCGCCTTTACCTAACATCCTCAACAACAACAATTTTTGCATGCACATGATGATTGTTTTGCTCACGATTATCCACCTTACTTACCTCCCTCTCGAGGCGACATAGATCACACAATAGAAATCATCCCTGGCAATCAACCACCGCACCGTGCACCATATAGTCACAATCCCATATACCAACATGAAATCCAACACCAAGTCTCTGACCTCTTAGAAAAAGGCCTTATTAGACCTAGCTCTTCTCCATTTGGTGCTCCCATCCTACATGTCGAGAAAAAAGATAAAACATTTAGGATGTGCATAGACTATAGGGCTCTCAATAAGGTCACTGTGAAGAATCGCTACCCTATTTCTTGCGTCGATGACCTCCTTGATAAGTTAAAAGGTGTGTCTGGGTTTTGCAAAATAGACCTCAAGTCTGGGTATCATCAAATTCGTATGCACGCAAACGATATTTTTAAAACCGCATTTTGCACACAATTAGGGCACTATGGATCTATTGTACTTCCCTTGGGTCTCACAAATGCACCAACATAATTCTCTCGCATGATGAACAAATTTTTTTGGAGCATTGTTATTGTCTTTTTCGACGATATTTTAATTTTCAGTAAGTCACAAACCGAACATGAACAACATTTGCAAATTGTCTTTGCACTTATCGTGATCATGATCTTTATGATAACCCTAATAAGAGTCACTTCTTTCAGACAACCATAGAGTACTTAGATCACATCGTTTTTAGTGGCGGTATTCACCCGACCCCAAGAAGATAGAGACCATCCAAAATTGGCCAATCCCCAAGACCGTACGCGAAGTTCGCTCATTTTTAGGTCTCTCTGTCTCCTATCGTAAATTTGTAAAGAATTATTCTCACATTGCACTTCCACTCACCTTTCTCACACGTAAGCTTACCCCTTTCTCCTGGGGCGAAAGTCAACAAAAATCATTTGACACACTCAAGTATTTTCTCAGGCATGCTCCTGTTTTGTAATTGCCTGATTTTACACAACCTTTCTTTGTTGTCATCACTGATGCTAGTGGATCTGGAACAGGTGTTGTGTTGATGCAAAATGACCACCCCATTGCATATGAAAGTAGGAAGCGTAAACCTAGTGAATCCAACTACAACATCTATGATAAGGAACTTCTCACAGTAGTTCATGCATTAGATATCTGGAAACATTATCTAATGGCCTTCGACGTTCTCATTAAAACTGACCAACAGGCTATCAAGCACCTTTTGTCTCAATCTACCATCTCCGATCGCCACATTAAGTGGGCCAGTTTTATTCAAAAATTTCACCCAATGATACAGTACCAACGTGGCAAATCCAATGTCGTAGTTGACGCCCTCAGTCGTAGGCCAATAGCCCCATACCTTCACTCTTACATGTTTGCTCACATTCAAACGGTGTATCTTAATCATCTTTCTGTTGTTGTTGAAATCCAATCTTTTGATGCTATGATTCTTGCTTATGAAACAGATATGGATTTTTCACATGCCTGGTCTGATTTGGTTGCCAATACTTGCCTGTTGATGACTATTCTTTTCTAATGGTTTTGTCTTCTATCGTCAAAAGCTTTGTGTCATTGCACACTTTAGAGAACTTGCAATTCACAAAATGCATGCACTAAAGTATATGGGTCACCGTGGTATTCAAAGCACTCTATTGGCTTGCACTGACTATTTCTTTTGGCCTGACATGAAGCACGATGTTGCACAATTTTTCTCACACTGCATTGTTTGTCAACGTGTCAAGCGACACCATGGTAAAACTCATGGACTTCTTATGCCCCTGCCTATTCCAAAGAGCCCTTGGGGGAAGAGATTTCCATGGATTTTATCACAGGTTTTCCACTCACCTCTTTGTGCAATGATATGATATGGACTGTTGTAGATAGGTTTTAGCAAGCAAGCGTACTTCATTCCCTATAAAAAGACTCTCACTGCACCTCAAGCTGCAAAAATGTTTTTGAATCTCATTTTTCCTCACCATGGTTTTCCTAAAGTATTAATTTTTTATCGTGATGGTTGATTTTGCAATCATTTTTTGTCTACACTGTGCACTAATTTAGGCTCCAAAATGGACTTCACATCTGCTTTCCACCCTGAAAGTAATGGCCAGATCAAAGCTACCAACAATACTATACTTGACCTCCTTAGGGCATACACAATAGAAAATGCAACAAATTGGGACCAACACCTTCCTCTCCTCCAACTTCCTTACAACAACACTCCCCCACTTTGCCACTAACAAAGCTCCCTTCGAGATTGGCTATGGTAAGAAGTTGCCTATTCCTATGAACACCCTCACTAGTGATGTTCCTACGGACAACACCCTTGTACAAGATCACGTTCGCATTTTTCAAGAAGTCATCGTAGCTATCCAAAAAGACCAAGCACGCTACACAACACAAGCAAACAAAAATCGTAAGTTCATTGAGTTCAATTTAAATGATTATGGTTGGTTGCATATTGAAAAGTGTCTTTGAAGAACATTGAAAAGAACCCCAAGGTTGAGTTAGCCCCTAGATTTTATGGTCCCTTCAAGATCGCCGAAATCATTAACCCCAATGCATACAGGCTTGACATTCCACATCACTGGAACATCCACAACTCTTTTCATGTAAATTTCTTGTGCAAATTTAAAGGTACCCCACCTATTGCATCTGTTTTTGACAACCCAACCTTACTCAAAGATGATGAATAGTTATTACTTCCGGAATCAATTGTTGATCATGATTTCACTACTACACACACTAGTACACAATATAATAGATATCTTGTTAAATATAAGGATCGCTATGTCAAAGTATGTCACTGGCTTTCTGCAGCCACTTTAAGTCCCATGTACCAGAACTTGATTTTTGCATACCACAATCACAACAACGCATTTAGGCATGACGAGGCACCTTTAGGCAATGCATAGCATTAACTTTGGTGGAATGGTTTGATTGTCAGTATAAATGGAATGGAATACAATGATTGGACTTGATTGGTACATTGGTTGGTTTTTATGGAATTGGTTCAAACACATGTTAGAGCTCCTATGCCTTTGATAGGTAGGTCTCTCTGTCATACAAGTGATCTGGAAATTATTGTTGTTGTTTACATGTGTGTTAGAGTTCCTACGCCTAGTGAGGCAGGACACTCCGTGATATTTACATGTGGAACTGGCCCACCACATATTACTTTGCTACTGTTATGAACAACTGAGGTCAGCTGCTTTTGTTACCCCGAGGTATGCTATGGAATGGATTCTGAGTAGTTGGATACTAGCACTTATGGTCATGTGTGCATGATGTAGCAGGTCAAGGTAGCTGAGTCATGGGCAAGTGGCTGATAGCAGATAGTAGGACATGGAGTAAGTCAGTAAGAATTTAGTTATTTCAATAAAGTCTTTATCCTCAAAGTGAGTTGTAAATAGCCTCATTATGAGCTGTCCCTTTTTGGAAATAATATAAATACATGCATAGAGGAAGCCAGCTCACTCTAAGCATGAAGGGATGATTGCACACAATACCCTCTCTCTCTCTCTCTCTCTCTCTCTCTCTCTCTCTCTCTCTCTCTCTCTCTCTCTCTCTCTCTCTCTCTCTCTCTCTCTTTGTGCGTGTGTGTGTGTGTGTGTGCGTGTGCTCATGGAATCCTCAATCTAGAGAGGCATGCGTGAAAGTACAAAATGTGTTCTTGTCATCACGACGATCCAGTTTGCAATAAGCAATCTCTTCCATTACAGTGAAAGGGGTGTGAACTCATCCACGTCCTTTTGCTCACAGTCCTCTTTCATTGGTCCTTTCCCATTTCCCATTTGAGAGCTCACCATCTCAGCTACCATGAGATTTTTTGAGTTGGCAAACGGTAGAACCTCAAAGATATTATCATATAAAAAAGGGGTTTTGGGAATATCTGACTGGGACTCTTTCAACTCACCAACCGCCCATGATTGGGATTTGAACTGCTTGCACAAGATGTTGAAAATTTGCTGCCAACCTTTGTCTTTATTTCTATATATAGTCGGCAGTACAATCTTCTAAACCATCGGGTGCCTCACTTTTAGCTAGGCGGCGTACGTGAAACGGTACCTTAGGGTGGCCTTTCCCTTGCTATGATGGGCTTGTATGGGCTTCTCTGGATTCTCTAGTGTTTTTGTGCTTGTCTGGGTCTGCTTACCTGCTTGTGACTACTCATTGAACTTCTCTGGTGGGACTCTGTTTTAGGGCGTGGAGTCATGACCGAGGCCACGAGACATGACCTAGCAAAGTGTCCAAAATTTATGACACTTGAAGCATGCACCAAAGAAGGTGCCAAAGTTCAAAGAAATGACCTTTAGACTCAACCCAACATTCACAACCAGATTCTTGGGCTGAGAATTTCTGAGATCCCACCATATACACCTTGTTAGTAGTTGTGCGTACTACTCTACTAGTGGGTACAAATAGTAGAGTATCCAGTGCTACTGCCACATCTTTCAGGTTGCTTCTCAGTCATAGTGGGAGGTTGAATAATTCCACCCAAATTGGGCACATATCCTGGGATGCATCAGGGGATTTGAATGAGGGATCCCAAGAGAGTACACACATTGACGATCAGTTTAAAAACAATGGGTTTTTAGCCAGAACCTTTGCCATTGCTGCCTCATCATTAAATTGCACTGAGAAAAATCCTTTTGCAAGATATTGAGCATTAGAAATAGATCCACTTTGATTCAAAACGTTCGAGCTACAGAGCCATTTTGGTAATTTGATTTTGGCAGGCACCTTTCCCATGAGCCCGAACATCAGTGTTGAATTAGCAAGCTCGGCAAGTTCTCTCTTGATCAAAGCATGAGGCACCACAATGGTGAGGGCATCCTCCATTTCCACTCTTTGCGGGAGCATTTTCTTGAGAGCTTGATAGGCCCTATCCCCCTTGGCAGCGTCTTGGAGGCCGACAGGCATATGTAAATCCTCTAGTGATCTTTTGTTGTTCAACAAGAGTGAAAATAAGATCTTAGCTATTTCCTTCTCAATCTACTCTTTACGTCCTCATAGTTTGTCTTTGCTCAGCATGGTCAAGCTGTTTTGACCACACCCTTTAATTTTGACTATATCACTTAATTGTTCTTTGCCTAAAACCGAATCTTCTCCATTTTGAATGGACTATTGGCCCCTGCTTCCCTATCACCGTCTCAGTGTATGAAGGTTTGGATAAATTCTCCTATCATCGAAAACTTCAAGGAGCCGAAGGCCCCTGATTGAAATGCCTAGTGGGAATGTCTCCTAAGGCCAACAAAAAAGAGTGCTTTAGACTCATGTCACCTTGGGGCAGGCGGACGATGCTTTTTCTTGCATGCACCAATCAACTGCTGTGCTGACGCATCGCCATGTCACACTGGGTCACTGTCCCTGTTTTCACAGCTTAGCTGGTTGTCCACCTCAACGGCACACTTTCCTCAAAAGTGTTCCGGCCTCCCTTGCCCGCCCAACCTCAGCCTACACACTGTCTTGCAATCTGATTGGACACGAAGCAGCCTTTTCCACTTTATCACCTGCACTCACTGTGATAACATTTCCACCGGCCTTTGTAAGCGAGACTTCTCTCACACAAGGGCATGTTGGTCAAGGCCATTGAGCTCATGAAGGATAGGCAACCAGTGTGATAGGGGCCTTAGGTCTAAGCAACAAGCGTGCTTAGAAACCAAGCAACAAGGGCAATCATAATTGTGCAACAAATAACGCGACAGGACTAATAAATGGGCGATAATAATCACAACTTATGATGAGTAAATAAGATGGCTAGAGAGAGGCAAGGGGGCCTATTTGTTCCCCTCATTATAGCTTGGTCTCCTCCATTTTCATGGGCGGCCATACAGTAACCCTAAAATTTCAAAAAAATTCAAAGATCTCTAAATCTCACTTTTCACTCCCCAAAAGCTCCCCTAACCAAATACATGGTCAAAAATCTATTTTCTTTCACCAAAATCTGCATTTCTCTGCCATTACCCTCCATTCTACCTCCTCCTCCTCCTCCTCTCTCTCTCTCTCTTCCCCCCCCACAAGCTTTGGTTCCCTTTCTTAGCTCACCATCTCTAGCTCATTCAAAAACACCATCAAACCCTCTTATTGTAGCCCCTTCCTCTCTGTAGCAATGTCAAACTGTACTACGTACAGAAAGCCAAAAGATGAGGTCAAAAGGGTTGTTTGTACAACACAAGAGATTCTACTGGGGAGTGGGTGCCTCAAGTGTTCCGCAAAGGCTCTTGGATCTTCATGCAACCTGTAGCCACTAGGACTCATCATTTTCAAGATTGTGATAACTTGGATCAACATTGGAAAGGGAGGTTGCTTGGGTTCAAAGACCATAGGATGAACGGGACAGTGGCTGCTATTCAGCATGTGTATTCCATGCCTAATATGCATTTGGGGCACACTAATCCAAGACTTTTTCCACCTAACTGTAATTTGCTTCTCTTTGTTGTTGCAATAGACATATGCATTAAGTTGACCTATATGTTCAAGTATGCTAGTATGTTTATTTTGGGCCATTTGATGTCTATGTAGATATATTTCCATCAAACTTTGTGAGAAACAACAATTAAGAAGTATCTCTAGAACCTTTCAAGATGTTCATGTTGACATAATTGGTGCCATGATGCTTCCTAGTGTGCAACCATCGATGCTACTGCAAAGAAAAATCTTCTTCTACATACACACAATAGTGCCCACCTTTGAGCATTGTTATGCTAAGATCAACGGAATTGACAAGCGATCACTTCTTAGCATGGAGTGGCTGCAACCTGATGTTTGTCATCCATCTTATCCATAAAGGAGAAGATTGTTTTTGACATTCTTCCCTTGTTGAAGTTGAGAAGGCTTTTAGGTTTGTAGCTCTAAGTTGATGTTGTCTCATGCATGTTTTTGTGCATTTATTCAAGGCCCTACCATTCAATGTCACACCCACTATATTTATATGCAAGAATATTTCTTTTGAAGCATTACAACCCTTGTTAGGAGAGAATTGGGGATTTATAGAGGGTATGCATCAGGGAGATAGATATTGATACAAGCTAGGGGCTTTAGGTGTTGGGATACAATACTGAAAAGTTTACAGAACTTTGTATATACGCTTCCACCTAGAGCTCTGGATGTGTAAGACAGGGAAATGGATACCTTACAAATCCTTGAAGGGAATCTTGTGACATTTGGCATTCATATTACAATACCAAATTATGTCTTTGAAACTATGCAAGTTAGTGATCGCACAAGCTAGGAGCTTTGGATATGGTACTTATAAGTTTGCACAACTTTGTATATACGCTTCCACTACGAGTGATGGATGTATAAGATTGGCAAATGGATACCTCTACAAAGACTTGAAGGTAATCTTGTGAAATTTGACATTCATATTACAATGCCAAATGATGTCTCTAAAACTATGCAAGTTAGTGATCGCAGCCGTTGACACAGTTGCCTTGGTCACTTCAAATATTGTAGCTGCAGAGTAGGCAAACGTCATGGAGGAGGAGTTCTTGGAAACTAAAGCAAAGCTTGTGGAAAATCAAAAACCTCTTCATGTTGAGTCACTTGACTCTGATGCCCCAAAAATTATTGATGAGAGGAGATCATCCCTCAACCTTTACCTCACACCAACTCTGGACGACGACGACAGGCAGCATGCGGTAATTGTCTTCCTTGTGTAATTGGCCATCCCAATGTATTTTCCTAACACAAAGTTTTGTAGGATCTTTTGGACATGGAGGTGTGGGCAGCTTTCAAGGCAGGAGAGAGCATTGTTTTTGACCTAGAAGTAGCACTTGCAAACTACATCGGCAAACTACCCATGGGCGACATCTGCATTATCCAAAAGGACTTCTCCCTTGATGGACATTTTATTTGTGGGTCTTGAAGGCTGTCAACAAGCTCTTGTGCTTGTCTACTATACCTCATACTATGCAAGTTGTTTTTCTTGTAAACAAATCCCTTGCAATGGCCACTTTTGGCATAGGTTTTTGTGGCAAGGTCTTAGCCCATGTAGCTATCAATCAAGCCTTAGGAGTGGAAGACCCACAATCCATAGCGGCCTCAGTCCTAATTTCCATTTTACCTAATGTTGAAGCAAGACGCAAGGAAGTTACACAGTGCCTCCTAACAGAAAACCTGTAATGAGCCCCTTTTTGAATTTCATATATCAATATAATATCAGCTCCACGTGTACTTTCCTATCTTGACTTACAATTTGGTGTAAACATATGGATTTTTAGTGAAATTTAGTTTTCTAGTTCTAAATGGGCAAGTTTATTGTGAGTTTTATTAGCTGCCTTGAATCTTTATTTGGTATAGAGACATGGTGTTCATTAGATCAATTTAAAAGCTATGATTGTGCAAGTGCTTTGTGGGTCAATCTCTATCTAGTGTGACGATGTCAAGGGTCCCAACTTTCCAGACAGAGGGGTCAATGTACAGACAAGTAATTGTCACAGGATGTGTCATTCGCTTTCAAATGGTATTCTTAATGCTAATGGTGTGTTGGATTTGTCCCAGAAATTGAAAAAAACCCCTATCCACAAGGCACCAATTTTGGGCAAAACAAGTGCACTTGTTTTGCCCAAAAATGGTGTCTTGTGGACAAGGTTTTTAACAGTGTTTGGGCCAAAACAAGCATATTTTGGTGCCTTCCATATGTCAATCAAAGGCATTTTGGTTGTTTCTCAGTCTTCCTTAGGTACAAAATGTTGGGAAGGCACTAGTAACAAAGAGACTATCAGTGATTACTTTGTTGGGTCTTATTTGCTAGTTGGAACACACACACTTGCCACATTGGGTGCATAGATTTTCAAGAATCCCACAAGGCAACCCTGAACCTGTATAGTGATCCACTTAGCCCTACATGGCACAATAATCCATCTGCCCACAATGGCTTGCTGCAAAGAATTCGCACTTGCCACATTGGGTGCATAGATGTTCAAGAAGCCCACAAGGGAACCCTAAACCCCCATCTGACCCAAACTTGCTGCCTTGTGGACAGAGGCCTTCTACACCACCAGGGCCAAAACAAATAATATGTGTGTATTTCAATTGGCAAAGAAGACCCAACAAAGTAATCACTGATATTTTTTTGCTACTAGTGCCTTCCCACCTGTGGAAAACTGAGAGACAACCAAAATGCCTTTGATTGACATTTGGAAGGCACAAGATATGCTTGTTTTGGCCCAAAAACTATTAAAAACCCCTGTCCACAAGACATCAATTTTGGCCAAAATAGATATTATGTGTGCATTTTAACAAATGGAACTTGAAGACATCAATTTTGGCGAAAACAGATATTATGTGTGCATTTTAACAAATGGAACTTGAAGCCTGTTGTGAAGGTTTTGTAGAACTAGCCAAAAAAATACTCATCCACAACTCCCCCCCTCCCTGTCTCCCCCTCCATGTTCAATGGCATCGTGTGCAAGAACCACCTGACAATGTACAATAGACTTATAAAAAAATTATTGAACACAAATTAAATACAAAGAGCTTAAATGATATAAGAAGCGACACATCCCAAAATGAGTAAGAATCATTTCCTTCCCAAATTTGAAGTCATTACATATCCATTGCAAAAAGGTGTTGCTGTACATATTACTAGCTACAAGTTCGCTCGTATCTTACGGGCTAGTGCCAAATCTTTTTCATTATGATTACATGATTGGAATGGATGGAACACAAGTTGATATCCTCAAATAAACCCTCCAATTATGCCTCTACGGCTTCTTCAGTCCTTCGAGACCGATCGGCTGCTTGCGTAACTCAGTGTTGTAGCTTTGCACAATCTCCCTAAAACGGCGCACTCTGCAAGGTTGCCTATGTGGTGCTGCTTGCCTGTCTTGCTGTAAAACTTTGTTTTGTGACAACACTTGGAGGGGCTGCATCCTCTAGGACAAAATTTTTGTTGCTACACTCGTATTCTTGAGGTCTTAACAATAAAAATATGACACTCGGTCTCTCTAACCTTCATTTCTTTACAATTTGGTATGCGTCAAGGTTGAAAACAAATACCAACTTAGTTCCAAACATTGCAAGAGAAGAAAGGCAAAAATTGAAGGTCATACAATGACAATGAAAGCGGAACGTCACATGATTATTTCCTCACCATTAGAAGGTAGTTCATAAAACACAACCATTGCTTGTCGAAGCCTCTTCAAATGGACAAAATATTATTTGACATAGAGTAAGGAACCCTCTTGTCAATATTATCATCACGATTCCTTTCATTGGTAGCTTTCTTAGCACTTTGTGGAGATTGTACAAAGATAGATTAGGACATTGTCTCCTCAATGTGCAAATAGTGACCTAGACATGAGAAAACATCTTCATTGGAGGCCCCTCTAGCAATTTTCACCTTGCTTGGCACTGGGAATACATTCTCAGTAACTCCTCATTCCCTCAAAGCGTTCTTGAAGAGGCCATGTAGTGCATTGTAACCCTTTGTACTAATTCCAACTTCATCACGTTCCTTCTGTAAATCAACATCAAACATCACTCACAAGATTAGAAAACTTAAACATCACCTCCTTGGTTACAACAAAATAAATATGTTTTCCTTTTGGTGTGTGCAGGAGTGCTATGACATCTGACTTCTTAAGGAAACTAGTAAGAAAATGAATGGGATCCTCTTGGCTTTGGCTACCACATGTCTCTTGGATGAAATTCCTGCAATAAGAATAAAAAACAAAACAATCACCACAGAAGCGACTTCATACATGTAGGAAATGTGATAGGGTATTCAAAAATGCACCTTGTAGCTAGTGAAGGAGTACGAGCAAAAGTGCGACGCGAGAGAGAGTGCGAGAAGAAGAGCACGACGATATGGTGAACTCGCTCTATTGTAATGTGTAGAGCATAGTGAGTTCTTATCAGGTTTTTACAAAAGAATATGTGTACATACCTGGCGGCCCACCCACTTACCTGGGCGACCACATTGGGATTTATACGCCAACAACCTCCCACTTAAAGTCCAATGTGGTACTTTAAGTGTGAGAGAAGCTACTATACAAGCTAATATACAAGAGATGTAGAGAAGTGTGTACTACCCTACACCTAACTGCTTGCGAAAATGCGCAAAGCTCTCTGAGGGAAGTCCTTTTGTAAGTAGATCAGCAGGATTTTCTGTGGTGTGAACTTTGACAAGCTGAAGTTGCTTATCCTCGAGTTTTTCCCTGATGAAATGATACTTCACATCCACATGCTTTGTCTTTGAGTGATAAACTGGATTGCGAGCCAATTGTATAGCACTTTGACTATCACAATATAACACAGGCATCTCTTCTTTGATTCCCAAATCTGTTACTAGTCGATTAAGCCAAATTGATTCTTTGCATGCCTCTGATGCTGCAACATATTCAGCCTCTGTAGTAGACTGAGTAACACAATCTTGTAATCTAGAATGCCATGATACTGCTCCACCAGCCAATGTAAAGACATACCCTGACATAGACCTTCGGTTGTCTAAGTCACCTGCATAATCTGAGTCTGTAAAACCCTTTACACTTAGCTCCTAACTCCCATAGCATATGCGCATACTCTTTGTAGCTTTCAGGTATCTCAATATTCCTTTCACTGCCTCCCAATGTTTCTTGCCTGGGTTTGACATGTATCAACTTACTACTCCCACTGCAAATGCAATGTCTGGGCGAGTAGCAATCATTGCATACATCAAACTACCCACTGCAGACGCATATGGAATCTTATCCATTTCAGCCTGTTCTTCCTCAGACCCAGGACAATCTTGTTTGCTAAGTTTCACATATGGTGGCAATGGAACACCCAATGCCTTTCCCTTCTCCATATTGAAATGTTACAAAACCTTGTCAATATACTCTGTTTGAGATAACCAAATCAACTTCTTTGATCTGTCTCTCTCAATGCGCATACCAAGTATATGACTTGCCTCACCCATGTCTTTCATGTCAAACGATTTTGCCATCTTTGACTTCAAAGCTGAAATTTCTTCCAAGTGCTTGCCAGCAATCAACATGTCATCCACATACAAAATAAGGATCAGCCAACTACCATCCTTAGCCTTCTTTGTATATAGACAGTGATCGAACTCACTACGTTTGTAGCCTTGAGAAAGCATAAACTTGTGGAATTTATGGTACCATGCCCTCGGTGATTGTTTTAAGCCATAAAGACTCTTTAACAACTGGCATACCCAATCTTCCTTGCCTTTCTCAACAAACCCTTCTGGCTGCTGCATGTAAATTTCCACATCTAAATCACCATCCAAGAACGCTGTCTTGACATACATTTGGTGCAACACCAAATCTAATATGGCAACCAATGCAAGAAAGCATCTCAATGTAGTCATCTTGACCACCGGAGAGAAGACTTCATCAAAGTCAATGCCTTGTTCTTGCTTAAAGCACTTGGCAACAAGCCTTGCTTTGTACTTTGGCTGACTATCATGAGTGGTGATCTTATACCTGTAAACCCATTTACAAGGTAGAGCCTTTTTGCCCTATGGTAATTTAACTAGCTTCCATGTCTGGTTTTTATGCAGAGCTGTCATCTCTGACTGCATGGCCAATTGCCAATTCTCAGAGTCCTTCATTTTCACTGCTTCCTTGTAACATGAAGGCTCATTGCAATCAGTCAACATGACATAGTTCATAGATGGAACAAACCTATCAGGAGGTCGCGTGATACGTCTAGATCTATGCACAATAGGTGGCTCAGGCTCAGCCACGACCTGTGGTTCCACTCTATCCTGTCCTTGCTCCTCTTGAGCCCTGACATTTTGTCTTGCACGTGCAGGTCCATCTTCTTGGAAGACAACTCTTCTAATCTCCTCAACCCTCTCTGGTTTAGAATGATATTTGGCTTCATTAAAGTGAACATCATTGCTGCGGATAACCTTTCTAGATTCGGGATCCCAAAGTTTGTACCCCATCTCACCAGAATTACCATAGCCTAGAAAGATGCACTTTCTACTCTTTGGCTCGAGTTTGTTCCTAAATTCCTTTGCAACGTGAGTATATGCCTCATAGCCAAAGACTCTGAGATGCTTGTATGAGGGCACCTTGCTTGACCATACCATCTCTGCCACTAAATCCTTCTGCAAAATCTTGCTAGGATATCTATTTATAAGATGAATAGCTGTTGATACAGCTTCAGCCCAAAACCCATTTGCCAGCTGTGCATTAGACAACATACTTCTGACCTTCTCTTGTATGGTCCTATTCATCCTCTCAGCAACACCATTTTGAGGAGGATTGTAAGGATCAGTAAGTTCACGTTTTATACCTTTTGACTCACAAAATTCCTGAAAGGCCTTTGAAAAATACTCTCCACCATTGTCAGTGCGTAATCATTTAAGCTTCTTGATACTCCGATTCTCCACAAGTGTCACAAACGTTTTGAAAACACTAAACGCTTCATCCTTGTGCTTGAGAAAGTAAACCCATACTTTCCTCGAGTAATCATCTATAAATGTCATAAAGTAAGAAGCTCCCCCTAGAGATAGGTTAGGCATAGGTCCACACAAATCACTATGAACAAGTGCCAACTGTGTATCTCTTCTACTGCTTCTATGCTTATGTGGCTGCTGTGTTTGCTTACCATACAGACAATGTTCATAGAATTCAAAATCATTAAATGACAAGCCAGGCAAATAACCAGAACGAGACAAGATTTCCATTCCCTTCTTGGACATATGTCCTAACCGGCTATGCCACAAAGAAACGTTCGGCTGCTCGGTTACATTGATTACATTTTTAGAGACATTTGATACATAAATCATGTAAAGTCCTCCAGACTTTACTCCATGTGCTACTGTCATAGAACCCTTGGATATCTTCCACATGTTCTGTCCAAAAGTGGTGACGTAGCCAGCATCATCAAGTAAACCTGTGTTGATCAACCTCTTTGTAATTGCGGGAACAAGTCTCACATTCTTTAGCGTGAAAGAAGAGCCATTCTGAAACTTCAATTGAACATCTCCAACACCTAAGATCTCACATGTCTACTCATTGCCTAGCCGAACATGATCTTTAGTGGTCACATAAGAGGTAAACCACTCCTTGTTTGGAGACACATGAAGTGATGCCCCTGAGTCTATAATCCAGTCACTCAGTGCATTTCCATCAGATGTTGTAAAAAGAGCTGAGTCCATTGTATTCTTCAAGAAGTAGATGTCTCCTGACACTAGACTATCATCCTCTGCAACAGTGTTTGTCACATTTATTTCTTGAATCTTCATTGAGGACTTGTTCTTCTCACCATGGTCTTCAGCTTTCTCTTTGCCTTTTTCTGCTTTCCATTCTCTGCAGTCTCTTTTCATGTGACCTTCTTGCCACAATGGTAGCATTCTATGTCACTCTTGCCTTTAGCACTGCGAGACTTGCTACAAGACTGATTCCTCTTTCCACCTTTGTACTTTTCTTTGGTCCTTCCCCTGACAACTAAGGCTGTTCCTTTACCTTTCTCCATTGTTTTTCTACTGGTTTCTTCAGTAAGCAGACTTCCTTCTACACCTGCTATGTTCAAACCATCTGGAGGTGCATAATTACTCAAAGCTGTGCGAAAAGTGTCCCAACTTTCCGGCAATGTGATCAACAGGAACATAGCTCTAACAGGTTCATCAAACTTGACACCTTGAGCTGACAACTGACTGTAGATGGTGTTGAATTCATTCAGATGATTGGACATAGGTGTCCCTTGTTTCATCTTCAAGTCAACAAGCTTCTTAAGCCAGTATACCTGTGAAGCTGCACTCTGTTTCTCATAAAGATCACTGAGCTTTAACCATGCTTGATAAGCCGACATCTCGTCTGCTATATTGAAGTAAACGCTTTCTGCCAAAGTCAACATAATGGTAGAAAGTGCCAATTCATCCATTTCGCTCCATTCATCTTCGTCCATATCTTCTGGTTTATCCCCTTGAGCTTTATAGGTTTTATCTGTTTCTTTTGTACCAACACGTGCCAAATCTGCTTCTTCCACAATGGGAAATTGGTTCCATCCAGCTTCTTGATATTGTAAAGAGCAGTGTCCTGTGATCCAGCCATAGCTACGCTTCACAGTAGTTTACTTTCCTGGGAAAAATTCGGCAGAGTTTCCCTTGTAAACTGACCTCTGAACCAATATCAACCTGTCAAATGAACCAAGAAAGCTTCAAATTCTGCAAAAATTTCGGCAGAGTCTCCTTTGTGAAATGGCTCTGGTGTACTCAAAAACAGACCAAAAATAGCTCAAAAAACCACTGTCTCTCTAACACTGTAAGCTGTGGGTAAACCTGTCCTGCACCTGTACTTTCTCTCACTGTCCTGTCACTGTCTTGTAAGCATAGACTGCGACAATGCCTCAACGGCAGTAAAGCAAAGATGCAATCCGAGCTGTCTAACTCACAGCAATACATCCTAGCTGCCTATCTAAGGGTGCTCGAGGGATCGCTCCAAGACCTGTATCACCGAAAGGATCTCAACATTAGAGAATCCCCCAGCTCAATAAAACCTCACTCGACCCTCAACAAAGGCTGCAGTAAATCTGACAGTACATAGACTTCCCACAAAGTCATACATCCACAAATTTCCCACTATGTTGTAACCGCTGCGGCAGTTGTTTGCTGCGTGACTCACAACTAGCAAACCCTCAACAGACATACATCATCTCTGACAATATATCCCATGTGGAAGTACCTGCAATGTCAGGATGAAATCTGGAATATCAAGCAGCAAACACAAGCTACCTGATGAACTAGTGGATGTCGCCTACAGTCTGTGTGTAGGTGCGCCCGTGTCGTATGTGACACGCCTCCAAGAACTGTGAGCCGTCCTTCGTTGTGTAGACAGCCACAAATCAGCACTCTGGAAGTGCAGATATCCTCAGCACTTGCAGTCGTAGGCCAAAACCCCAAATTTGCAGAGTCGGATCTGCAACCGCCGAGACCAAGTAGTCGAAAATGGCCTACGCAGAACTCTGTCGAAGCCGAACGGTGGTCGAGATGACCTCAAAATGAAATTCTGAGAACACCAAGCCTTTCGGGCCGTCCCACAGGATTTGGGGCCATGTCTTCGGCTATCGAATCTCACCCCAATCTGAGCAAGTGACTCTAGCTTCCTGCAGTGCTGCCCCGAGCCTCGATCTGAGCTCTGATACCAGTTGAAGGAGTACGAGCGGAAGTGCGACGCGAGAGAGAGTGCGAGAAGAAGAGCACGGCGATATGGTGAACTCGCTCTACTGTAATGTGTAGAGCATAGTGAGTTCTTATTAGGTTTTTACAAAAGAATATGTGTACATACCTGGCGGCCCGCCCACTTACTTGGGCGACCACATTGGGCTTTATACCCCAACAGCTAGAACTCCTCATCCAAGCACCACCTTTGGGAGTAAGGGTCTCTATGTATGAGAAGATTCTCTTATGCTCCCTTGCACCTAAAGGTGTCTCTTTCAAACTCAATATGGTACCCTCAAGCTTTGCAATCTTACAATCCTTTCTTCCACATGTTGCTAAAGAGTTTGTGCTTCTTTCTCCACATGAATGATCCTCTATTGCAGACTAGAGTTTTTTTGAATGATAACTTGGTGTTGATGCATCCACCATTGCACACTATGAACTCTGATAGTGGACAACCACTTGTAGTAGCCAAGAAGACCATGCTTCCCTCTACCTACATATTGCAAGAAGGTAGGGAGACTATTGAATGTTGGATACACATTGACAAAAGGGTCATTGGGGAAGAGGAAACCATTCACCCAAAGGCCCTCATCTGTGTGATCTGCACTGCCATGTTGTGTTCTATTTTGACAACCAGATATGTACGCGTTTTGTTTTTGACCGTGTGATGATCGTGCTATAGATGGGAGATTTGTATTGTCATTTGTATCCATATCATGGAGAGATGGGGTTGTATAGAATAGAATGAAGAAGGTAGAGAGGGGCCAAGGCAGAGATTATGGGTTCTATATTATGGGCTGCAAAGACCATTGTGTGCTATCAGTTCTAATAGATGACAATCTCTTACACTATCCAAAAAGACTGTGCTCCCCTCTATCTACATATTGTAAGAATGAAGCAAGGATATTGAATGTTGGATACACATTGATGGTTGGATCATTAGGGTAGAGGTAACCATGCACCCAAAGGACCACATTGGTGTGACCTGCACCACGACATTGTTGTGCAGTTTGCAAGTAATGACACTGTTGGGCGCATTTCTGACACCCCGTTTTTTGTAAATTTTTACATATGGACATGAAGCCCGATGTCAAAAGGGCGTGTGGGCTTTCTTTTTGTGGGTTTTTTAGTTTGCTTTAGCAAGCACATGTACATGCACAGCAAGTCGCTAGTCTAGTGACAGCTGTCGGGCTACTGTAAGTGCCCGTGAGTGAGTTTTTTGAAATGAGCCTTGTATATAACTTAAACTCATGTACAAACTAAAAAAAGTTCAGCCAAAGATCAGAAATTTGCAGGTTTTAGCTCGTTCTATCTCCTTGGTGCTCTTGGATACAGTTTTTTGCCCCGACTAGCCTTCTCTACATGTAGTCGTGCTGGGACAGCTCTCTGTTCGCGTCAATTTTGCTCATGGGGGCGTATGGAATCAATTTTAGTCATCTTCAACTTTCTCGCCAGTCATTTTTCAAGATTTCTCTCAAGCTTTAAAGTGCCCCAATTGGAGTTGTGCTCATCAGGTTACGACTAGTTCTCTGCAGGGTTATGGCTATGGCAGCCTAGTGGCAAATTGTGTGTAGACAGATTCAGAGGGCATGTATCTATGAATTGTGGAATTGATGTTGAAGTTGTGGGTTTGTGATTTTTGATTGTGAAAGGAGAGTCTCTTGTCTTCATATGCATTGGTCAGCGTGTGTTGTAAATCCGTGCTTTGACAGGGTTTTGCTCCTATGTGACATAGTCTCTTGGGTGGGCGACGGCTAGTAAATTCCCAAGGGTCTACTCCTATTGGACTTGCGGCGTTTCAGAAGGATTTGGCAAAGCTTTTTGCGTCTTGTAGTTCTCTTTCAACGCTCTTGGGTGACATCACTATAGAGGTGTTCCAGTTTGCTTGTTTCCCAACAACGCTTTGAGGGTGCAAAGTCCTTTTGCAACCAAACATCTAGAGAATCCATTTTTGAACTTGACGATCTTGTTGTGGATGGGAGGTTTGTAATGTATCCTAGCTCCATGGCAAGGGGAATAAAGCTGTCCTCAAGCAATAGTAAAGAGTTGCAACATAGGCACAAAGAGGTAAGCTATGGAGTGAAGAGCTATGGGATGGAGAGTTGCAGGAGAGCTACAAAGTGGAGAGGAGAGATATGGAGTGGAGAGCTTTGGGATGGAGAGATGCAGGAGAGGTATGGAGTAGAGAGCTATAGGATGGAGAGCCGCATCAGAGCTATGGAGTGGAGAAGAGGGCTATGGAGTGGAGAGCTGCAGGAAAGCTATGGAGTGGAGAGGACAGCTATGAAGTGGAGAGCTTTGGGATGGAGAGTTGCAGGAGAGATATGGAGTGGAGAAGAGGGCTATGAAGTGGAGAGCTATGGGGGGAGAGCTGCAACAAAGCTATGGAGTGGACCTGCAAAACAAGAAGAGGGAAGAGTGTATGTTGAAAAGTAAGAGAGAGAAGAGAGAGGGAGAGGAGTGAGAGAGAGGGGAGTGATTTTGGAGGGAAATAAAAAAGGTCGGAAGTTTGATATTTAGCAGGTCTAGCAGTGAAATTTTGAGAGAGAAAATTGATTTTTGGGTAAACATATAGGTTGGGGAGAATTTTTAAGTAAAAGTGAGGTTTTTTTTATTTTTTTGAAAAAATCATTTTTTTGGGCCTAAGGCTATGGACACCCTTGATGATGTGGCAAAAAAGGGGGGGGAGGGTAGTTATTGTCATAAGGACCACCACTCTTTTGGGTAGAGAGATAATGTACCTATCCTCCCTCCCTAGCCTCTATTTCAACCTACAAAAAGCCTATGACATCCTTAAAAAAAGCCTATGAGGATACCCTCATTCAATGGCCTTGTCTCTTAAATCATACACATTTTATCCTTAAAAAAAACCTATGAGGATACCCTCATTCAATGGCCTTGTCTCTTAATCCCTTAAAATTAGGGATCCTTACAAGGACCTTTTGGGGTTCATATTTTTCCTAATGATGTCGTAGTACCTTGTCTTCATGCCGAAGGATAGCTTCGGATTTTAGCACCTCTACTTGGTCTTCAATTTCGGTAGGGTCTTCAATAATTGGTTCACTTGGTGGCTCTCCTTTGTACAGCTTAAGTAGGCTCACATTAAAAGCATTGTGTATAACCCAATGGTTGGGCAACTTGAGTTGGTAAGCCGCCTCATTGATAGGCTTCAAAATTGACCATAATATCTTTTTGCTAGCTTAGCATAATACTTTTGATGGCGCGTAGGATATTTGCCCATTGTTTACCTTAATTGAGCCTTAAGAAACTTAAGTAAGACCCAATCATTTTCTTTGAATGTTAAGGCCCTTCTGTGCTTGTCAGCAGCAGCTTTTTTTCTTTTGTCATAATAACTAATATCTAATTCTCCTAAATGATTTTCTCATGTTAAACTGATCATTTAATATGGGGAAGTGCTAGGGGAGAAAAAGCTAGAATATTGGTTAAACTGGGAGATTGGCCACAGTAGGGATCCAAAGGAGGTAAAATAGGGATCCAAAGGGGGGGCCATCTACAAAAGAGCTATGTGCAAAAATGGGCTTAAACGACCCTAAGGTTCAGCTCATTAAGAATTCCAAAATGCTAAGGTTCCAAAATTCAAAGGTTGTGTCCAGAGGTCAAAACCTTAGGAAAATTGGATGCTTTGTGTGTGTACCAAAAGTCTTCACAACTCCTAGAAAGGAGGGGGCGAGCCTTGCAAGTAGGGGATGAGAGAGAAACTCTCTCTCTCTCTCTCTCTCTCTCTCTCTCACACACACACACACACACACACACACAAGCCTCCTTTACATAAAGGGAATGAGGGACACATGTCAACTCCCTAGCCTAGATGCCCATAAGGTGTACTCAAATCCTATTGGATGGCCATGGAGGTGGACCAATGAGAATTAGGCTAGAGTAACTCTATTTTAATCAATTTTTAAAAACTTAATAAAATAACCAATAAGAATTAATCTCTCTAGAAGACTATTGGACAATCTCCCAAGGGGTCCAATGAGCATTGAATAGCCCAATGGCTTGCCTGATTCCTATCAGCCAGGAGACAAAGGGGTCCAATGAGAGTTTAGTTGCATTAATTAATTACCTAAAGCTCTCACAAAAGGGGAAAGAGGGACATATATTAGAAGGCTATCACTTATGCTACTTAACTTTCATTGGCTAAGCTGGGAGAGGTCCAATGAGGTGCTAGCAAGAGCAAATAGTAAGAGGGGTCGACCAAGAGAGACAGGGGACTGAATTTTACAAGGAATTATTGCATACAGACTCTCACTAACTCATGTGTAAAGCAAGAATACTCTCTCTCTCCTTCTCAAGATTTAATGGAAAGCTTATTACCTACTCCAAGCTTGTGAGAAGGGAGGCCTACACCAACAACTCTTGGCTTTGTGATGCAAATCCAACCAAGAGCCAAGCTTCACTGCATGCTCATCTCCTCTACCATGCTAATTACTAAGCTAAGCTATGCCAATATGAGTGATTATGTGAGGAGATGTACATATTTCTCGTAAGACTATTCCTTCCTCTCAATCTACTCTCATACCCCTCTAGATCTCACCATGTTCAAAGGTATGTGAGGTCTTGGTTCTGAGACCGTGAGGGAATTGATGTTGTGTTTTATAAGTGTTTTGCTCAGTGCTTGAAACTTCCATTTTCATTGCACTAGCTAGTATTGAAGGAACACAAAGAATTGTACTGTAAAATGTCTCTCTTGATGGGAGAAACCTATAATACAAAGCCTTTTGGAGGGGGGGGCGGTTCCATGTAAATCCGGCCCTCAATTGTTGTCAATACCTTAATTTCTCTCTATTTTGAAGTATTGTTCATGCTATCTAACTAGGTGTTATACTTTTTGTTGCTCTCTCCACCCAAGCACTCTCATATTCTCAGTAGGAATCTATTATAATGAAATGCTCACTATGTTCATGCTATTTTCCGCTACAGACAAGTTACTAGGCCATTAAATGTTACTTTGGTATCATAGCACAAGGTTTCTCTTTTCTTGCTCAAGAAGGGAGGTCCTCAAGCTAGCTATAAATGGTGGGTACTATTAATTGCATTTGAGTAAGTAGAATAGGGATTTTTCAGCCTTGCAGTGTGACTGCCTTTGTGTAGATAGCGGGGCATCACCGGAGCTATGGTCTTAATAGTGGAGTCCTACGGGGCTTGCCTATGGCTTTAACCACTATTGAGCTATTAGACGCTTGATAGGAGCCGGTTCTGTTTTGGTGTTGAACGACCTCTCTTCTATTCCTTACAATTAATGGTATTCGAGCCACGTGTACAGTAGCTTGAGTGCTTTTTCTAAAGGGGTAAAGAGAAGTAGCAACTAGGGCTTGAATTGCCAAAGTACACCTAAAAGTTGTTAGAATGCCTGACAATAGTAGAGAGAGTGAAATTAATGTTGATAATGTTGGGTTAAAGGCCCGTGTGCCCGGCTGCCCGTTGTTCAGCCGCCCATGTACAGCCATTCATTTACTCATTCATAATAACTATACTCACAACTACACATTGTAGTGTGAGTACCGCCCCGCCACACACTGTGTCTATCTCCTTCTTCGTGCTGGCTCTCTGTGTGTGTGCTCTCCGATCCCAACAAGTGGTATCAGAGCTTGGTAGTGAGAGCATTGAGAGCTTCATCATCATTGTTGAGTGTGTTGAAAATTGCTGCTGTTTCATTGCCGTTTTTCGGTTTCGCGCACGCGCGCATTTCTAAAGAGCAGAAGGTTTTTCTGAGCTTGGCATTGGAAGGTTCAGCACTCTGCGAGTATTTTCATAAGGTGTCCTGGGGTTTAACCCCCCTTTCGGAGCCATTCGTGCCATTAGAAATCCCATCCGAGCTACAGACTAGGAGCTGCGTTTTTCAGCTCTCTTTGGTAGTTTTCTACTACCAGAGCTTCCATAGCCATTACAGGTGCCATTGTTGTAGTGTCTTCCACTTACGTGCGCCCACAGCTCATTTGAGAGTGTGTAGCCTCTTCTTGGAGTGGCCTCATACACACAGATAGAGTGGGAGTTTTGGCGACATTGTCTTCTTCGACTACAGGTACAGGTACAGGTGCAGGTACAGGTACAGGTACAGGTACGGGTACAGGTTACAGGTTACAGGGAGCTTTGGATACAGGTCTCTTCTGTGGTTACAAAACATGTATTTTGACTGTGGGACAACCATGTATATGGTTGTGGTTTGAGTGGGAGCTTCTACTCTTCTGGGCAGTCTGTTTATGCGTGTTCTTGAGCTACAGGTTTACATCATCTATGTATGTTGATGGATGTGGATATGGCAGTTTGACAAACACTCTTTATGCATGATATTGTGGAGATTTGGTTCACTTATACATAGAGCGGGTTTGCTCTTGCTTGCAGTGTTGCGGCTTGAGTACGGATAGGTACTTGGTTGACAGTAGAGATTGGACTTCGTTGAGCTTGTGCATTGGTTATATGCTCACTTGCATCCATTTATGCTCACGGATTTGTGTAAGCTTGGTCAGCTTATGTCTCTATTGTGGTTATTCAGACATGGAGTATGTTTATGCCTCTATGACAGCTCATTGTTGATGCATTTTGTGGCACGGTTTGCCTAAGCCGGTTGAGTTACATGTGTCACGGGTTTATGCATTTGTTTGTGGATTTCTACGTACGTTTTTTGACCATATTATGGGCTGATTTATACTCTATGCGTTTGCTCTTTGATTGAGCAGCAGGTGTTGTCAGATTCGCAACACTACTTTGTTGTGGCAGTTTGTTGGTTGGTTACAGGTTTCTCATTGTTGCATTCTTGTTGTAATGGGCACTAAAGAGGACACAGTTTTCAATATTGAGAAATTGGATGGTGCTAATTTCTCATATTGGAAAGATCAGATTTGGGATGTCTTGGTGCAGAAGAAACAGATTCGACCTCTAAAGTTGCAGGGAGTTAAGCCAGAGAACATGGAGAGGGATGATTGGGAGGAGTTGGATGAGATGTGCAGGTCTACCATTAGGCTTTCCCTTTCAAAGTCTGTTTATTACAATGTGAAAGATGCACAGGGTGGAGCTTATGAGCTATGGCAGCGGATTTGCGATATGTATGATAAGCATTCGGCTGCTTCTATGGTGTATTGGATTAAAAAGCTTATTGATTTGCAAATGGAGGAAGGTGCTTCCATGAATGCGCATTTGAATGAGTTCAATACAATTTTCAGCCAACTTGCTACGCAGGAAATTACGTTTAAGGACAATGTAAAAGCTATGTTTTTACTTGTCACGTTGCCTGAGTCATGGGACACATTTAGGACAGCCATAAGTAACTGGGTTCCTGCGGATGAGTTGACACGTACTAATGTGGAGTCTAGTCTTCTCACGGAAGAGATTAATCGAAAGAATAATGCAGGTAGTAAGTCTTCTAGTGCAATGGTTGTCAGAGGCATGACTATGGACAAGTATAAGTCCAACAGGGGTAAATCTAGAAGCAAGTCCCGTGCAGGCACAAGTAAAAAGGATGTGGAATGTTTTCATTGTGGTAGAAAAGGCCATTTCAAAAAGGATTGCTACAAGTGGAAAAGGGAAAATGGAGATGGTAAGAAGAAAGACCATGATGCTAAGGACAAGCCTAAATCCAATGTCAAGATTGAGGAGTTAAATGCAACACAGGGAGAGTGTAGCTCTCAAGATGACCATGTATGTGCTCCGACTAGTGCTACTAGTGAAGAGCTTGGTGATGTGTTGCTTGCATCCTATTTTGATGACGCTTTTCTTCTCACTCATGAGCGTAGTATGCCTATGGATTGGGTCATTGACAGTGGTGCTTCTTTTCACGTTACGCCTCATAGGTCATGGTTTCATGACTATGATGCTTCGAGCACAGGTACTGTCAGGATTGCCGATGGGCGTTCTATGCAGATTCATGGCATTGAGGATATTCATTTGGCTATGCCAAACTCTACTACGTTTGTCTTGCAGCGTGTGCGTCATGTGCCGGCTCTTGCAAAAAGCTTGATTAGTGTGGGTCAGTTGGATTCACTTCGTTTCAATGTATCTTTTGGTGATGAAGGTTGGAAGATCACTAAGGGCAGCCTTGTTTTGGTTAAAGGTGCTAAGAGGAATACGTTGTATTCCCTTTGTGTAGCTAGTGTGGCTGATCACATTGTGGGGATCACTGAGCAACCTCCTGCTTCTTTATGGCATCAGCGTTTGGGGCATATGTCACTAAAAGGTTTAAAGTTGTTGGCACGTGCGGATTACATTCCCGTTTCAGATTTTGGTGGTTTTGAGTTTTGTGAGCATTGCCTTTATGGTCGACATGCTCGGTCTTCTCATAAGAAAAGTGTTCCACACAGATCTTTGGAAAAGCTAGCTTTGGTGCATAGTGATGTATGTGGGCCGATGCCCAATGCTTCTCTTGGAGGTGCTATGTACTTTGTTACGTTCATTGATGATGCTAGCAGGAAGGTATGGGCATACCCCATTCGTAAGAAGGATATGGTGTTTGATATATTTAAGCAATGGTTGGCTCTTGTTGAGAACCAATCAGGTTGTAAGTTGAAGTACTTACGTACGGACAATGGGGGTGAATTTATGTCTCATGCTTTCACAACATTATGTGTTGAGAAGGGTATACGGCGCGAGCTTAGTGCTCCCTATACACCTCCTCAAAATGGTGTGGCAGAGCGCATGAACAGGACTATACAGGAAAAAGTCCGTAGTATGCTTTCTATGGCTGGTTTGTCAAATGGATTTTGGGCTGAAGCTGTTGCCACTTCTGTGCATTTGATAAATCGTTCACCTAGTGTTCCTTTGGGCTTCAAAGTGCCTGAAGAGGTATGGACAGGTTTGCCACCTTCGTATGGTCACCTTCGTGTTTTTGGCTGTGAAGCTTATGTACATGTAACTAAGGCAAAACGCAGCAAATTGGATCCAAAGAGCAAGAGATGTATCTTCTTGGGTTATGGTAGCTCTGGTGAGATGGGTTATCGATTGTGGGATCCTATTGACAAGAAGATTGTTCGCAGCCATGATGTTGTTTTTCATGGGGACTCTATGTATAGAGCATCACCACGAACTGTTGAGGTTCGGCGTGTGATATTTGAGGAGGATGGTAATCGGTATGATGGTCCCATGGCTGCTCGTGGGCAGCCCATTGACCCTCAAGTGGGAGATCAGCCCTTGTTGGGAGATCATGTAGATGTGGGACAGCCAGATGCACCTCCTGCACAGTCTTTGAGGCGTTCAGAGCGGCGTGCAAGACAGCCTCAGCGTTTTGTGCCTTCTATGGATTATGTATTGTTGACTGATTGCGGGGAGCCATCATGTTATGATGAGGCCATGTCTAGTGTTGACAAGCTCAAGTGGGAGCAGGCTATGCAGTCAAAGATGGATTCGTTGATCCAAAATGAAACGTGGGAGCTTACTCCTTTGCCAAAGGGTAAGAAGGCACTACCATGCAAGTGGGTTTACAAGATAAAATTGTGTTCAATGGATGCAAAGCCTAGGTACAAAGCAAGGCTTGTGGCTAAAGGATTCAAGCAACAGAAGGGCATTGATTTTGATGAGATCTTCTCCCCAGTGGTGAAGATGTCTACTTTGCGTATGTTGTTTGCTTTGGTAGCTACAGAAGACATGGAGTTGAAGCCAATGGATGTAAAGACAGCTTTCTTACATCCGGACTTGCACGAGGATTTGTACATGGAGAAACCAAGTGGGTTTGTTATTCATGGTTCAAAGAAGATGGTATGCCGGCTTCTTAAGACCTTGTATGGGCTGAAGCAATCATCTCGTGAATGGTATCGTAAGTTTGATGCATTCATGAGTTCATTGGGCTATGTACGCAGTTATGAGGACCCATGCCTCTATACTCGCAAGGCTGCAGATGGTAGTCTTATTGTTTTGGATTTGTATGTGGATGACATGCTGATCGCAGGGAAGTGTATTTCTGATGTGGATGCCTTGAAACATAGGCTACATGAGACCTTTTCCATGAAGGATCTTGGGGATGCCAGTCATATTTTGGGTATGCGGATCACTCGTGATCGTTCTCGCAAGATGCTCTTTCTTAGTCAGAAAGAGTACATTGACAGGGTGCTTGAGCGTTTTCATATGGAAGGGGGGAAGGCCATTAGTACCCCGTTGCCTCCATATATAAAACTCAGCCATGATGACTGCCCTCAGACAGATTTGGAGACTACAGAGATGTCTCAGATTCCCTATGCGTCAGTTGTTGGTTCCTTGATGTATGCCATGGTGGCTACGCGTCCAGATCTTGCTCATGCAGTTGGTGTGGTTAGCAGGTACATGTCTAACCCGGGCAAGCGTCATTGGGATGCAGTGAGAGGTATTCTCAGATACTTGAGAGGGACTTCAGAGTTGTCCCTATGTTATGGTGAGAAGGATATGTATGTTTGCGGATATACAGATTCAGACTATGCAGGGTCACTGGACTCGAGGAAGTCTACTAGCGGCTATGTGTTCATAGTTGCAGGTGGACCGGTTTCGTGGGCATCACGTTTATAGCCATGCGTTGCTTTGAGCACTACAGAGGCTGAATATATGGCTGCCACTGAGGCTGCCAAGGAGGCCGTATGGCTCTCACGACTAGTGGGAGATCTTGGTATGGCTGGTGATGCTCCGATTCTACATTGTGATAGCCAGAGTGCCATAGTGCTGGCACGGAATCTTGTCTTCCATGCGAAGACAAAGCACATTGAGGTGAGGTATCACTTGATACGAGAGGTGCTAGAGGACAAGCGCATAGAGCTTGTCAAGGTACACACTGACAATAACCCTGCTGATCTACTCACGAAGTCGTTAGCCTCACAGCGGTTTGCACACTACAGATCGCTGATGGGTATGGCTTGACTTCTTTTGCTGTACTTTGGCCACTTTAAAGGCACACTGCCTTTAAGTGGGAGATTGTTGGGTTAAAGGCCCGTGTGCCCGGCTGCCCGTTGTTCAGCCGCCCATGTACAGCCATTCATTTACTCATTCATAATAACTATACTCACAATTACACATTGTAGTGTGAGTACCGCCCCGCCACACACTGTGTCTATCTCCTTCTTCGTGCTGGCTCTCTGTGTGTGTGCTCTCCGATCCCAACAGATAACTTTGATTTTGCTAATGAGTAGGCTACTAATGATGCCCCTATGCTTGTTAACTACCTTGTTTCTAGTCTTCAACAAGCCATGGGAAATCCATCCCTCCAAAATGAAGTGCAACGGTAGCTTCGTGCTCATGGGATTCTCCAAGCTCCCCACCATGACAAGAGAGTACCTAGGAAGCCTCCTGGTGAGACTTCCAAACAAGGCCTCTCTCAAATTTGGGAAGAAGAAGATGATCTATATGAAGGGCTCAGAAATTTGCTTCTTGATGACACATCTCCTTCTCAAAGGAGAACTCAAGAGCCCCCACCAAAGGAACGAGAAAGAAGTGAGTCTCCTGCCGCCTTGGTGGAGGTGGCTCCACAAAGACGGTGGGCTAAACGCTCTCCATCACCTCCAAAATGGAGAAGACCATCACACACTTCTCCACACTATAATACGAAGAGGGATGACAAAAAGCAAGAGAAGACCATCACACACTTCTCCACACTATAATACGAAGGTGGCTCCACAAAGACGGTGGGCTAAACGCTCTCCATCACCTCCAAAATGCAGAAGACCATCACACACTTCTCCACACTATAATACGAAGAGGGATGACAAAAAGCAAGAGAAGAAAAAGGCAAGAAAGAGGACACCCTCTTCTCCATCTTCTTCATCCTCTTCCTCTTATGAAAGTGATGGTGCAGAAAAAGAAGATCAAGGCAAGAAAAAGGCGAGAAAGAGGTCACCCTCTTCTCCATCTTCTTCAAATTCTTCGTCTTCTGAAGAAAGTGATGGTGCAACTTTTGAACCATAAAAAAGAAGAGGCCATAGGAAATCCTATGCCGCGTGGAAGAGGTTGTCCAAGCTCAAGAAGTTCAAAGAGGGAGGGAAGAGCATCTCTTTCCTTACCTACGATGGCACCTTTGGTGCTACGGACAAAGTCTTGGCCTTTATCCAACAATTCGATGCAGCGCTTGGAGATGAGGGCTTCACGGAGTCCTCTAAGCTACACCATGTAGCTATGCACTTTCAAAAGTCCGCCAGGCAATGGTGGTCTAGCCTAAGGGCCAATGGTGAAGCTCCACAAACATGGAAAGCTTTAAGAGCTTCCATTATGAAGCAGTTTTTGGCCCCAATGCCAAAGACAAAGTACTCACCGAATGGAAAATCTTGAAGCTCTCTCCCGACGAATCCATTCATAAATATGTAGACAAGTTTTGGGATTTACATCTCAAAGCCATTGTCTTCAAAAGGATGGATTTTAGAGAGAAAAAACAACAATTTTGTGCGGGCTTAACTAAATAAATGGTGGAGTATGTCAACTCCCAAAGGCCACGCACCATATTAGCAGTTATACACCATACTATGGTGGCTTCTCAAATCAATTTTCAAACAAGGGCTAAGAGAAATTCTAAGCCCATAGAAAACAAGGGTTCCAATGAGCCTAAGGGGAAGGAAAATGTCCAAAAGTCTCCTAAGGGTAATTCCAACAAAGCTAAGGAGAAGGGAGTTTACAAAGGCAAAAACAAACTCTCTCTTGATGATCTTGAGGGTTATCACAAGGATAACCGTTGTTTCAAGTGCGGCGAGCAAGGGCATGCGTACCGCGCTTGTCCCCAAAAGAACACCCGCCATGAGCCTCCTAGAGCTACCTTGGTTGAAATCCAAGAAGAGGAAGCTCACCACAAAGGATCTCCTCTATGCCATGCTTGGGGAAAGGTAAGAGAACATGATGCTTTTGTTCTCTTTGACCCTGGTTCTACTCACAATTTATATCCATAGAGTTGGCCACCAAGCTAGGCATCCAAGCTTACAAGATGGGAGATGTCCTACCCGCAGATGGTGCTTTCAAGGGGCAATAAGCTTCAGTAACTCCCTTAATTGGGAAATTGAGGCTCCATGTCCAAAGCTATGTGGACAAAGAGGACTTATTTATCTCTCCTCTCAAGCACGAGGATGTAATCCTAGGGGCACCATGGTTCGATCGCATGGCTGCCAATGTTAAAATACCCTGAAAGGCAAATCTACTTCAGGTTCAGGGAAAAAGATATGTACATAGATGCTAAGGAGTTGGGTAACACCATACCCATTGTACATACGCAAGCTTTCAATAAGTCATTAAAGAGATCTATTTCCGTGTACATGATTTTTGTTAAATATTCTCAAAATGAACCTAATGCTTTAGCAAAAGAAAATATACACACTC
Source organism: Adiantum capillus-veneris (assembly GCF_014529385.1). Lineage (NCBI taxonomy): Eukaryota > Viridiplantae > Streptophyta > Polypodiopsida > Polypodiales > Pteridaceae > Adiantum > Adiantum capillus-veneris. The sequence continues at coordinate 67,281,150 of NC_140940.1, read as the reverse complement.
ACAAGGAATTAGAGTTGTCCAATTTTCTCAAGGGATTTCAAGATGTCTTTATTGACAACATCCCTTGTGAGCTACCTCCTAAACGATGCAATGATGACCGTGCAATTGAACTTCTTCCAAGAATTTCACCGCCTAATAAACCTCCTTATAGAGTTTCTCAAGCTCAACAAGAGGAGATTATGTGGCAAGTGCATGAGTTATTTGAGAAGAGCATGGTTAGGCCTATCTCATCTCCATTTTGCTCACCTGTGCTATTAGTGTAAAACAAATACGGGATATATTGTATGTGTGTCGACTGTAGAGCACTAAATAGGATCACTATCAAGAATAGGTTTCCCATTCCACGGGTAGAAGAACTATTTGATAAGCTACAAGGGTCCACCTACTTCAGTAGAAATTACCTAAAAAGTGGCTATCTTCAAATAAGGATAGTTGATCAAGACATTGTAAAGACCGCATTTTGCACTACGTTTGGTCTTTACAAATATATTATCATGCAATGTAATAGGGATTTCTAGTGGGCTTAGTCCCTATTGACCTTTAGCTTAAGTATTATAAAGGGAGTTTACTAGTGTGATGATCCTAGGGAGGGTAACAGTGTTATATGACCCCCCAAAGTTACCAAATTAAAATGCTAAAAACGAACAAACTTAAAAATCAAAAGTGCCACAACGTAAAATCTTAAGCTGGAAGAGAAATACCAGTTTGATTTGGTACTTCACTCACATGGATCGCCTATGGTACTAGAGCCCTAGAGGTTCCCAGTGTGGGCACTTTTCCTTGAAAATAAAAAAAACCCAAGGCATACAAAATAAGCACAAGGGGTCAAAGAAAAGAGAATAAGTCAAGCCCTCGGACATGAAATACTTGGCTCTCGTCATTAAACAGCTTAATTGACCAAAGAAAATTGAGAAGCTTGCCCATGGTATTAATAGTTGACCTCTAGTGCCTTTCGATTGTTAAATTAGTGACCCTAGACTTGTTTAGTTTTTTACCTTTACAATTGTTTATGCGTTTGATTATATTATAGTTTAATGCTTATTGTTTACTGCTGACAAATTGTTTAATATTTTGTTACCAATCAGTTTGTGTGCCTACAACTGCATATGCTTTTTAATTGTATATGAGAATGGAGCTACTGTGTCAATTTTGGTTGATTTTGCACTGATTGAAAATGGCTAAGGACATTCAATCTCGGATGTCTTCCACCTCGACGAATGGGCTCCATCTCAATAGCTTCCTAGGACGGAATCTACATCAGGAAGGGGGGCATGTTAACCCTCACGAACACCCTATCACATTCAACGAACGCATATTATTTATTTGATTGATTCATGGATTGGGCTTGTCGGTCCAATAGGTGTGTAGGTGATCGCCGATGAGAGATGCACCACTTATCTTATTTTTACAATAGTTTTGCAACTACCGGCCACTGTGGACGCCCATGTGTGAATGGGTCAAACTCTTATAAAAGGTCCATTTGACCTAAAATTCCTCATTCTTGGAGGTGTAAGCTACGAAGTGCTCTTTCTCCATCTGTGTCTCCTTCTCTATTGGACGGGAAGCGACTCACACACCCATGAAGTGCATGCAAAAACTACCTAGATCAACATAATGTCAATCGAGGACACAGATGACACGATAGGCACACGAAGGAAATCTCTTAAGCTTGTCAGGCTGAGACCATCCTACACATACAACACTCTGGAAGGCCAACTATACCACAATCAAGAACCTCACTGCCCTCAACTACACCACCTAGCCACATACACACATACGGAAGGTAACTCACCTAATCATGCCAGATTCGTACGAAACTTAAGGAACACCATCCCCTCACTAGGATACACCTGTCCCTAAGCTTCTACACTCAAAACCCTCACTCTAAACCCATCTGCGGAAAACGCGTAGGATGACAGAGCAGAATTTTGAAAGTGCCCGTAACTGAAATTTATGAGTACCTATGCGTAGCTTATGTTGCCACGATTCTATAGACTACTAGCACGCAGAAAATAGACATCGTTTGATACACTTACGGCCACAAATAGCTCGTAGATGCGTCGGCATGTGCGCTTCGTCTCGCGTGGAATGCTTGGCGTTGTCACGTAGCTCTCCTCAAGCCTACAGCAATGGTGCAGTCGGATCTCCAATGTGTTGAGCAAGCCGGGCGTAGCAAGAGGATAAAGATCACACTCACTCTCTTTCTCTCTCACACACAGTAGACGGCAGCGCTAAAGTTTTGGTACCTTATATACTAAGGCTACCTTAGGTTTAAACCAAAAATGGGGTTGAAAGGGAAGGGTTAAATGGCTTTGTATTTACAATCTGGAAGTGCCATTGCACCCCGGCTTCTGAAACTAGAATAACTACTCGTTAGAAATGACGTTTATAGCCATAATCCGTAGCATTTCATAACTCGCAAAAGATACGACATTGGTACGAAACTTGAGTTATGTTGTGTTGTTGACCCAGCGGTCAACATTCCCCCCTTCCGCATTCATGTCGTCCCCGACATGACCTGATTGTCGATGGCGATGTGGTCTTTGCTGTCATTTTGTTGTTGTAAAGAAAGTGTAGACTATAGCCTTTGCAGTAGCTTGTCTTGTTCGTCCAATTCGATGTACATAGTCTTCACATGATTCAGGAAAATCATAATTGATGACGAACTTTATGTCTTTCACATCCACGCTCCGAGCTGCAGCATCTGTTTCTGTCATTATAGGTCTACTGCCTGATCTAAATTCAAAAAGAACCCAATGTCGTTTAACTTGACTCTTATCATCATGGATAGAGAAAGCTCCATCCATCACTTGCTCCAGCAAATCTGTCAATTCGGAGTTTTTGTGATTCTCAGAAACAACTTCTACAATCTGTAGAATTGAGTGATTGGCTTTTTGATCTTGTAAACCAATGACAACTTTGTAAGGATTTTGTAGAAATTGTATGGCTAAACCCTTAACTTCTTTAGGCCAAGTTGCACTCCAATGCAAAGTCTGTCTATCAGGCCGAATCCAAGACTTAATTATTCTAATTTGAGGTTCAAAACCCTGCCGAGCATTCGATGCGCATTATCAAGGACAAGCTTTTGAGATCCTCCAATTACCCTTATGTCTGCTCTTTGTCATTGAGGACTTCTTTGTTCTTGAGTTATGTTGTGTTGTTGACCCAGCGGTCAACACTTTGCTGTTGTTTTGGCTTCATCTGTTGCACTGCTTGTATCTTTGTCGAACCACAACAAGAACTATGATCCATTAGAGCGGACATCTATCATCATAACCATTCATCTTTTGAGATCCTCTGATTACTTTTATGTCTGCTCTTCTTCATTGGGGACTTCTTTATTCCTGTGCAATCATGTTGTTAGTGTTGTCTGTATCTTTGTCATTGTAGGCCATTCTTCGACTTTCCATTGAGGAGAAGTATGCTATGATCAAAAATTGGTGCTCCAATTCATTTGTCTATTGATTTGAGTAGCATTTCCTTATTGTTGATGTAGAAGGAATATGTACAAGAGGATGGTGATAGGTGTCTTTAGATTAGGGTCTAAAACCTGGATGACCAAAGGGAAAAAACCCGGTGGAAAAAAAATGCCTTTGGTATATGCTCTTATTGGAGTTGAGCAGTTGAACGTGAAGTACATGTTCATGAAAGGTGAGTGCTTGGGTGAAACACGGAAAGAGTGCCTGGGTGTAAAGACATACTTTGTGAAGTTACATCGTTTTCTTGTACCTTCTTCTCTTTGTAGTGCTCAGGCCTCTCGTCAGTCTTTTCTTCATGTGGATTATGGATTTTTTTATTTTTTCTTAATAATAAACAAAGAAAATCTTAAAACACTCAACAAAAGAAAAATCATCAAATAGAAATCTAAATGCTATGTACACTATACACATGTCCCTAGGGGCTCATATATGGATTTTGTCCCCATACTCCTCTGTAACACTACTATGACGGCATATACTCTAAATTTAGTCAAAAAATTATCACAATAAAACGCAAAAATTCAATGCATCTCACAAAACATTCCCTCTAATAGTCATAATGTTAGGTCCGCATTCAGAATGCCTCCCCCCTTCCTATTTGGAGTCATCCTTTACGACAGGGTATCGCAAAGCGTATGTGTTGTGCTTGGGCAATTAAAAGTTGTGCCTATGTAGGCCTTGTCATGTAGCCCTATTATGCATACACAGTCAATGCATGGACAAGATTTATGTTGTGCAAGATGTGGGTATAAGCACTTTTCTTATTGGCATTTGTTGGTGAGGCTTCCTATTCTAAGCAATGTAATGGTCTTTGAAGCTCCTGTATCGTTGCTTGATTGAAGCGACTTGCTCTCTTCTAACTGTACTGTAATCGTAGGAAGAATTGTAAGAATTCAAGCGACGATGCACTGACAGCAGTTTTGTTGTTCTTCTTTGGGACCCATTTCTTTGCGATTATTGGCTGTTTTGTTGTTGGCGCTCTTTTGGGAACCCATACTTGCCCGTGCTTCGTTTGTGTTTGAAGAGACTTCTTTGGGATCCACCTTTGTGTTGTGTGAGTCACCTGTGGTCTTTGCTTCAGCCCTAGTACGCTGGGTTGGGGATGGGATTTAGGCTTTGAAAGTTGATACTGTGGTTGTTTTGGAATCCAAATGAATTCCTGACTTTTTCGTGCTTGAATCATCTTCTTTGGAGCCCAAACCTGAGTTGTGAAAGTTTGCAATTTTGTGATATTCTTACCCGTTCGTGCACGCTTTTCTTGTTTTTGTTTTGGTGTTGGATCTTGTGATTTGTCATTAGAGATCTTTGTCTTCTTGATCTATATCTATTTTTGGCCGATCTCGCTTTTTGGTATCCAGATTTGTCGATCTTTTTGGCTTTGACTTTTTGTCTTGTTCTTTTGACCTGTCATGGTTGTTGCTGAAGGGGTTGGTGATAGTGATGGCCTGAGTTGATGATAGGGGATGTCATAAGATTCATCACTATCGCTACTATCCTCAGCAAGGTTGATTTCTTGTACTTTCCCTTGATTTTTTGGCTGGTAGTGGAAAGTTACTATCTATTTGCTCATGGGTGGTAGTTTCTTGGAGGACTTTTCTAGTGCATTGATTAGAGCATTGTTAGCTCGTTGCTCTGGTCGTATTCCTCCTAGCTGAGTCTTTGCATCCTTATTAGGAGCTCTGTATGAGGATGCTTGTGGTGGCTGTGTCTTCACCGATGACTTTGGAATCCACTTTTGATGCACTTTATTCATGTAGTGATGACATTGATTCCCTGGTCGTTCATTTTCTTGAAGTTCGAAGTGTTCTACAGAGTCATAGAACTCGTCGTCTTCTTCATCTTTTGATTCTCCACATTTTCTTTGTTTGCTCCTTATTTCGATAGCTTGTTGATGTCTGGATCTCTTCATTTTCCTAGATTACAGTCACTGCAGAATAAGGAACGATATCATAGCCATTTTCATCACAAAACTTTGTTGTGGGAGCATCCTCCACGGCGCACACGTCTAGAGTAGCCAAGATGTGTTCCCATCCAAAAGTCTCTAACTCTTCTTCAGGAAATGGTTCTGGGATATAGTCCATATCCTCTATAACCCGCTCTAGGATACATTCCTCATGTTTCAAGCTGCCACATTGTGAAGCTCCACACATCCACAGTTCTTTAGGCTTACCTAACCAAGCTGGAAGTTCTGATCCTGCTACTGTGGCAGAATCAAACTCCTCTACCGGTGTTCTCGTCACATCCCTATAGCTATGGTCCCTCAAGTTTATCTTTGTTATGGTTTCCATATGTCTCAGGTATATATGGTCATAACCCCAATCTTGGACCATTTTCAATTGTCGCATGAATGGTCTTCCCAGAATGATGTCATAGTTGTTTTTCTTGCCAAAGTCAACAACAGCAAAAGTGTGTTCATATTCAATGCCACAAGAAGTAACAAGTACTTTTTCTAGCAGCCCTAGGGGCTTTTCTTTGTGTCCGGCTGCAAGCTGCAGGGTCATTCGTGTGGATATCAAGGCAGGTTTTCCCCATTTTTTCCAAACCTCTTTGGTTGCAATGGCCACACCAGCTCCACTTTCAAGGATTGCAATGGTTTTACACCATTGAATTCCATAGGAAGGGTGGTGTTTCCATCTTCTCCCTCGTAATACTCGCCTACCTTGTTTAATGGCACTGGCCTAGTATTTAGTTGAGGCATTTCAAGCTCTTTGATGCCTTCCTCGATTTGAGTCATTGGGGTTTTTACACCAAATTTCTCTAGACATTTACCCACATTAGCCCACATGTTTGGTCTTATTCTGAGAAACTCGGCTAACATTATTGTACAGGTGACTGGGGTAGATAGAATATCTACTAGCCCCTTTGAATCGATGGCCTTGTTGGGAGACAATCTCTGTGATGGGACTGCAACCACATCTGACTTGGTCTCATACTCTCCCATGTAGGACGATAGTGTTCTTAGCGAATGGGGTTGACTATCCATAGATTGTACAGATTCTTTGTCACCCCAACATGATTGCACGTCTAGATTCATTTGAGATCCAGTTTTAAATTCCTCTATTGGTGGTAGAAACACTCCTCGTTCATCACCAGTCTTGTCTACTAGTCTTCTTAGGTCATCGGCTTCATTGGCCTCTCTAACTTGTTTCCACAATTCGTCAAGACCATCTATCTCTTTACAATCCTCAGGTATAGCTTGGTGAAATCCCTCGGAAGAGTTATCTGTGGTATTCAGTACTATCCTTGGTTCTAATGCTGGGTCTTTGAGGTTTGTTCTGTGCTTATGGCTAGAATCTGGCTCTTTTAGTTCCTGGTTTGGTGGGATTACTTGTGTAGGCATGACACGGATCACATCCTCAGGTTTTGCAACTGGTGGTTCTAGTAAAGCTTGGGCTGTTTGAATCATTTTCTGGCACATTTCAAACCTTTGCTTTTCTAGTTCCGCATAGGGATATGTCATCCACCTGTGTTCTTGGGTTTGGTTGTTTTTGAGCCTCACATCATAGGCTTTCAAGAGGGCATCTAATGTCTCATTAACCTTCTCCACCAACACAGATCCTCCTAAACTAGCACTTCTCGGTTTCTCATCCGTGGATGGTTCTTCTAGAGGTTTTACCATCTGTGTAAGAGAAGGTGCCTCCTTTTCCTCATGTTGTTTTATCTTCTCCTCAGCTTCGGTAAGCTTCTCAGCTAGGGATTTTTGCTCTCGTTCCCTGCGTGCTTTCATCCTAGTCTTTCCAGCTTTCCAACTATTTTGTTTGCTCTTGGTTTTCTGACTAGGTGCGTTTGTCTTTGGTCCATCATCTTTCTTTGGACTCATGTCACTCTCCGTGTTCTTTGTCTCTCGATTCTCATCAACTTTCTTTTGAGCTTGTGCTCTCGTAACTACTTGAACTGGTACAACATTTTTATTTTCTGAGCTACTAGGTAGCTGAACAATCCCTAATACATTTGTCTTGATTTTCCTGATTTGGTTTGGGTTTTTCAGGCAATTGGGGATCAAATGAGTGATGCCACACTCAAGACAATAGGCATTTACTTCAGTGATCTACGTATGAGGAAATTGTTTGACCAAGTGGTTGTCATGACTTTTGTGACAATCTGTCTCTGGTTGAGGAGATTCTTTTAGCATTTCCTCTTGGCTATAAGCAAGATTTGATCTAGATAAGCCGTTATTTGCAATGAATCGCAATGTCCTTTCGTCCATTTCATACCTTCTTTCTTTCGACTGAAACTCAGGAGGTGGAGGTTGTACCGGCCTCACCACTCCATGTGTTTCTCTCACATTTTGTTGCTCCGAAGGGTAGTACTCACTTTGGTTTCTATACCACATTGTAGCTGGTACTGGAGTTGGTTTATTTGATGCTTCCATCATTGGCATGTATCTCATGTCTATCAGCATTCTAGCACCTGGCAGCGGAGGTTGTTGTCTTAAAACTCCTACTGGTCCTGGCACATTCCCCGTAATGTATCTAGGTGGAGTAGGTGCTTCTGGAACAGGTCGTACATACCTCTCCCTAGCATTTTCCATGCTACAATAGCACTCTTCCCCCGTATGGTTCGTCCATTTTCTCTCAATTTCACACCATTTCGTCTCTCCCGAATTAGACCTTACAAGAGGAATCAACCTCTTGACCAAGTCGTCGATAAGCTTTTCTTGATCAATAGGTGCCGTTGGCTTGGCAATGGACTCACTTATTTGTGAAACACTGTGTTGAGAGGATGTGTCATCTCCTTGACTCTTTAAGTCATTTTCTTTGTATGCCTCACAGTTATCCACTAGATAAAGAGCTTCTTTGATCAACTCGTTTAGCGTCATCCTCCTTATCATCTGCAGATCCTTCTGAAGGCCTGCATGTCTCATTCCCTGGATAAAGATCGGCATCAGTCATGCTTGCATAGGTAATTCCTCTCTCGGACAGAGCTTAACATATCTCTTGAGCCGTAATGATGCTTTGCGTACTGATTCATCCTCTTTCTGTTTGAATCTATGGATTTGCGAGACTGTGTTGTGAGCAATGCCTTTTGGCGAGAATTCTTCAATAAACTCCTCAAACAGCTCATCTAGTGTCTCAAAATCCTATTTTTCCACTGAGTCGAACCATGTAGCTGCATCATCTTCTAGAGTCAATCCAAATCCCGCAAACTGTGTCGCAAAATCTAAAACTTCCTCTGCTCTAATCACTCTTCTAAAAGCCGTTACGTGATCTCTCGGATCTTTATCTCCGGAGTATTTTCTGTTTACCCATTTCTGGACTTGGGATGGTCTAACTCGTCGATTGTCTACAAGTCTAACCAGAGACTCTCCCAATCCTTCTTTCGTTATCGCTCTTCAAGGGAATCCTGGTGGCTCTCTTCTTGGAATTCCTATAGGAATTCTCGTGTTTGGCGGAGGCATTTGTGGTCCTTCATTGACCAAATGTCCACCTCTTTCTAGCACAGTCTGTGGATTTGTGCTTTCTACAACTCTGTATTCTCATCCATACTTGTCGACAACTATAGATCTCCATAGACAGTCGACTCCGTATGTGTAGACATATAAGAGCTTGTAATCCGTTATCTCTTCTAGGTATGGATCTGAGAACCTATAAAGATTGACCTCATTGTCGTCAATGTATCTATATAGTCCTTCACTCTCATGACCAATCATCCAAACTCTCTCAACAAGATGGATCTTTATCAATTGCAAGTTTGGAAGATCCATTGTGGGAGGACATTCCTCTATCGTCTGGATCTCCAAGCTTGTGTAAGCTGCATTTGAATCTAGGGTAGACATGATTTTTGGGCTTAAGAGCTTTTTCTTGGTTCAAGTAGACTTAGTCCACTGTGTTCAAGTGCTTTGGTTAAGGAAAAGTCGAAACTATGTCCAAAACCGCAACCGTTTCGTCACAATTCTCGCAAATTGTCGCTTTCAGACACCCCTAACTTGCGGATGAATTTTGAGGCCTCAAACGATGTTTTTTTCAAATTTGAACTAAACGCATGCCTACGGCAACCAAGTTCAAGTTTTGCTCTAAGATCTGTAGAGCCGCTCTCAGGCTACGTTTTGATATAAAAACTTTTCCGATCCGATACCGTTTGTGAAAGTTATGGCCAAAATAGTGAAATGCAGTTTAGACTGGTCAAAATGAGTCCAAATTCAATTTTAAAAGAAGATGTGGGATCTCTGTGACACTGTGAACACTTATGTATGGTCAAAATTACAGTTGGACCCTAAAACTGGCCTAGAGACATCCTACGCGTAGGATGTCTATATGCTCAGAATTTAACAAAATTTGGTCCAGAGACTCCCCTTAAGTCCAGCAACACAATGGTATGCTTAGAATTTCATTTGAACCTAAAAATGTCCTTGAGACATACTACTCGTAGGATGTCTTTTTTCTCAGAATGACTTGAAATTTTCACCCCAGCTTCTCCTTGATGTGCTGATCACAGTGGTGTGCTCATAGGTTGGTTTGGAGTCCTAAATCAAGCTCGAGACATCCTACGCGTAGAATGTCTAACTGCTCAGATTTTGTCCAAACTTGATCCCAAGATTCTCCTAGTGCTCAACAACCCAATGATATACTCAAAATTGAATTTGGATGCCAATATGTCAAGATTTTAGGCTGCAAGAGCTTCTAGTGCACTCCAAGAGTAGGATGTCTGACAATTCTTGTCTTTGCTTGATAAATAGGCCAAACAAGGTCCAAACTCACTTTTGAAAAAAGTTCTGGAATCCTTGAGAGACTTAGAACCTCCCTATATGGCCAAAGTAGAATTTTGACCACTTTATGACCCTGGAGACATCCTACGCGTAGGATGTCTTTTTGCTCTGTTTCAGCTCAAACTTGCATTGTAGCTTCCCCTTGATGTGCTAAACTCACAGCTATTTTTACTTTTTGATTCTGACACCTATAGGTTGGTCAAATGATCAAGAATCTGTTCCAAAAGCCTGATGTCCGTTCTGATGAATTCCTAAGTCAAATCAACTCCAAATTGGACCAAATTTGACTAGGAGGCTTTGCCTAAGGCTATACAACACCCTGCTATGTCCACAGTTTGAATTTGGCCTCTAAATCATGCCTTAGACATCCTATGCGTAGGATGTCTAACTGCTCAGAATTGCCCCAAATTTGAACCACAGACTCTCCTTAAGGTGCTGATCACTGTGGTATGCTCAGAGGTTGATTTGGAGTGCTAAATCATGGTGAAGACATCCTACGCATAGGATGTCTAAGTGCTTAGAATTTCCCCAAACTTGAGCCACAGCTTCCCCTTGATGTCAGCAACCCACTGGTATGCTTAGATTTGAGTTTGGATGTCAAAAGACCCCAAAACTAGCTATTTTTGCCTTTTTCAGTCAAAAATGCTAAAGTCTATTCAATCTTCACTTTCACTGACCCAAATGAGATGAAATTTATCACATGCATTCAATACAACATTTAGAACATGCCTTTGGAGTCATCCTATGGCTTGGTCTCAAAATTAGGCCTTGGACACAATTTGGGTAGGATGTCTGGCAATTCTCGTCTTTTGGCTTTGATCTGTCAAAATTTGGTCAAATTTTCACTTTCCAGGTGAAAATAGGGTAAAACCTACCTTCTAAACACACTGGTAACCTCAGATTTTCAAAAAAATGCCCAAATCACCCTGTAGACATCCTATGCGTAGGATGTCTACTGCTTATTTTTTCAGACTGAAGTGTCCCTGATGCTTCCTTATGCTCTCAGCAGGTGCAAGTATGCTTCACAATTGCAAAAACATGCAAAAATCACTCAATTTAAGCCTTTTCTGAAATTTTACGTTTTCTGACTCCGCCTTTTGGCTTTTGGTCAACAAAAATAGGAAAAAACACCCAAGTCAATATGTTACAAGGGTAAAACCTACCCTCTGAACCCACTGGTGCAATCAAAATTTTCAAATTTGGTCTCCAGAACCCCCTTGAGACATCCTACGCGTAGGATGTCTATGTTTTTAGAATTACAGGTTTCTTCACAGAATCCTTGCAAATGCTCTTTTATATGCACAGCATCAGTCAGCCATACAATAATATCCACAAAAGCTTGTTTAATGCATTTTTATCCTCAAAAGCACACTTTTCCGTGATTTCAAATGCAATCAAGCACTTTAGCAAATAATTCAGTGCTGAATAGCTCTAGATCAGAATCGGATCACTTACCTAAAGCTACTCCTACAAATCATATGGGGTTTTGCATCTATGAGTAGAAAAACGCTTCACTACCACACACAGACTAGTAAACGCTTTTATCACCTCACAAATCACTCGACCACCAACAACTACTCTAATCCACAGATCCTAACTAAACCTATCTAGTCGCAGACCCTCGGCAAGACACACACTTCCTGGCTATCCACTTGATCGCGGAATATCCTCTTCCGTATCCACTTAAGAAAAACGCTTTCTTTAGCCCAACCTAAATCAAGCAACCATCACACGAGTGTTAGTAGGAAACCTACTTAGGTCCTTGTGTCCCCGGCAGCGACGCCAATGTTGGACGGGAAGCGACTCACACACCCATGAAGTGCATGCAAACACTACCTAGATCAACATAATGTCAATCGAGGACACAAATGACACGATAGGCACACGGAGGAAATCTCTTTAGCTTGTTAGGCTGAGACCATCCTACACATACAACACTCTGGAAGGCCAATTATACCACAATCAAGAACCTCACTGCCCTCAACTACACCACCTAGCCACATACACACATACGGAAGGTAACTCACCTAATCATGCCAGATTTGTACAAAACTTAAGGAACACCATCCCCTCACTAGGATACACCTGTCCCTAAGCTTCTACACTCAAAACCCTCACTCTAAACCCATCTGTGGAAAACGCGTAGCATGACATAGTAGAATTTTGAAAGTGCCCGAAACTGAAATTTATGAGTACCTATGCGTAGCTTATGTCGCCACGATTCTATAGACTACTAGCACACAGAAAATAGACATCGTTTGATACACTTACGGCCACAAATAGCTCATAGATGCGTCGGCGTGTGCGCTTCATCTTGCGTGGAATGCTTGGCGTTGTCACGTAGCTCTCCTCAAGCCTACAGCAATGGTGCAGTCGGATCTCCAATGTGTTGAGCGAGCCGGGCGTAGCAAGAGGATAAAGCTCACGCTCACTCTCTTTCTCTCTCACACACAGTAGACGGCAGCGCTAAAGTTTTGATTATGATTAAAAGTGTTTTTTACAAAATGACCTAGGTACCTTATATACTAAGGCTACCTTAGGTTTAACCAAAAATGGGGTTGAAAGGGAAGGGTCAAATGGCTTTGTATTTACAATCTGGAAGTGCCATTCCACCCCAGCTTCTGAAACTAGAATAACTACTCACTACAAATGACGTTTATAGCCATAATCCGCAGCATTTCATAACTCGCAAAAGATACGACTTTGGTACGAAACTTGAGTTATGTTGTGTTGTTGACCCAACGGTCAACATTCTCCTTTGTGTGCTCACGTGTGTATGTTTGTGTGTGTATGCTAGAGAGAGAGAGAGAGAGAGAGAGAGAGAGTAATCGAGCATTACGGTGGCATCGATGGCGGCGAGGCGGTTGAGCGCGGCATCGACGGTGGCTCCATCTTCTTTGCAGCACAGGATCCTTCACGATGAAAGCATTGAGTGGTGAGTGGCACACCATCACTACAACACAACATGGAGATATCGACGCGCGTTTATCGACGAAATTAGCGGGCGTCGCTATATGCGTCGATATACGCATCTCAATGTACGTCGATATACGTGGAAAGGCTTTACTTCCCACACGTATATCGACGCCTATAGCGACGCATATATCGACGCGTATAGCGACGCAAAAAAAATTGGGAGAAAAAAGCGAAACCCGCGAGCAGCAGGGGCCATTTTCGCCTGCGCTCTGCTCAAATCTTGGCCTCCACCTGCTGCGCAGGTATTATGCCCCCCCCCCCCCCCCCCCCCCAACCTCTCTCTCTCTCTCTCTCTCTCTCTCTCTCTCTCTCTCTCTCTCTCTCTCTCTCTCTCTCTCTCTCTCTCTCTACATCGTGTGTGTGTGTGTGTGTAGGAAAGAGAGAGAGAGAGAGAGAGAGAGAGAGAGAGAGAGAGAGAGAGAGAGAGAGAGAGAGAGCGGTGTGTGTGTGTGTGTGTAGGAAAGAGAGAGAGAGAAGTGTGTGTGTGTGTGTGTAGGAAAGAGAGAGAGAGAGAGAGAGAGAGAGAGAGAGAGAGAGAAATGTGTGTGTGTGTAGGTAATCAAAGAGAGAGAGAGAGAGATAGAGAATTAATGTATGCTTAGGAAATTAAAATTAAAGAAAAATAATTAAAGAGAGAAATGAAATGAAATGTTATATTAACGTCTTCGAAAGGCCAAAGTGACCTATGAGACATGAGACAAGAAAGTTACAATGTGATGGATCTGATACAAAGTCAGAGCAAGAAGATGACAAAATAAAATATTATGGAATCCTAAACTGCTGGGTATGGACTAAACGGTTAAACCAGCTAGCTGGGATAGGTAGATCATAGGAGATCCAGCAGCTGTCCTCGGCGGATCTCATCAATCTCCTCCATGGTCAGTAGTCTGACCGGGCGTTATGCATGTCGAGCCAAAGTGACCTAGCTAGATCCTCTGATGCAGCCTCTATCGATGTTGTGTAGTCCTCCGCAGTCGTGGACGTCTAAATCTCCCTAGCTCAGTCGCTCGTTCGATTAGTAGAGAGATAGGGAAGTAGAGAGCGAGAGAGAGAGAGAGAGAGAGAGAGAGAGAGAGATAGGAAATAGAGAGATAGAGAAAGATATATATATATATATATAAAGATATATATATATATATAAAGATATATATATATATATATATATATATATATATATAGAGAGAGAGAGAGAGAGAGAGAGAGAGAGAGAGAGGTAGGGAAGTGAAGAGCGAGACAGAGAGAGAGATAGGAAAATAAGGAAATAGAAAGAGAAAGAGAGATAGCGAGAGCAAGATCGAGAGAGAGAGAGGTCGGGAAGTGAAGAGCGAGACAGAGAGAGAGATAGGAAAATAAGGAAATAGAAAGAGAAAGAGAGATAGCGAGAGTGAGATCGAGAGAGAGAGAGAGAGAGAGAGAGAGAGAGAGAGAGAGATATCGAGAGTGAGATCGAGAGAGAAAGAGAGATCGAGATCGCTTTTTTGAGCAAGAACCATGCAAGGCTTCTGAATCTTTCTCAAGTTGCTCATCCATCTCCACATTATCTTCTGGCTTGGACATGGAGGCCCCGTCCGGTTTACAATCAGGTACAAAACTTTCATTGGGCTGAGAACTTCCATGGCTTGTGCTTTCATCAAGTGCGGGATTGGAAAGCTTTCTCTAACAGGCTACCTCGGAATGGAGGCAGGTGGGTTCGTAGACAGAGAAGAAACTATGGAACTAAAAGAGGCAAAGGGGTTTTGTCTGCTACATGTATTGCCATGTACACCTGGGAGTGCACGTATGTGTCTACCCATATAGGATTTGACCAATAAAGACAAGTTTTTGACCTGGTGGTCCTGATCTCCGTACACCTCTGGACTGAGGTGTACGGAGATTGGGCAAGACTAGAAAATGCGAGGTAGTTTACATTGTGAGGAGTATATATATATATATATATATATATATATATATATATATATATATATATATATATATATATATATATATATATATATATATTAAAACAACATTCATAATCATTGTAGATGGAAACGTCATCAACTAACATGGAGGAAAATATTGCATGCTCGTGCACGCTCTGCAAGTATCAAATCTTGTGCAAGCGTAGGATATGTAATGAGCATGTGCACAAGTACGGAGAGTTTGCTAGAGAAACCGTACAGAATCTGCGATACGACTCCTACAGAACGGGCATTGATTTCTGCGACATAGCACCTACATCTGAGAGAGAGAAAAAAGATTATGCGTGAAGGTCCGACCAATATAGAGCCACGGATGGAAGCAGAAAAGGTCTTACAGACAGAAGACGACGGCATGGAGGAGATGCTAGATGCCTTCTTCCAGACAAGCGAGGAGAACGCGAACGAAGCAGCACCAGAAGCCGTGCGCCTATCTCCTGAAGACATGTTGAGGAAGTTGGCACGTCAACCAATCTATGAAGGCGCCAAAATATATGTGCTTCGTACTTGTCTGGCGTTTTTGAATCTTCAGTCAGTGTACGGGTGGTCAGGATGCAAGCGTCACTGCTTTGTTTAGGTACGTAATTTACAAAAGAGATTTTCCGATTGCAATGGTGATGTGGTCGGAGAGCTTTTTAATTTAATGTGGCTTAAACAGGTTATTGTGGGAGCAACTTCTCCCGACTGGCAATGAAATACCCCCCTTTAGGCCAGACGCAAAGCAACTTCTGACCTCAGTTGGCTTGGACTACAACAAGATTCATGCATGTCCAAATGATTGCATTCTTTTTCGCAATGAATTCGCAGATTGTCTGTCATGTCCTAAGTGCAGAGCAATGCGCTACAAACAAGATGCAGTTGGCAAGACAGTGCCAGCTAAAGTGTTGCGGCATTTCCCTATTATTCCTAGGATAAAAAGCATGTTTCGTTGTGGTTCCATTGCAAAGTTGATGCGGTGGCATTCTACGAATAGATCCACTGATGCAACATTTAGGGTGCCCGCTGATTCGAAGGCTTGGAGACACATTGAAGATACCTAGCCACATTTTAAGAGTGAACCACGTAATTTGCGTTTGGGCATGGCAATGGATGGAGTCAATCCATTTGGCTTGAGAAGCTCGTCATGGAGCACTTGGCCTGTGTGCCTTATCAATTACAACCTCCCGCCTTGGCTTGCTATCAAGAAGGGTCATTTGATTGTAAGCTTGATTGTACCTAGTAAGTTCAAGGCAAAATGTTTATCTAGCTCCACTAGTTGACGAGCTCCAAGAGTTATGGCATGGGATCGACATAGCAGATGCGGTTGAACCAGTAGGACAACAGCATGCAAGGATCCATGGACTTCTTTTGTGGTTTATGCATGATTGGCCAAGAGACGGAGAAGCTTCTGGTAATGGTTATTGATTTACAAAATTCTCAATATTCGCAAGCCCTTTGCCTTGGCCTGATTCATGCTTTGATATATGTAGGACTAACAACTTCGGGATACAATGCATGTCCAATTTGCGGGCAGTCTTTGGAAGTGCACTATTCTACCTCTCTTCGAAAGACAATTTATCAAGGCCACCACCGTTATCTTCCAGATGGCCATCACTTGCGCGAAGGCCAGCTTGGTCGCGTCGAATGTCGTCCTATGCATGTACAAGAGTGGCGTCGCCGATGGGAGCAACATGAGGGGCAACCTTTGCCAGGAATGAAACGTTTGTCCATTCTCCATATGTTGCCGTACTGGGGTGATCTACTAATTAACCATTTGCTGGATCCAATGCATATATTCAAGAATGTGGGAGAGATCCTCTGGAAGACAATCATGGGAATGAAAGACAATCGAGCTTCACGAGATGATTTGCAGTCGGTTGGAAAGATGCCAGAGCTGTGGCCTTTCACTAATGCATCTGGTCAAACAAAACTTCCAAAAGCTCCATGGGTATTGCTAAAAAACAAAGAGCGACAAGTGAAAAGGGTGATTTTAGAGTTCAGGACGCCAACAGGATATATGCGATGTCTCAAGACAGCATTCACCCGTGACGATCAACTGCCAGGGTTGAAATCGCACCACTAGCATAAGTTCTTGCAATTCATTCTTCCAATTGCGATCAAGGGGTGTTTAATGGAGGAAGTGCGGACTTGCATATACAAGATTTCAGAGCTAGTGCGGTGGATCTCTTCCAAGGAGATACGGGAGGAATCTATTGCAGTCGCAAGGGCTAACTCCATTGAGATAGTTTGCATAATTGAGAAGTATCTACCCACGAGCTGCCTAACTATCCAAATGCACTTGCTCGTCCATGTAGTAGATGAGGTTGCAGTGGCAGGTACAGTCCACAGCCATTAGATGTTCTTTCTAAAGCGGTTCATGAAAACACTTAAGGGTTTTGTTTGCCAAAAAGTGCGTCCAGAGGGGAGCATGGCAGAAGGATGGCTGGTGCAAGAGTCTCTTGTATTGACGACCAAATTTCTATCCGTTTCTGACCCAGAAATGCCTCGACTGTGGAGCGATGAGGAGGATGCAAGACTGGTGGGAGAGGAGCCGCAAGGGCAAGGGGTGCCGAAGAAAATGAACCTGGCCATGCGAGAAAAGATCATGAAGTTCTGTATACTAAACTCAGCGCCGATGCAAAAATGGCTTGAAAGGTACGAAGAAGAGAAAGAGAGACGCAATCTAGAGCGACATGATTTCAGGCAAACTCGAACTACTAGAGGCTTACCCTTGCCAGACTATCTCGCTCCTCTACCTGAATTCCCTACAATGGCATGGTTGGACAAGACAGTGAGAGCAGCTCGACAGATCAGAGAACCCATATCTCTACAAGAGGAAGAGCTGGCTATTGGATGTGACTGGAAGTATCATACATACATGGCACTGTGGTCGCATGGAAAGCATTTCAGAACACAACAAATTGACAACATAAGAAACATGTTTGACAGTGGGGTAATGGTTAGTTTCATGCAAAAGAGCAGGGCCAGTGCTAGAGACACGAATGAGAGCACTAGCAACCTGGATTACTGTGGTCTGGTGTCAGATATCCTGAAAGTAAGCTTCAGGCAGTTTGAGATGTTTTTGTTGGATGTAAAGTGGTTCAAGGTGATTACTTCTAGTCGCAATGCAACGGTACACAGAGATGGAAACAAGCTTGTGCAAATAGATTCTACAAAGACTTGGACAGATGCGAGTGACACATTTTCTCTCCTTGAACATTGCGAGCAAGTGGTCTTTGTACCGGACCCTCGAGAGCAAAAGTGGTGGTTTGTGGTTCAGGTTGCTCCAAGAAATAAACAAGTATTTGAAGGGCAAGATCTCCTGGAGGAAAGTCAATCAGACGACGTCCATACTACTGTGACATTAGATGAGATGGATGAAGGTATGGCAGAGGAAGCTGACAGATATACGAGGGATGACGCAGACGAGCCAGAATTGACACTTGTAGATGAAGATGCAATGGATGAAGACAATCTTCCAGAACGAGTAGGGGCAAAGTTATGTTTGCAATTAGAGATAGACGATGATACGGTGCAAGATCTTATCGATGATGCCTCACTCGTCGAGGCCTAGGCCTGTAAGTGTTTGTGTGAAGACTTTGATTTAAAATTAAGCTTAAAGTTAATTTAAACAACTATCTTCTGACGCTTTACTTTACTTTCTTTGTGCAGGACTTTAGTATGGCAGACGAGATTCCATATCCCGCTTCCATGAGTGCAGATGCATTCATGGGCTTCGTTACACGGATGACGCCTGCTCAGATGGCAGAGGCTTCTAAGTACTGGGTAGCCAAAGGCACGGGTACTACGCCTCCGGGCTTCACACCCGAGGGACCGACGCCTAGGCGGGGGATGCCTACGGGGTTCAGGACGCCTATGGGTACGACGCCTTCTTCTCCCATCACGGCCACTTCGACACCTAGGGGTGGGGCAGAGGCGGGTACGTCCTCATCTCCGCAGCACAGGCGCACTCGCCGATCTCGGCAATCGTCAGGTGGAGGTGGTGGTTGCTGTGGAGGAGGGTCCACAGATGCTTCGACCCCTCCTCGCTCATGACCCCCGTCTTACCCACGCACACCTCTTAACACACCTCTTGGCACACCTCGTACACCTTGGGGGGCACACGATCCTAGTGCCTCCAAGCTCTATATTGTACGGGGAGATGGTTCTGTTGACATGGATAGAGTCGGGACTGAGATGTGACAGCGGATTCGCCAGCTCGTGGAGCTGCAGTTTTCGACCAGCATTTTGACGTCTTGGGATCAGCAAGACAAGGAAAAAGTCACTTACATAGTGGAGACCATCCTGAGAGAGTACCAGCCTGCTCCGGGTTCTTCCGTTGTTTCGGCGCGATGGATCAAGGGTGTTGCACGAGACACCATCAAACATCGACGAGATGCAGCTCAGAAGGCTTTCAGAACCGGCTTGCCGAAGCCTTTGGGCATCCCACATGAGACATGGCTGCAGATCAGGGAGGATGAGCGGACAGCGGCCACGCGGTTCAGACAGCAGCGTGAGGCCGTGCAGGTACGACAGATGACTAGGGGGACATCTCATCTTGGCAGCGGAGGCTTCGATACCTTTCGCTATGATTTTGTGAGTTTCTAATCCAATCTTAACTATGGCGTTTTTTAAAACGCGATGAATCATGTATTCTTATTACTTTGATTTTTGTATAAACGCAGAATCTTGCCATGCATCGAGCTCCATCACGCGAGGAGGAGTCAGATGGATATCGCAGAGGTATCTATGAAGTACTGAATGATCTTGAAGCTTCAGGAGAGCCTGTAGATTGGGAGGCCTTACAGTCTCGCTGATCGCTTGAGGTGAGACGTTAATATGTGTGAGTTGATTTAATTAAGTCAGTATATGTGAAGTAATATCAATACTAATTTTGTGAGTTGTCCTATGTGCAGGTTGCGACGCCTAATCATTAGTGGACCAGATTTCATCTATATGCTTTGTGAGACACAAACACGCTTCTGTGTCTCTTTTTTGTACAAACAGTTAGTGTTCAGACAGTTATTGTTTCCCTTATGGTTATGATTATTGTCATTGTCATTGTATAGATAGTTATTGTTTCTCTTTCTGGTTATGCTTATGGTTATTGTTAATTTTGTTTATGGTTATGGTTATCTGCATTATGGTTTTGATCAAAGTGGTTATAGCCAGTTATGGTTTTAAGTTATGGTTATGCTTTTAAGTTATGGCTATGCTTTTCAGTTGGTACGGTTGTCTTTCATTGGCCTTAAATCTCATGTGAGATCCTACATGGATAGCATGTAGGAGGCGTATACATGATATGGTTTTTTTTGAAAAGTTTATGTAAAAACAAAGGGAACTCTGCCGAAATTTTTGCGTGCGGGAGCATGGTTGATATTTTGGTGCTGCTCGCTTTCTTGGGCAGAGGGCAGGAAGTCTGGCTGTGGCTATGTCCATCTTTTAACTAGGCACAGGCCAAGCTACCTGCCCTCTGCCCAAGAAAATTTTTTTCTACTATGGTCGTCGCTATATGCGTCGCTATGAGCGTCGCTATCCGCGTCGCTAATAGCGACTGGTTTCACAGTGATGCGTATAGCGACACGCATAGCGACGGGCAGCATTGATATATGCGTCAATAACACCTGTTTTTGTTGTAGTGCATTGTTTCTTTGAGCTTGCTAGGACTCTCTAGTTGTGTGCTTGTAGCCTTTCGAGGCTCACACACAGTGCACAGGCAAGTTTCCAACCTTTGACACATGCGGCAAAGCACACAAAACACTCTCCAAAATTAAGGGGTACGAGGATCAGAGATGCCTGGGTTGATTCTTGCTCAGGCTACGCAGACACAGAGATAGCCTGATGAGAGGAGAGGCTAGCCAGTTGTGCACGTATGTCGCACGTGTCAATGCAAGGAACTTGCCGATACACCGTGTGCGAGCCACAAATGGCTCCAAGCACACAACAAGCCTAACCTAGCAAGCTCAAAGATGGCGTTGGTGTGTCACTCACTGCTCTACGCTTCCTGGCATGGAGGATTCTTCACCGCGAAGAAGAAGGAGACGCCGCTACGCCGCACTCAACCACCTCGTCGTCGTCGTGCCACCGCAATGCTTGATCGCACTCTCTCTCTCTCTCTCTCTCTCTCTCTCTCTCTCTCTCTCTCTCTCTCTCTCTCTCTCTCTCTCTCTCTCTCTCTCTCTCTCTCTCTCTCTCATACACACACACACACACACAAGGAGATGACGAAGAAGAAGATGGAGATGGAGCAAGAGCACTCTTCAATTGCACAAATGAGAGAATGAGTGAATTTTAGGTTTAGTTGACTTTTATATGAGCTTGCCCCATTCACACTTGGGCGCCCATGCTTCGCCAACTATTCTCTTGAATGTTCCAGTTAGAGTGCGTCTCTCATCGGCGATCACTCTTACCCTTTTCCTATTGGACCGACAAGCCCGGTACCTGACTCTACCAAGTAAATAATACAACGCCCGTCGTAGGTGATAGGGTGTCCGTGAGCCGTGAGGGTTAACATGCCCCCCTTCCTGATGTAGATTCCGTCCTCGGAAGCTATTGAGTTGAAGCTCGTTCGTCGAGGTGGAAGATCATTTGAGATGAATGTCCTTAGCCTTCTTCAGTCACTCCAAAATCAAACAACATTGGCACAATTAATTGCATTCTCATAAACAATTAAAAAGCATATGCAGTTGTAGGCAGACAATTTGATTGGTAACAGAATTTTAAACCTTTTGTCAGCAATAAACATTAAATTGCAATATAATGAAACGCATAAACAGCTGTAAAGGTAAAAAATTAAAGAAGTCTAGGGTCGCTAATTTAACGGTCGATAGGTACTAAAGATCGACTATTAATACCAAGGGTAAGCTTCTCAATTTTCTCTGGTCAATTAAGTTGTTTAATTGCGAGAGCCAAGTATTTCATGTTCAAGGGCTGACTAGAGGCTATACCTAGAAGACCTTGTAGTTAAGCTACGATAAAAGGAATTTCTCATGAAATCATCACCTGGAGTAATTACCTTTTCTTTGACCCCGCAAAGTCTTTTCACAGTGATTCAATTTTGATGTGTGTGCTTATTTTGTATTCCTTGGGTTTTTTGCTTTTCAAGGAAAAGCGCCCACACTGGGAACCTCTAGGGCTGTAGTACCATAGGCGATACATGTGAGTGGAGTCCCAAATCAAGCTGAGTTTTCTCTTCCAGCTTATAATTTTACATTGTGGCACTTTGATTTTTTGTTTGTTCGTTTTCAGCATTTTGATTTTGTAACTTTGGGGGGTCATATAACATTGTTACCCTCCCCAGGCTCATCACACTAGTAAAATCCCTTTATAATACTTAAACTAAAGGTCAATAGGGACTAAGCCCACTAGAAAGCCCTAGTACATTTCACACAATGCTGCCTAAATCGGATTAAGAACGTAAGTAACCATTAATTATTAGGAAGGCATTCCCCATGGTATTAAGAGAAGATCTCTAACACATAGCTTGGTCAAACTAGCTTATTTGGACTGCTTGATTTTTAAACCTAGACAAGTGATTATGACAAAAAATTACATTGAATTTAATGTTTGATGCTAAGCAAATACACTGAATATTATGCTACCAATTACAATTAAAGTAGACAAACATGGATGCAAAAAGATAAGGGACAATGCTAATGGACAAGAAACACCTGTTTGTGTTGATGGTCGTGCTTGATTTGAAGTGTGAACGAGAGAAAGATTCCATGAAGGTCCAAATCCTAACCACAGCAACATGTTCCTGTACACACTATGAAACACAAAGAATACCTCTAGGAGGCACATTAGTGGGAAAAAAGAACTTTGCTAATCACTAAACTCTAAAATATAAACACTTCTATCCTACTAATCCTACCTACCCTCCATCACTCGAGTGATGAGAATCAAAGGTGTTTATGACATAGGTTTTTGTTTCAGTGTACCATATGTGAATGTGTAGGTCTGGGTCAATGTTTTGACTTTTGTTGTGCATACTTGTTTGCTAATTGCTCTTGCTCTTTATTATTTTTGTTTTTTTTGTGAGTATAAGTCTTTATATATACATTCCCTATGATTGGTGATTGAGATGTCAAGGAAAGAAGGTTGAGAGGGGAGTGAGTGAATGATGACTGTCAGAAAACACTCCCCCCTTCCTTGGGTAGATCATATCGTTTGAAATGTGCTCGTCACCCTCTTAAACCAATTGTTCCAGTTGGTAATAGGTGAGGATTTTTGCCAATAGTTTTCTATTACCTTAGGTGCCTCATTGAGTTGCAAGGGTGGTAAGGTACTCTCCCAGGATCAAACTTGAAGTGGTTCATAAGGTGATTCTTGAACACTGGGAGGTGTGGATTTCTTTGTAGCTTTATGGAGGTCCACTATTGCAGATGGAGGCTGTGGAGAAGCTTTTACCTCTATGGATGCATTATATGAGGAGCTAGAAGCTTCATGGGACTCCCCCCTTCCTGAGCTAGGTGGAACAAATCGTTCTTTCTTTGGTACCCAAACTACCTCTGGAGCGGGTGTGTAGCATTCTGTGATTTTTTTCTTTCCGCGATCTTCGATTCGTTTTGGAGCTACGGGGTTGGGCTCACATGGGTCAGGTGACAAGTAAGAACACAATCTACGTTTTGGCACCCATATTTGATCATTTCCTTGATAGTAGCCTTGGGCTTCCAATAGTTTTTTAGGAATCCAACGCAACGTTTCTTTACATTTCTTGGGGCGAGAGGTACATTTCTTACAAGGCTTCTATTTTTTAGCACTAGCTATAGTCGCTAAAGAGGCTTTAGGGACCCACTTTTATGTTTTCTTCGTTATATTAGGAGAGTCTTGTCAGAAGCTATATGCATTGCCTGTAGCATATTTAAGGGTATGGCCATTTCATCCCCCTCAGGTGTTACCCAAGTCGTCCCCCTATTTCCCCAAGTGTCTATGGTTGCTGCTAGGTGGACCCAATCCACATTGTCAGACTCAGTCATCTCAGGTAGTACGTCCATATAAGGAGAATCTTCCCCAACATCAGTGTCCGCTTTACACATGTAACAATACTGCAATGGGGCCGAGTGAACTGTGGTGTCAGATCTATGATCAATTATAAACCTGTTTCCTAGAGGATGTGCTCGACCAGTCACAAGATCCACTCGAATGACAGAATCTTGGAACTGCAAGTAAACATGGTTTTTAGATCAGTCATGCACCATTTTTGCTTCCCTCATGAAAGGACGTCCTAAGATCATTTCTGATGCCATAGTATGTTTGGAGAAATCCATAACAATGAAGGTAATCATGATTTTATGTCCAAAGACCTTGATCTTGAGATCTTCTAGCATCCCAATAGGCTTAACAATAGACCCATTGGCCATCTTCACTAGTATAGTTGTGGTCGTAAGGTGAGGTCTTCCCATAGTTTCCCATCAATTTTTAGTCACAATGCTAACCCCAGCGCCACCATCAAGGATTCCCTTCACAGTTAATACCTTAGTAGTGATTGGTATGGTCGCATTGGATTCATCACCCTCAAAGTATTGTCCCAACTTGTTAACAGGTATTTCTATAACAAGGTTCTCATCTAGGTTGGGTTGTGGATCTAGGTTGGGTTGTGGATCTATGTGTTCCTCCTCTATTGGCATCTCTCCAGCTCCATCCATTTGTGAAAATTGTGGTAGCCCAAACTTTAGTTCTCCATTGAGGAAGGCTCAAAGAGCTAAGACTAGCTCAGGGTCTTTATATAGTTTGGACATGATGGTGGTTCTAACTTCTGAAGACATGAAATCCATCAATTTGGCAATGTTTAACGGCACCTTTTGGACTTCAGTCCCTTGACGTGGGGAAGATGGGATCTCCATTTCTTCAATAGGATCAGGTAGTCCCTCTGTAAACATTCTTTCCATCAAGAAGTGAGTACGCACACTTTCCCATGACTTTAAGTCACTTTCTTCTTGGATGACACTAGGTATGGCTAAGGGTCTATGGACTTGGTGAGGTTGTTGTTGTGTAGGGAACACGGTGTCTATAATCTGGATCTGCCTAGGTAATGGTTCTAGACCCCTTTGGGTATCTTCTACCAAACTCCTTAATTGCTTAACTCGCTCAATCTCCTCTGTAGGGTTTGGAATCTTCTTCTTGGATCCTGGCCATTGTGGCTCATGAAGGTCTTCCTTGTTGGTTTCTATCTTAGTGGAAGTTTTGGTCTCCATGGTTTCACATGAATCAGAATCCTCTTCAGCCTCGTTTATATATACGGGGTCATCACTAGTCCCTATGTTGGTATTTGAACTGGGGTCTGACTTCGCTGCTTTTTGCGATCTCTTTCTTCGTGTTTTCTTCTGTTTTTGAGATTGGGCAATTGATGCCGTGTCTCTTTCCTCAAGAATATAATTTTGTTTTTGGAGCATCGATCGTGTGAGTACGTTTATTGGTACCACAAGTGTACTTTGTGATGGCTCCTCGGTAACTTCAATCAAGTTTAATGGTGTGATCTTCGGAGCATTTGGATTATTTGGACATTGGGCAATCAAATGATCTATGCCACATCGATTACACATGAGTATCGGCATTGTAGACGTGCTCGCTTGATTGGTTTGCATTAGTGTGGCATTCTTTTGTAGCCTAATAGGACACTCGGCTACACGATGTGGACCTCCACACTCATAGCATTGAAGAGGTGGTCTCTTAGCAGTGTAATTGATATTTTGGCCTTTTTCCGCAAGAGAAGCTACTTGATATACAGGTTTGACTTGTCCCCAATAGTCCTCCATGTAGTATTGTGGACTTTCTTCAAGCACATCCATCCAATAGGCAATATTAGGGTCTATATCTTCCTCACAGCCTTCCAAACAAGAAATAGATGACTCACAACCCACTTGATTCACAGAAGTGATTCTCGGATGTGGTGGTTGTGTTCCTAGCACTGGAGGTGGTAAGGGTGTTGTTTGAACAACATTTTGGGCCCTAGGGACCATGTGTTGTGCTGTTTGTTCAAGAGGTGCGGCTAGCATCAATGCAAGCACTCGAGGTGTGTCTGGTTGGTCTATTGGCCATCGCGCGCTTAAATACTATGCAATCCTTAGCTTGATGACCATACCTTCCACAGGCATTGCAATTCCCACTGAATTTTACTCTAAAAGTAGGGCATTCACTGGTACTATGCGGTCCATAGCATACTAAGCACCATTGTTGCTCCCTTCTAGGATACATACGATTGTTTTGCGTAGCACGATTGTCTCTAAGACTCTCTTGAATAGCCTTGGTGAGATCTGCTAAAGTCATCTCAGATATCTTTGGCTCAGGCTTTAGGGTCATTGGTCGATGCCCTGATGCTTGTGAGCTAATAGATTTAGACTCAACAGACACTCTTTCTCCTTGAATCATTAAATTATCCTCCAATTGGATCAAATTGGTGATGACTGCTTCCCAAGTGGTGATACCTCTAATGACTAGGCCATTGTAGATATCCTCATGTTGTAATCCCCCAATGAATCTATCAAGATTTAGACTTGTGAGCTAATAGATTTAGACTCAACAGACACTCTTTCTCCTTGAATCATTAAATTATCCTCCAATTGGATCGCATTGGTGGTGACTGCTTCCCAAGTGGTGATACCTCTAATGACTAGGCCATTGTAGATATCCTCATGTCGTAATCCCCTAATGAATCTATCAAGAAATTGATTATTATTGAAGCGCTCATTTGGATTACAACGAGAATTCAAATGCTTCAAGCGACTAATAAAGTCTCTCACTGACTCTCCTTCCTCTCGTTGGGCTTTCTGGAGCTGAGAGGCTACACCCCAAAGCACTCCCTCTCGTATGTATTCTTTCAAGAACAGTCTCCTAAGAGTAGGGTAAATCGTTTTTTCTTCCACCCTTAGGGTTCTATACCAATCCCCAGCCTTTCCACTTAAGGTTAGGCTTCAAGCATTGCTCTTATGCAGGTCATTGTGTTCTCCTAGAGAATCGTATATTTTTTCAAACACTTTCATATGCTTTCTCACATCCCGGTCTCCACTAAATTTTTGTGTGAGCTTGGCTATTTGTACTGCCTTACTTCTAAGCTCTCTATCATGTGTGTTATGCATATTCTCAGCAATAGATCGACCAATAGCTTGAGAAAATGTTGCCAAGTCACCTAAGTGAGCAGGCACCGTGGGTGAAGGTGCTCCAGAGACTACATGTGGAGTAGGTATTGGCATTGGTCTTGGCGCATAGGAAGCCCTTGGGTTCCACGTGGGGTACGATGTTGTGCCATGTGGTGGTCCATAGTTCATATGGGTGGCCCTAGGCATAGCAGACGTCGGATGTGACATGCTAATGCTAGCCGGTATGGTCCCATAGAAATAAGAACTTGGGTGTTGTGGTTGTGGAGCATAGGTAGTTGAAACAATGGGAGGAGTAGGGACTACATGAGTACGAGGACCCATAGGTGCATACAATTGGTACACACTTGTAGGTATTGTTGCAGGCATTGAGCTACCATGTAGCGGTGCTTTACTAACAAATGAGGTCCATGGCGTATTTCTTGGCATGCCCATCATTGGGGTAGGCATGGTAGCTGTGGTGTCATAAAGGGAAAGATGAGCTAGACTTGGAAAGGTGAAGCTATCACTTGTGGGCTCAGATTGTACTGAGACCCCTGGAGAAACAACATATGGAGGATCCATCGGACTTACCGAGGGAGTCTCCATTTGCGATAAGGTCGGTTGTTTAGCCTTTCCTGTATCTAAGAATCTCATGAGACCCGTTGAAGGCATGTTGATCCCCTTGTTCTGTCTCTCTAACTCGATAACCCTATGGATGGCCTCACAAACTCTTTGTTGATCCTCCACACTAGTAGCACCCATTGTGGATTGTAGGATCTAACCAACCCACGTGATCGGTGTGACCTGTGTATAGGTCGGTCAAAGTTTCTGTTTGTAGTTCGTACTCCCAGTTCTCATTTAAGAATGATCCATCTAGGATTGAGGTGCTAGGGATGTCCTTTGAACCAAATGCAATGTGGCTTTCTAAAGGTTGGCCCTTAGCGGTTGCTAAGTCAGAAGCACTTGATTGCTCTCTTAGCAAAGATATTGACATGGGCCCTTTCAATTTTAACTCTCTTCGTTGCTCCGCCTTGCGTAAGATCTCAATTTCCTTTTCCCTCGCTGCAAGGATATATCGCTCAACCTCTTGCACTTCGGCAAGGCTTCTACCATCGGGTAATATAACCTCGGAGGGAAATAACTCTAAAGAGCCAGGAGGTGTAGTGAATGAAGTAGTCACATGCACATTCTCTAAGGGTATAGGGTCTACGTTGGTCATGACTGGAGAATTTACTTTCCCACCCCCCTCATTTACATCATTAGCTCCATGTTCAGAGCGAGTGGATCTACTAAAGATTTCCTTCAGGCGGCTAAGCACGCTCGGCCCGGACCATGGGCCCATGGAATGCATGTCTTGGCTTGAGCTATTGGGATTAGGCATTGGGAAACCCTCCATGACATCGTAGTCAGAGGAAGAGTCACTAGCCACTATGTTCGGGTCTTGGTTTGTACTGCCTTGGGTCCCCGCCAAGGGCCCGGAACCTAAAGTAGGTGGATATTGAGAACTCGCGTAAGTCAAAATTCTCTCTAGTTGCTCCATCTCTAGCACACGACCAGAGCGCAGATGCATGTGCCTTTGGCACCCTACAAGCGTCGGCGAATAACCTCGAAGGTTAACCGCTTACTTTTTTAAGCATCCGTTTTCACTCGTGTTTTTTACGTTTTTTAATGTTTTCTTATGATCGATTTTTTTGATTAAAGTGTGTGATAACTCAAAATGAACGTATCACTCAGAGGGTCGTGGTGTGCTTTACAGCACAACATTCGGTCACCTGAAGCTCCGTTCGTCCTCAAAAAAGTCAATTTTTAGCTATGTGTGAAGCTAAAATTCGTAAGTTTAAAGGGCGATAGATGTCTAAGCCTGAGCGTGAGCGTGAGCTTGGGCTTGGGTCTGGGAGATATTCCCGATCTTGGTCCTACCTTTAAAAATTTTATTTTTGTTTTTTTTTTTCTTTTTAAGGATAAGGTCGTTGTGGCCTGCGCGAGAGCACACATACACTCTACCTACCCACTTCTAACTGATACACCTACTGTTACACACTAACACACTCTATTAGGTCTCACAGATCTACTTCCTACTTACTGTACATTACATTACAGAGAACTAACAACCTTAATACTAACACATTACAAAGAGAAAAAACACAGTACCTTTGAAAACTCCATTAACAAAAAAAATACACGGTAGTAACACAAAACCTTCTTCTCAACACACACACACCCTCCTTCCTTACCTTTCCTACAATTGAAATTGCACCACAAAAGAAGCACACAGTGCCATTCAAGCTTAGTGTATGGCATTCCCCAACGGCGCCAAAAATGTGCGCATATGTCGCACGTGTCAATGCAAGGAACTTGCCGATACACCCCGTATGTCGCACATGTCAATGCAAGGAACTTGCCGATACACCGTGTGCGAGCCACAAATGGCTCCAAGCACACAACAAGCCTAACCTAGCAAGCTCAAAGATGGCGTTGGTGTGTCACTCACCGCTCTACGCTTCCTGTCGTGGAGGATTCCTCGCTGCGAAAAAGAGGGAGACGCCGCTATGCCACGCTCAACCGCCTCGCCGCCCTCATGCCACCGCAATGCTCGATCGCTCTCTCTCTCTCTCTCTCTCTCTCTCTCTCTCTCTCTCTCTCTCTCTCTCTCTCTCTCTCTCTCTCTCTCTCTCTCTCTCTCACGCATACACACACACACACAAGGAGATGAAGAAGAAGAAGATGGAGATGGAGCAAGAGCACTCTTCAATTGCACAAATGAGAGAATAAGTGAATTTTAGGTTTAGTTGACTTTTATATGAGCTTGCCCCATTCACACTTGGGCACCCATAAAACTAATCCCTTGAATGTTCCAGTTAGAGTGCACCTCTCATCGGCGATCACTCTTACCCTTTTCCTATTGGACCGACAAGCCCAGTACCTGACTCTACCAAGTAAATAATACAATGTCCATCGTAGGTGGTAGGGTGTCTATGAGCCGTGAGGGTTAACACCAGTCTTAGAGATGGATCACAGATTTGTTTAGAGCAAACTCTGGACAGTCGGAGGAGCTACTCCCACAGTAGAGCTCACATTTGTCTTGCACTAGAGTCACACTGATTGACCAAGAGATTGAGCTAGGGAGATCCAGATTCCCATGATTGCGGAGGACTACACAGCATCGACGGAGGCTACATCAAAAGATTTGGATCACTTTGGCCAGACATGCACGACGCTCGATCAGACTACTGACCATGGAGAAGATTGATGAGATCCGCCAATGACCGATGCTAGATCTCTTGTGATTTAGCTATTTAGCGATCGCAGCTAGCTATGTGCTTCGGTAAAACCAGTTGAATAACTCTTTTAATGCATTGCTTCTACTGGCTCCCCCTCGCTTTCTGGTACATCTGAAAAATGAAGTCCTTGCTTGATAGTGAGACTTCTCCATTCCCTGTGTGTTCCAAGTAGCCAAAGGTCCTTGTCTTGCAAAATATGGTCCATGCAGGTAGAGAATATATTGTATGATGACAAAAATGTTAGCAGTATTCAAATAAATATTTAACTTTTTTGGATATCAAATATTTATTTAGCATTCACCAAATAGTAAGTGATATCTTTCACTACCCATGCGTCTGTGATACTATTTATTAAAAGCTTCATTGTCTTTTTGAAGTCATTTTCATAAGTTTTTGTGTTTACTTATTGTCTTAGAACCTTCAAGAAAACCAGCTTCTTCCATACTTCCATTCGCTTGTTTGTCATATCTGGTCTGCTTTTGACATTTGTAGTAATGAAGCAGAGATCTTTCTAGCAGTTCTATATGGCATTTACTTGTTTTCTATCATGGTTGGTCAAAAATCTTCTAGCTTTTGATCCTCCCATTGAAACATCTTGCAAGACATCAATTTTCCCATGAGAAAGCTTTGGATCTTTTCTAAGATGCACTTGACCACCTTTGGAGACCCATCTAAGAGAGTAAAGCTTTACATTTTTCAATACACTCATCTGGAAGTTTGGTGGGTTTGATAGCATACACATAATCCAGATGCAGTCGAAGCAACTTATCCAAAATTCTGATCTATGCATGTAACGTACATATATGTACATTTTTTAAGTCGAATGCAAGAATGGGATCCCAAATCATCTGAGAGGAGGGATAGTCAGAAACATTCACATGTTTCCTAGATGGTGGTCTTCCTATCTCACGTTCCGAAAGCCATCCACTTGTTCCCATGCTTTCCATGCAATACAGACAAGGGTACTTTGTGTTCGGACCACCACATATACCAAACATGCTCTTCAATGCTTTGAGATCAGCACTCAGGTGCCATTCCAATGTGTAAACACCCATGCCATCTATCTGTAGCTGTTCACCTGCATTCTGGCTTTCTATCACAGAGGGGATGTGGGTTTGTGAAAAGAACCATTTTAGTGTCTCATGACTCTCTATAGGAACTTGAGCCGAACCAATCCACCATAGTTTCATTTCAGATTGAGTTTTGTAATATGGAGATGTCACTGCACCCATGTTATAGTCCAAAGCTCTATCCATTAAAGAAATAGAGACTCTTTCCATCTTTTGGATTTTTTGGATTTGTGCCTCATCAAGTTTTAGTACAAATTTAAGCTTTCCTTCACACTCATCTTCCTTTATTTTGTAATATTTGACCATAGCAGATTGGACTTTTTTGACATCCATCCATATATTATTAAATACATTGTACTCAAAAAAAGATTTCTTTTTCTGTTTCTTGTATGACATTGTTCCCTCAATGTGATAATATTCTCCAAAAACGTTAGGTATCTCATTATTTAAATGAACTCTCCATTTTCCAGCATTATGCACTCTAGGTAACCCAAAAGCTCTACCCTTATAATATTTAAGGACTTGGAACCAAGTTTTGGCTCTATATCCCCTTCTACTTACCCCCACTGTGTCACAAACTTCCTGCATTTGAGAAGGCTGGACCAACAAGTCCATATCTTTTAAAAGGGCTTGAAAAATCATTTGAGTTTTTGATTCTCAGGAAGCTTAAGAATTCTCGACCTATTCATTATCTCATTCAAAAAACTCACCCTTTCCTGAGCATTGGACATGTCAAACCCTAAGAGTTTAGAAACAAGCTCTCTAGCAATTTTCAATCCTGTTTTTCTTTGATCGGATCTTTCTGTTAGGTCAACCACATCTCTCATTTTTTTAACTCGTACTCTTAAACCTACGGGATTCTCTTTAAGGGTCTATAATTGTTTGTTCTCTTCTGTCAATGAAGCTACTTTTTTTATTGTTCACTAATCTCTGTTTCTTTCAAAGACAAGGTATTCTGCATATTATGAATATAATGTGCATAGTTATTATGTATCCAGATATCCTAGATCAATATCCAAGTAGACCATCAACACCATCTCCAACAAATCTGATCAAATCATGGGGAGTGTGAAAAGATGGATACCTTTCAGTATTGGGATCCATAGGATACAACCTCCATCTGTCCATAGATCAATATGTTTCTTTCCCTTGTTGCGCAAGCTTCAAGCTTCATGTCCATCCAAAAGAGGTCTTTGATAGATGCTCCTTGTTGTCGCATACTCCTGGTTGAGCTTAATGTTTAGGTGGAACTTGTGATTAGATGGGAGATGTGCCTCACTCATTTTGAGCCTGTAAAAAGCTCAGTGCAAAAGGTTTGATGGAATAAGAAACAGAGAATGGTGAAGCTTTTGACAAGTGCAATGGCAAAAGGCTCTTAAGCTCGTGAGGTCACGTGATAAGAGTCTAACAAAATACTATGAGAGAGACAAGAGGGAAAGGGGGGAGAGAAAGAGGGGGGAGTGACTTGAATGAGGATCAACAACCTTGGATAAACAAAGAAGGAATAAAGTGAAAACAAAATCCTCTATGTATTCTGGGATATGCACCAAGATATGCTTTAAATGGCATTCCCCTTCTTTAATATCCAAAACGGCCAAATTTGGGGCCGTTTTGACCGTCAAAGGTTTCGCTAATTAGTAATTTAACCAATTCCTTACACATCCCTTTTTTAGACAATTTTGGCTATCATTTTGGTGTGGGACGCTCGCATTTTATCACTTCAGGAGGACCTTCACTTCCTTGCCGAGCGCTATGGTAGCATGTTTCACAGGGCTACTACAGCAGGATGCACCTTGGATACCCTCACAACGCTGACTTCAATTATCACCTTGGAGGCGAGGAGTGTGTCACCATCATCATCCATTTTGTCCTCGACTACGCCATCTTCCACCTCAGGTACACTACTTCTCACCCATCCCCCATACCCATCGTACTCTCCATCATCTTCTCCACCTTCTGCTTGGCACTGCACCTTACCTCCTTCGAGCACTGCTTCTCTACTCAGTACTGCACAGTCCACCATCTCTCTTCCACTCAATTGCACAAAACCAACTCTTTCATCACACAGGCTTCAAGTTTCTTCCTATGTCACTTGCACCATCGGTTTCACTCACTTCATCTCCTTCTCTCACTATGACTTTAGTTGCTCAAAATATTCCTTCCATTTTTTAGGGGTTGCTTGAGCCACCACCGGTCCAGTCTACAACTTCATCATCTCAGGCGATTCCACCCATTTTAGAGCGGTTGTTTGAGCCACAGTTTTTGTCACCCCAGTCTGCGGTTGCAGCTTCTCCTTCTATAGTGGGCTACCATCCCATCGGCTGAGTTTACCTCCCCATTTCCCACTTCTTTACCTCTACCCTTGGCCCCGCTTCCACTTATTCCTTCTCCACCCTCAACTCGTTCATGAAGTTTATCCCACAGCTAGGCCACTATGCACAGTACCCATTCCCCTACATGAGCCTAGCCGCTCCTCCTACTTTTCCTCCTCATGGCTCACCCACCCCCTCCAACTACCCAACTCCACCGCCTAATTATCCTATCCATTTTCCACAGTACCCTCACAAATTGCCACCTCCATACCTATTCACCCCATACTCCATGCAAATGCCACCTGTCCCACATCCAGGCACCTCTCCACCCCCAGGAGCCTCTTCCTCTCAGTCCTCCGATCACCCACCACAACACCTTTAGAAATCACCACCATTGGAGGCCCATTGTACATACCACTTAAGCAATTTGTAGTTGTTTCATTCCCAATTTTTGTATGGCTTCAATAGTTCCAATTTTACTTTGCAGCAATTTTCCTTTCCAGCAGTTCTTAGCTTGCCACCCACTCACCAGGACGGTGAGTGGAATAGTGGCCAACATCTATAGCAGGGCTACACATTTCTCAGCTTGTATGGCCACCTAGGTGGACGTTCTCCAGAGGACACCATCTTCAAGTTGGACCATACTTGGCCTGGACGCCCGGGCACTCTGGGATCGCCTGTCTGCGGGCGCCTAGTGCGGACACATCAACAAGCTAAGGTGGGGCTCATACCACCTTAGCCAGAGAGGTAGCCTTCACCATCTAGAGTGTGTCTAGCCTATGGACACCCCTTTTGGAGCATTCATGAGCTACCAGACAACACTTCTTTAGTAGTCGGGGTGATGGTGGACCAGGGCCAAAGGCTAGGGTCGTCCAATGGCGAGCCATATGACTAGTGGTCGGACTCACCACTGGCTTCACTAGGCCACTGATAGTAGATATTTTCAATTTCCAGGTATTGTCTTCGCTAGATATTTCCGGTAGCAGCACATGTATGGTGGTCGTGTGATGGCTTGTGTATATATACAACATCATGCATAATAGAGCAAGAGCTACAATCTTGAGAGTCGAGCCAGAGTTTCTAAGAGCATTGACAGTTGTGTGTGTCTAGTCTTGTGAGAGAGTCCATTGTGTGTCACACTCTAAAGCACTTCACCTTGGTTGTATGTAGTTGGGCATGTGAGACTTGTAGTCTTGTTGTCTAGTTACATTGTGGTTTTTAGTTGTACTTGCACCACTGCACTCTCCATCGCACCTCAACCTCTACATCCCCATTGTACCTTGTTGTCTAATCGTGGACTGGGCAGAGTTGGCTACAACTAGAGTAGTCATTGTGTGGTCATTTGGTTATGTACAGAGCGTTTCCGTGGAAGGATTGTGGTTGTTTGGTCTATTGTCTCAGTTCTTGTTCATTGTTCAACTCTATTGTCATGTTTTTGCACTATCTGTCGGTTTGAGCTAGCTGAGTTCGCATGCATACTGCATGCAGAGCACCCCATTGCTAGAGAGCATTGTGTGCACCATTTCCATCTACAACTACTAGCAACCATACTCCAAGAGAATGTAACCAAAAGACTTATGGAAAATTTTTTGGGAGAATGTTGACAAAGTTTTTCCTATAGCAGGAGCAAAACCACAAGACAATATACAACAAAATCATTGTGTAAACAATCAAGTGTGCCAAGAACGCATATGGACAACCCCCATGGGAGAAATTTAACAGAGTCTCCACTATTTGAGGAGCTATATCTCAACCCAAAACGAATGTAAAAAAAACGCATAAACAAGATCAAATGCTCTCAAAGCATGTACTATCATAAAATGGTAGCATAAACCACTGATAGAGCACATATGACCGCCAACTTGACATCAAAACCACCTATACCCATATATACATAACCTATGGAGAGGCCATGAAAGGGATCTCCAACGACTCAATCCACCTCACACTGGGTAACTCGGCCCCCAGTGCTCAGCTTCATAAAACCTCACGCAACGACCCTCACAAAAAAGGTTATGCAGACCTAATGACTAACCGCAATCTCAAAAAGGGCTCCTCCGGTTTGAGTCTCAAAAATGGCCAGTTAACTGCCAAAAAAGGGCTCCACATGGTGTACAATAGGCAGTATCCACAACTCAATGTACCTGTGTAATTGCACACCAATAGGCGCCAAGAACTACTGCATGTAGTAAACAAAATCCCAGTGGGGATATCTGCTCTCAAAGGAGCTCAATAGCAATTCATGTGCTCAAGAAAATGCACATCTGTCAATGCATAACCATCCGCAAAGAAATTGCTACTAAAAACTTTGCCAAGAATGCCTATGAAGGCATTGTATCTGTGAGTGTCTGAAAACCTAGAGAAACTAGTGTATGTGGGCTCGCAAGCCCCCCTATAAACTTGTGTGTCGGTGTAGGCTAGGAATCTGATACCAAAGTTTTTTGCCATACAAAAATGCCAAAAACACCAAAGGTCAAAATTGAAACTGTGCCAAAAATGTGACCAATATGCTCGATGTCGATGCTGAGTGTCACTCCTCTATGATAGAGGTACCTCACCCTAGCATGTCATGAGCATTGTCATCCGCGGCGGGAAATCACTCATTTGTGGTAATGCCGCTGTTGAGGAAAAATGTTCAAGACGGTTGCAGATGTTAATGTTGAACGCCAATGGGGAGCACTGAGAAAGCAAGTGTGCAATTTGTCACTCTCTACACCAAAAATTACCGAAACTGGTGCGATACTCGATGTTGTTGGGCCAAACCGATTGTTGAGAAACATTGGGGCTTACTTGTCAATGAGGAACGCTTAATGCTCTAAGATGGCAATCGGAGATTAATCTCTAATAGAAGACTTCCACGCTCTCTCTCTCTCTCTCTCTCTCTCTCTCTCTCTCTCTCTCTCTCTCTCTCTCTCTCTCTCTCTCTCTCTCTCTCTCTCTCTCTCTCTCTCTCTCTCTCTCTCTCTCTCTCTCTTTAAACCTGACTTGTTTGTGAAGATTGTGTGTGTGTGTGTGTGTGTGTGTGAACACACCTTTACACACACACCTTAAACCAAAAATTTTGCTTAACTTTAATCCCTAGTCGAGTTCGATTTCTGTCACCGAGCTTGTTTTTCACCTGCTGCTATTGCACTGCAAGTTTCAACATTCCTTAATTCTTTCAGATCCCCTTGCTGTTGATGCAGCCAAAGTGTGTCGACCATAGCAAAAGGCACAAGCAGTTATGTCTGGTCTAGCAGATGCGGGAATGGGTAGTGAAGCAGGTGTGAATTGCAAGTTTGGCAAGGGAAATCCTGAAGTGTATGGCTAAAGTGCTTGAAGAGTGGAGCATGTCGGTCTTTATGGATCGACAATCGGGGTCCTGGTTGCCAAGATATAGGCATTTGAAGTTTCAGCTAGGACCGATTCTGAGATTTTTTGGTTGCATTGGAGAGCATGTCATTGGATATTTTTTGGAGCTTTCTAGGGTTTACAGAGGTAGTGTGTGGCATGTGGAACCAACCGAAAGTGATGGCTCCCCAATCGAAGTCCTGGATGTAAAGTTACAACAATCAAAATTTGGGGGTTTGCAATGGACATGGTGGATCTGATGTTTTTTTGTCGTTTTGGTGCACGTTGTTTGAGGCCATACTAATGTTAAAATGCAGAGAAAGTAGGTGGAAGTGTGTTCCAGGATGCCGGCTTTGAGCTAGACTTTACAGGTTGGTCACTGGGCCGGTGGACACCAAGTGGAAGTGCTTGAAAACTTGGAGAAAAAAAGTTTCTTTTGGATATTTTTCAAACCATGGGGG
This sequence comes from Adiantum capillus-veneris, assembly GCF_014529385.1. Lineage (NCBI taxonomy): Eukaryota > Viridiplantae > Streptophyta > Polypodiopsida > Polypodiales > Pteridaceae > Adiantum > Adiantum capillus-veneris. Next base: position 67,243,521 of record NC_140940.1, on the reverse strand, counting down.
TGCAATCGATGGTGAGCTGCCACATGGTGCTAAGGTAATCCCATATGCACAGTAGATGGCAAAGGTGGAGGGGTATATAGCTTGGATGGTGCATCATATGAGGTGTCAAGCTGGAGAGAGGGAGCTTGAGGAGCTCTTGGCTAGGGCGTTTGGCGTGGGTGCTACGCACGGCCCCATTGTGCATGGGAGTCGGCGGCCCTGATGGCACTTGTGGTGGTGGTCGATGGAGGTGCAGTGTTGTAGTGTCGTCCAGTGGCACTGGACACAACGATGACATGGCATTTTGCAAGGGGCCCATTTTTGTAGTGCCTCCAAAAGACCACAAATTTTTATAGTGAGGGGAGGGCTCCCATGAGCCTTGTCACGGGTGCCATGACAACCAAATGAACAAGGGGGTGCTTCCCATGCAGTGAAATGTGAGAGAGAGGAAGGAAACTAGCCAAGTATCACATCATGCAAGACATACTAAAAATAAACTAGCCACATGTGTGGAATGTAATCAAATGCTAAAATGAGCTAAAGAGGAGCGACACGAGTAAGGTAGGACAAAATTTTTCCTTTTTGGGAATTATAGCCTCGTATAAGAGGACTTATTTGGAATTGTAAAGGGATTTTTGCCATTTGGCTTTTTGCCATTGGGGCTTTTGGCCATGGAGTATACGCGGAGCCAACAAGGGCTGTCGGGGTCATGATTGTGCGCTCGTCAATGTGTGTGCCGACGAAGTTGGGTTGTAGTTGATTGTACATGGTGTTTTGAACAAGTGAAGCCATCATTGTCGCATTTTGGTGTCAATTCCTCCTTCCCCATTCTCTTCTTTGTTGTTGTAAGTGTGTTTCTAGGCGTGTGTAGGCAGGTGTGCCCCCCCCCCCCCCCTCTTCCCCATTCTCTTCTTTGTTGTTGTAAGTGTGTTTCTAGGCGTGTGTAGGCAAGTGTGCCCCCCCCCCCCCCTCCCTCCGAGGGTGTGTTGTGCAAAGAGAGAGATAGAGAGAGAGGTGCTATTTGTGTTGAAGGCTGTGAATTGAGTAGTGCAGAGTGAGTGGGTTCGTTTGTGGTGTTGCAGCAAGTGTGTGCATTGGGTTGTGTGAAAATTGTGATTTGCTTGTAGATTTGTGGTGTTTTGAAAGTGTTTTCTAGTGGATAGGGGTTCTATGGAAACCCTGGGCTATAGAGAGGCATTTTTGTGTGTGTTAGGCATGTTCCCCCTTTCCATCTTCTAGTGCCCCCACTGAGGAGCATCTTATTGCTCCTAGTTGAAGTTAGAAGCAGAGTTTGAAGCCGACATGCGGTTTGTCGAGTGAAATGTGTAGTGATCGGATTTAAAGTTGTCAGAGATGGTGGATCCAAGCATTGGTCCCATTTTCATAGGTGTTGAAGACCCTGAAGATTGGGTAGCATATTTTGAGTGTTGTCAATGCATATGGTGATGGATGCGAAGAAGTTGCATATGGTGCCACTGTTGATGCACGGACGTGCAAAGATATCCTTGACGGTCTAAAGAGTGGTGATTGAAGCTCATGGCAAGAGCTATGAAATCAATTTCTTGGGCAGTTTTGGAAGGTGATTCTCCAGCAGAAGCAAGTGTAAAGCTGAGGGTGCTACGCCAAGATGTAAGTCAAGAGTTTTCATTTTCTCTTGAGCAATCTGAAGCCTGCTGGAAGCAATTGAAGGTTGCTATAGTGTTTAGAGGCAACTAGTACTTCAAGTTGTCAAAGTTCCTTGATTGCTTGCATCCAAAGATTAGAGACAAGGTGGAGTTTGGTGCAGACAGCTGTGAAGACATGGTGTATCTGGCCAAACTAAAGAGCAGAAAGGTGAAGCAAAAGCTAGATTTGGGCTTGCTAAAGCCTACAGATTATATGCATGTTGCTGACAATACGTCCCATGGTTTAATCGAAGGTGGTGCCAGTTGTTTGAAGTACAGAACTTGCCACGGTAAGGCCAATGGTCAATTATGATCCTTGGAGGTTTCCAGTTTATGATGTGTCTATGCCGATGGTGGAGGATCTTGTCAACAAGGATGAGCATTCCCTGGAAGAGAACCTGTGTGCTAACGAGCTACCTGATGTTGAGTCTCAAGAGTAGAATGAAGAGGTAAAAGAGCATGTTCTAATAGAGGTTATGCATGAAAAGGCACCATAGTGTAGCCAGGTTGCAGATACAAAGAGTTTGGAAGTGGATGAAGAATATGCGCAGAGCCATGGGGATGGTCAAGCTTTTGTGGAGCAGAAAGAGGATGAAGATGCAGATACGGAGTCGGTATATGGTCATGATGATGGAGATACAAGCTCAAGCTTTTGCGAGACAAGCAGAGAGGATAGAGTGAATGAGTCCACATCCTATGGCGAGCAGATTGATTCTGATGAGCATGTGCTAGTAAGGGAAAAGTTTCCTTATTGTTTGTCTGATTATATGGTAATCGGCAATGTGAAAAAAGAGTAGGTTGAAGTTTCAAAGCATGTGAAGGTGGATATGCAATCAAAAAAGACATGTGACATAATGTTGGTGGCCATGCTAGTGAGGGTTGCGATAGAGAGTGTTATAGCAATGCAATTGGTTCACAGTTTTGTGGAGAAGGGCAAGGCCACATCTATGAATAGCCAAGCTGACTGACCAAGTCAACAAGAGAACGATGATGAAGCAGAGCACAAGGGAGTTGAGCATTCTTTTTGTGCTCATGATGTGTTGGATGTTGAACCATGGGGAGCAGTTGTTGTTGCCTATGGATTGCATGGATGATGCCGTGGATACGGGTTCTTTGGATCACATATGCATTGAGGACAAGTCCAATTGGGGATTTGATAATCCCATGGTTGATATGGATGAGGAGTCACAGGTGCTTGTTAAAAGAGCTTTGACTAGGATACAGGTGATACGAGGGATTGTATTATAGGTTTCCCCCATCAAGGGAGACATTTTACAATATGATACTTTGTGTTCCTTCAATAACTTGTTGGTGCAATGAAGATAGAAGCTCAAGCACCAAGCTCACACTTATAAAACACAACATCAATTCCCTCACAGTCTCAGACCCAAGACCTTACACACCTTCGAAGATGGTGAGAGCTAGTGGGGTATGAGAGTAGATTGAGAGGAAGGAGGAGTATTCTTACAAGAAAGAAGTATGTCTCCTCACATAATCACTCATCATAGCTTAGCATAGCTTAGTAATAAGCATGGTAGAGAAGATGAGCATGCATTGGAGCTTGGATCTTGGTTGGATTTGCATCACAAAGCCAAGAATTGTTGGTGTAGTCCTCCCTTCTCACAAGCTTGGAGTAGATGATGAGCTTTCCATTAAAGCCTGAGAAGGAGATAGTCTTCTTTACTCCACACATGAGTTTGTGCGAGTGTGTAAGTGATAATGCCTTGCAAAAATCACCCCCCCCCCCCCCCCCCCCCCCCCCCCCCCCCCCTCTCTCTCTTGGTCGACCCCTCTTGCTAATTGCACATGCTGAAGGGGATCGGGGAGCACCACAAACGGAGAGTGAGAGAGAGAAGGAGACACACGACACACAGATATGGGTGGGGAGACTGTGAAGTGGCAACTCCCCCTATACAGTATACTCACTATAAGTATAGGGTAACAGTGGTCGGGCGCCCATGACCTGGGCGTTTCAGTCAAGGCACATAGGCCTTAACCCCAACAACCTCCCACTTAAAGGCCAATGTTCCTTTAAGCAAGATCTACTAGTGTACAACTAATAGAAGGTGAGAGATTCTCTCAACCTATACCCACTGACTCTCAATGAGCTAGTGTATCCCGCTCTACTAATAGATAAACATCCCGCTGCGGAAGCCACACAGAGCTAGCTCCAAGCTCTGCAAAGAGTCTACAAGAGCTCATGCACTCCTGCAAGTATCGGTCCAATACCTGCAAACCTCCCCTATGCTCTATGCCGAGATCAGTCATTGAACAACTAATCAACCCTGCTCCAAATTCTCCCACTGCAGCTGCTATGTCGGGCCTCAAGATCAGCATCTCGTACATGAGGACACAGAACGTTGATGCAACCCTCACAACCTCTGTCACCTCCAACTCAGAACTCAACTCCAACTGGCAACACCTGTGGGAGTACTAGACTCAACCTGTACCTGGGAGTCAAACCCGATCTTGTAACATCTACAAATTCTCAAATCGAGCAAATCAAACCAATCCACCTCATATGTGCCTGCTACCTACCGTGTGCACGGGTAAGCTGTCTGCAGCAAAGAAAACAATAGAGCCCAAAACTGTCCTGAAAAACTGTCTCTATGTTTTTAATTTCAAACCCACCTGCACTCCGAATCAGAAAACAATTCCTTCTACAAAGTCGTAGATCTTGAAGCCAGCTCCGTTTTGAACCAAAAAGTTTTGGAATTGGAGCTTTGTAGCTCAAGTTATGAGCAAAACAGTAGACTGTTGTCAAACAGCCAAAAACTGAACGACTTTCTTCTGTGCTTCTTTGAGCTCATAGAAAGGCTCAAACTCACTTCCCACCTCGATGCGTGATCTGAATGCATTAATCTCACAATGCTTCCATGTCTATGGAAGCTCCAAGCTCCAATCTGTCGCCGATGTAGCCGTTGCAAAGCTTGCCGAGAAGAGGAAAAATGATGTACACAGTGGGCTGATCTGTAGAGGAATTGTGGACTGATCTGTGAGCACTAGGAAGCTCCTGAGAGCTCTCTTGCAAGCCTCTGTATGGCTGTCCACAATCCTTCTCTATTTCTTTGCTCAGATCTGTGACCTCTCCACCATAGCCGACGAGTTCATCGCAAAGCCGTCCATCTACGCTCTCACACCTGTCGCTCTGATACCAATTGAAGTGGATTGGGTGGAGAGTGAGAGAGAGAAGGAGACACACGACACACAGATATGGGTGGGGAGACTGTGAAGTGGCAGCTCCCCCTATACAGTATACTCACTAAAAGTATAGGGTAACAGTGGGCGGGCGCCCATGACCTGGGCGACCGGTCAAGGCACATAGGCCTTAACCCCAACACATGCTGGCATCCTATTGGACCCTGCAAAGCTTAGCCAATGACAATTAAGAAGCATAAGTGATAGCCTTGTGACATGTGTTTCCCTTTCCCCTTTTGTGAGAGCTTTATGTATTTAAATAATGCAATTAAACTCTCATTGGACCCCTTAGTCTTCTGGCCGATAGGAATCAGGCAAGCCATTGGGCTGTTGAATGCTCATTGCACCCCTTGGGAGACTCTCCAATAGTCTTCTAAAGAGCTTAATTTCTATTGGTTTTCTTATCAAGTGTTTTTAAATGAATTAAACTAAATTTACTCTAGCCTAATTCTCATTGGTCCACCTCTATGGCCATCCAATAGGATTTGAATGCATCGTGGGGGAAACTGGGCTAGGGAGCTGACATGTGTCCACTATGCCCTTTGTGTAAGGGAGCTTTCAAGAGTGTGTGTGTGTGTGTGTTTCTCTCTCATCCCCTACTAAAAGGGCTCGTCCCCTCAAGGATAGGGATGTGGGAAGACTTTTGAGTCTTCCCACAAGCATCCAATTTACCCTAATCTTGACCATCGGACATAACCTTTGAATTTTGGAACTTTAGCATTTTGGAAGTCTTAATGGGCTGAACCTTAGGGTCTTTGAAGCCCATTGATGCACATTTCTCTTTTGCAGATGGCCCCCCCTTTGGATCCCTATTTTCCCTCCTTTGGATCCCTACTGTGAACGATCTACAAGCCTAACCAATATTCTAGCTTTTTCTCCCCTGGCACTTTTCCATATTAAATGATCAGTTTAACATGAGAAAATCATTTAGGAGAATTAGATATTAGTTATTATGACATTACCTCTCTCTCTTGAAATCATAGTTGTCCTCAACTATGGGGTAGAGAAGATAAAGCCTAGTCATTAGTCCTTTTTCTATCGGGTAGAGGATCCCTATTTTACCCTATGACATCATTCTAGAATGGATGACTAATCCATTTTGATCTTGAGAGCCTAAGCTGCCGCAAGCATGTCTGTGTATTAGTCCTATCAATTGTCCATAGTAGAGTGACAAGCTCTACTTGGTGTTTAGAAGAAGTCGTCTCCGCAAACTTGATCCTAAGCATGCATACTTCTTAACATTTGTGCACAATAAAGAAAAAGAGAGTCTTACAAGACAAAAACTTTGTTCATTTTAAACATTTCTACATTTGCTTACTCTAGGGAAGCATTGTAAGCATTGACAAGGTTTAGGTTATCCTTTGATTGTATGCCTTGCATCCATCTAGCATCTTCAAAAGGATAGTTTTTAAACTTAATAAGATACCATCGGACAATCTTACCACCTCTCAATACCTTGTCTTCATGTCGGAGAATTCACTCGGGCTGCAACACCTCTTCTTGGTCCTCGATCTCTGGTGGGACTTCAGTAGTTGGTTCTTGAGGTGGCTCTCCTTTGTAAGGCTTTAGTAGGCTCACATGGAAAGCATTGTGTATGATCCAATGACTGGGCAACTTGAGTTGATAGGCCATCTCATTGATTGGTCTAAGAATTTGGAAGGGACCATAGTACCTTTTTGCTAGCTTATCATAGTACTTTTGGTGTCCCGTGGGAATCCTGCCCGTCGTGTGCCTTAATCGAGCCTTGGGAAATTTAAGCAAGACCCATTCATTTACTTTAAAGGCTTGGGATCTTCTGTGCTTATCAATAACAACCTTTTGCATTTGCTATGAGATAGAGATAGCATCCTTAATCTTTTGGAAAGATTCTTGTAGGTCTCAGCTATACTCATCTGCAACAAAGATCTTCCCGTGTACCTTAAGTAGCAGGGGACTTTTGGATCTTCCCTCAATTACCTCAAAAAGTGCTTTTCCCATGGAGGTATGTACAGTATTATTGTAGACATACTCCACTAAGGGTAAATACTTCTCCCATTGGGACCTTTGATCTACTTCTGTTACGTAGGCTTTTAGTAGATCAAGGATTGTTAGGTTAGCTATTTCGCTTTGGCCATCCGTTTGAGGGTGATAGGCCAAAGAGAATTTTAGCCTTGTCCCTAAATTCTCAAAGAGACCCTTCCAGATAATATTGGTCATTATAGAATCTCTATCCGACACTATGGAAATTGGCAAGCCATGGTACTTGAAGATTTGTGATATGAAGAGGGTTGCCATTTGATGGGCTTTCATAGTCTTTTTGACAGGTATAAAATGAGCTTGTTTGTTGAACATGTCTACTATCGTCCATTTTATCGTATTGCCATGGATAGAATTAGGCAATCCAAAGATAAAATCCATGGATATGCTCTCCCATGGTGAATTAGGGATTGGCAAAGGTTGAAGCAATCCAAGTTGCTTCCCTCTATCAAACTTCGTCTTTTGGCATACCACACATTTAGAAACATATTCTTGTATGTTTGCTTTCATGGCAGACCAATAATAATATGTTTATATCCCTTTTAGGGTAGACTGGATCCCTCTATGCCCCGCATAAGGAGGAGCATGAGATTCATACATTACTTTCTCACGTAGTGAGTTAGTAACGCATAGTCTATTGCCATAGAGAAGATAACCATCTTGTAAGGTAAATGGTTCCTCTTTCTTCCCTAGTGCAAGGACTGAAATCACATCTCAAAAATCGGGATCAATAGCATACTCATCTATCATAGAAGATAGATCATTGTGAGTTGCTATGGAAGCCGCATTCACTCTTGGCCGTCTTGAGAGTGCATCAACTACTTGATTATGCTTGCCAGCAATGTGAGCAATATAAAAATGAAATTGCGAAAGGAAATTTTCCCACTTCATTTGTTTGTCAGAGAGATTGTTCTGCGTCATGAAGTACTTAAGGCTTTGGTGATCCGTCCGCAGAATGAAAGGAGTCCCCAATAAATAGTGCTTCCACGAGTCTAAGGCATGTAGAACTGCGAGGAGTTCCTTTTCATATATGCCTAGAGCTTGCTCAACAGGGTCAAGCCTCCGACTTTCATAGGCTATGGTGTGCCCTTCTTGGAGCAAAACAAATCCAAGGCAATCACCACAAGTGTCACATTGGACCTCAAATGGCTTTGAGAGATCGGGTAGTGTAAGCACGGGTTGAGAGATAAGCTTTTCGAAAGCATTGTTCTCCTTGGCAGACCATGTATACCTAATGTTTTTCTTTTTTAGGTCATGTAGTGGTCCCACGATTTGTGAGAACTTTTCTATGAAGCATTTATAGTATGCACACATACCTATAAAGCTTCTTAGTTCATGTAGATTCCTTGGATTAGGACATCCTTTTATTATCTTTAGCTTTGAATGGATCCATTTGGATGCCATCTTGAGAGATAATGTGACCTAAATATTGAATCTCTTGTAAGAAAACTCACTTTTCTTACGATTAATATAGAGTTTATTCTCTCATAAGACTTTAAATATTACCTGGAGGTGTTGCTTGCATTGTCTAATGAATTAGCGTAGATGATTATATCATCAAAGAACACTCCGGTAAAGGTTCGGTGAGGCCTGAATAGCTTCTCCATCAAGCGGTTGAATGTGGTTGGTGCATTGGTCAAGCCAAAAGGCATGACAATGTATTCGTAAAGACATGAGGAGAAAGCTGGACTCACTTTTGGGCCTTTCAATTCTAGAGAGAGAGTGGCGCTTGACCAATGACGAAGAGGCTAACGTTACATTGAAAATCGACATTTTGGAGTCAAGCTCTTTTTAAAAAGGGAGGAAATATTATTTTGGCTCATCAAATTGCACAATTTCACACTTTCAAGGCATAAATGCCGTAAGTCGTACTAACTATGTACTGAGGAATTTCAGAACTTTCATTGAAGACTCTATCTAGTATCTTTGTTCCCACCCAAATATGACTTTGAGTAGCTCTACTTCCCTCTCAAAACTTCTTCCCTTTTTCATATTTGCTCTAACCTTTCTGTGTATTCATTCTACTGCACACCATGTCTACTTCTTGAAGACCTAGCACTACCATTGACTTTGTTAGCATTTTTAACAGTTATACTATAGACGATCAAGCATGGATTCCATCTCGAATAACTATCGGAAGTTGGGTTCTACCGCAAACTAGGAGGAGGAGGAGGAGGAGGCAACGCAATGATTTCGTGGAGTCTTTCAAGGGTCAAGTTAAGAGTTTAAAGTGTGTACACAAAGCAAGCGGGTGAAAGAGGTCCTCATACAATATGCTTTCCAGCATGCAGACTTAAGGTTGCAAACATCTCCTCCAAGTTTTCCAAGGCATCGACCCAACTGTAAGTTATTTCAGCATCTCGCTTAGTGCATGATTATATTCGAATATTAAGTGGTGGATATCATCTTTGGTATGTTTCAGATATTTATCCATCGAATAGGACAGATTGGCAACCAGTTCAGAGTATAGTTGGGATTTTTTATGCTTTCCATGCATTTATTGGTGAGCAAATGTACCGAGGAAGACAACACAAGGAACTTGCAGATAATAGAATTTTTTTTTATGATATGTCATATGTGGAATCGAGAACTTCCATTGGTTGGGGTCGTGTAGCTCCTTTGTCACTTCCATCCTTTGACAGCAAGGATTGGTCCCTGCCTGCTTCGCAAACTAGTGAAAGCTTCAGGAATAAGTTGTTTCAGGATATACAAAAGTCCCTCAAGTATTCAATTGCCACAAAAATAGTTCGGCTCGCACTATTTATGCCTCTTGAAGTGTTTGTAGATTTTTTCTTCGATGAGCAAATAAGAACTACCGCAACAATGTTCATTTGCAAGTCTGAGAGCTGTTAGGACTTTTTAGATGATAACTGGGATAGAAAACAATCACAGAACCCGAAATTAAAATGCTTGTGTACAGGTATATTCAGCAACAAAGCAAGAAGTTGAGCAGAAACTGACCTTTGCCAGGTGAGTGGTTGGATTTGTGGTAAATTGCATTGATAAGTTTGATGAATTTAAGATCAGGAAGATACATTGTTAGAGACCAGAAGGTGGCAGTTGACCAAGGTAGCTTAGTGTCCACCGAAGAGAGTGTAACTCAGGCAAGGCTAGATCCGCTAGCACCAATTATTGAAGAAGGTAGTGATACTGACACTTCGTCAGACAAATCTTCATGATGGGTAGTCAAGAGCCAGGAGGTTTCACCTATGATGGACCTATGCGAGGAGGAAGCACCTCCCAAAATCCTTTGAGTGATTCCAAGCTCACGGTGATCTTATTAGAGGGAACAAACTCGAGAGGAGCCCTAGTCTATTCTGACTATCGAGGCCGCAAGTGCATTTGTATCGAAGAGAGGCCAGCTCAAAGATTGGAGATAATCCGAGTGTATGATGATAGAGATAGATTCTGAGACGAAAAGGGGAACCACTATTTAATAGTTAGTAACCCTGAAGATTACAACAGATATGGAGATAACGTGGCGAAAGGGAAAATGGTTTCAGAAACTCAAGAACCGCCACCAAACATTGATCGGCCCGGAGCTATTTTTATGTATGATAAGAAAACAACCAGGATTTCAACTTATAACGAGAATGTGGGAATCTACAAGCACGAGAGTGAGGGTATAGTCTCTTACTTTCGCAGCAAAGAACCATACGTAAACGAATTAAGCAAAGACAAGGTTCTTTACTTATTCTCTTATGGAACTGCTACGGGGAAGGGCATAGTTTTTGTTGATAGATACGGGCAAGAATACCAACGTATTCTCCCAGAGGAAGTAGAGAGAGCAACAGGTCCAAGAGCATCAACATATGCCCCTGAGGAAGTGCCAAGAGCCACCTACACCCCAAGCAGGTCAACGAATCCTTTTTCAGATGAGTATGACGCTACCTCACATTCCACCCGACCGCAAGCATTCAACGGCCAAGACCAACCAGCAAACTAGCCATCATTGCAAGCATGGCTTCGACAGAGTGCAACAATGGAATCAGACCGAAACCGAGATGGTTATCAAGCCGCACGAGGGCTCAGGGATTTGCAAGAACCACCACTCTATTCAAGGTATCAGGCAGAGAGTAAGCCAAAAACACAAGGGTCAACAGAACCTGGAGGACCACCCATAGAACGAGTTCGAAGAGAAGAACCACCTCCAGCGAGAACCGTTAGAAATTATGGTTTAGGAGCACCACTGGGAGAGGAACCAGCCTATTACAAAAGGCCTGAGGAGGTATATCGACTAGGACGGGGGGATCCAATGATGAGTTTTGTAGACCATCGAAGAATTAGACAAATGGGTAAACAAGAAATACACAGGAAGCAGAGACCCAAGAGATCATGTAGCAGCCTTTGTGCGCGTAATTAGAGCCGAAGAGGTGTTAGATTTTCCTACCCAATTTGCAGGGTTTGGACTAACCCTAGAGGATGATGTTGCCACTTGGTTTGACTCTGTGGAGCGTAGAGACTTTGAGTCGATGGAGGAAGTGTTCGACGAGCTTATCGAGGAATTCTCTCAAAGGGGAATAGCTCATAATACCGTCTCACAAATCCATAAATTCAAACAGAAAGATGGAGAATCTGTACGAAAGGCATCCCTAAGACTAAAAAGATATGTTAAGTTTTGTCCTGTTGAAGAACTGTCAACTCAGTCCAGACTTATGCTAATATTCATTCAAGGACTAAGGAATGCAGATCTCCAGAAAGACTAACATATGAAAAGGATCACGACATTGAACGAGTTGACCAAGGAGGCTCTTTACCTTGTGGACAATTGTGCGGTCTACAAAGAAGGGGAGTTCAAGGACCTTGATGACGATTCGTCTTCACAGCAAAGTGGAAGCAAGTCTTCTAAGACAGCACCGAAAGGAGAACTAGCGGTAAACCAGGAGTAGCTTGTAGATGAAGTGCTAAAAAAGATCAACTTGTACGCCAAACCCCAGGCTAAACAGCCCAAGTGGTGTGCTATTGAACAAAAATGGACAAACCATGGGACCGAGGAATGTTATTATAACAAGGGATATGTGAGAGAGAGACCTTACGCTCCCCAAGCCCCAGTAGCTTCCCCTCAAGTTCCACCGATGCCTAGATATCAAGCAGGCAACTTACCAGGACCTGTAAGTATAGAAAGACCACAACCGGTGTTGGGGCAACAACCACCCCTACCAGGATTACGACCAGTTGGAATACGATACACACCAACAGTAACTGAATCAAAGGATAAGGCTTTGGTGCCCATGCATGCATATTATGAAGATCCCAATGGATATGCGGCAAAACCTATCTATTATCCACCGGAAGAACCCTCGACGCTAGAACCATGGAGCATGATAGGAAATCAGGGACCGCCAACTGCTATACAGGCAACAGGAGAAGGAAGATATAGCCTAGATGAACGAACACTGATGTTCATAGCCAATGGAGGCATGGGCGGACAAAGGCATGCTTACCAACAAAGAGGATCTCAAGGAGCACCTCAACAACCCAAGGGACCCTGTTACAAGTGTGGAGGAGACCATTGGCTGAGAGACTGTCCTCATGATGAAATCATTAGAGTCAATGCGTATTTCCCAGAATGTGGAATTACTCATTTGATTCCCGATTGCCCTAAAAACCCGAGCAAAGGAGCAAAAACCACCTTGAATATGTTAGAAACAGTACCTTCCACTGGAGGATCGGAAAATGAAACAATCATACCTATTCAGGCGGTAACACGAGCCCAAGCCCAAAGAAGGACGAATGAACCCATAGTTGAAGAACCAAAAACCGATGCTCAAAGTTCAGAAACAAAAAATCAAAGAAGCACTTGGAAAGCTAGAAAGGCGCGTAGGAAAGCCAGGAAAGAACGAGAGCAAACAGCCCTATCCGAGGAGTTGAAACATACAAAGGACAGATTGGAGCGGTTAGAGGATCTAGCCAGCCTAAGCTCACACACCATAGCAGCCATAGCACCCAAGGAAATAGCAGAACCCAAAAGTGCAGGATCAGGAGGATCTGTACTGGCAGACAAGGTAAACGAGCAGTTGGATACGCTACTAAAAGCTTATGAAGCTCGAGTTAAAAAGAACCAAACCCAGGAGCAAAGGTGGATGACTTATCCATATGCAGAAATAGAAAAACAGAGGTTGGATATGTGTAAAAAGATGATCAAAACGGCTCAATCATTGATGGAAGACCCGCTGGGTAAACCTGCAACTTGGCATGAAGCACCAGCTCCAACCCCTATCCAACCAACATTAGAGAAACATGTGGAAACAAAGGAAAGACTCACTAATGCCTATGAGTCCAGAGGAGAGCCTATCATAGTGCCAAATACCACCAATGGGGCAAGTGACGGGTTCCAGCCTAAAATATTGGCAGAAATGGGTAAGGACTGTAACGGTCTAGATGATCTGTGGAAGCAAATCCGTGAGGCCAACGAGGCTAATAAGATGAGTAACCACATGAATAGCACGAGAAAAGAAAATAATGTGATCTTACCTCCTATTGAAGAATTTGAGGCAAGGTCTCAAATGAACTTTGAGATACATTCACAAGGGGGAGACCAAGGATCTATTAGTTCGTGGCACAGCCAACCAGACTCATTGAGAACCTTACCCTTTTACCTAGGAGAGTATGAAGCTAAGTCGGAAGTGAGAGCAATCCCATCTCAAAGACTTTCTTCTAACAAGGTAATGGATTCGCAGGGATTGATTGAGTTGTTATCCACTCCTGTGGCATGCACAATCACGTTAGCAGAACTCCTATGGTTAAGGCCAAACATGTGGACCACGGTAGGAAAATTCCTAGAAAAATTTGGAGTAAAAGACCCCACCGTGAAGCTACAAGAAGGGATCAGAGAGTTGGACAGGCCTCAACTAAACACTAGACCAATACCATTGAATAAGGATGGAGAATATTGTGAGGGAGAAGACGGAAACACTACGCTACCGGTAGAATTCCAAGGAGTGGTTTCCAAGGCTATTCTTCACGGTGGAGCGGGAGTTGCTATCGCCACCAAAGAAATCTGGAAAAAATGGGGAAAACCAGCTTTTAGGGCTACCAAAATGAAACTGCAATTGGCAGATGGGTTCATGGAGAAGCCTCTAGGACTTTTAGAAAAAGTGATTGTCACTTCGTGCGGAATCGAGTATGAGCATACATTTGCAATAGTCGATTTCGACAAAAAGAACAATTATGAGATCATCTTGGAACGTCCATTCATGCGAAAATTGAAGATAGTCCAAGATTGGGTTTATGACCACATCTACCTCAGACATGGCGAGACAACAACTAAAATACACTTGAAAGACCATAGTTACAAAGATGTGAACCAAACACCTGTGGAAGAGTTTGATTCGGCTACAGTAGCAGGATCAAAAGTACCAGCATGGTTAGGGCAACCAAAAGAGCTATGGATGTGCGGAGCTTCACATTGTGGAAGCTTAAGAAGAGAGGACTACGTCTTAGAAAGAGCAATTGAGGACAAGGAGTATATTCCGGAACCTTTCCCTGAAGATGCCTTGTAACCTCTAGAATGGGAACACATACTAGCAACATTGGATGTCTGTACCATTACCGACAGTCCAACAACAAAATTTTGCGATAAGGATGGCTACGATGTGTTACCCTATACATGGTAAGCGTTATACCAGAAAAAGAGACGGTAGAACCACCAAAACAAGAAGAGTTTTACAACTCCTCTGAACACTTGGAAGTCAATGATGATGCAGATAATGAGTGTTCAGACACCTCAAGTGGACATGGAAATGAAACCGAGAATATCAAGTTTTATGATTTTGCTAATCAACACCCTAGACGCCAAGAACGCTATAGGAGGAAACGAGCAGGAAACAAAGCGAGAGAGAACCTGATGCCAAGGATAAAAGGTAAAACTCACTATTTGATGCTTGTAAAAGCAGAGGATTGTGTAAAAGATCAAATATCAGGAAGATTCTCAAAAAATCGAATAGAAAGAACGCGAGAGGAAATAAAACACGTACAAAAAGCTAAAACCGAAACAAAATCACAAAAATAAAAAAAAATCAAAAAAAGAAACAACAAAAGACCAAGAGTAGACCAAACTGGAGCGTAAACAGAAATACCAAGAACTGAAATGGTCTTTGAGAGAGATATGGACCACTGAAGAAGATAGCGATGGTAAAGGGGAGTCAGAAAAGGGGAACATGAAGGTACCATCACACTATCAGAAATTTACTATCCAAGACAGAAAAATCATAATGACACCACCAGTCAGAGAAAGAACCAACCAAGAATCTTACGATGGGCCTGAAAATGCAAAAAAGATAGACCTCGCGGAACCAGGTGAAAAGCCTCAGCCGACGGTCTATATAGCTAACAATTTAGAGCCTGAGGAGGAAGCACAGCTAACACAACTTCTCAAGAAGTATAAAGATGTGTTCGCTTGGTCCTATAAAGACCTCAAAGGAGTTGATCCATTGATATGTCAACATAAAATTCCTTTGAAATCGGATGCAAAACCTAGCAAACAACGTCCTTATACATATAATGACACATTTGCTAAACGAATCAAAGAAGAGATTGATAAACTGATGGAAGCGGAATTCATCTATGAAATCGAACATACAGATTGGGTGTCACCCATTGTGGTAGTTCCCAAAAACAATGGAAAGCTGCGAGTGTGTGTAAAACTCAAGAAGGTGAATGCAGCAACCATAAGGGATAATTATCCCTTGCCGATCACAGAACATGTCCTTGAGCGAGTGGCCGGGAAACGGGCTTATTCCTTTCTGGATGGGTTTTCAGGATACAACCAACTGACAATAGCAAGGGGGGATCAACACAAAACAGTGTTTGCCACAGAATGGGGGATTTATGCGTATCGAGTTATGCCATTTGGCTTAACTAATGCACCAGCCACTTTCCAAAGGTTAATGACCCACGCATTCAAGGAATACCTCAAAATATTCTTAGAAATTTACATGGATGACCTGTGTGTACACTCTCTTCTACGAGAGGAACATATTGACCATTTGCAAAAAGTCTTTGAAAAGTGCAGGACATATGGAATCTGTCTTAACCCGGAAAAGTGTGTATTCATGGTTAAGCAAGGGCGAATCTTAGGACACATTGTCTCAAGAAATGGCATAACCACAGACCTAGACAAAGTCAAAGTCATTGTAGACCTACCCATGCCTACTAATGCGAAACAAGTGCAATCCTTCATGGGACACTGCGGATATTATCGAAGATTCATACACATTTATGCAGTTATCGCACAACCTCTGTATCGTTTGCTAGTCAATTTCGAGTGGACCAAGGAGTGCGAAACATCATTCCAAAAGCTGAAGGAAAACCTTATATCATCACCTGTACTAAAGGCACCAGATTGGGAAAAGATATTCCATGTGCACATTGATGCATCAGCATATGCTATTGGAAGTATTCTAGCTCAACCTGGAGACGGAAAAATGGATTTTCCCGTTTGCTATGCGAGCCGACAGTTAAACTGTGCAGAAAAGAACTACACAACCACAGAGCGGGAAGGGTTAGGAATGATTTATGCTGTAAAGAAGTTTCGGCATTATTTGCTTGCAAACAAATTTGTGTTCTTCACAGATCATCAAGCTCTTTTGTACCTAGTAAATAAACCTTGCAATATAGGAAGAATCGTACGCTGGTTTATTATATTGCTAGAATTTGACTTCATAGTGGTGGTCAAAAAGGATAAAACCCATCTACGAGCGGATCATCTTTCAAGGATACACAACGGGGAAGCTCCTGAAGGAGTAGATGATGACATACCAGATGCTTATCTTTTCAACATTGAAATGGTACCCAAATGGTCGCAGGAAATTGTTAGCATTCTCTCCTTCGGAAGTGGGTTTGATAATACGGAATGCAGATCCAAACAACAAACAATTCAACAAACAAAAAACTTCCAGTTGATAGCAAGACGGCTGTATCATCTTGGATCGGATCTAATCCTACGATTATGTATAAATCCGGAAGAATTCGAGTGCTACCTTGAAGAGGCACATGTCCAGGGTTGTGCATTTCATTGTTCAACAGTGAAGACACACCAAAGACTGAAACATTTAGGGGTTTATTGGCCAACTATGTATGCGGACACACATTCTTATGTTACCAATTGTACTATATGTAGTGCCAAACGACCAGTGGATCACACAACTTTGTTCCAGGTAAACATAGCACCTGCATGGAGTCAATATATCATTGACTTCTTAACCACCAGAATGTTCCCTGAGAACATCACAAGAGCACGAGAAAAAGCTATAGAGCTGGAAGCTCGTGACTTTCAGTTAATTGGGAACCAACTCTATAAGCGAGGTAAGGACAATCAACTTAGAATCTGTGCAAGTGAAATCGAATACCTGCTGATTCTAGAACATGCACATAGCGGAATAAGTGGAGGCCATTTTTCAGGCGATAAGACGGCAAAAATTGTCTTAACCGCAGGAATTTGGTGGCCTACATTGCACATGGATGTTGAAGAGTTCGTAAAGCGTTGTGATGCATGTCAACGCACCAAGATGCCAATAAAAAAAGATGAGATGCCATTACGGCCAATGATGGGAGCAAGAGCATTTGCAAAATGGGGCATTGACTTTATGGGACCTATATCACCCCCTGCATATCGCACCCATACCCAATATATCATTGTGGCCACAGACTATCTCACAAAATGGGTCGAAGCCAAAGCAACACAAAAAGCTGATGCACGCACCACGGCACAATTTTCTTATGAGAATATTTTTGTACGTTACGAGTTACCAATCGAAATTGTCAGTGACCGTGGAACACATTTTCTCAATGAAGTCATTGAATATCTGCTAGAGGAATTCATGGTCATACATAGGAGATCCGCACCATACCATCCACAGGCCAATGGGCAAGCTAAAGCCACTAATAAAACACTATGTACGGTTCTCACTAAAATAGTGTCAAAATCAAGAACAGATTGGGATCAGCAGCTACACTCAACCCTATAGGCATACAAGGTAGCTTACAAAACATCGATCGGAACAACACAATACAACATGGTGTTTGGCCTAAATGCTGTACTACCCATAGAGTTTTTAATTCCAACTCTACGAGTAGCAAAAAGCTTAGAATGGACAGGGCATGAGCTCTCTTCAAGAATTGATGATCTAGAAAAGCTAGATGAACTCCGCTTATGGGCTGTCGCTTCAATCTATGCTAAAAAGAGAAGAGAAAAAGAATTTTTTGACAAACATGTGCGTACCAAAGAGTTCAAAACAGGTGATTACGTACTTGTTTATACCTTGAAACAACATGCCAAGAAACTTAAAAAGCGAGGGATGGGACCATTTGTGATTAGTGATCTATCACAAAGTGGAGCTGTCAAGCGTGCTACATTAGCAGGTAAAGAAATGCCAAACTGGATTAGTGGATGTCGACTGAGGAGGTATCATCTACCACTCACATAGGAGATGCTCCAACAAATTCATCAAGGAAAACAAAGAATGAAGGAAAAACAGAGAGTACGAGAAGAAGTTCAAGCCGAAGCACAAGAACTCATTGCAAAAAGACGGCTTCTGCGACAACAACAACAAAGTGGACCACCATTAAGAATCAATGCCATTCGACTGACAAAGTTGGAGGAGGAAACAGTGGAGCCAATAATTGCGGTCAAAGTGGGCAGCAATCAAGTTGAATCAACAGCATTGCTTGATTCAGGTGCTCAAGCAAATTTGATCTCTAACGGATTATACCAACAGCTCAAAGTCATAGGTCAACTTCATCCCACTCCGCAAGTGCTGGAAAGTAGCACATCACACCCGTTGAAAACATTGGGATGGACTATATTGCATGTACAGGTACATCAATATATTTATCCACACAAATTCTATGTGGTGACAGACAAAAGCACACAACACCAAATGATGATGGGGCAACCTTGGCAAAAAGCGTACAATGTGGAGATAGATTGGAAAGCAAAGGCAGTCAAAATTCAGCATGAACATGAACAACAGGTGATAGCTTTTGCTCAGCAATACAAGCATGATCAACTGCAAGCCATGCAATCACTGGAAACAAAGCCAAAAGCACAAATGCCATTCAAGAACAACATGATACCCGAGACCAATAATCAGGTAAAAGCCAACCGTGCTACTTGCAGACATATGAAGTCACCGGCCGCAATGCAAAGATCTAGGCTACCAAAACAAGGTAAACAAGTATGGATGCGGAAAGATAGAAATGACATGGCAGACACACAACATTGCAACAAAAAGATTCCACCGAAGCAGAAGGTTCAACCACAACCCAGGGTCATAAAACAGATATGGATCCCAAAGAAAATGCTTAGCCATAACCCAAATGCCACTCACATTTGGATACCAAAGCAAAATCAAAAGGAACTCCCTTCAGTACAAGCAACAACGGAAAGCAGACAGATGCATTTCAAAAAGGAAAACCGACATATGTGGATGCCAATGAAAGACAACCCAGTGGCAAACACGAAAGTGCCAAACCATCTACAAAGATCGACAGCAACAAAATACCAATGGAAAGTAAAAGCAATACGACCCATAGCCATTATGGCCCAGCCAATTCTATCCTTAGAAATAGCTATGACTCCATCAACAGTGTCGGCAAAGCAATTGCCTTTTGCAAAAAAGACAATTAAACAGAGAGCAGTAGAGTTACAACTGCTACTTGCAAAGAAAGCAAGAAACCTCGACGACGAATGCCAATAAGCAACTTGCTTATTCCCTTCTCTTGCACAGCATAAATTTTTCCATGCATTGACCGAGTATGCATAAAGTAGGGCCACATTAATTGGCCAGGCATTAGCACAACTGTTTCAACCTATGCACGGCACATACTCCGAGGCGATACCTTGTCGTCCGGGAGGACTCCGGCTAGGAGGGGAGGAGGCATTCTAGAGGCACTCTCAAATGCGGAACCAATGACAGAAACAACAAAAAAGGGCATGATTTTCGACTATTTTTAGGGTTGTTGTTTGATTGCAAAATTTTCTAGAGTAACCCAAGTATATATGCCCTTATACAGCATGAAGCTACAGGTATATGGGGCCAAACACCAAATCAAGCCCCTAGGTGTGTGTACATAAGTAGAAATAGCCATTTTTCAGGCAAAATATTGGTAAAACAGAGAAATCCAGCCATAAAAATTGCATGTGAGTGTATATAATGTGTTGCGGTGATGTTTGTGATTTATTATGATTTTTGGGGATTTTTTGGGTTTGATTTGCTATTTTCCTTTTAATTTTGCTAATTTTTGTCACAAAAACTTCAAAAATACAAAAAGCAGGTGAAAAACAGTTGTAATGAAAAACAAAAAATATGGTGATGATCAGTGACTATAGGACAACCTATGGTACAGTGGGGGTGCAATTATGACACTGGAGCAGAAAGCGTGTTTTGGCGGTGACCGAAACGCCAAATTTCTGGTAAACAGAGCAAATGGAGTCCAAATCAAGAAATTTTCGAGCTTAAACCGCATCTCGCAAGAAGATAGGAGCACATGTCAAATTTCATGAAAAGTGGTTTGGGAACCGCCATTATAAGAAATTTTCACCTCATTTTTAGCTCATTCTCACTATTGACTTTGTGGAGAGAGCTTCTGCCACCTAGAGCGGATCGACCTTCTAGCAGCTTCTACGACGCGCACGACTACCCGAAGAGCTCTAGACATGAGAGTTAGGCTCACCACCTTGAGCTTTTCGCGCATGTTTGTCATTATGTCGCGAAAACTAGCGTAGGGGTCACACACAAAGCGAGCGGTAGAGACCTACAAGTAGAGACAGCGGTCTAACGGCTAACCCGAAAGCAACAAGACTTCATCAGCAGCTTACCCTAGTCTAGGAGACCAGTTCTGGATAGCCAAAGGAGGTAGGAAACCATCGGAAAAAACCCTAAATTCCCAGAAACCCGCAAGAGGCCACCAAATGGGAAATCGACGAAACGGCGACCAAATGCTACCAAAATTCATGGGTAGGAGCATCTTGACATGCTCGACAAGTCTATATGACCCGCACGACCAAAAAGTGACCCGAAGCGGCACTAAACTTCAGAAACGGCATGAGACACACAAAGCGTCAAATTGCACTTGCAGCCAAACCGCAAGTCCGTTTGCCACCAAACTTCACGAGCGGCTTTCCTAGACCATCAACAACCAAGTCCTATGGTGGTAGACCACCACAAATCATCAAAGGTATGTAAACGCAACCACGGGTGCTTCTAGAGCGACAAATTGCCAAATGGAGCTCCGGTGAAGCCAAAGTCGACAAAAACCATACAGCAAGGATCCCCAAGGGATCGGGAAGCTATGGAGACCAACATCGAGAAATTTCATCGCCAAAAAGCACTCCAAAAGTCAAAAAACAGCTCGAAGGCTTTGAAGTACACACAAGGAATTATACTCTATCCATTTGACTTTTTTGTTGAAATTAGGCTCAAAAGGGACTTAGGGGAGCAAAGGGCAAGCACTGGGAGCACCAACACTGAAAAAATCACCAGGAGACATCCTATGCATAGAATGTCTCAAGGGAACTTTTTGGCACAAACTCCAACATTTTTTATCATACACATGTTCTGAATGACATTTACAAGCCATACACCAAGTTTCATCACATTTGGACCAAGTTTGACCTCATATGCATGGAAAAACGCAAAGTTAGGGCATAGAGGCAATAATGGGCCATTGACCTACCAAATCTTGTCCAAATCCCATGAAACTTGCACAGCACATTCACCAACACATCAGCAAAAGATCTGTGTAGTCAGAGAGGAAAAATGATGAAATAGACATCCTACGCGTAGGATGTCTAATTGACCTTTTTGGCATGCAAGGGATGTTTTATCATTCCAGATCCAATTACCTCATCATCAAGAGCCCATATATCAAGTTTGAAGCCATTCTAATCACTTTTGACCCCAACACCCTCAAGATACACTTTTTGAGCCCAAAAACACCTCACAGAGCCTTACAAGCATCAAATCTTGTCCAAATTCAAATCCAAGAACATGGCCATGTTCCATAGGCCAAGGACAACCAACAGAACAAGTTTCATGTCATTTTGATGAAAAAGACATCCTACGCGTAGGATGTCTCCAGCATAAAATTAGTCTTCTGTGCAAAGAATGACATCATGGGAGCCAATACCATGGTGCAATGAGCCCATATACCAATTTTCAACCCATTTGGACATCAATTGCTACCTATGATGGACATTCTACCCAAATTGTGACCTAAAGCCTGAATCAGCCCAAAAATCCACTTTTTGATATCCAAATCCAAATCCAAGCATATAGCCATGTTCCATGAGCCCTACACCACCTGCATGTCAAGTATGAACCAATTCTGATGAAAAAGACATCCTACACGTAGGATGTATAGATGGAAATTTTTGGCCAGATTTGCACTGTGAGCACATGCACAGCTTCACAAGTTCCTTTTAAGCTTTATTTTCAATTTTCAAGTCATTTGGATAAGTAAAACTCGGTTTCGCAGCTAATATGGAAAAAATGCTAACTTTGGACTATTGAGTGCAACAGGATCTATGGCAGCCTCGAAGTCACCTGCAAAGAAGAAAAGAATGACCATCAAAGATTATCTGGACAAAGTGGAACCTTTTGTCATTCCAGAAGGAACACTAAAGCCCACCAGCACCTAGATACAAGAGGATCTGCTAGAGTCCAATGACCTAAAGATCTACCATGGAGTATTCAAAGACAACGAAGGCAATGTCATAGAGCTACCAATGCTGCCGAGAGAGCTCAATGAGTTTTTACGAAGCAAAATGGCCGGCTACTTGGAGAAAATTGACCTCCACAACTACTTCGAAGCAATACCGGCAGGGGTGGACATCAAAAGAGTCTGGGAGTTTGTAACAAGCATCAAAGAGGACAGAGTGGCCAAGGTAACAGATTTACAAGGCAGACCAGATACAGAGATCATAATCACGGAGCAGGTTGTAGCCTCTGCACTAGACCTCTCCAATGAGGGAGACAGTGTAACAAAAAGAAGGGATGAAGTCAAGGTGTACAAAGAGAAAAAGGCAAATTACACCTTTGAAGACATTGCCAACCCAAAGGTGGCAATCATGAGCCAGTTGTACAACCAGTACTTCCACATGTACACGAAGAGGCCACAGAAGTACAGGATGCCGCCAGGTGCAATTGCCACAACGTTTACTTGGGCAATGACAAAAGGCACCCCAAAGATAATCAACTATGCGGCATACATACATGACAGCTTAGTAAAGATGGGCAACAAAAAGCCAACCTACATAGTGCCAGGAGAACTGATCACCAAGGTGGTATATGGGGCACTACACGCTAAAGGAAGGTGGCCTGACCCCCCATCTCAGAATGATTGGCTAAGAGTAAAAGAAGACAAGGAAGATGAGCCGCAAAGGGCACCAAGGGTGGCTACGAGGTTGAAAAGACGGCTAGAGCCAGTTGAAGAGGAGCAACCCGAGCAGAAGAAAGGAAAGAAAGAGTTTGCTCAAGTGCCGGCCAAAGAGACAAGGTCACAAAAAGCGGCAAGACTAGAGAGGCTGATGGAGAGTTTCCGAGCAGAGAGAGCCCTCAAGGGTGATTTAAACAAACTCTAGAAGCCATCTCTCGAGTCTATGTCCAGATCGTCCAGAAGAGTGCAAAGGGACCGCTTTGAAGATTACATCAAAAATTTCGAGATTCTTGATGCTGCAGCGGAAAACATTCCCCATGTCCCTTTCATAGAAGAGGAAGTAGAGCAGATAAGGCAGAAACTGCTAAATGAACAAGAAAGCCAAGAAAGAGAAAGAAAAACAAAAGCAGACAGGGACTTGAAGGTAAAACCTGCAACTTTACCGGATAGCCCTAAACCCAGCCCACGGCCCTCACCACCTCCTAGCAGCCCTCCACAGGAAGATAAGGAGGCTGAGGACAGACAAGAAGAAAAACAAGCAGAGGAGCAAGAGCAAAGGCAGGAACCTAAGCCAAAAGAAGAGGCCAAGCCTGAATCTGAGCAAAAAGGATTAGATGAGGCCTACTACGCATTTTTGGACTTGCTAGCTGCAAGCTATATGAAGGAAGAAGCCGCCACAATCACATTCGACTTGGCAAGGACAGGGCATAAAGAACAGATGCAAGGCATCCGACTAGTGGAGCTAAAAGAAATTGCTACCGACACGGTAGACTTGCACGCGCCCTCCAATGACTGGGACGTGGCGATGACAAAGCTAGCCGGATTGAGGGCACAATCCATGGCTTCAGAGAAAGAGATGATAACTCTCAAAGCCACCGAAGAAAAGATCAAAATGGAAAGGGATTCTCTGCAGGCGCAAAGCCAAAGGCAAAAGGAGAGAGAAGATGACCTGCAGGCCAGCTTGGCAACGGCTCTACAAAACTGCCACGCAATGGAAGAAGTAAATCAGGAAGCAGTAAAAAGAATACAAGCAACTGAAGAAGAGTGTCAGCAGCTCAGCAAGTCATTGCGAGATGCCGAAAGAGAAAGAGATAATCTGACACTACAGCTGGCAGAAGAAACAAAAGAAGTAGAGGCCATGAGGAATGCCAAGGAAAAAGTAGAGATAGAACAAGAAGCAAGGCTGGATGAAGTCCTTGAGCTCAAGGACCAATTAAAAGTCAAAGATCAAACCATCCAGAGGCTGTGAGCATCACTTGCTAGAGTCAGAGCTATGAGCTCGACTCAAATCATTTCCGAGAGTCAACTATATGAAGAGCAAATGCAGGAACTTCAGAAGGAGCTGACTCTCGAGAAAAAGCAGATATTGATGATGGTTGAAGGTTCTATAGTAATTCCAACAAGAATGGAGGAGGGCCAAAAAGCCCTGCAAGAAGAAGTGGAAAGCATGAAGATAAAGCTCGAGGAGGCGGAAAGAATAAACGTTGAACTTAATGACCTCCTCGTGACTATGGGTGGAGAAGATGAAGCGGAAAAGCAAACACTCCTCAGGCAAATTGAGGAGTTGAAAGGCCAACAAGGAGGAGAGGCAGAAAGTTCAGGGCCAGCTGCCAATGAGGGCATCGACCTCGAAAATGTGGCAGATCCTATGGGACACACCCATGCAAGAGGAAAGCATAGCAGGATTCTCTCAAGAGCCACAGGATCTAACACAAGAAGAGGAGGAAAATTTGTGTAAGGCAATAGCGGAAGAGCTCAGAGAAACCACGAAGGAATCCTTGGAGTGGGAGTAGAGGGTCTTCAAATCTATGACCATCCAGAAGATCGACGCCAGCAATCTCAGGCGCGAGTGGCTTCAACCCTCTCTCCCATATCCATTGTTGAAATATGACGCAGCTACAATAAACAAGCGGATCAGAGAAGAGCCAATGGTACCTCTCTACAATGCAGACACCTCGAAGCCAGAAGGAGTTAAGCTTATAGTGGATTCTCAGCCAAAGTGGAGGAAGGCTTGGCTTACAAAATACCCACAATACCTAATTCACATGGTAGAGGCACCTAAAGATATCAGAGACAATCTCAGCTTCTGTCCTCTACCAAGGGTTAGGACGTGGAAGGCACAGGAAATTTTGCAAAGAAGCCAACCCACTTGGCTGAACTACCCAAAGCTGCCGAGCGTGAAGGCAGGTGAGAGAATAAGTGTCCAATACATAGTGAAAACCCTAACGGGCGCCATAAAGTTGTTCACTGGCTCACCTGACCTTACATGCATTATGATGAGAAAAATTTACAGAACCATCTTAGCAGTATTCGAGACCTTCAAGCCAGGCCAGGTGACCGACAACATATTCTTCTTCCAGGATACATACAGATGCGCCTATGATCTGTCAGGTCAGCCTTCCAAGGAGGTGATACATGCGTCGTATCAAAGAATCATGTTTCTACCATCCTATCACCTCCAGGCTTTTGAAGAAGCATTTTATACAGGGTTCTTCACCATGAATACAGACATCTTTGGCCCAAAAATGTTGAACCTACATGCCAGATACGAATCACTGCTAAAGATGCGGGAAACGATAAGATGAAGCAGCAGATCAAGGCCATGTTGGAGACGACATGAGCAAGGAGGGGGGGAGTGTTAGAAGCTAAACACATCCCACGGCAGTAACTACTCGGAGGACTATTATTTTTTGTAATTATTCATTCATTGAGGAAAACCTGATTTTTCACCTTGTAATTATTCGGACTTACAGAAGTTTCCAGATTGTATCCCAGTTTTGATAGTTAGATTGAGTAGATGGTTGATTTTGGAACTTTAGGGTTTGAGAAATTGTAAGGTATATATACCACTTTTTGACCTTAATGAAAAAACCTTTTGTCATTTTAAAACAAGTTTGAAGTCTGTGAGTGAGCTTACTGTGTACGAGAGAGAGAGTGTGAGCTTCATCTTGACGCTACGTGTGCTCCGGTGGTCGGAACCGAGTGCGGAGAAGTGCAGCGTGTTGCCCCCGACGAGAGCTACGCGTCGATACCTACATTGCGCGCATACGGTCCTGTTTTGCAAGCTCCTTCTACGAGCTTCATCGGTTGTTTGGGTGAGCATATGTTGTCCGATTTTGCATTGCAGCATATCCACGCGTTCACATTGAGTAGAACTACACATTAGGCACTTTAGATTTCGGAAACAAAGACATGCAGATTTCGGCCCAGACATCCTACGTGTTTCTGCATCGTGTGTTTTGGGTCGGGATTTTGGTTCATAGACCTTAGGGAGAGTGACCTATTGGTATTAGTAGGGTCTCCTTCAAGTTCTATGGTGTTTCGAGATTGTTTGATGGGTGTTCGGCTCTAGAAAGCGTTGTAGGAAGTTTCCTCTTATGCACTCTTGAAGGCTGTGACTTAGACAATTGGTAGAGACCCCTGTAGGAATTAGTTAGGAGTCGGTCGAGTGTAGGTTCATACCTTATGCTTGCTTCCACGCGCCTGCGGGTCGAGCTTCGTCCTCAGATGACATTACATGTTAAGTGAGTTCTCGTTGTGCTGACGTCCGTCGCGGCGTATCCGTCCAACAGCATTCAAACAGGTTCGCCAGCCACAGCTATAGTCATCAGTCTGCGTGGGCACGGTTACCCTTTCATGCCGGACTACATTTCCTAGATCATGTTCTAACAAAAGATGCTCTACACAACATACAAGTTTTTTTGCGGCACTACATACATAACCACTTGAGTCAGCAACACATTACAAAGAGACACTGCTTTCCAAATGTACCCAAATGGACCTTACGTTTTTACACGACCGTGAAACGCCTTGCTTTGCCCGGAGTTTGTGTAGTAAACAATCTTAGCTTCTATGTCAAATAACATTAGACTCCAATGATCACTACAAAGACACCATCAAAGATGAGGAGAGATTCTCAATGCAAGATGTTTTTTACAAGGCAAGAAAATACTCACGATTGATTGTACGCAGTGACCAGAAAGCACGCTAGATCAAAGTTGACTCTGCTAAACCAGTTCATCATACTCAAAAAGGAAACTGAGTTGTTCTGCAGATAAGGTGATATCAACGGATCTATTATGTATACTTTCTCTTGAACCTCAGGGGCAGAAGCGAGACAGCGTGGCTAACATGAACAAATGGCAGAGATTAGACTTGAACACCAGTGAGTCAATACCGAGCGAGTGGGGAAGCTATCAAATTCCATCCGCCACTGATTCGCTTGGTATTGACCCATATCTTGGCTGAAATGAGCCATTATAAAGAAGAACTTGACGACTGTCGTAAAGACATGGGTCAATACCGAGCGAGTCAGTGGCGGATTCCAATTCCATAAGCAACTGACTCGCTTGGTATTGACCCATGTCTTTAAGGTAGTGAACCATTATAAAGAAAAACTTGGCAACTACAGCAAAGACATGGGTCAATATCGAGCGAGTAGTACCAATATCCAATTTCATTAGCCACTGTCTTGCTTGGTATTGACCCATGTCTCGGTAGAGACCCATTTAATGAGCACGAGAATTAAAGAGCATGAGAATTACCACAAAGCAACATTGACGACCTCATTTGTTGCAAGCGAGTCGGTGAAACTGCACATGCACATGAAGTCTACATTATCGAGGTTGGTAATGCATGCCTCCTCTGACCTTGCAGGCAGCTGTATGTGCGCATGCAGAGGCGCTGAGCTCAACAAAATTCTCAACTCCTCTTCATTCTCTTCGTTGATTTGCTCTAAAATAATTGACTCATCCGATACGTGTGATGGCCCTTCTGATGCAGAGCCTTGCCCTTGCCTTTCTTGAGCTGGCTCCCTGGCTGCCTCAGGCTCCTCCCTAACAGCCTCAGGCTCCTCAGGCTCCGGATCATTTTCCTTCAATATTGGTTGCTCCATAGATTCCTCAAGCTCCACCCTGACCCGCTCTTGTCCCTCATCATCCACGATGGGCTGCGGATCCTCCATGACTTGCTCATTTTGGTGTCTAGATGGCTCCTCGATAACTGTCTCTGTTTCTTCCATGACTGCCTCGGGGTCCACTCTGGCTTGCTCTTGGCCCTTTGCGGCTATCTCAGCTTGCCCATCTATGTCATTTCTCTCGACCCGTGATCGGGTCCTTGTGCTATTTGTTTCATCCCTAGACAGCTCTGTCTGTCGTGCACGAGGATGGAGAGGGGGGATGTTGAGAATATCCATGGTTCTACTATCCCAGATAGGCACTGGCTGAAGCAGCCCATCGTAGCGAAAACGAAGCCTACGAAGAGTATCAAAATCCCGCGGCATGATAGTGACGCAGTGTGCATGGGCAGCCAGGATATTTCCATTGTTGAAGAATTCCATGAGGTAGTCTTCAGCAATTTCTTGAAGGCAGAGGAGTGCACTGCTGGCCCATCGCATGCCGACTCTCCACTGCTCGTAAATCTCCCGCACTACTCGCTGGAAAGGGAGACGTGGAATAACAGGTTGAACGTGTCGTTCTATCCTGTGCAGCTCTTGCAGTACACCTCTGTGCGCCTCATATCGGCGTCTTCTTGCTTGAGAATTCAAAGATTCACCTGTTGCCCTCATAGCGCAGGCCTTTACACGAGGCATCTCTACAAATAAAATAACACCAAAAGACAATTCATTTGTCAGCACAAGGGACTTCAGATTTCAAAAAAGGTCAGTACCAAGCGAATAGGTGCATAGGAAAGAGTTGCCTTCCCTTATTCGCTCGGTACTGACCTCAGAAAATAGTAATAGCAGGCATGACTTATATTTTCTGAGGTCACTACCGAGCGAATAGGTGCATAGGAAAGAGTTGCCTTGCCTTATTCGCTCGGTAGTGACCTCAGAAAATAGTAATAGCAGGCATGACTTATATTTTCTGAGGTAACTACCGAGCGAATAGGTGCATAGGAAAGAGTTTGCCTTGTCTTATTCGCTCGGTAGTGACCTCAGAAAATAGTAATAGCAGACATGACTTATATTTTCTGAGGTCACTACCGAGCGAAGAGGTGCATAGGAAAGAGTTTCCTTGCCTTATTCGCTCGGTAGTGACCTCAGAAAATAGTAATAGCAGGCATGACTTATATTTTCTGAGGTAACTACCGAGCGAATAGGTGCATAGGAAAGAGTTTGCCTTGTCTTATTCGCTCGGTAGTGACCTCAAAAAATAGTAATAGCAGACATGACTTATATTTTCTTAGGTCACTACCGAGCGAAGAGGTGCATAGGAAAGAGTTGCCTTGCCTTATTCGCTCGGTAGTGACCTCAGAAAATAGTAATGGCAGACATGACTTATATTTTCTGGGGTAACTACCGAGCAAATAGGTGCATAGGAAAGAGTTTGCCTTGCCTTATTCGCTCGGTAGTGACCTCAGAAAATAATAATAGCAGACATGACTTATACTTTCTGAGGTCACTACCGAGCGAATAGGTTTGCATCCCCTGCAACAAAATACCTTATTCGCTGGGTAGTGACCTCAGAAAAGTGTACAAGCAAGCGAATAGGTTTGCATCCGGTGCAACAAAATACCAATGTGAAGGAGATGTTAAATCGATGCAGTCCTAACTGTCATGTCGTTCCCTACCATCACCTCCCCTAATATCGGGGGGATTGGTACCATTGATTCTCTTTCCCACGTCCACCTCTCATGAAACCGCATGGCGGTACCACCCCTCACAGACCACTCACTCATATGCTAGAACCCAGGCTCTGCTTTTTAGGCATGTCTGAAAGTCTATTTAAGAAGCATTTGTTTCAGAACCTCCCTCAGGGTTTCGCAGAACAACTAAAAGAAGCTTAGGATAGTGGTGATGCCTTTCCAAGGTATACTCCCACAGTGCCAGCAACACCGCATCCAGGCCCTCCTCATGAGGTCCCCCCTTGGCCCTCCCCCGATGTTACCTTTAATGTTCTCGACCGACACAGCTCAAGAGTGGCTGCTGTCAACACGGGAGTCAATTCTCGAGGTAAGCCACTGGTAATTCTTTGCTTTCTGCTCCCAATTTCCAAGCTCCTAGTTTGAAGAGCTTACTCGCTAAATGCTCTGTGCAGGATGCTAGCCTGAAGCTGCAGCAAATGCTGATCATCAGGCAGAGGGTCTCAATCCTTAAAGACTCTCTAGAAGCAAGAAGGCCTGAAGACATGCAGCGATTGCTCGCCAAGAATGGCTCTATGGAGGCTATCATTAATTGGCTTCAGGAAATGAAGGATGAAGTGCTTGAGCTAGCCAGTAAATATGAGGAAGCCATTAACTTTGTCAACAGGCTTTGCGAAGAGATAGCCTGGCTGTGAAGGAAAAGGACTACATGGTTATTGCAAACCCTAAACCCCCGGAAATTAATAGGCCACTCTTTGTAAAGTCTAAAGTGTTTTCTAACTCAAAACCCGGTGTTCAGTTGTAATTTTTTTTGTTTCTTATAAAATCAAAACGCGTATTTGGCAAAAGAAAACCCTAAATCCGCAACAAGCAGGGGTTACCTTCCCCTTATTTGCTTAGTATTGACCTCTGTACTAGCAGACATCACTTAACTTTTCTTTTGGTCAGTACCAAGCGAATAGGGCCCTTCGGACTAAGTAACCTCACCTTATTCGCTTGGTACTGACCAAGGACGATGACCTATACCAAGCGAACGGGTGCAGCAAACAGGGTTTACCTTCCCTTATTCGCCTGGTACTAACTACACAAAATACAAGTGCACAGAAGGGTAGTAAGTAGCATACCTCTTCACTGTGTGTAGAGTTCCGCGTCACTGAAGCACTGCAGAACAAGAGTAAGAGAAGGAGGATGCGCGAGAGTAAGAGGTGATGGAGTTTGCTTACCGCGTAGCATCAATGGGGGTAGAGCTAATTAGAATGATGCGCAGTAGTGGATGCGAAAAGAGGCAGAATAGTTGAAACTTGAGATGTTTGGCAGGGGTAATGCCTCAACTTAGAATGCTTACCTCGGGGAGGGTGACAGCTTCACTTATGCGCAAGATTGCGGTTGGTAAATCATACTTCATGGGAATCTGAGACCATTTAATACTGGTTGTCTTTGAGAGCGCAGCCCACGTGCCTTGTTGAGTGACCGTTCAGGGTCAGACGGACGCCAATCGCCCTTGCAGTCGCCATATCCATCTCCATCTCCGAGTGGAACAAACAGATCGCCGCTGCCTTTGCCTTTTCTGCGCCCTTCCCCTTGGCCAGCTCTCGTGATCCTGCGTTTAGAGTCAGACGCTGATCGCCCTTGCATTTGCCATCTCCATCTCCAAGTAGAACAAACAGATTGCCATCGCCTTTGCATTTTCTACGCTCTTCCCCTTGGCCAGCTCTCGTGATCCTGCGTTGAGTCCTTTGCTGCCGCGTCGCCATCGCCATCGCCCCCCTCTGGTTCTTGCTGTCGGTGGCCTGCGACATCACCATCCAACTTGGTGCCATTGGATATTGCAGAGACAGGTTCTTTCTCCCTGCCTCTCCCCTTCCTGTGTGTTGTTAACTGTGTGTGCACCGAAGCCACTGCGTTAGGGTAAAAACGCATGCATGGTTGGAATAATTACTCCTTATGTGACCGTACCACATTCATGGTTGGAATAATTACTCCTTATGTGACCGTGCCTGAGTTTGGGCATAGTGAGTGAGTAGGCCTATAAATCTATCACTGATAACATAATATGCTCTGTTCTTATCCACCTGTTCCGAATGCTTAGGTCACAAGACAGAACCAAGAGAATAGGGCCCTTTGGAGATTCTTGGGGCCCCTACTCGCTTGGTTCTGACTCAACTAACGTCACCTCTTATGACATTAGCGCACAGGACAGAACCAAGCGAATAGGGCCATTCGGTGATTCTTGGGGCCCCTACTTGCTTGGTTCTGACTCAACTAACGTCACCTCTTATGACATTAGCACACGGGACAGAACCAAGCGAATAGGGTCCTTCGGAAATTTTTGGGGGCCCTACTCGCTTGGTTTTGACTCAACTAACGCCACCTCTTATGACATTAGCACACGGGACAAAACCAAGCAAAAAAGGACATTGGGGGGTACTCGAGGCTCAACAATCGCTTGGTTATGACACCAAATAGTTTTGGCTTGCTTTTTCTTTCAGTCATGGGGATCATAGTCCTGGAGACAGACGTGAGCGAGGATACATGTGAAAAAAAACTATTCACATTCTTATATAACGCTCGTGCTCATCACCGTGCACCAGAACTATCCGGAATGTTCAATGCAAAGTTTTCTATATAGAGGATTATAGATTGCTCCTTTGAGTACGTACAAAACCATTTGCAACAGTATGAGGCAGTCACTTGTGACAATTCCATGACAGTTGATGGCATGAGATATGTGCACCCTGCCGACCTTGACCCTGACAAGAGTGCTTCAAGGAGACTGAATCGCTGTCTAGAAAAGTGTCCCTCCAATGCACTGCTTGTACAAGACAGGTGTATGAAGCACTTCAAAAAGTGTCACTTATTGGAATTCTACCATGGGTTTGTCTGTTACTTATACTTACAGACGGATGGTGAGTCAGAGACTTTGCAGTCAACAACTTTTGGTAGTTTTCCATTGGCGTAGGAGGAAGAGGTAGAGGATGTGGAGGTGCAATTCAACCCAGAAGAAGAGCGGGTAGAGGTACTAAAGGAAACATTTGATGCGGGCTTAACTCTTATTTCTCTTGCGGATGCAACAATAGGGTGCAAGCAAGAAAGCCCAAGTAAGGAAGTGAATTTGCCTCTGAATTGTGCTCCCAACTTTGCTATGGCGGGCGACACCCACTATGTTCTGCTCACAGTTATCATGCATGAGCTCAATATATGGGAGGACTACTGCCTAGCGGCAATTGCGAATTTTTGTGAGGCAGACATGGGGTTTGTGGATGATGATGGAATGGACCAACATCTTATTGCTGACACAGCTGTCCCTGACTCACAGTTTACTTCAGGGTGGCAACTGATCAAAGATACGTTCAATGAAGCGAAGTCCGGAGAGGCCAATTTGCCAACAGATGAGCAGTTTGAATCGATAACAAAACAACTCGGCTTGGAAAATATGGGTAGGCACGTGGCACCCAAAGATCAGGTAATGAATAGTCAGTCTATTCACTTGTGGGGGAGGTCGATGCTGGAAATGGACGAGAATTAGATGGTAACTTTTGTCGTGCATTCAGATGGTAGTAGAGATGGCCCAGTGATAAAATATCATGATCATTTTTTTTTTTGCTACCAGGTGCTAGTGTATGACGATAGTTTCCTTAGAAGAGCGGGAGGCTCACAGCAAGGGCTTGTCACTGGAGTCCAAGTCAAGGATGCGGCGTTGTCTCACTACATCGGGTGTTTCAACCACAAAAAGGTTTGTAGAAACAATTCAAGTACTTGGCAATTGCACTCATCTCACTTACAGCCCATAAATTCATTGCAATTTTTATGTAGATCATAATATACCACAAGGAATACTCCGATGACAATGCAAAGTTCCCCCTGTTTGCAATGAAAGTTATTACAAGATTGTGTGGTGGGCACCCCCTCCCACTAAACGCAAAAAGAATAATTCTCATTGAGAGACAGTTTGCTCTACGCGTATTTGGCATTGGGTATGGGTGCCAAGCACTCAGAGCCCCCTATTTCATGTCCTACACAGCTCAGGCTCTGGCTGCAGGGGTTGAAGACCCGGAAAGCTTAGATCCATACAACAAGCGGCTGTTTATGAGGTAAAGAAGCCGCCTGATGCCCGTGGGGATATTGCCATCAACAGAGGAATGAGCTCGTCTACAGAGCTTGCACATCGAAGAGGTACAAAGTGAGGAAGAAGGAGGTGCATCGAAGAGGATAAAAATGACAGGTTCAGGTCTATCTTCTCCCGCTCCTGACTCGTGATCGGCGCCACCACGCATGGCGCTCCGCCGCATTTGAAGCTCCCCAAGCCATCTGTTTCTTCTCTTTTCGGATGTGTTGTAAAGGCTGTGTAATTTCTAAACTCTTAAGAAGTTCCTTCTGCCTTGCTCTATGAATTAGTTGTCTATAAGTCCATTGGTGTAACTCTA
Organism: Adiantum capillus-veneris; assembly: GCF_014529385.1. Taxonomy (NCBI): domain Eukaryota; kingdom Viridiplantae; phylum Streptophyta; class Polypodiopsida; order Polypodiales; family Pteridaceae; genus Adiantum; species Adiantum capillus-veneris. The sequence continues at coordinate 67,209,281 of NC_140940.1, read as the reverse complement.
ATAGGCTATTGGCCTTTTCTTTTCCTCCCCCATGTCGAGTGTGATTAAAATAACCTGTTCTTGCCATGTAGTGGGTTTTTTCCATGCCTTGTGTGGACCATATTGATAGTGAGCCATATGTCTTGGCAAAATATGGACCATGGTTGAACAGTATGTGCTGCATTGAAATAAAACAAAATGGTCAGTAGAGTACAATTTAAAATTTTGTTTTGTATACGTAGAATGCCAACCCACCATGTAATGTGTGATATGTTGCCCACCCCACCCTGTAAGGTAAGCCTTTTTCCAATCCATCAAGGTTGCTTGAAATGATGTGAGCTTACTTTGGTCCCACGAATGCTGCTCAACGTAATGGAAAGTTTTATCTAGTGATTTCCACACGTTCGCCTTGTGATTCTGGATTGCCCCACCACCATCATTGTCTTTAACCACTTTATGTAACTGTTTCCATTTGTTGAACAGGTTTCTCCTTTCTTCTCTATCTGAATCTTTGAGGCTAAACCCAAGAAACCTTCTTGCCTTCACTCCGCCTATCGATGCTTTCCTCGGTACCTTGTACCGACTTTGAGACATCTTAGGGTACTCTTCGATTTTGACATTGCCTCCATGCAAACCAATGTCTAAGAGCACTCCCTCTAATGCTTTGATCACTCTTTTCGACTCACTCTCTGGCTTTAATGTCCATGAAAACCATATGTACAAATGAACCACCTTTTCAATTATACGACAGAGTGCATGAAGTGTCGTGTACTCTACTTAGAGGAATATCAAGCACTGGTTTAAAAGTTTTATCTTGAAGATGTTTGTTGGGAGCTCTAATCCATTGCACACTCTCAAGTGATTGTGCATCAGCCATGCAGTATAAGCATGGATTTGCCACAGCTGCTCCGTGTGTTATGTTGTACATACGCTTAAGAATCTTTAAGTCACCTGCCATGTGCCATTCCACTGTGTAGTCACCAAATCCTTCCACTAAAAGAACGGCTCCGTTTCTTTGTTCATTGATGATAGAAGGAATTTGGGTTTGACTGAAAACCCAATCGAGGATTTCAAAATTTTCCTTATCCACCTGCAGTGAAAAATGAAAACACAAAATCAACAACCAAATAATCAATATTTTTGTTATCAGAGATTAAACGAAGTATACATGAAATGATCCTAGAGTTAGAATGTTGTTTCTGATTGCACGCTGAAGTATCGTGGATCCTCTTTCTTTATTGATGGATCCAGAGCTCTGTTCATGAGGGTAATGGTGACTCTCTCCAACTTCTTGTTCTTCAGGACCTCGCACTCGTCGAGCTTCAAAACAAACTTGAGAACCCCACCGCACTCGTCTCGACTGATGTCAAAGAAGTGAACTTCATACCTTTGCAATGCTTCACGATCAACGAAGAGGTTGTTGTGCTCGTTAAACTGTACCTCTCTGCCGCCCTTGCCTAAGAACGTTGCTTCAATATGGAATGGTGACCCAAGTTTCTCAAACACCTCATCGTTTACGTGCCGGCGAGCAGCCTTTACATGTGATGGCTTTGGTAGCAATGATCCTCTCTGTAGTTTATTTTGAGACTTTTTAGCTAATGCTTTGGAGAGTGCCCTGTATCCCATCTGCGAGATGCCACTCTCATCAAGTATTGCTTGCACTCCCATTGGTTCTAGCTGATTCTCGTTCATGAAGGAGGTAAGTAGCCTCCCTTTCAACTTACGAAATTTTTTCTGAGTTATCATCTCTTCAACTACTTCTTTTGGAACTAGACGGCTATAATGCACTCCGGCATTGAAGCCTACACCGTTCGAGTTTGGATGCAGTAAAGACCTGCCAAAAAAGCACAATGCGTTATGATCATGTATAGGAAAGTAAGTGTATCCATTTCTTAATGAATCACATTGAAGAAACAAACTTTGAGTTACCTTAAAGCTCGTATTCGTTTTTTCAGGCCACCACTACCAACCTTCATGTTCTCAATGTTGCACAGATCTCGTTTTCTTTTCCGACTACCAAGCACGGTGTCTTTCTCTCGCAAACTTGTGATCTTCTTCTCAAGGCCTTGGATTGTCTCTTTGTTTGATGAAATCTTTTAAGAGCATGCTTCATTAAGTTTCTTCAGTTGCATGTTCTCCATTGCCAGGAAGTTTCTTTGCCTTTCCGCATTCAATCCTCTCATTTCCAAATGTTCGGTGTATCCCAATAGCCCATCCTTGCCATCGCCTGTGAAATGTAAGAGGTTAGTGATATTAGCAAAGGGAGGTGGCGCATTTGTCGTAGGATCCTTTGGATAAATAGATCCATTGGTCCACACATCCAAATGATGTTCCTTGTTGGTCCTTCTAATTTCTTTCTCCCGTTGAGATAAGAAAGACTCCCTCCTACGTTTCTGCAACGGTGCGTACTCTTGCAATACATCAACATGAAGATGATGTGTGTTATTTCTTTGGGTAAGTCCCGGGGGATTCACTATGGAAAACTTACCGCACCACGTAAGTGCAGGGGAGGGGGGGTTTTTTACAAGTTACATAAGCATATAAGTTAGGGATAGGCCCCCAATAATTTATCTCCCAAGCTTAAAAAATAAGGGAGGGGGTATCATATTTAGGAGGGGGGGGGGGGGGGAGTGAGAAAAGGAAAAAATGAGAGAAAGTCTTTGTGTTTCAAATTTATGGCTTCCCAAAAGAGTCGGCCCTCGCATTTGTGAGTCAATAGCGACAAAGATACATGCAAAAACTAACATTACTTTGTATCAAACGATTGTTTTGTGATTATAGTTTATTTGTTGAGGGATAAAAGCTATAAAGAGTTTGTACAAATGGAAATTTACACAAAGAACCTAACACAGCTTTATAACCATGTCTTTTGAGTAATTTAGATGGGTCATAATTAGACGAGTAGGTAGAGTGCAGGCTGAACGGGCACATAGTTTGAAAGTCAAACTAAAACACATTGAGTGTACATCTAGTTATCAACATTAGTGGTTTCTTAGTACATTGCCAGTCACTATGCTACACGTTGCTTGATTAGTTTTACTAAGTTAGATCATGTAAGACCTAAATTTTATATATAAGATAGGGGTATTATAGTTTTCTACATTGATTGCCGTATAAGCGTAGAAAGGGGGGTCATGTTCCCTAACATGAATCGTATATAGGGGTTTTATCAAAGTTGTTCGCTCGCATGTGGCGTCCTTTTTTGTATATAGAGTGAATCCCCTGGGAGGTAAGTGTTAAAGATGAAGGGGCTGAGGATTGTAACTTCAAATTAGTGTTTTCATCAGGAAAAGATGCGTTCTCCATTCCTAGAGTTGATAGAGAAGAAGATGGAGAAATGTCTCAGGATTTGGGAGGGAAAGCCATATTCTCAAGTTTAGAGTTGATAGAGTTCGTGTGGCTTATGTTTCTGGAGGGAACGCTTGTAATTTGGCATTTCAAATCATTAGTCATACAGTTAGTTGGATTCCTGACAAGAGAACGAAGGATAAGAATGATAAAGACGGCGGGTACCTACCAAAGAATGTCATTTTGGCTTTTTTTTGCGTAGAAAAGTATCACATAAAATGCACAATTTAACATTTTCATTTTCTCTCTCTGAGCCGACATGGCACTTCTTACAGGGCCCAAAAGTGAGTCCACCAACTTTCTCCTAATGCCTAATGTAGTGCGAAATGCGGTCTTTACAATGTTTTGATCAACTATCCTTATTTGATGGTAGCCACTTTTTAGGTCAATCCTATTGAAGTAGGTCTACCCTTGCAACTTATCAAATAGGTCTTCTACTCGTGGAATGGGAAACCTATTTAGTGCTCTGTAGTCGACACACATACGATATGTGCCATCTTTTTTTGCACTAATAGCACGGTGTCATGCAGCTTCGCTTCCACGACAAGAAAATGAGAAAAGGGATGTCAATCAAGTTTATTTGAATCCTATATGATTATTTAGCAATAATAAGGCCTTGATAACAAGCAGATTTTAAGCCAAAAGTATGCCAGATGCGGCTTTAAAGGGCTAAAATATGTCTTGTTAATGGTAACAATGAGTATGCTTGAAGTGGTCATAGCTGGGATTTTATTCATTAGAGTTGTAGTACTTGAAGTGCTCTATAGGCAGGTCTTTATGGCTCGTCAATTGGAGCTACAGATAGGAAGTTATGTGAGTTTGAAGTTGAGTCAGTAGCAGATCCGTGCCGGATTGGGCAGCTTCTAATAAAGGGTCAAAGATGATATGAATGCATGGGCTTGAACTGCTCACTTTGTGGAGCGTGTTGGTCTTTTCATATCAGTGATCAGAGTTCCGGTCGCCAAGATATTGGTCGTTAAAGATTCACCGGGGGCCGGTTCTGACCGGTCCGGTCAGCTCGGTTGGTGTCTCAGCTGGGAGTTTTTGTCTTTTGTCCAGGTTTTGGAATGCATGAGCAGTAATTTCTTTGAGGAGTCTGGTGTTCAGAATGTGGTCTGTTGGAATGCATTGACTACGGAATATAACCAACAAGGTAGGGTCAAGAAGATACTTGCATCTTGAAGGTTGTGGTGGCATTCGACACACAAGGTGGCAGCAAAATTTACGGTGCTATCACTAGTCAGGGGATGTTGGAAAGTGGTGTCATGCAAGGCATTGCTACGACGGATATGTCTGCCAAATGTGATGCCCTTCAAATGGTGCCCAAGGGCCATAACCAAAAAAGGGCTGCCCAATAAGACCGGCCGCCCACATGATTTAAAAAGGCCACCCTAATTTTAATTAGGGTGTGAAGCCAATGGAAGAGGGGAGATGGTGGGCAGACAGCGGCGCAGGCAAGAGAAAATGAGTTCCTGCAGGCCGGCTCGAGCCTCAGACGGTTTGCGCCATGAAGTGGAAGTTGCAGAGCGGGCTAGGGTGCACCTTTTTAGGACCACATCCATCGGGTTCCGTGCAGGTCGACCTTCAGCATGCCATGTCAGCAAGGGGCGTTGCCCATTAGCGACATCACTAATGGGTTGGCCGTAATTAGCAAGAAAACTTTCCCATGCAGCCCAAGGACAGCTATCAAGAAAAAGAGGAGGCGGCTCTTATTTGGGGGCTTTTGTTTTCATTCCTTCTTCTTCTCTCCCAAGGAAAAGCCATACGCCTGGAATAAGCCAAAACTCCTAAGCCGCTTGATCATAATCCTAAGCTAAGCCTTTCTAGTGATGAAAATCTCATTCAAGCCAAAAATCCTAAGCCGATTTATCATAATCCTAAGCTCCCATCCTAATCAGAAACTCCATAGCCGCTTCTAAGAAAGAACCCCATAACCTATACTACGAATCCTAAGCCCATTCGAATCCGAAATCAAGCCTTCCTTCTCCTATCTTAGTCCTAAGCTAAGCTTCCTAAGCCGATGCTAAACCAAATTATGCTAAGCGACCATAAGCCCACCGAATCCTACTATTAGACAAACTCTTTAATCCTAAGCCGGAAACTAATCCTAAACTCCCTAGCCAACTCTCATGCAACAAGCTCCCATAGCCATAACCGAAGAGAAGATCAATCTCTCTCTCGACCTTGAAGCTTAGATTAAGGCCAATTAAGGCAGGTGAAGCCGATATAAGGAGCTTAAAACTCCACAATTAATATTTAATTTAAGCAGTAGTATTGTTCATTGCCCATTTTGGGTTATCAAGCTTCAGTATTTGGTTCAAGCTGTCTGTTCTAAGCTTTGTCTCCATTAATTGTGTCTGCCACAACTCTCTTCCTCGCACCTCTCACAACCAGAGGCCCCGTGCCTTCCCGGCTCACCTTTCAACACAAATCCCCCGACATGGACAAGCCGAGGTGGGAGGTAAAGATGAAGATTCCATAATAGTTGATGCAGTTTATTGAAGATTACAATTTCAATAGATTTGATAAAAATCTAGCAGCTGATCTGCCAAAAATGTTGGGCTTAGTTCAGAGATGTTTGCAAAAAGTAAAAGCTATGAAGATAAAAAAATCATATTGATGATGTAGTGGAGATGGCACTTGATGCCGTACATGAACAGTGTGGAATTTTTCAAGGACATGATCCAGATGGACTCCTTGCATGCTATAAAGCGGAGATGAAGATGAGATGAACCTTTATAGCTTTAAAGGTTCATCTGGCACCCCCTCTAAAGTTACAATGGCTTGCTCAGTAGCATGGATGCAGATGAGAAAGCAGAGGACGATATTGATGAGTTTGAAGATTGCCTAGATCATGTTGATTGTGAACAGGATATTGACATTGATTTTACATCTATGCTTATACATGGGCTGCATGAGGAGATAACTCCTACAATTTTGATGAATGTTGATATTTTGCAGAGTGATTTTTCCAAGGAAGCTATGGATGAAGATTTACAGGCTAAATTTGTTTTCCATGAGCAAGCTGAAATTCTAGCAGGTAAAAATTCCTCGAGTCCCAAGGTTTTTCATAATGACTATGAAGCTAGAGGGGGTGATGATGTTAAATCATCCTTGATACTTCAAAAAGTGCACAAGGTTTTTCATTTCCTTGGACAATGTGCCAAATGTGGCTGGATTTGGATGCTATTCCTAATAATGCTTATGTCACTGATGTCCTGGCTACCAGTAAAAGGGAGTCAGAATTCTTTATTTCTTGTTGTAAACAAACTTAAGTTGCCAAAAGTTTATGAGATGTGGGTGTTCCACTATGCTTCAGGTGAAGCTCTTGTATATTGCGGAGCCCATCAATGCTATGTGATCTTAATGGTATTTGATATAGGAGATTCGAAAGATCTTCAAAAACAGGTTCATTATGGATGGGTATTTTTGGGTCTACATTGTGGTTTCTTTCTGTTAGATCCAAGAATAGCATATTTGGAGCATAAATGCTTGAAGTTGATCGATACAAGAAATGTATGCTCATGTGGATATTATGCTGCTCCACTATTGGGGCAATTTCTTATCATCCCATTTGATCCTGGGGACTGTTAAAGGGCAACTTGCAGATTCAAGGATATCATTTATTTTCTTGTTGCAAGTTACTCGGCACTAAGTTTTGTTTTTGGATTTATGTTGAGTCAGAAGATTTTTTTATTATATGATCAATAAGCTTACATGGCTAGCTTCCAGTTGACATCTTTGGACAATTAACAAAGTATCTTCGTATCTTTTGAGTTGGTTCTGCTACCAGAACTTGAAGTACAGGACTTGACAACCATTCCGTGTGTAGACAGAGTAAGTCATACTTGAGCTTGACAAGGTTCCCTGAAGCGAGCCTGATGGTCAAGCCGTGTGCATAATTAACTGGAGCACTTGAGTCTAGCGGGGTTCATTAAACAGATTTTTCATAATTGAATGCTTTGGAGATACGACCACTACGGTTCAAATATTTGTGATGGGAGCGCTACCAGATAATTGAGCTAGACTATTGATGATATGATTTAAGCCTTATTTTGTTTTACATGTCCTTACCAATTACGCGAGATTGCTGACAAGAAGCTTAAGGTGTTTATAGCAGATGCAGCTTGAAGACCGGTTGGCACAGACCGGAGGCTGTGCAGGTTCGAAGAGGGTGGATGTCGTGCAGCTCCACTTTCATGACAAGAAAATGAGCAAAGGGATACCAATCAGGTTTATTTGAATCCTATATGATTATTCAGCAATAATAAGGGCTTGATAACAAGCCAATTTCAAGCCAAAAGTATGCCGATGCGGCTCTAAAGGGCTAAAATATGTCTTGTTAATGCTAACAATGAGTATGATTGAAGTGTCCATAGCTGGGATTTTATTCATCAGAGTTGTAGTACTTGAAGTGTTCTATAGGCCTGTCTTTACGGCTCGTCAATTGGAGCTACAGATAGGAAGTTATGTCAGTTTGAAGTTTAGTCAGTAGCAGATCCGTACCAGATTGGGCAGCTGCTAATAAAGGGTCAAAGATGATGTGAATGCACGGGCTTGAAGTGCTCACTTTGTGGAGTGCGTTGGTCTTTTCAGATCAGTGATCGGAGTTCCAATCGCCAAGATATTGACCGTTAAAGATTCACCGGGGGCCGATTCCGTACCGGTCCGATCGGCTCGGTTCGTGTCTCAGCTAGGAGTTTTTGTCTTTTGTCCAGGTTTTGGAATGCATGAGCAGTAATTGCTTTGAGGAGTTTGGTGTTCGGAATGTGGTCTCTTGGAATGCATTGACTGCGGGATATAACCAACAAGGCAGGGTCAAGAAGATACTTGCACCTTGAAGGTTGTGGTGGCATTCGACACACAAGGTGCGCAACAGAATTTACGGTGCTATTACTAATCATGGGATGTTGGAAAGTGGTGTCATGCAAGGTATTGCTACAGCCAATATGTATGCCAAATGTGATGCCCTTCAAATGGTGCCCAAGGGCCATAACCAAAAAAGCGCCACCCAATAAGACCGGCCGTCCACATGAATTAAAAATGCCACCCTAATTTTAATTAGGGTGTGAAGACAATGGAAGAGGGGAGATGGCGGGTAGACAACGGCACAGGCAAGAGAAAATGAGTTCGCGCAGGCGGGCTCGAGCCTCAGACGGCTTGCACCATGAAGCGAAAGTTGCAGAGCGGCCTGGGGTGTACCTTTTTGGGACCACATCCACCGGGTTCGGTGCAGGTCAACCTCCAGCATGCCACGTCAGCAAGGAGCACTGCCCATTAGCGACATCGCTAATGGGTTGGACGTAATTAGCAAGAAAACTTTCCCATGCAGCCCAAGGACGGCTATTATGAAAAAGAGGAGGCGGCTCTCATTTGGGGGCTTTTGTTTTCATTCCTTCTTCTTCTCTCCCAAGGAAAAGCCATACGCTTGGAATAAGCCAAAACTCCTAAGCCGCTTGATCATAATCCTAAGCTAAGCCTCTCTAGTGATGCAAATCTCATTCAAGCCAAAAATCCTAAGCCGATTTATCATAATCCTAAGCTCCCATCCTAATCAGAAACTCCATAGCCGCTTCTAAGAAAGAACCCCATAACCTATACTACGAATCCTAAGCCCATTCGAATCCGAAATCAAGCCTTCCTTCCCCTATCTTAGTCCTAAGCTAAGCTTCCTAAGCCGATGCTAAACCAAACTATGCTAAGCAACCATAAGCCCACCGAATCCTACTATTAAACAAACTCTTTAATCCTAAGCCGAAAACTAATCCTAAACTCCCTAGCCAACTCTCATGCAACAAGCTCCCATAGCCATAACCGAAGAGAAGATCAATCTCTCTCTCGACCTTGAAGCTCAGATTAAGGACAATTAAGGTAGGTGAAGCCAATATAAGGAGCTTAAAACTCCACAATTAATATTTAATTTAAGCAGTAGTATTGTTCATTGCCCATTTTGGGTTATCAAGCTTCAGTATTTGGTTCAAGCTGTCTGTTCTAAGCTTTGTCTCCATTAATTGTGTCTGCCGCAACTCTCTTCCTCGCACCTCTCACAGCCAGAGGCCCCGTGCCTTCCCGGCTCACCTTTCAAACACAAATCCCCCGACAACGGGTGAACAAAATGGAAATGAGCTAGGCCTAACCATGCCCTTCTCAACTAACTCATGCACTTGCCGCATAATGTCCTCTTGTTGAGCTTGAGAATTTCTATAAGGAGGTTTATTAGGTGGTGAACTTCCTGGAAGAAGTTCAATTGTATGGTCATCATTGCCTTGTTTATGAGGTAGTTCACAAGGGATGTCGTCAATAAAAACAACTTGAAATCTCTTGGAAAATTGGATAACTCTAATTCCTTGTGATTGTCTATATTTTCTTTTGTTAAAGCATTAGGTTCATTTTGAGAATCTGTAACAAAAATCATGTACACGAAAATAGAGCTCTTTACTGACTTATTGAAAGCTTGCATATGTACAATGGGTATGGTGTTACGCAACTCCTTAGCATCTATGTACATATCTTTTTCCCTGAACCTAAAGTAGATTTTCCTTTCAGGGAATTTAACATTGGTAGCCATGCGATCAAACCATGGTGCCCCTAGGATTACATCCTCATGCTTGAGAGGAGAGATAAAGAATTCCTCTTTGTCCCCATAGCTTTGGACATGGAGCCTCAATTTCCCAATTAAGGGAGTGACTGAAGCTTCTTGCCCCTTGAAAGCACCATCGATGGGTAGGACATCTCCCATCTCATAGGCTTGGATGCCTAGCTTGGTGGCCAGCTCTGTGGATATGAAATTGTCAGTAGAACCAGGGTCAAAGAGAATAAAAGCATCACATTCTCTTACCTTTCCCCAAGCATGGCATAGAGGAGATCCTTTGTGGTGAGCATCCTCTTCTTGGATTTTGACCAAGGTAGCTCTAGGAGGCTCATTTCGTGTATTCTTGTGGGGACAAGCACGATAGGCATGCCGTTGCTCCTCGCACTTGAAACAGCAGTTATCTTTACGATAATGCTCAAGCTCTTCAGGAGAGAGTTTATTTTTGCCTTTATAAACTCCCTTCTCCTTAGCTTTGTTGTTGTTGGCGTTGCCTTTAGGAGACTTTTGGAGAGTGTCCTTCCCCTTAGGCTCATTATTACAGTCCTTGTTCTCCGTGGGCTTAAGATTTCTCTTAGCCCCTTGTTGGAAATTGATTCGTGAAGCCACCATGGTATAATGTATGACCGCAGATATGGTGTGTGGCCTTTGGGAGTTGACATACTCCACCATATCTTCAGTTAGACCCGCACAAAATTGTTGTTTTTGCTCTTCAAAATCCATCTTTTTGAAGACAGTGGCTTTGAGATGTAAGTCCCAAAACTTGTCTACATATTTGTGAATAGATTCATAGGGAGAGAGCTTCAAGCTTCACCATTCGGTGAGTACTTTGTCTTTGGCATCGGTCAAATTTTGCTTCATGATGGAAGCTCTTAAAAGCTTTCCATGTTCGGGGAGCTTCACGTTTGCCCATAGGCTAGACCACCATTGTCTGCCAGCCTTTGAAAATTCATAGCTACATGGTGTAGGTTAGAGTACTCCGTGAAGCCCTCATCTCCAAACGCCGCATCGAATTGTTGGATGAAGGCCAAGACTTTGTTCGTAGCACCAAAGGTGCCATCGTAGGTAAGGAAAGAGATGTTCTTTCCTCCCTCTTTGAACTTTTTGAGCTTGGATGACCTCTTCCATGTGGCATAGGATTTCCTATGGCATCTTCGTTTTGGTGGTTTGAAAGTTGCACCATCACTTTCTTCAGAGGAAGAAGAATTTGAGGAGGATGGAGAAGAGGATGACCTCTTTCTCGCCTTTTTCTTCCCTTGTTCCTCCTTGTTTGCACCATCACTTTCTTCATCAGAGGAAGAGGATGAAGAAAATGGAGAAGAGGGTGACCTCTTTGTTGCCTTTTTCTTCTCTTGTTTTCTATCGTCCCTCTTTGAATTATGGTGTGGAGAAGTGTGCAATGGTCTTCTCCATTTAGGGGGTGTTGGAGAGCGTTTTTCCTGCCGTCTTTGTGGAGCCATCTCCGCCGAGGTGGCAAGAGACTCACTTCTTTCTCGCTCTTTCGGTGGGGGCTTTACAATTGAAACTTGAGTTTTCCTTTGGGAAGGAGATGCAGTAGATTTTTGAGCTCTTCGTACAGATCCGCTTCTTCTTCTCGGAGAGAGGCCTCTTTTGGAAGTCTCAGAAGGAGGCTTCCTAGATACTCTCTATTCTTGGTGGGGACTTTGAAGAATCCCATGAGCACATAGCTACCATTGCACTTCACTTTGGAGGGATGGATTGCCCACGGCTTGTTGAAGCCTAGAAACAAGGTAATTAACAAGCATAGGGCATCATTAGTAACCTCTTCATTAGCAAAATCAAAACTATCAACATTAGTTTCACTCTCTTTACTATTATCAATCATTCTAGCAACTTTTAGGTGTAAAATTCTTTAGGTGTACTTTGGCACTTCAAGCCCTAGTTGCTACTCCTCTTAACCCCTTTAGAAAAGCACTCAAGCTCCTGTTGTAGTGGCTCAAATATCATTAATTGCAAGTAATAGAAGAGAGGGTCTTTCAACACCAAAATAGTACCGGCTCCTGTCAAGATTCTAATAGCTCAATAGTGGTTAAGCCGTAGGCAAGCCCCGTAGGACTCCACTATTAAGACCATAGCTCTCGACTGTGATGACCCGTTATCTGCACGAAGTAGGTGCACTGCAAGGCTGAAAAATCCCTATTCTACTTACTCAATTGCAATTAATAATACCATCCATTTATAGTTAGCTTGAGGACCTCTCTTCTTGAGCAAGAAAAGAGAAACCTTGTGCTCTAATAACAATGTAACATTTAATGGTCTGATAACTTGTGTGTAGCGGAAAATAACATAGACATGGTGAGAATTTCATTAAAATAGATTCCTAATGAGCATCGCAAGAGTGCTTGGATGGAGAGAGCAACAAAAGCATAACACTTAATTAGATAGGCTTTGTATTATAGGTTTCCCCCATCAAGAGAGACATTTTACAATAAAATACATTGTGTTCCTTCAATAATTTGTTGGTGCAATGAAGATGGAAGCTTCAAGCACCAAGCTCACACTTATAAAACACAACATCAATTCCCTCACGGTCTCAGACCCAAGACTGAGCTCACACACCTTCGAAGATGGTGAGAGCTAGCGGGGTATGAGAGTAGATCGAGAGGAAGAAGGAGTATTCTTACGAGAAAGAAGTATGTCTCCTCACATAATCACTCATAATAGCTTAGCATACCTTAGTAATTAGCATGGTAGAGGAGATGAGCATGCATGGAGCTTTGCTCTTGGTTGGATTCACATCACAAAGCCGAGAGTTCTTGGTGTAGGCCTCCCTTCTGACAAGCTTGGAGTAGATGATGATCTTGTTACCATATACATGTGGTAGTGATGTGTGCTAGGACCGCCGGGGCATTTTTTCCCTCTTTAGGAGGTTTTTTCCCCCGTGCATTGTATATACGCCCATCACTCTAGGGCTATTTATCTATCCATCGCACACTAAGTAATACACTCTCTAGTGTGTGCCTTGAGCTTCCATCTTCTTCTCCAAGCTGTGTGTGTTTCTCTGCAACCCTAATTCCAACAATTGGTATCAGAGTAGGTCACATCCTCCCGGGCTTAGTCGCCAGCTGCTCCAGCACACGCCTGCTCACTTTCTTCGATTTCAATGAGCTTTGGTGAGCGTTCGCAGGTCAACAAATATTTTGGGCAAGCTCAAAGAGCTTGGTCTACTCAGAATATTGATTTGGGCTCATTTCGGCCCCCGTTTCCACTACAGACAGTACTGCACATGCTATTTTGTCATTTTGTGCAGAATTTCTATCAGTGCCATTTTCTGCATAACAGGTGCCTTATAGTCTTCTACGGTTTGTGCTATATAGCACAGGTTGTTCCCGCTCCGTTTCTCCTATTTTCGGGCAGTTTTCACATCAAGTGCAGCATTTACCATGGCGGACAACAACAACACAAATGTGTTCAAGATGTTTGTTGCTGAGGACACGTTGGATGGGGACAACTACCCTATGTGGGCTTATATGATGAAACATGTTCTTGTGTCAAAGGGTGTCTGGAACATTGTGCAGGGCATTGATGTACGTCCTGGATCTGAGGATGTAGGCGATGTTGAGGATGTTGCAGGTCTTGCTACAAGGATTGCAGCTGTTAGAGTTGTTTTTCCTACGGCAGAACAAGCTCGTTGGGATGTTAAGGATGTGCAGGCTCATGCATTGATTGCATTGTCTATGAAGCGCACCATTGTTCTTCACATTCGTTCAGCAAAATCTGCAAAACAGGCTTGGGATATTCTAGCAGGTCTTTATGCAAGCCACAATGAGGCTAAAATTGCTTTGCTGCGTAAAGAGCTGGAGTCGAAGATTATGCATGAGGAAGATGATATGGACACTTTCCTTGCTAGTGTCAAGGATATCAATGAGCAACTTATTTCTGCAGGTGAAGTTATTTCAGACAGTTCCCTTGTGCAGACTGTTCTTGATGCCTTACCAGATTCTTACCAGACTTTTGCTAGTACTTGGAGACTTATGACCCAAGGAAATCCAGAAGTTGTCAAGTTTGATGTATTATGCACATTGCTGTTGCAAGAGTCACTTTCCAGAAAAAATAGGACTAGACAGCGTGCAGTTGAACATGCTTTTATTGCTTCTCAAAGAAAGGGTGGTAACATTAATGCAGCCACTTCTTATGGTTCTGCTGCGAGTGGAAAAAATTCTATTCCTAATGCTTTTGTTAGCAGCAATTCGTCTAGAAATTCTGTTGATAAGGGAAAAAAGAAGATGCGTTGCCATTATTGTAAAGCCAATGATCACTTGATCAAGTCGTGTCCTAAGTTGAAGGCCAAAGAGGCTAAGAAGAAAGAGGGTGGTTCCACTGCAAATGCTGGTTCCACTACAAATGCAGCCATTGTTGAGTCTTCTGTGAAAGGAGACTGTGTTGCTAATGTTGATGCAGAATGGGCTTTTAGCACAGAGTGCACTTACAATCCTGTTGTCCATGATGCATGCTTGTCAGTTGCTGCAGATTCACATGTGTGGTATTTTGACAGTGGTGCTACAAAGCACGTTACCTCACATCGTGAATTGTTTACCTCTCTCGAGTCTGTCCCTCATGGGAATTCAGTCACTTGTGCCAACAACGCCTCTTATCTAGTTCAGGGAGTTGGAAAGATTGTGCTCACTGCTGCTAATGGCAGTCCCTTCACACTTGTTGATGCACTTTATGTACCTGGGATCAAGAAGAATCTCTTGTTTGTATCCGCACTTGCTAGACTTGGAGTTGTGGTCAAATTTGTGGATGACAGATGTACAGTTCATGATCTCAATTTTGGTGATGAAATTGTTGCATCTGGGCTTTTGTGCCGTGGGCTGTATAAGCTCACTTTGTATGACAAGTGTGGATAAAATTTTGCAAATGCTGTTGCAGATTCAACGGCTATTTCATATTGGCATGCACGTTTTGGTCATCTGAATTTTGCCAGTTTGCTGCGTTTGCAGAAATCTGATATGGTTGCTTCTTTGTCGCCTCTTGAAGCACCTGTCAAACATGTTTGTGAAGGTTGTATTTTGGGTAAGATGCAGCATTCTAAATTTCCAAAGGATGGTTCAGTTCGGGCCACATGCAGGTTGCAGCTTGTGCATAGTGATGTTTGTGGGCCCATGCAAACTCCGTCCTTGGGAAATTACCTGTACTTCGTGACTTTCATTGATGATTACTCCAGGAATGCATGGTTATTTCCGCTTAAAGCGAAGTCCGAAGTTTTTATGTGCTTCAAACAATTTCTAGCTATGGCTGAAAATGTCTCGAAATGTACTATGGGCACCCTCCGTTCCGATCGAGGGGGGGAGTATATGTCTCATGAATTTAATGCATTTCTGGCTAGTCGTGGGATAAAACACCAATGTACAGTGCCTTATACACCTCAGCAAAATGGTGTTGCTGAGAGGAAAAACAGGTCACTGACGGAAATGGCACGATGTATGGTCAAAAGTCAAGCTTTGCCGCATTCTTTTTGGCTTGAGGCCATCATGTGTGCCACTTATGTACTTAACAGGTGTCCTACGAAAGCTTTGCAGTCTATTGCTCCATATGAAGCATGGCATGATAGAAAGCCTTCTATTGAGCACATGCGTGTTTTTGGCTGTTTGGCATATGCTTTGGTGCCACAAGTGCAGCGCAGAACATTGGATGATAAGGCTGTCAAATGTATTTTTGTTGGTTATAGTGCTGAAAGCAAAGGTTACAGATTGTATCATCCGAAAACAAAACGTATTCTGGTTTCTCGGGATGTAGTGTTTGTGGAAGATTCTGTTCAGCCCTTGTTGTCATGTACTGGAAACAGTAATGTAAGCTCACAAGACATTTATGACACTTTGTTGCCTCTTTTCAGTGGTGGAAATACGAATGTAAGTTCCAATGAGGCAAATGTACAGCCTATGGGGGTTTCTAAAAATGTTTTAGATCAGCCTATTACTGATGCAGATGTACATGATGTACTTGATGAGGAAAGGGCTGAAAATGAGCAGGCTAGAGGTATGCCAAAATGGTTGGTGCACACTTTGCGTGACAGTAAATTGGATGCACCTTTGTCTAGTCGTACTCGTTCAGGCTCTCGCCATGCATCTTATGCATCAGATTGTTATGCTTTGGCTGTGTCTAGCTTACATGATGTTAAGGAGCCTCTCTCTTTTGATGAAGCATAGAATTCAGAAAATTGGATGGCTGCCATGGAATCAGAATATGATGCACTTATAGAAAATGACACATGGACTTTATATGATTTGCCTCCTGGCAAAAAGGCCATTGGTACGAAGTGGGTTTACAAGTTGAAACGCAAGCCGGATTGTGAGATCGATCGCCATAAGGCTCGACTTGTTGCAAAGGGTTATGCACAGCAAAAAGGCATAGATTATGAAGAGACTTTTGCTCCCACTTGTCGTATGACTACTGTGCGTTTTCTATGTGCATTGGCAGCTCATTTTGGTTGGGATGTACATCAATCAGACATTGTTACTGCTTTCTTGAATGGTGACATATTTGAGGAAGTTTATGTAACGCAGCCTCGCGGTTTTGTCATAAAAGGACAAGAGGACAAAGTGTGCAAATGTAACAAGGCTTTGTATGGGTTGAAGCAATCTCCTCGTGCTTGGTATGAGAAAGCTAACACTCATTTGGTTAAACGAGGCTTTCGTAACAGTCCAATAGAAAGCACATTGTATGTAAAGCGTGAGGGTGATGTGCTTCTCATTGTGGTTCTTTATGTTGATGATTTGCTGATCACTGGACCAAATGAGAGACATATTGCTGAATTTAAGGCTGATTTGACTGCTACTTTCAAGATGAAAGATTTGGGGGTGTTGCATCATTACTTGGGTATACATTTTAAGCAGTGTGATGGTGGTATTGCCTTGTGTCAGAAAAGTTACATAGAGACATTGCTATGTAAGTTTGGACTTGAGGATTGCAAACCTATTGCCACTCCCATGGAAACAGGTTTGAAGTTGAGTCTACATGATGCTGGCGATCCTACTGATGTCACTCTTTACCAAACTGCTGTTGGCTGCCTCATTTATGTATGTAACACGAGGCCGGATATTCAGTTTGCAGTCTCACAGGTCAGCAGATTTATGCATAGCCCAGGGTCTAAGCATTGGCAGGCTGTCAAGAGGATTTTCCGCTACCTTAGTGGCACTTTACATCTTGGCTTGTTTTATCCCAAGGGGGGATCATTGACGCCAGACTTACATGCTTTTTTGGACTCATATTGGGCTGGTTGTTTTGACACGCAAGTGTCCACAAGTGGTTTTTGTTTCATGCTTGGCAGTTCATGTATATTATGGTTGAGCAAGAAGCAACCTACTGTGGCCACTTCGAGTTGTGAGGCTGAGTACAGGGCAGTCTTCACAACTACGGTTGAGTGTGTATGGCTCAGACGCCTTATGGATGATTTGGGTGTTGGACAGGACACTGCCAACACTAACTACACTGACAGTCAAAGCGCATTGGCAGTTGCGAGGAACCCAATTATTCATGCTCGCACAAAGCACATTGAGGTGCATTACCATTATGTCAGAGAGAGGCTCTCAGCGGGAAAGATCAGCTTGGTTTATGTGCCAACACAGGACAACCTTGCAGATCTTTTCACAAAGGTATTGTCTCGTGAGAAGCTTGAAGCTTTCCGCAAAGCTTTGGGCTTACTCCCCTTTGTGGACTGATCATGTCCTCAGGGCATGGAACTTCCCTTTACTCATGTGCCAGCTCTCGTTCACCGCATCACTCCAGGGGGGATTTGTTACCATATACATGTGGTAGTGATGTGTGTGAATACACTAGGACCGCTGGGGCATTTTTTTCCTCTTTAGGAGGTTTTTTCCGCCCTTGCATTGTATATATGCCCATCACTCTAGGGCTATTTATCTATCCATCGCACACTAAGTAATACACTCTCCAGTGTGTGCCTTGTAAAGAATGAGGATGCAAGAGAGCTACACAAGATAAGCACAAAGCACATAGAGATGGAAAGCTTCTTCTTCTTCTTCTTCTTCACAGAAAAGAGAGTACAAAATGACTAAGTGCTAAAGCTGAAAAGTAGCACATATGTACATGCGGTCACTAAGTGTGAACTCGCTAGAAGCGTACTAGGCTGGCACTATAAGTGTAGTCCAGCTGTAGAATCACTGGCAAAGATCCTCCGTGTCGGTCACCTAACGCGCCAGTGAGTAAATGCTGTAAGCGGCCAAGACCCGTAGTGGATGCCAGCTCAAGGTGTAGAGCTCGACATCTCAACACTCCCCCTCGAGCTCTGCATGTCGCAGAGTCCAAGCATAGTCCGAAAACGTCGAAGCTTCTCAGCTTCGAGGGCCTTGGTAAAGATATCCGCTATCTGCTCCTCTGTGCTGACGTAGACCAAGTCGATGTCGCCCGCCAACACTCGCTCTCGAACGTAGTGGTAATGGACCTCTATGTGTTTGGTCCTAGCATGGAACACTGGGTTCCTAGCCAACTGCATGCTGCTGAGGTTGTCACAATGAATGACAATCTGCTGGTCCACCTGCACACCCAAGTCCTCAAGTAATGGGCGTAGCCAAGCTACCTCGCACGCCGCAACTGCTGCACCTCTGTACTCGGCCTCTGTGCTCGATAAAGCAACCGTAGGCTGCTTTTTGCTGCTCCAAGTAACAGCAGCACTCCCAAACGAGAACATGAAGCCACTCGTAGATCTCCTATCAACAATGCTACCTGCCCAATCTGCATCTGTATACCCATACAATGCTAATGGTGCATCTGCTGCATAGAACAATGCGTAGTCAAGAGTCCCTTGCACATACCTAAGTGTGCGTCGTACTCCATCCAAATGTGGCTTCCTCGGAAGCTGCATGAACTGACTCTCCAAGCCCACTGTGTAGCTCAAGTCTGGCCTTGTGATAGTCAAGTAGATTAGACTACCCACCATCTTCCTGTACATATTGACATCCTCAACAACATCACCCTTCTCTGCACTCAGCTTTGCATTCACATCCAAGGGAATGGAAATCGGCTTACAATCAGCCATACCATACTTTGACAACATGTCCAAAGCATATTGTCTCTGTGACAGCCATACACCCTCTGGAGTCCTGATCACCTCAATGCCAAGAAAGTAGCGCAACTCGCCCAAATCTTTCATTTCAAACTCCTGTTTGAGAAGACCCTTCACATGGTCAATCTCCATAGCATTGTCACCAACAATAATAAGGTCATCTACATATATGGTAATGACCACAATCCCCACATCACTCTCACGTACATAGAGTGAATGATCAGCATGAGCTCTCCTAAAACCAATACTGACAAGATACTTGGCAATCCTGTCATACCATGCTCTAGAGCCCTGCTTCAAACCATACAAAGCTTTGAGAAGTCTGCATACATAATCTGGGTAACCTGGATCGACATAACCAGGTGGCTGATCCATATACACTTCCTCTTGCAACTCACCATTCAAGAAGGCATTCTTTACATCCATTTGATGCATAATCCATCCTCTAGATGCAGCCACTGCTATGACAGCTCTCACAGTCGTCATCTTTGCCACTGGAGCAAAGGTCTCCTCATAGTCTATGCCATACGTCTGTGCATAACCCTTTGCGACCAGCCTTGCCTTGTGACGCTCAATGTTACCATCAGCCTTATGCTTGGTTTTATACACCCATTTACAGCCAATAGCTTTCTTGCCACTTGGCAATGGCACCAACTCCCATGTGTCATTTGCTTCTAATGCAGCCATCTCTTCATTCATTGCATTATCCCAATGCACATTTCCAACTGCATCCTCAAAACATGTGGGCTCCACATCCTGTATCACCTTAGCCATGTAGGCTTTGTGATGCGCTAGATACCCATCATAAGTCAATTTCTGAACTGGATTTCTGACTCTATTAGATCTGCGCGGTCCTTGGTCACTCCTTTGCCCTCTAGCATCTTCTTGTACTTTCCTTACACCAGGTGTCCTGACAGCCGGAATTCCAAATTCCTCATCAAGACTTTGTTCAGAACCATCTGAATCCATGTCTACATGTGAAAAACCTGATGATGCATCAACCATAAAGGGAGGTTCATCAACCTTTTCCTTTCCTTTTCGTGATACATTCCCTGTACCTGTTGGTGGAGTAACCTGCGTACGTAGTCTACCATTCCATGGTTTCTCAACAGAGCCACGAGAAGAGGACTCTTGTGGTCCACTCAAAACCTGTGACTGTGGCCTCACATTTTGTACAACCACATCATCTTTTACATCAGCCCCAATAGTGCCATGTGCATTATTGTACCAGCTGCTCATCTCATCAAAGACTACATCTCTGCTCACTCGTAATTCTCGTGTAGTAGGATTGTAGCACCTGTACCCCTTTTGTTCAAGGGAATATCCCACAAGAATACATTTCTCTGCTTTAGGATCCAATTTCCTACGCAACTCATCTGGTACATGCACGTAAGCTATGCAGCCAAACACTTTCAAGTGTGCCAAATCAGGCTTTGTACCTGTAAACTTTTCCTCAGGTGTTACATCATGCACCGCAGCTGTAGGTGTCCTGTTCATAATGTACACAGCTGTATTTACAGCTTCAGCCCAGAAATGATGAGGCATGTTCTTCTCATTCATCAATGCATGTGCAACCTCTGCAATGTGCCTGTTTTTCCTTTCTGCGACCCCATTCTGCTGTGGAGTATATCTGCATGTAAACTGCCTGTGTATACCATGCATTCGCAGAAAATCTGAAAAATCATTGGAGAAGTACTCTCCCCCTCCATCTGACCTCAATGTCTTGATTTGCATATCTGTCTCCTTCTCAATCATGACTTTGAAGTCTTGAAAGTGACCAAACACTTCACTTTTGTTACGCATGAAGTAGACCCATACTTTCCTTGTATGGTCATCAATGAAAGAGACATAATACCTGCAACCATGTATACTTGCAGTATCGGTTGGACCCCAAACATCTGTGTGCACCACCTCAAGTGGCCTTTTACATACATTGCGCTCATGTGGAAATGAGCCCTTTGACTGTTTTCCAAACTGGCATGCTGCACACACTTTATGCATACCATCCACCTTGAATTTGGGCAAACCTTTTACAATCTGTTTTGATTGCATGCTGCGCAATCTCTGCTCATTGACATGGCCAATGCGTTTGTGCCAAATGTCAACATCAGCCACAACACCTGTGCCCTGTGCAAATAATGCAGCTTTTACCTCAGGCATGTCTACATTCAGCGTAAACATTCTGCCCACACATTTGCCCTCTGTGATCAGCTTACAGCCATTCTGGAAATCTTCTACATAACAGCCATTTGGATTGAAGCGAACCTGCAAACCCTGCTCAACCATTTGTCCAATAGAAACAAGATTCTTTGTAATGTTTGGGACATGAAGTACATCTGCTAAGTACTTTGATTTCCCACTCTTCGTATTTAGAGGTATGTCCCCTACATGAGCAATGGGGTGAGCTGTATCATCTCCTGTCTGCACATAGCCTGACACATCTGGTTTGCGCATATCTCTAAACCACTCTCCACGAGACGTCATGTGATTAGAGGCACCTGAATCCACATACCAAACATCATCTTGGGTGGAATTCTCTGCAGTCATTGTATTCATTACATGTTGCATAACAAACATGCGCTCGTTTTTGCTGTCATCTGCATCTCTGCTAGTAGATGCATAGTTGCCCTGTTCTCTCTTTCTACTTGCTTTTCCTTTTGGACAGTCACGTGACATGTGACCTCTTTCACCACAAGTCCAACATTCTCTACTATCTGGAGTATGTTGCTGCCTGCTTGATCCTGCACCACGACCTCTTTGACTCCCCCTGCCTTGAGACTGGTTTCCCCTGCCACCTGTATTGTTTTGATTTGATTGACCTTCCAGAAATTGACCCCTGCAACCCCTTGGGCCTCGACCACGACCTCTACCTCTACCTCTATTGGAGTTAGAATAGAAGGCCTGTTCAGAATTATTTCTGCCATGAGAAGAAGATGTGTCAAGGTTCTTCTCCTCAAGAATAAGCATAGAAATCAAATCTTGGAACACGGGGATGTCGTCTCTTGTATTCATGGAAGACCTAAAATGTACATACTCATCTCCTAGACCATCCAAGCATGCACGGACAATGTCATCGTCTTCCACTGAGACTTTAATAGATCCAAGAGCCTCAATGATACTCTTGATCTTCAAGGCATAATCATTGATTGAGAGGTTGTTCCTCTTAACCTGATTTAGCTCCGACTTTAGTTGAAGCTTCCTGGCCTTGGTGTTCACCTCGAACACTCTGCCTAAGTTTCTCCATGCAATGGCGGGGGTTTCAGCATCCTGTAGATAGCCCATCATGCCATCTGTGATGCTCATAGACAGCCAATACATCACTTTGCTCTGGCCTTGTTGCCAGTCCCTCAAAGCTTTCCTTTGTTCTGCTGTAGCATTTGCCTCGGGAATCTCTGGTTCCTTTTCATTGTCTCCTTCTACATAGTCCCAATAACCTTTTCCTTTTAGGAAATTTGTTATTCTGAACTTCCATGCAGGGTAGTTATTTTTCTCAAGCTTCTCAGTAACAATCTGACTGAAACCGTCAGACATCTTGAAGCACTAAGACAAAATAACTGCAATCTGCAAAAACCTGCAAATCTGCTGAACCTGCTATCGTGGTTCCTGTAACGCTTTCTACACTCAACGAGTGTCCACAATCAAGCGTTTCACAACCACTGTACTTGTACAGTAAATCTCTTTATACTGCACTTTGGAGACCTGTTCAGAAACTTTTGCGAAAAACCCCTAAAAAAATTCTGGTCGTGGATTGCGAACGAAGGGATTGTGATGCTCTTGCTCTCTTAGCCTCTCTTGCCTGCACCAGGATCTGATACCATGTAAAGAATGAGGATGCAAGAGAGCTACACAAGATAAGCACAAAGCACACAGAGATGGAAAGCTTCTTCTTCTTCTTCTTCTTCACAGAAAAGAGAGTACAAAATGACTAAGTGCTAAAGCTGAAAAGTAGCACATATGTACATGCGGTCACTAAGTGTGAACTCGCTAGAAGCGTACTAGGCTGGCACTATAAGTGTAGTCCAGCTGTAGAATCACTGGCAAAGATCCTCCGTGTCGGTCACCTAACGCGCCAGTGAGTAAATGCCGTAAGCGGCCAAGACCCGTAGTGGATGCCAGCTCAAGGTGTAGAGCTCGACATCTCAACATGCCTTGAGCTTCCTTCGTCTTCTCCAAGCTGTGTGTGTTTCTCTGCAACCCTAATTCCAACAGAGCTTTCCATTAAAGCTTGAGAAGGAGATAGTCTTCTTTACTCGAACATGAGATTGTGTGAGTGTGTAAGTGATAATGCCTTGCAAAAATCACCCCCCTCTCTCTCTCGGTCGACCCCTCTTGCTAATTGCACATGCTGGCATCCTATTGGACCCTGCAAAGCTTAGCCAATGACAATTAAGAAGCATAAGTGATAGCCTTATGACATGTGTTCCCCTTTCCCCTTTTGTGAGAGCTTTAGGTATTTAAATAATGCAATTAAACTCTCATTGGACCCCTTAGTCTTCTGGCCAATAGGAATCAGGCAAGCCATTGGGCTGTTGAATGCTCATTGGACCCCTTGGGAGACTGTCCAATAGTCTTCTAGAGAGCTTAATTTCTATTGGTTCTTTTATCGAGTGTTTTTAAATGAAACTAAACTAAATTTACTCTAGCCTAATTCTCATTGGTCCACCTCTATGGCCATCCAATAGGATTTGAATGCACCTTGGGGGCAATTGGGCTAGGGAGCTGACATGTGTCCACTATGCCCTTTGTGTAAAGGGAGCTTGCAAGAGAGTGTGTGTGTGTGTGTGTTTCTCTCTCATCCCCTACTAAAAGGGCTCGCCCCCTCAAGGATAGGGATGTGGGAAGACTTTTGAGTCTTCCCACAAGCATCCAATTTACCCTAAGCTTGACCATTGGACATAACCTTTGAATTTTGGAACCTTAGCATTTTGGAAGTCTTAATAGGCTGAACCTTAGGGTCTTTGAAGCCCATTGATGCCCATTGCTCTTTTGCAAATGCCCCCCCCCTTTGGATCCCTATTTTCCCTCCTTTGGATCCCTATTATGACCGATCTACCAACCTAACCAATATTCTAACTTTTTCTCTTCTGGTACTTCCCCATATTAAATGATCAGTTTAACATGAGAAAAACATTTAGGAGAATTATATATTAGTTATTATGACATAGCAGTTGGAAGTTGGGGGTTGGTAGTGGTAGTCGTGGATCTGATGTTTTTTTTTCTTTTTGGTGCCCGTTGTT
This sequence comes from Adiantum capillus-veneris, assembly GCF_014529385.1. NCBI lineage: Eukaryota > Viridiplantae > Streptophyta > Polypodiopsida > Polypodiales > Pteridaceae > Adiantum > Adiantum capillus-veneris. Next base: position 67,185,082 of record NC_140940.1, on the reverse strand, counting down.
CGAGGCTATACTAATGTTGAAATGTAGAGCAAGTAGGTGGAACAGTAGTCCGGGATGCCAGTTTTGAGCTAGGCTTTACAGGTTGGTCACTAGGCCGGTGGACACCAAGTGGTAGTGCTTGGAAACTTGGAGAAAAAAAGTTTTTTTTGAAATGTTTTTTTTTGCCGAGAGTTTTTCAAACCATGGGGATGCAATCGATGGGGAGCCGCCACATGGCGCTAAGGTCCCATGTGCGTGGTAGAGCACAAAGGTGGAGGGGTATATAGCCTTGATGGTGCCTCATATGGGGTGTCAAGTTGGAGAGAGGGAGCTTGAGGAGCTCCTGGGTATGGTGTTTGGCGCGGATGCTACTTGCAGCCCGGCTTTGCATGGGAGTCGGCGGCCCTCACGACGCTTGTGGTGGTGGTCGATGGCGGTGCAGCGTTGTAGTGCCATCCGATGGCACTGGACACAACGATGATGTGGCATGGGGGGCTCGGGGTGCCTCTAAAGGGCCACACATTTTTATAGTGAGGGGAGGAATCACATGAGCCTTGTCACGGGCGTCGTGACAACCAAATGAACAAGGGGGTGATTCCCATGCAATGAAATGTGAGAGAGAGGAAGGGAACTAGCTAGGTGTCACATCATGCAAGACATACTAAAAAAAACTAGCCACATGTGTGGAATGTAATCAAATGTTAAAATGAGCTCAAGAGGAGCTAGACAAGCAAGGTAGGACAATTTTTTTCTTTGGGAATTATAGCCTCCTATAAGAGGAGTTTTTTGGAATTGTAAAGGGATTTTTGCCATTTGACTTTTTGCCATTGGGGATTTTGGTCATGGAGACTACAGAAAGCCAACGAGGTCTATCAGGATCGTGATTGTGCGCTCGTCAATGTATGTGTCAATGAAGCTAGATTATAGTCGATTGTACATGGTGTTTTGAACAAAGTGAAGCCATCCATTGCCACATTTTGGTGTCGATTCCCCCTTGCCCTTCTCTTCTCTGTTGTTGTACTTGTGTTTTCGAGTGTGTGTAGGCAGGTGTGCCCCCCGAGGGTGTGTTGTGCAGAGAGAGAGAGAGAGAGAGAGAGAGAGAGAGAGAGAGAGAGAGAGAGAGAGAGAGAGAGAGAGAGAGAGAGGTGCTACGCGTGTTGAAGGCTGTGAATTGAGTAGTGCAGAGTGAGTGGGTTTGTTTGTGGTATTGTAGCAAGTGTGTGCGTTAGGTTGTGTGCAAACAGTGGTTTGCTTGCACATTTGTGGTATTTTGAGAGTGTTTTTTAGTGGATAGGGGTGCTGTGCAAACCCTGAGCTTTAGAGAGGCATTTGCATGTGTGATGGATGTGTTCCCCTTTCCAACATGGAGGACATGATAGCAAAAAATGGTTTTTCACAATTAGAGGCTGCCAAATTAATAGATGAACCTTTCCCTCAGTAAAGAGAGGAATTCTTGGGATCAATTGTGGACTGTTTGGTGGATAAAGATTGGCGATTGCTGCCACATGATAAGTTAGCAATGGTAAACCTATTTTTTTCCTTTTTTTGAGCATAGTCTTATGTATAGGTGAAAAATAGCTGGTGAAAAATAGCTGACATTTGCTTTACTCCTATAAAGATGAACATTGAGTAGTGGGTTGCATTCTCTTGTTCTTATCCTCTTATGTAAGCCATTATGCCTTTTCACCTTGTTTATCAATAGCAACACAGAGAGAGAGAGAGAAACAAAGCATAAACCAAGAAGTGCCCAACGATCTATGGCATGGCAAGAAAGATTTGCAAATGGGTTCAAAAGACTTGGAAGGTTCGATTTTACAAGAACGATCTCTTCCTAGGTGGGAAGGTGTTCAAAATCCAAGCACTGCTTGTCAGCACGCAAATTGATAGATTTTTCTACTTCAAACACGTGTGGAAGGCCGGGAATAGTTGGGAACATGAGCATTGGGAAAGAAAGCAGAGATATTACAAGAAAGCAGGGTAGCAATTATCACCATTGGGAAATGACAGAACTCTTACGTGTGGAACATGACAATTGAGGCCGCTTTTACTAAGCGACATGGCTAAATATATGGGTCCATGTTATGGTCAAGGTTTATCCTATGTTCAACTTAGTTTTTTTATATGGTGTCCTCTTCAAAGTCGTAGAGTGGCTCCCCTATCACTCAATGTAACTATGATTTTTGGAAGACGTCATGGCTCGGCACAAGCATGGCTAGAAGTTGTATTTTTAAGGTGTTTCTAATATAATTCACTCACCGTTATGATTTTTGAAAAAAAAAATCAAGTACAGAGGACCATGTCTTCACACAAAATATCTACGCACATCAACAGTTCCTCTATGATGTCCTCCTTACTACCATACATAGATACACCCGTAGAGTTAATTCTCATATCTTCCATCTTCAGAGTGTGACCAAATATTTCTATAAGTGGCGAATGTGAAAAATAGTTTGACATTTGTTTTACTACTATTGAGTAGTGAGTCACATCCTCCTTTGTAGGCCATTGTGCCTTTTCACCTTGTTTTGTAATAAAAACAGCTAGAGATATATTAGAGGGAAAAAAGAAGCATACAACAAGTACATACAACCACGTCCTTACACAAAATATCAAAACACATCAATCGTTCTAGTTCCTTCCTGGAGGATGTCCTCCTTACTTCCATTCATAGATTCACCCATAAAGTTGATTTCTCATATCTTCCATCTTCAGAGTCATGCCAAACACTTTTGGCCTCTAAAGGCCTTAGTGCCCAAGGAGAAGGAGCAAAGGACATTCAATTTTACTTGTTTGACAAGTGTCCTATGGAGCTTAAAAGTCTTGTGAATAAATAGAAAGAGATCGTACCTTTTAAATGATATTCTTCAAAAGTCCAAAGTGCATTCATTTTTTTTGCATGCTTGACAAAAGCTTTTAGAGAATAAATGAATAAACAATGTGTAGGAGTTTGATCCCATTATATGAGATATTGATAAAGGGTCTATTTATGTAAAGATTTCAAAAAAAAATTATTTTTTATACTTATTAAATCTATTATTTTTTAATAAAAATATTAAAGTTTTTTTTTTCTCAAGAAACTAGTACATAAATAGTTTTAGAAGAGATCTTTTCTTGAAAGGAGTAGACATCTTGCAATGCCAAACTTGGATCCCTCAATTGCTTTCTTTTCTCTTTCCTTCATCTAACCCTCTTTAAGAATGGTTTCACACTCCCACTCTTGATAGTGCCTCCTCCCCTAATTTGGCTTCTCATAGGCAAAGAATATCAAATGACACTTTCATGAGTGTCTTTCTCAAGAGAGTTTTCCTTTGCTCTTCAAACACTAAATGCTTCACTAAGGGTGGAGCTAGTTATCTATGCATATGCTAGATTTATGTAGAGGAATAAAGCTTTTAAAAAAAACCTTTTGTGTTACAAAGGACACATACGTGAATCACAAATGCAAGGTGTCAATGAGGGTGAGATTATACTGCAGAGAAAAAGTGGTGATGTGTATAGAAGATACAAGTTAAATAGCGAGGGGTGGTGAAGGAAGAGGGTTGAAGTGGCTTAGGAAGTCCTAGCAAAACAATATTTTGTTGGTATTTCATATTCAAGCTTGAGTAAGGAAGAGGATTGAAGTGGCATAAGAAGCCCTAGCAAAAACAATATATTGTTGGTATTTCAAATTCAAGCACGCCTGACCAATTTTTTTAAAAATTCTTTCCCTTCACTATATCTTATTGGAGGCAAGCGTTGTGATTTTATTACTTGTTTTCAAATTATGGAAACCTAATCACTTTGAAATTAAGACATATGGTGAAGGGTTTGGATTTCTAATTGTATTCAATAAGAACCCAAAAAAAAAAAGCAAAGTTCTTTTAAATCAAGGCAAAAAAAGTGAAGCAAGTTTAGGCAATGCCCTTAGTACATGCCAAAAATGGGTTAATGTCAAATTTCATCTCATATTGTAAATGTTAAACCAAACATCCTTTTAAGGTAGGTTTTTAAAAATCTCTCTCTCTCTCTCTCTCTCTCTCTCTCTCTCTCTCTATATATATATATATATATATATATATATATATATATATATATATATATATATATATATATATATATATATATATATATATATATATATATATATATATATATATATATAAGTCATCTTCTCAAATACATAAACTTTTTCAAAAAAAACTGTCTTCAATATGTTTGGATGCTTTGTGTGAAAGAGTACTTTTATATAGTGACATGCATGATTCTTTAAGGCTTCAATCCATCTCCATGGCAAATGAGAGACAACAAGCTTTTAGAACCCTGTTGATGAGGTTCTCTAAGAATGCATAGACAAGCAATTAATAGCTCCAAGGTTTTTAAAATGTGAATTTCTAAGCTTTGTAAGTAAAATTTCAATTAAAAATGATAATTACCAATTTTTAATTTTTATACTTTAATTGTTATGGTTGAAGTTTGCACACTTTCAATCATAAATAGCAATTATTAAGTTAAAATTTGTAAATCTACCGTTTAAATTAAGAGCTAAGTAAAAGGTTTCTTTTAAACAATATCCTCTCTCTCACCTTGACGGAGATCATTATGACTTTTTACCTTTTTGGAATAGATTTTTAACTCTCATGACCCCTCAATAGTCTCTTTTTTGCCTTTTGAAGGCTCCTGTGAAGACTTCAGCTTGTTAGAAAACCTTGTAAGCACTACACTAAGATCATCTTGTAATAAAGCAATAAAGAACCTTTGTTTCATGGGTCTTGATGTGGAGAGCTAGAACCTCTTCTTGTGTTTTCATCAATCTAATAGCTATGTGCGTATATTATAAGGCAGCATGGTCTTGTCAAGAGAGGAGTTGTTCAAGCAACTACTAGGCAGCACTCTCAGTAAATCTACTAGAATTTACAGGATAGACTCCTGCTATATTTATGAGGAGCATGAACAATTGAAATACACACTTGTAATAGGTTACATTCTCAAATGGCACCTTGTCTTTCACATTCTCAAATCAATCAATGATCCATATCATTTGATGATTGTGGGCCATTGATCTCGCTTGATCATGGAGGTGTCAATTAGTGTTGTGGGGGGCATAGACCTTGCATGCTTAACAAAATCCTTACATTGTCTCGTGTTTTCATCAATCTAATAGCTATGTGCGTATATTATAAGGCAGCACGGTCTTGTCAAGAGAGGAGTTGTTCAAGCAACTACTAGGCAACATTCTCAATAAATTTACTAGAATTTACAGGATAGACTGCTGCTATATTTATGAGAAGCATGAACAATTGAAATATACACTTGTAATAGGTTACATTGTCAAATGGGACCTTGTATTTCACATTCTCAAATCAATCAACGATCCATATCATTTGATGATTGTGGGCCATTGATCTCTCTTGATCATGGAGGTGTCAATTAGTGTTGTGGGGTGCATAGACCTTGCATGCTCAACAAATCATTACGATGACTTCTTCTCACAAGTTAAACAAGGTTAAAGTTCATGAAGCCCTACTAAAATGAAAAAAATATTTGTGAAAAGAGGGGAACTTAATGAATGCATCAGCACGCGCGCGCGCACACACACACAAAGTCGATTCATGTTCCTTTACTCTCTTTCATTTTCCCTTTCCTCCTCGAGTCCTCATTGTGGGAGCACATCTCGCAAGAAAAGATAAAACTCTGCTTTTTTTTTGTTGCAAAACCCACAATATGGTGTGTTAGAGCTCTTTCTTTAAATAAAACCCTTTCTATCACAAAGTAGACCTCTTCAAAATGTAAGGGCCAAAGGCTGCCATGGCCTCTTTTCAACAATGGCTATTGATACGTGGGTGTATAGAGCTCTTTTCTTAAATAAAACTCTTTCTATCTCAAAGTATGTAACAACCCATAATCTTTTTGGCAAAGGCTACGATGGACTCTTTTCAACCAACACAAGCTCAGTTTTTGATAATCCTTACCTTTTGCAAAACCACATCAATAGAAGATTCAAGGAATCTTTTTCTTGCAAAACTTACAATTGTGAGTGATTGTATTAGAATGCCACCAAAAAATTACAAATCAGCCTCAACTCTCATGCCGAGCCTTGAGGACCAGATGGTTACAACAAAGAAGTATCTATGAGCGTACTATTACCAAACGCCCAATCCTTCACTACAAGGTTCAAGCGGATGGCGAGGGTCGCCCTAAGCCAATCTTTGCCTTTTTCCTAGTCTTTGATAGTGTCCTCTCTGTGGCTAGCTTCTTAGAAAAGATCCAAGGAATCTTTTTTTATTTACTTTTGTCCAAACTCACAACAGTGAGTGTATGAATTGTATTAACCAAGATAAAGTACAAAGAAACCTCAAGCTCATGACAATCCTTGAGGGCTAACATGTTACAATGGATAACAATTGGGCTACCTTACGAGGCAAACAACAATAAATGGTCAGTTCTGTCGAGTCAGAACAACATTACAAGCCCAAACCCAATCATCAGAGGTCGTTCTTTCCATTTGTAGACAATCAGTTCCTTGCTTTCACTTACTATTTTGATGAAGCTTGCAGTAATGAGAGCTTTCTCCAACACCCTACGGTTCCTAGCCTTCCATATTTCTTAAGAGTAGCAAAACCTAACAATTTGCATGCATACCAAGAGCGCTTGATTTTTAACCCTCATCCCTCCAAAGAATAGGTAATTCTTGAAGAAGCCTATCCTCTTTGTCCTCTGCACCCACTTGCACATTTTTCGTGCTAGGCCACATATAGCCAGACAGTCCTTGAAAAGGTGAGGGAGGTCCTCACATGCCAAATTGTAGCCACTACATTTTTTGGGGCCGATCCCTTTGGCGTGAACTTTCACTCCTGTCGGTAGAGCTCCCACTAATATTTTCTATAAAAATCACTTCATTGCCATGGGCCATTGGGGGGTACAGATGTTATTCACCACTACCTTCCATCTCGCTCTTGGCCTGCTTCAATCGCTTCTCATGAGATTTCTTCAATCTAGGGCCTGTGGTTTTGATTGCTTTCTGAATGTTCTTGGTAAATGAGTCCCAGGCTTTATGGTTATCTGCATTCACATCTTTACCAAGCTTGCACAAAGCTTTTTTGGTCATGCTTTTGAAAAGAGGGTCTTTGAATAGACGTGCACCCGTCGGGATTAGCCTTTTCAACCCTTTAGGGTATTGTCCATCTTCTTTGCATTTCCTAAGTTTAATGGAGATTGGCAAGTGATATGACAAACATTGAGAAGTTACCACTTTCATGTCCACTAGTAATGGAATCCAGTCTGCTTGGTGAGAGCAATAGCATCTGTCAAGTTGAGAAGCTGTCCCCATGTATTGAAGGCTAGTGTAAGTGAAACCTGGCATGCTGCTCCATGGACCAGTCTCCAATGCTCCCTTCTCACAAAGGCTAAGCCATTTTGATTTTTCAAAGCCAATTAACATGCTAGAGGAACTTTTTCTGTCTTTACTCTTCTCTACCATATTAAAATCTCCGATCAGGAGCCACTCCCCTTCAACAGGGAAATATTTAAGTTGCTCCCACAATTTGGATCTTTCTTTGATGTTGATAATGGTAATTGGCTTATCAGTCCAGTTGACCTTGATTCCAATGGCTCTCCTCTAACGATGATTTAGGACCTATCCACAATGGAGAGGATGCCACTATACCCATTAGATCCCTCTCCATAAAATATCAGCTTATTCCCCAATGCTTGCTTTCTTTTGCAATGGGCATCCAGGTGGTGCTCTTGTATGGCCCAACAATTGACCTCCTTTCCTTTCCTAACCTCATCCTAGACGAGTGAACTCTTCTTCCGAGTTTTGAGACCTTTCACATTCCACGACTGGATAGATAACTCTTCCATTATTGAGACAGGGGTACAAACTCATCAACTATGAGGTACTCCTTCTCGGAGCCCTCTTCTCTGTTATCTTCCTCCATTGGTGCTTTCCCATTCGCAACATGAGCGCTGGATTGCTCAGTTGTTAAAAGATTCTCAGGGTTGGCATCCCGCAGCACCTCAAAGATGTTGTTGTAAATGAAAGGGGTTTTGCGGACATCTGGTGGTGTTTCTTTCCATTGCCAAAATGGCCTTGCCTAGGATTTGAACCGCTTGCACGAGATGCTAGCTATCTGATTCCACCCATCATCCTTCTTTCCAACCGAGGGTGTAAGTACAATCTTTTGCATTGATGGAGTTGTAGTTTTTTGTTGGGCAACGGACGTGAAACAGTAGCATGGGGCGGCCTTACTATTGAGATCCAAGGAATCTTAAAAAGCTCTTCTAAGGTACTGTGGGCCTCATCGGCCATCATTTTCGGTTATGTTGTGCCCCATGGCAATTTCTTTGCGTGGGTAGATGCTGTATTTGTTTTTGTTTATAATATACTCTCTCACATAATGTGAGAATTGCTAGAAAAAAAAAGATCCAAGGAAATCACCCTCCAAACCATGGGATTGTAGCTTGCACTGGCAATAGCCAAAACATTGGGTGCATGTAGCTACTGTTCACTGGAATAGCAGAGATCTTTACCAAACGGTGGATTTTCTCACACTCTATGGGTTGTTCATGGGAATGCAATCTCATAGTTTAGGGGTCCTTTAATCTGAAGCATTGTTCAATGCTCTATTGGAAGGCACTCTCTCGATGTGATAGATGCACTTTTGGGGGGCCAAACAAAGAAAATCGGTGCTCTATTGGAAGGCACTCTCAGTGTGTCCTTCATGGGTGTGATCAAGGCACGTTTTGGGGGGGGGGGGGGGGGGGGGGGCAAACAAAAACTTGCCACACATTCAACACATACTTGAGATGTTAATGCGTAAGGCATGATGCGTGTCTTGAGGTACCAACTTGAGCCTGGGGGTGTTGACAAAGCGAGAGTAGAAGGTCTACAACCGTCTCGTAGAGTGGTCTCACCTTAAGCTTGTTTCACATGGGGAACAAGACATAGACCTTGGAACACTTGGAAAAGAGTAGCCGAAGACAGAATTTGGTAGTGCAAAGGCAAACCTGACCTTTGACCACATGTCATAAGAAGAATTGTGGCATTGAACATAACATAAGTGCATGATTACTGGTTTAATTAGGTGGTGTTTTAAGTTGATTACGTGAAAGGTTAATAGTTGCATGTATGTTGTCTGCAGCATGATTAGAGGCATTCCTCCCCAAGGTACTAAGGGCCATCATATTAACCCATGCTCGTGCGAAAGGCTTCTTATTAGAGGATTCCTTATAATGGGGCTGGGCCATTCATGGGCGGACAAACAAAGGTTTGGATTCTGGAACTTGGACAGTCTTGGAGATGTGGTCGGTTTGGAAACAAAACGATAGATGCTATGACCAATTAAAAAATTATCAAATTCTTCTATAAAATTACGAATTATGAATTATAAAATTGCAAAGGAAATTTGTAGGTTGACTTGATGAGCTGTAAAGAGGAGTGATAAAAGTAGTAATGAACCACGAGGCGACATTTAAATTGTGGGGTTGGCTGTGACGTGGCGTCAAATTGTTGGATCAGGAGTTGATTCTATTGCGCGTCTTTGCTGCTGAGCTGGTAGATAGGCGAGAAATTCAAGAATACAATATTTTCCAAGTGGGCCCTCAGCCACATCGTAAGCTCCAAATATTTCAGACAGCTGCGAAATAAACTCAATTTTCTCGAAAATACAGCGTGGTTTTGCCTCCCCGCTAGTGGTTTGCCCAACCACGAAACCGCTGTCTACCTCTCATGCACGATGCCCCCGCATCCCCTCACCCTTAGTCTTCCTCGTCCCCTCCGTCTCCTCCATCTGCTGCAGGTTCAATGGCGACCACGCTCATGACGTACGCAATTTCATTGCTGTTTAGCTCGATACTCTATCCGAAGCTTAAAAGTTGAGCAAAATGTCTCTTTGTGTGTGTGTCATTCCCAGGCTCACGAGTAGTGTACAGCACTAGCATGTCCTCAGTGCGGTGGCCGACAGGAGGTGCGAATTGGCAGTCTCAAGCGCTTTCGCATTCCGACAAGAGGGAAATGAAAGGTAGAGGCGGGAGCAAATCGCACTCCTGGTGGTGGGATAGTCACAATACCCCCAAGAATTCCAAATGGCTGGAGGACAACCTCAACGGTAAAGCATTTCCTTGCAAACCTGCAGTTTTTCCTCCTGCTGCCCCCTCTTTCAGCTCAACTGCTGTGGTTTGAAGCTTTAACAGCTTCTTCTGCTTTTGAAGTTATGTAGTCGGCGACTCATTTTGTTAACCTCCTTGGGATTAGCTGTCTGCACAGATTCGTTAATTAATGAGCACCATTTTTATGCTGATCCAGAACTTGATTGCTGATTGTATGTTACTTGATGGTTTGATTGGTATTGAGGAATTAGCTTCTGATGATGGTTTGAAATACTTTATATTTTTTATATGTGCCGACAAATGCAGCAATGATTTTCTTATGTCTTTTGGGATTGCTATGTCCTGGCTACAACAGACATGGATGCAAAGGTGAAGGCAATGCTGAAGCTGATAGAGGAGGATGCAGATTCGTTCGCAAAGCGAGCGGAGATGTATTACAAGAAGAGGCCAGAATTGGTGAGCCTAGTAGAGGAATTCTACAGGGCTTACAGATCCTTGGCCGAAAGGTATGATCAGCTGACAGGCCACATCCGACAAATACCGCAAGAAATTCAAGCCCAATTCGGCTTTTCAGGTGATGCGCCACCAGGCTCTCCGAGCTCTGGAGGCAGCGTTAGGAAGAGAGCTGCAGGGTTTAGTGCATTTCTGGGACGAGCAAAAGACAAAGGTCGCAAAGGTGGCTCTGACTCTTCTTCTTCATCTAGCTCTGACTCGGATTCTGATTCAAAGCACAGCAAACCCAATCGCGCTGATGAGATGCTCGGCCTTCAACAAGATAATGAACAGCTTAGAAGGGATCTTGACAGAGGAGTTGCCCACCATCAAGCCATGGAGTCCCGCCTTGCTGATCTTCAAGAAGAGTTGAAGTCACTTCAGCAGGAGAATGTACAGCTTCATCGAAATGCAGCCTCTGCTCACTCTGAGATTGCTGCTCTTGAAGCTGAAATTGAGAGACTGAAAAAAGAGAATCGTACTCTGGGAGAAGAAGCTTCTTCTGCTCTGCGTACTGCGGAGAGATTGCAGCAAGAACTGGAGATCGCTCAAGGGGAGCAGCACCGAATTTCAATCAAATTAAAAGAAAGTGCGGTTACCATTCAGGATCTCGAGGCCAAGATCAAAGAGCTGGAGTTGAGAATTCTGCAGGTGAACGAAGAATTACTCTCTTCCACTGGGCTTTGTGAGCGCCAAAAACATGAGCTTGATGCCTTGAGCGAGGAGAGAGACACACTTCAACAAGGGGTGTCCATTCAAGCCAGTAAGATATTAGAGCTTGAGGAGGAGATCACTCGCCTTAGAGGAGTCCTTCTCTCAGCTGAGGGTGAGAGAGACCGAACTTTTGAACTCCATGAGACTCTAGAGAAGGAACTTGCCAATGTCCACATAGAGTTCTCTTCCTTGAAGGTGGAAAGAGGGCAGCTTTCAGAGGAGCTACTTCTGAAAGTTGAGCATATGCAATCGATAGAGCAGCAGCTCATTGAGGTGCAAGAAGCAATGGAAGGATTGAAAAGGGAAAAAGCGGAAGTTGCTGGGTTACTGAATAAGACAGAAAGCAGTCTTAAAGAGTTGCAGAATGAGTTTCATGGTATGCAAGGAAGGCTTAATAAGGAAATCTCTGTGCACATTAATGAAAAGCTTGTTCTCCAACAGGAGGTTGAGGAACTTCGAGCTGCATTAGAAGTCTTGCATGGTGAGAGGAGCCGTGGGGTTGAACTCCAAGATTTGTTCGCAAAACAGGTAGCGGATCTTGAGCTGCAGCTCAAGCAGTCCCAAGAGGCCCATGTATCATGTGAAAGTGAGAGAATAGACCTTGTGAACAAGGCAGAAACTAGCCTTTTAGCCTTGCGGTCTGAGTTTGACTCGGTGCAAGAGAGACTACATGGGGAGATTTCTGTTCAATCTCAAGAAAGGCAGGGTCTTGCTGATCAGGTGGAGGAGCTCAATTCTGTCCTGGAAGATTTACGAGGTGAACAAAGCCGAGCGGCTGAACTCCAAGATACCTTGGACAAACGTGTAATGGATCTGGATCTGCAGCTCAAGCAGAGTAATGAAGCACTTGGGTTGAGAGAGAGAGAAAAGGGGGAAGTGACCGGTCTTCTGAGTAAGGTGGAGAACGAGTTGTTGAATTTGCGGGTGGAGTTTACTTCCGTACAAGAAAGTTTGAATGGTGAGATTTCCGCACAGGCTCAGGAGAAGCAGATGCTGCAAACGCGAATTGAGGAGCTTGAAGCTGCATTGGAAGCTTTGCAAGGTGAAAGGGGTAGAAGTCTGGAACTCCAAGATGTTTTAGAAAAGAGGTTGATGGATTATGAGCAGCAGCTTCAGCAAGTTCAAGCAGCACTGGATCTAGCAGAACGGGAGAAGGCTGAAGTAGGTGAGCTGTTGAGCAAGTCCGAGCTCAGCTTGTCAGAGCTACAGGAGAAGTCCAACTCTATGCAAGTGAGACTAACTGATGAGCTTTCAGCACTGTCTGAGGAGAAACAGTTTTTGACTGCCCAATTAGAGGAACTTCAAGCAACATTGGCTGCATTACATAGTGAGAAGAGCCGTGGAGTTGAACTCCAAGATGTTTTTGAGAAGCGAATGATAGAGCTTCAGCAAGAGCTTTCACAAGCAAAGCAAGAAGCTAGCAGTTTGTCAGAGGATTTAGCAGAGAAAGTGGCAGTAGTTTGCCAACTTGAGGAAACTCTCAAAACCCGGGATGAGATTGTGAGCAGGCTCGAATTGGATCTTCTAGCGAACCAAGAGGAAGGAGAAGCACTTCGGACTCAGGTGGAAGATTGTTCCAAGGAGATTCAAAGACTTGAGGATGACGTGTTAAGGCTCCGAGTTTTGTTAGGGGAGTCGGAGGATTTAGCCAGGAGCTTTGAGAAAAAGGCCAACGATTATGAGCAAGACCTTGAGCTGGGAAGAACTGAGGTCACTAGATTAAGAGATGAACTTGAAGATAAAGTTGCAGGTATTGGTAGGCTTGAGGCTGAGGTTCAGGACAGAGACATTCAATTAGCAGCTCTTCGAGAGGCCCATTCTGGACTTGAGGTGGAGTTTGCAGGGTCACTTCAGCATGCTCAGCAGTTGGAGCTGGATGTCAAGACCATTGAAGAAACGGCAGCTTTAAGGATGGAAGAGCTTGCTAAGGTTAAAGTAGACCTGGATTTGGAATCAAACAGAGCACAGAGGGCAGAAGAGAAATGCTTGCTTCAAGAGCAGTTGATCTTTGGTTTGCAAGAGGAGAAGGCCAGACTTCTTGATCAGATTGTGGAATTGGAAATGAGAATCAAAGCTATGCAGGAAGAGCTTGAAGGGCTTTTGGCGAAGATTGAGGATTTGTGTGAAGTAAAAGAAGCTTGCGATCTGGAGATTCTAGCGCTCAAAGATGAGCTCTCCAAAGTCAAGCTGCTCAGTGAGGAGACATCTTCCCAATTCTCAGAGACAATCTGTTCTTTAAAAATCGAAATAAGCAAGCTTGAAATTCATTTGGCCAAGCGCACTCAGGAGTTACAATTATTTGAGAAAGAGCAGGCCGGATGGTACATTGAGAAAGCTGCATATATTGAAGAGATCAATCAAGCAACAAAAGAGAAAGAAGAACTACAGAACACTATTTTTATGTGGAGAAGGCGCATGGAGAATCTAGAAACGGAGCACACAACTCTGAAAACTACATCTAGGGAGGTGGAGACTTCTCTGCTTTTTCACCAATCTGAGCACGACAAAGTGCGGTATGAACTCTCTGAAAAGGCAGAAAGGATTCAGTGGCTTGAAGAGGAACTAAAGAGGTTAGATCTGGAGTTACAAGGTTCTCAAGAGGCAGCAGGTCAACTCTCAATGAAACTGCAAAGCGTTTCTCAAGAGTTGATGGACCGGCTTCTGGCTGAGGAAAAGAAGGTGCATTCGCTGCATGATGATGTTGGTCGCTTGCAGCAAGAGTTGCTGAGTGCAAAAGATGAGAAGGAATCACTGACTAATACTTGCGAGGAGCATGCTCATCTGTTTAAAGTCAAGGAAGAAAGCCTGGAGAGCCAGATATTGAAATTTAAGTGTGAGATTCAGGACCTGAATGAGCTGTGCAAGGAACTTACTAAGAAACTTGAGGAAATGAGCATTGACTACGAAGCACTGAGAACAGAAAAACAAGCTTTAGAGGAAACTTTACTTGCGACACAGCAGGAAAGAGACAGTGCTTCAACAAAATGTGACTCCCTCCAAGTTGAACTGGCTCAGGAGCATGAATGCAGGGCCACAGCAGAGGCAGCAGCATCAAAGCTCCAAGGTCAGATTGCTGAACTGCTGAGGGAGATAGCTCGCTTGCAGACAGAGCTCGAGGAGCTAAAGAATGACAATAAGACACTTCTTGCAAAGTTGGAAGCTGCACTAGAGCAGGAAAAAACTGATGCTATGGAGATTGACACATTGCTGACAGCTCTGCACGGTTCACATGAGGAGAATGGTAGCTCTGATATAGGGGAGCGATCTTGGCACTTCGAAGCAGAGCATTCTCCTGAAAGCAGCTCCAATGTAGGGGAGCGCTCTTGGCACTTCAAAAAGACGCATTCAGGCGAAGGAAAGCAGTCAACTTTAAGACATTTGAAAGAGAGTATGCTGAACTTACTCACAGACAGGACAAGGATCAGGCAAGAAGCTGCCGCTCATGCTGAGCATATCAAAACCCTCAATTTTCAGATTGAAAACACTGGGCAAATCTTAGAGGTCTCAAGAGGAGATTATCATACCTTGGTAGTCAAATATGAGACTACCATTTCCGAGTTGCAGTCTCTGCACCTCAGGATAGAACAGTTTGAACGTCAGGTTCAAATTTTGGAAGAGGAAAAGAGGAGTCTTCATGATCAATTGTTGTCATCTGTCAGAGACTCAGATCAACTATCCTCTGAGCTGCTAAGGGAGAAAAAAGAATTATATGAGAAACTTGTTGTTGAGGGTGATCATGTGCTTAAACTCCAGCAAGAACTTAAGCAGGTGAGAGAGGAGGCTGTTGAAAGCAGGAGATCGATTG
Organism: Adiantum capillus-veneris; assembly: GCF_014529385.1. Taxonomy (NCBI): domain Eukaryota; kingdom Viridiplantae; phylum Streptophyta; class Polypodiopsida; order Polypodiales; family Pteridaceae; genus Adiantum; species Adiantum capillus-veneris. The sequence continues at coordinate 67,170,006 of NC_140940.1, read as the reverse complement.
ACGATCTACAGAGGCAGATTGAGAAACTCAACCTCGACATTCGAGATATTACAAAAGCCAAGGATGACCAAGAGAAATCTCTTAGGGAAGAACTCCAGCTTAAGCTAGAGGAGAAGACTGCTTTGTCTCAGAGCTTAAATGAAGCCCTTGAGTCTCTGTCTCTTGAGAAGGCAGAAGTAACAAGATTACAAGAGGAGAAAACTGTCAGAGAACAGAGGCTGTCAAAGCTCGAGGAGGAAATAACCTTGCTGAAGGCTACCTTATCAGAGAAAGAGCAGGTGTTTACATCCTCGCTGAGTCTCAGCGAGCAGAAAGCTATGGACTTGCTGGTACAATTAGGCACATTGACTCAGGAAAAGGAGGATTTTTCTGTTCAATTACAAGCAAAGGTTGTGTTGTTGAATCACAGAGACGAAGAGATCCAGAGACTTCTAAAGCAGCTGGAAGAGTCCAAGCTAAAAGTAGAAGGCCTGAAGGAGCTCTCTGCTTCCATATCACAAAAGTATGATACCACTCTGTGTGATTTGGAAAATCTGCGATTGCAGCTCTCCAGCTTACAAGAAGAAAATGGTAGGCTTGGACTTGATGCCTTAGCAAGAACGGTCTCTGTTGCTGAATTGACAGAAACAGTTTCAAGTGCTGAGAAGCAGAATGCTGATTTAACTGCTGAGTTGAAGAAATTACAAGAAAATGAGCTAGTTCTCCAAGAACAAGTTGCTAACCTGCAACTTGAGAGTGAGCAACTCAAGCAAACTGTTAAATCACATGTCCAGAAGACACAGGTCCTCGATGAGGAGATTTTCAACCTACGTGAAATCCACACCAAGCTAAAAAGTGATCATGAGTGCATCTCTACTGAGAAACAGCGAAGTTTGGATGCCCATAGCTTGACTCTATCAAGCCTGGAGAAAATGGAGGAGGAGCTGCTTCTCCAGCAAAACAAAAATGAAACCCTTAAGACAGAATTAAGGTCTCAAAGCGAAAGGATACAAGAACTCGAGGCTACAATAGCGAACCTAGAGAAGGAGAAGCAGGCTTTTTCTGTGGAGATTGCTTCAACTGGTTTGCTTATGAACGATTTACAAAAGCGAGCTAATGACCTGCAAGAGGAAGTAAATCGCTTAAGACAAGAGCTGCTGTTTAGCAATGACCAGTTACAGGAGAAAAGTGAAAAGATTGGGGAATTGTCTTCTATGTGCAGTGCTCTCCAAGAGGAAAAGACAGCAATAAGCACGGAACTTGAAATGAAGATACAAGCCTTCGGTAGTCTTGAAGCCAGCTTTTGTTCTCTTAAGGATGAGCACCTCTCCTTGGTTGACAAGTATGAGGTTTTGACTGAAGAGGCCGCTTCAGGAGCGAATCTGATACTGAAACTGCAAGAAGAGATCTCTCAACTCCGTTCAGAGAAAGAGGCACAAGCTCAAGAATTACTTCACAGAAAAGCAGACATTCAAAGGTTAGAAGAGGATCTTGTCCTGGTGCAAGATTCAGAAAAGCAGTCGAGGAAGCTCTTGGATGTCAAGGTGCTAGAAATTATTCAGCTTGAAGAAGAGCTTGATAGGCTGAGATCTGCACGACTGCTATTTCATGACGAGCACAAGCAGAGCACTGAAAGGCTTGAGATTGAGTTGAAGAGATTGGACTTAGTCATAATCAGTTTGAGGGATGAAAAGGTTTCTCTGAGTGAGCAGCATGCTCTAGCCTTAGTCAGATGCAATGATTTAGAATCCACGTGCAAGAGTTTGCAAAAGCAGCTCGCTGACCAGCTTGCAGAGAGAAAAAGATTGGAGGCACAATTATCTCTTATTGATGAATTAAGGAAGGAGGCTCTTGACGATGAAGAAATGGTGAGAATTATGCAGGGAAGAGTTGCAAGCAAGCAGCATGAGATTGATCAAGTGCAGTCCATCAATGAAGACCTGAAGGAGATAATGAGGAAATTTGATAGTGAGGTTGAGAGTTTGAAGGAGAAAATCATTACTTTGCAGAAGGAAAACACTTCACTTAATGAGGAGGTGTCAGCAAAGGCCTCTCTTGTACAAGAACTCGACGAAAGGTTCACAAGCTTGAAGGAAAAGAAGGTGGTGTTTGAAGGGGGGCATGCTTTAGCTGTAGGCAATGTGAGCCTCGTTCAGGCAGAGGTTGATAAGCTGCTGGAGAAGATCTCAAAGCTTAATGAGCTGTCGATCTACACGGCAGAGAACTTGCGGAAAATGGAGGACAGGATTTGCAAGCTCCAAGTGAGCAACTTGAATTTAGGAGATGAAATTTCTGGATTTGCAAAGAAGGAGAAGTCTTATGTGATTGCTGTGAGGTTCATGAGGGCAGAGTTCTTTTGCTTGGCGCAACGCATCAAGGCGATGAAGGAGGAGAAGGTGGAGCTAGCAAGATTGGCAGAACTGGCCATGGAAGCAGAGAAGAAGAAGAATGGGGATGTTTTGTCTGGGCTTCAACAGGAGCTTGCTTTTCTGAGAGAGGAGAATAAGAGGCAGAGAACCATCATTTTCGACAGAGCCGAGGAGAAGAGGGAGGCCATAAGGCAGCTGTGTGCCACGCTCGACTATATGCAGACCAAGAACAGGCGGTTGGAGGGAGTGATCAATTCTGTGAGAGACAAAATCCAGAGGAGGATTGCAGCTTCAGGCACTAGGAGGAGCTGAGCTCTCCAGAGCACAAGAAGAATGGCAAGTGTTAATGGCTCCCCTTTCCTTTTCATTGTGTACATTCTGATGCTTTATTTGTATGAGTAGCCCTAGCTAATTGGCCCTAATAAAATTAGAAATCAATGTATAGGATGTACAAGCTATTGATTTGTTCTTTAATTTTTTAGACGTAAAATGGGGATGCTATGTAAGAGTTAAAAAAAGAAGGGCAAAAGTCTGTAGGAGCTCTCCATTTGACTAGAAAATTCAGAGTATTGGGCTGTTGAGGAGATTCCATGCATTTTGTGAAATGCTTCTTTTGGGGATGAACCTTTGCTTTTTGGAAAGGAGCTTCCTTTTTGGAGATGCCCTTACTGCTTTTGTTAGCCTTTTCTGATTGTGGGTACCAAGCAGGGCTCTCTTGGCCTCATGCCCCATTCACAGGCTGTGAGTGGTGGTGACCCACCTCTTAATTTTCACAAGAATAATGAACCACTGTAAGGTAATGGTCAGTTTCTTGCAAATTATGAAAGGGGTCTCCGGAAGTTGGGGTGTTGTGAAATCCTACCAAAATATGAGCCTATTCAAACAAATGTCTTTTTTCAAAGAAATATGAAGCCATCAGCACGGGGAAGGTAGTAGGGAGAACTTTATACATGTATGTGAACTTGCTCTACAAATGGGTTGCCTTTAACATCTCTCCATGAGGCATTCAACTTTCAAGTATGGCTAGGGGAATCTATGCCAAAATAGAGATTTAATGGAGCAATTGAGAGTTACAGAAATGATAAAACCAGTGTTCGGGAAAAATCAATTTTGCAATTATCCATATTTCCTTTTTCTGATTTTCCAAGTAAAATTTCAATCTTTTCTATTTCAAAAGAAAGAAAATTCTTTTGGAGCTCTCAGTAAACTCTTTTAAGTAAGACTGCTTCTGTTTGACAAAGATGAACATAAATAATATATAACATTTAATTTTCCTTACGAAATAGCAAGAGTTATTCACTTCTATCAAAGTTTCAAGTCTCACAATAAATAGGTGCAATGGGCAGATAATTTCAAAAAATGCAGGGAGAAATAATTAAAAGATTTTCAATAGAGGATATTATTGCCCTCCCCCTCCCCCCCCCCCCCCCCCCCCCCCCCCCCCCCCCCCCCCCCCCCCCCCCCCCCCTTTGTTTTTGTTAATGCTCATTAGAGCTTGTTTTGAGTTTAACCATGAGATTTTCCGGGTTGGCATCAGAGAGAACCTCAAAGATATTACCATACAAAAAAGGGGTTTTGGGAATATATGGATGGGCCTCTTTCAGTTGACCAACCGTCCATGCTTGGGATCTGAACTGCTTGCACGAGATGTTGAAAATTTCTCATTTCAAGAAAAGGAATGATTCAAAACAATGCTCAAAATGGGTTTTGTTGAGCTATGAAACCCATTGAGCTTTTATTACCTGCAAATAGAAGTGCTACATACCACAATTGTACCATCTTAATTGAGATCATGAATATTACATCAACCATCCACAAGTTTATTAAAAGATTAGGTTTTGCAAGGGTACAGATCGACAATAAATTCTCCTTGATCCTAGGTGCACACAATGCTTCGAAAGCAATGCCACTAGTAGTATTTCCATTAGGATCAACCTCAACACAAGTTACCATATCGCATGGTCTACAAGTTTGATATTTTGAGCATACAAGTCCCAAAGAGCTTGGAAAAATTCCTAAGTTTGTGGAAAATTCTTCTTAAGCATAAACATCATTCTCCTACTTGTAAAGGACTCTAGACACATCAAAGTTAGATTATCCACATCTAACTTTCTAGGGGAGGTAAGTGTGCCACCCTGATGCATATTTTGCTTCTTAAGAAAACATGCAACTATAACTTATGTACATGGCAACAAATTATCGGAGATCACTCTCACATGCCACATTGATTGTTCCCATATACCTAGAGGAGTAAAGAGTGGTTAATAGCTTGCATGTCATATTATGCATGTGACACGACATGACATCCACCCCGCCGAACTTGCACATACTTTGTCATGTGCCACAATATTTTTTTGTTAAGCATGAAAACTCACTGTCAGACACCACATCTTATTTTGCAAACAATGAGTTCCATCCACTTCTTGACTTTCCTGTGCATCAAATGAATTAGTATCCCCTCTTCTTTGGAACACCTTAATTCTTTTCTTGAAATAGGAAATTTCATTTTTGTCCCATCTAACTCACGCAAAGTGTAAACTGCATTGTCATGCACATGCTTAACAATATAAGGAAAAAACCAAGTCTTTGCATGCTTCCTTATCATAGAGTGTTGGCTATTAAAACAACTATCATACACAAACACCCAATCACGCTTCTTGATAGCTTTTGGTATGAGTCTGCAACTCTCATTAAACATGTCTTTATTCTTTAGCTTTGCTTTTTTCAATCACGCTTCTTTCTTATTGCTATATATACAAACACAAAGGTCTTCCTTGCTAATTTCATCCTCCCACCAACCTTGGCCTCCACTTGTTTTTTTAACTTACTTATTTCATCCTCCCAACCTTGGCCTCCATGTGTTTTTTTAACTTAATTATTTCCTCTCTCCTATCGATTCCCTCTCTTTCGCTCCCTCCCTCCCTCTTGTGTAATCCTCTCTCTCTCTCTCTCTCTCTCTCCCTCTCTCTCTCTCTCTCTCTCTCTCTCTCTCTCCCCCCCCCCCCCCCCCCCCATTTTGCATGATTCACATACGGCCAGGAGACTATGGAGTACACAGATGCTTACACTTCCCTTGGAGTGGTTTTTAGTGGACCTCCATTCTCACTCAGAAGAGCAGCAAAGACCAGACTGACTAGAGCCCTCGCAATATTGGGTAGATTGGAGAAGATGTGTTCGCAGGTTCAGTGTCAGGAGCCCCGGACGAAGCTCTGGCTCTTTGACACTTTGGTGGCTTTAGCATTGCTCTGTGGAGCTGAGATATGGAGACCTTCATTGGATCACCACGGGAGGCCGGGTCGCACAGATGGATGGGGGAACATGGAGAAACCTCTCGTCTCTATGATCTTGCGGCTCATTAGAGACAAGGCATCAATACCATGGGCCATTATCCGAGCAGAGCCAACGCCCCCCCCCCCCCCCCCCCCCCCCCCCCCCACTAGTGGTGGAGGCGCTCACCAGACCAGTCTCCTTCATAAACCGAATCTCCTTCATAAACCGCACATGGGAACTTCCTAGAGACAGATATGCTCGCATTGCTCTTGAGTCCTCTCGACAATTAGCCATGCAAGGAGATACAACATGCTGGTATGGAGAGATGGCATCATGGTTTCAGGCGCATGGGGTCAGCATAGACAGGCTGCCACCATTCCAGTACTCATTGGATGCACCATCTCTCACTCTTACACAATCAGAGATCACCAAGCTCATCCGCCAAGACCTGACCGAGCTAGACACCCCAGCACAGGAATTGGGCATGAAGATGGCTTTCTACAGAGACCACCTTCTCCAGCTTACGGAGGATGGTTTTGTGATGAGACCCAGATACATGGACACCCACTTGTCTCATGGGATACGATGTGCTATTGGCCAGTTACGCACATCTTCTCACCAGCTGCGGATTGAGACTGGGAGATACAGCGGAGTACCAGCAGAGGCCAGGACATGCCCCTTGTGTGACATGGAGCCTGAGACAGAGTTGCATTATACATGCCGCTGCCCCGTCTACTACGAGATACGAGGCCGCTTCCATTGCTTGTTCAGAGAGGGTTTTGGACCACTCTCAAGAGTCATGGGATACGAGGATCAGAGATGCCTGGGTTTGTTCTTGCTCAAGCTGCGCAGACACAGAGATAGCCTGATGAGTGGCGAGGCTAGCCAGTCTCAAAGACGGATCATAGACTTCTTCAGAGCAGACACGAGATAGTTGCAAGAGCCACTCCCACAGCAGAGCTCCCCCTCGTCGCACACCAGAGGCACATTGATCGACCGAGCGACTGAACTGGGGAAATCCAGGCGCCCACAACTGCGGAGGACTACACAGTATCGACGGAGGCTACGTCAGAAGATTCGGAGCACTCTAGCCAGGCATGCACGACGCCCGATCAGACTACTAACCATGGAGGAGATTGATGGGATCGGCCAACGACCGATGCTAGATCTCCTGTGATTCAGCTATCCCAGCAAGCCGCCCATTTTTGCTTAGTTCACATCGACTAGTCTAAGATCCCATAGTATATATCTTTGTTTTGTACTGTTGTATTTTGTTACTCTGACTTTGTATCAGATCCACCACCTTGTAACTTTCTGGTCTCATAGGTCACTATGGCCTTTTGAAGACGTTAATATAACATTTCATTTCATTTCATTTCTCTCTCTCTCTCTCTCTCTCTCTCTCTCTCTCTCTCTCTCCACCATTATCTTACTTAGTTGCATCCCTCTCCTACACCCTTCCTCATTGTTTCTCCCTCCATCCCTTTCTCTAGAAAGACCCTACTCCCATTATGTCTCCCTCCCTCTCAAAGTCTACTTGGAAGCATCTCAACGTCTCAAAATCTACTTGGAAAGAGTTTGAGAAAGTCAAAAAGCAGTTTCCTAGAAACTTTCTCTAAGTTAAGACACAAATTGCATATTTGCTCCTACTTCTTGAGTCTAGATCTCTTCCAATTGAGATATGGGCATGGAAAGGGTTGTGGAATACATGATAAAGATACATGAAAACAACACATCGACTTCCTACAATTGCATGGGAAGTAAGAAAAAAAGTTCATGGATGCATTACACTTGCTACATGACGCCTCAGTAGACTCACAAGTGAATGAAGCTTTTCTACAACGCCAATGTATTGCGGCTTGGGAGGAATCTTGTGGGTCACGCTTCATACATGACACCACCCAAGCCTACCCTTTTTCAGCGATATGCACTATTGCAGGCATTCGGCTTAGCTCCCACTCCCTTCTATGCAAGACAAAGCATTGAGGCAATGGAGAAGAGTCAAATCGATTGTGTATGTCATAATAACTAATATCTAATTCTCCTAAATGATTTTCTCATGTTAAACTGATCATTTAATATGGGGAAGTGCTAGGGGAAAAAAGCTAGAATATTGGTTAAGCTGGCAGACCAGCCACAGTAGGGATCCAAAGGAGGGAAAATAGGGATCCAAAGGGGGGCCATCTGCAAAAGAGCAATGTGCAACAATGGGATTTAAAGACCCTAAGGTTCAGCCCATTAAGACTTCCAAAATGCTAAGGTTCCAACATTCAAAGGTTGTGTTCAATGGTCAAGCTTAGTAAAATTGGATGCTTTGTGAGTGCGCCCAAAAATTCTTCAAGACTCCTACATAGGAGGGGGCGAGCCCTGTAAGTAGGGGATGAGAGAGAAACACACACACACACACACACACACACACACACACACACACACTCACCGGCTCCCTTTACACAAAGGGAATAGGGGACACGTGTCAGCTCCCTAGGCCAATTGCCCACAAGGTGCACTCCAATCCTATTGGATGGCCATAGAGGTGGACCAATGAGAATTAGGCTACAGTAACTCTAGTTTAATTCATTAAAAAACACTTAATAAAAGAATCAATAAGAATAAAGCTCTCTAGAAGACTATTGGACAGTCTACCAAGGGTCCAATGAGCATTCAACAGCTCAATGGCTTGCTTGCTTCCTATTGGCCAGAAGACAAAGGGGTCCAATGAGAGTTTAGTTGCATTATTTAATTACCTAAAGCTCTAACAAAAGGGAAAAGAGGGACATATGTCACAAGGCTATTACTTATGCTTCTCAATTTTCATTGGCTAAGCTTGGAGAGGTCCAATGAGGTGCCATCATGAGGATTTAGCAATAGGGGTTGACCAAGAGAGAAAGGGGGCTGATTTTTCAAAGGCATTATTCCACACACACTCACCGCTAGCTCATTTGTGAAGCAAGAAGACTCTCTCTCTCTCTCTCCTTCTCAAGCTTTAATGGAAAGCTCATCATCTACTCCAAGCTTGTGAGAAGGGAGGCCTACACTAAAAACTCTTGGCTTTGTGATGCAAATCCAACCAAGACCCAAGCTTCAATGCATGCTCATCCCCTCTACCATACTAATTACTAAGCTATGCTAATCTTTTATGAGTGATTATGTGAGGAGATATACTTATTTCTCATAAGACTACTCCTTCTTCCTCTCAATCTACTCTCATACCCCGCTAGCTCTCACCATCTTCGAAGGTGTGTGAGGTCTTGGGTCTGAGACCATGAGGGAATTGATGTTGTGATTTATAAGTGTTTTCTTAGTGCTTGCAACTTCCATCTTCATTGCACTAGCTAGTTATTGAAGGAACACAAAGAATTGCATTGTAAAATGTTTCCCTTGATGGGGGAAACCTATAATACAAATCCTTTTGGAGGGGGGGGACCGGCTCCATGTAAATCCGGTCCTCAATTGTTATCAATAGCTTAATTTCTCTCTCTTTTGAAGTATTGTTCATGCCTATCTAACTAGGTGTTATGCTTTTTGTTGTTCTCTCCACCCAAGCACTCTTGTTATGCTCATTAGGAATCTATTCTAATGAAATGCTCACTATGTTCATGCTATTTTCCGCTAAACACAAGTTACTAGGCCATTAAATGTTACATTGGTATCAGAGCACAAGGTTTCTCTTTTCTTGCTCAAGAAGGGAGGTTCTCAAGCTAGGTATAAATGGTTAGTATTATTAATTGCAATTGAGTAAGTAGAATATGGATTTTTCAACCTTGCAAAGCACTTGCGTTCGTGCAGATAACGGGGCATCACCGTCGAGAGCTATGGTCTTAATAGTGGATTCCTACGGGGCTTGCCTACGGCTTAAGCACTATTGAGCTATTAGAAGCTTGACAGGAGACGATGCTGTTTAGGTGTTGAAGGACTCCCTCTTCTATTCCTTGCAATTAATGATATTCGAGCCATGGGTACAATAGCTCGAGTGCTTTTCTAAAGGGGTAAAGAGGAGTAGCAACTAGGGATTGAAGTGCCAAAGTACACCTAAAAATTTTTACATCTAAAAGTTGTTTTTACATCTAAAAGTTGTTAGAATGGTTGACAATAGTAAAGAGAGTGAAATTAATGTTGATAGCTTTGATTTTGCTAATGAGCAGGCTACTAATGATGCCCCTATGCTTGTTAAATACCTTGTTTCTAGGCTTCAACAATCCATGGGCAATCCATCCCTCCAAAGTGAAGTTCAATGACAACTTTGTGTTCATGGGATTCTCCAAGCTCCCCACCATGACGAGAGAGTACCTAGGAGGCCTCCTTGTGAGACTTCCAAAAGAGGCCTCTCTCCGATTCGGGAAGAAGAAGAGGATCCATACGAAGGGCTCAAAAATCTCAAAGGAGAACTCAAGAGCCCCACCAAAAGAACGAGAAAGAAGTGAATCTCCTACCACCTCGACGGAGATGGCTCCACGAAGACGGCGGGCAAAACGCTCTCCATCACCTCCTAAACGGAGAAGACCATCTCACACTTCTCCACACCATAATTCAAAGAGGGATAACATAAAACAAGAGAAGAAAAAGGCGAGAAAGAGGTCACCCTCTTCTCCATCTTCTTCATCCTCTTCCTCTTATGAAGAAAGTGATGGTGGAGACAAAGAGGATCAAAGCAAGAAAAAGGCGAGAAAGAGGTCACCCTCTTCTCCATCTTCCTCAAATTCTTCATCTTCTGAAGAAAGCGATGGTGCAACTTTTGAACCATAAAAAAGAAGAGGCCATAGGAAATCCTATGCCGCATGGAAGAGGTCGTCCAAGCTCAAGAAGTTCAAAGAGGGAGGAAAGAGCATCTCTTTCCTTACCTACGATGGCACCTTTGGTGCTACGGACAAAGTCTTGGCTTTCATCCAACAATTCAATGTGGCGTTTGGAGATGAGGGCTTCAAGGAGTCCTCTAAGCTACGCCATGTAGCTATGCACTTTCAAAAGTCCGCCAGACAATGGTGGTCTAGCCTACGGGCAAACGGTGAAGCCCCACGAACATGGAAAGCTTTAAGAGCTTCCATGATGAAGTAGTTTTTGGCCATCGATGCCAAAGACAAGGTACTCACCGAATGGTGAATCTTGAAGCTCTCTCCCTACGAATCCATTCATAAATACAAGGTACTCACCAAATGGCGAAGCTTGAAGCTCTCTCCCTACGAATCCATTCATAAATATGTAGACAAGTTTTGGGACTTACATCTCAAAGCCATTGTCTTCAAAAAGATGGATTTTGGAGAGCAAAAGGAACAATTTTGTGCAGGATTAACTGAAGAAATGGCGGAGTATATTAACTCCCAAAGGCCATGGACCATATCTGCGGTTATACACCATACTATGGTGGCTTCTCGAATCAATTTCCAAACAGGGGCTAAGAGAAATCTTAAGCCCACGGAAAAAAAGGGTTCCAATGAGCCTAAGGGGAAGAACAATGTCCAAAAGTCTCCTAAGGGAAATTCCAATAACAATAAAACTAAGGAGAAGGGAGTTTACAAAGGCAAAAATAAACTCTCTCCTAAAGAGCTTGAGCGTTATCTCGCAAGGATAACCGTTGTTTCAAGTGGAGCGAGCAAGGGCATGCGTACCGCGCTTGCCCACAAAAGAACACCCGCCATGAGCCTCCTAGAGCTACCTTGGTCGAAATCCAAGAAGAGGAAGCTCACCACAAAGGATCTCCTCTATGCCATGCTTGGGAAAAGGTAAGAGAACATGATGCGAGATGTCCTACCCGCAATTTCATATCCATAGAGTTGGCCACCAAGCTAGGCATCCAAGCCTATGAGATGGGAGATGTCCTACCCGTAGATGGTGCTTTCAAGGGGCAAGAAGCTTCAGTCACTCCCTTAATCGGGAAATTGAGGCTCCATGTCCAAAGCTATGTGGACAAAGAGGACTTCTTTATCTCTCCTCTCAAGCATGAGGATGTAATCCTAGGGGCACCATGGTTTGATTGCATGGCTACCAATGTTAAATTCTCTGAAAGGAAAATCTACTTTAGGTTCAGGGAAAAACATATGTACATAGATGCCAAAGAGTTGTGTAGCACCATACCCATTGTACATACACAAGCTTTCAATAAGTCAATAAAGAGCTCTATTTCCGTGTACATGATTTTTGTTAAAGATTCTCAAAATGAACCTAATGCTTTAGAAAAAAGTAAATATAAATAATCACAAGGAACTAGAGTTATCCAATTTTCTCAAGGGATTTCAAGATGTTTTTATTGACGACATCCCTGGTGAACTACCTCCTAAACGAGGCGATGTTGACCATGCAATTGAACTTCTTCCAGGAAGTTCACCACCTAATAAACCTCCTTATAGAATTTCTCTAGCTAATCGATTGTGTATGTCATAATAACTAATATCTAATTCTCCTAAATGATTTTCTCATGTTAAACTGATCATTTAATATGGGAAAGTGCCACAGGAGAAAAAGCTAAAATATTGGTTAAGCTGGCAGACCGGCCATAGTAGGGATCCAAAGGAGGGAAAATAGATATCCAAAGGGGGGGGGGGTGCATTTGCAAAAGAGCAATGTGCAACAATGGGCTTTAAAGACCCTAACGTTCAGCCCATTAAGACTTCCAAAATGCTAAGGTTCCAAAATTCAAAGGTTGTGTTCAATGGTCAAGCTTAGTAAAATTGGATGCTTTGTGAGTGCGCCAAAAAAGTCTTCAAGACTCCTACATAGGAGGGGGCGAGCCTTGTAAGTAGGGGATGAGAGAGAAACACACACACACACACACACACACACACACACACACACACACACACACACACACACACACACACACACACACACACACACACACACTCACAGGCTCCCTTTACACAAAGGGAATAGGGAACACACGTCAGCTCCCTAGGCCAATTGCCCACAAGGTGCACTCAAATCCTATTGGATGGCCATAGAGGTGGACCAATGAGAATTAGGCTAGAGTAACTCTAGTTTAATTCATTTAAAAACACTTAATAAAAGAGCCAATAAGAATTAAGCTCTAGAAGACTATTGGACAGTCTCCCAAGGGGTCCAATGAGCATTCAACAGCCCAATGGCTTGCTTGCTTCCTATTGGCCAGAAGACAAAGGGGTCGAATGAGAGTTTAGTTGCATTATTTAATTACCTAAAGCTCTAACAAAAGCGGAAAGGGGGACACATGTCACAAGGCTATCACTTATGCTTCTCAATTTTCATTAGCTAAGCTTGGAGAGGTCCAATGAGGTGCCAGCATGAGGATTTAGCAAGAGGGGTCGACCAAGAGAGAGAGGGGGCTAATTTTTCAAAGGAATTATTCCACACACACTCACACTAGCTCATGTGTGAAGCAAGACGACTCTCTCTCTCCTTCTCAAGCTTTAATGGAAAGATCATCATCTACTCCAAGCTTGTGAGAAGGGAGGCCTACACCAAAAACTCTTGGCTTTGTGATGCAAATCCAACCAAGAGCCAAGCTTCAATGCATGCTCATCTCCTCTACCATGCTAATTACTAAGCTATGCTAAGATTTTATAAGTGATTATGTGAGGAGGTATACTTCTTTCTCGTAAGACTACTCCTTCTTCCTCTCAATCAACTCTCATACCCCGCTAGCTCTCACCATCTTTGAAGGTGTGTGAGGTCTTGGGTCTGAGACCGTGAGGGAATTGATATTGTGTTTTATAAGTGTTTGCTTAGTGCTTGAAGCTTCCATCTTCATTGCACTAGCTAGTTATTGAAAAAACACAAAGAATTGTATTGTAAAATGTCTCCCTTGATGGGGGAAACCTATAATACAAAGCCTTTTGGAGGGGGGGACTGGCTCCATGTAAATCCAATCCTCAGTTGTTGTCAATAGCTTAATTTCTCTCTCTTTTGAAGTATTGTTCATGCCTATCTAACTAGGTGTTATGCTTTTTTTTGCTCTCTCCACCCAAGCACTCTTGTATGCTCATTAGGAATCTATTCTAATGAAATGCTCATTATGTTCATGCTATTTTCTGCTACACACAAGTTACTATGCCATTAAATGTTACAGTGTACATTATGCTCATTGTTTGCAAGTTCGAGAGTCTAAGTACCACACACTACTAGAGTGCTCAATTTTTGGTCACACCCAAACTTGATTTTCTCACATTTTTAGCCATGACTTGGACCTACACACTTTCCTCTCTCAATCACAGTGTGGGCTCTTCTAGGACTCTCATCACCGCAATTTTGGAGCATCGAGAATCACTCATTAGACTCATACATACTACATCACATGTAACTTTGGTCCCATAGATCATATTTGACCTCCGAGGATGATAATAAAATCTATCTATCTATCTCTAGCCATAAACATAGAGAGAGAGAGAGGAGGGAGAGAGGAAATAGGGTAGAGGTGATATATATATATATATATATATATATATATATATATATATATATATATATATATATATATATATATATATATATATATATATATATATATATATAGGTTTCTAAAGTAGAATCATATCATAGATCTTTGGAATTTCGTTCAAGGTACGGATCTTTCCTTGATGAATCCATGCTGGTGGCCGCAGTAATAGCTTTGTCCAGAAGAGGAGAAAGCATGAGCAAAACATTTTTGGCAATAATTTTATAAGCCACATACATCATAGCTATGGAAAGACAATATTTCAATTGGGAGCAACAAACTTGTTTGGGGACCCTTTGGGGATATGGGCTTAATGAGGCCCCTTTTAATACTTGAAGCCATCACTCCATCGACCAGTGCTTGGTTGGCCAATTGCATGATCGAGAACTTAAGATCACCCTAGAAGTCTTTGAAGAACTCAATATTCAAGCCGTACCACACCCATGACTTCTCCTTACCTGGTGCCTGCAGTACAAGACAACATTCCTCCTTGGTGAACACCTTATCCAAACGGTTCACGTCTGAGTGGGATACCATTCTTTTGACACTACTGAGCAAAATAGCCCTAACTTTGTTACCATATACATGTGGTAGTGATGTGTGTGAACACACTAGGACTGCCGGGGCATTTTTTCCCTCTTTAGGAGGTTTTTCCCCCCGTGCATAGTATATACGCCCATCACTCTAGGGCTATCTATCTTTCCATTGCACACTAAGGAATACACTCTCTATTGTGTGCCTTGAGCTTCCTTCGTCTTCTCCAAGCTGTGTGTGTTTCTCTGCAACCCTAATTCCAACAATTGGTATCAGAGCAGGTCACGTCCTCCCGGGCTTAGTCGCCAGCTACTCCAGCACACGCCTGCTCACTTTCTCCGATTTCAGTGAGCTTTGGCAAGCGTTCGCAGGTCGACAAATATTTTGGGAGAGCTGGAAGAGCTCGGTCTGCTCAGAATTTTGATTTGGGCTCATTTCGGCCTCCGTTTCCACTACGGGCAGTACTGCACAGGTTATTTCGTCATTTTGTGCAGATTTTCTGTCAGTGCCGTTTTCTGCATAACAGGTGCCTTATAGTCTTCTACGGTTTGTGCTATATAGCACAAGTTGTTCCCGCTCCATTTCTCCTATTTTCGGGCAGTTTTCACATCAGGTGCAGCATTTACCATGGCTGACAACAACAACACAGATGTGTTCAAGATGTTTGCTGTTGAGGACAGGTTGGATGGGGACAACTACCCTATGTGGGCTTATATGATGCAACATGTTCTTGTGTCAAAAGGTGTCTGGAACATTGTGCAGGGCATTGATGTACGTCCTGGTTCTGAAGATGTAGGCGATATTGAGGATGTTGCAGGTCTTGCTGCAAGGATTGCAGCTGTTAGAGTTGTTTTGCCTACAGCAGAACAAGCTCGTTGGGATGTTAAGGATGCGCAGGCTCATGCATTGATTGCGTTGTCTGTGAAGCGCACCATTATTCCTCACATCCGTTCAGCAAAATCTGCAAAACAGGCTTGGGATATTCTAGCAGGTCTTTATGCAAGCCGCAATGAGGCTAAAATTGCTTTGCTGCGTAAAGAGCTAGAGTCGAAGATTATGCATGAGGAAGATGATATGGACACTTTCCTTGCTAGTGTCAAGGATATAAATGAGCAACTCATTTCTGCAGGTGAAGTCATTTCTGACAGTTCCCTTGTGCAGACTGTTCTTGATGCCTTACCAGATTCCTACCAGACTTTTGCTAGTACTTGGAGACTGATGACCCAAGGAAATCCTGAAGTTGTCAAGTTTGATGCATTATGCACATTGCTGTTGCAAGAGTCACTTTCTAGAAAAAACAGGACTAGGCAGCGTGCAGTTGAACAGGCTTTTATTGCTTCTCAAAGAAAGGGTGGTAACAGTAATGCAGCCACTTCTTATGGTTCTGCTGCGAGTGGCAAAAATTCTGTTCCTAATGCTTCTGCTGGCAGCACTTCGTCTGGCAATTCTGGTGATAAGGGCAAAAAGAAGATGCGTTGCCATTATTGTAAAGCCAATGATCACTTGATCAAGTCGTGTCCTAAGTTGAAGGCCAAAGAGGCTAAGAAGAAAGAGGGTGGTTCCACTGCAAATGCTGGTTCCACTACAAATGCAGCCATTGTTGAGTCTTCTGTGAAAGGAGATTGTGATGCTGATGTTGATGCAGAATGGGCTTTTAGCGCAGAGTGCACTTACAATCCTGCTGTCCATGATGCATGCTTGTCAGTTGCTGCAGATTCACATGTGTGGTATTTCGACAGTGGTGCTACAAAGCACATTACCTCACATCGTGAATTGTTTACCTCTCTCGAGTCTGTCCCTCATGGGAATTCAGTCACTTGTGCCAACAACGCCTCTTATCCAGTTCAGGGAGTTGGAAAGATTGTGCTCACTGCTGCTAATGGCAGTTCCTTCACACTTGTTGATGCACTTTATGTACCTGGGATCAAGAAGAATCTATTGTCTGTATCCGCACTTGCTAGACTTGGACTTGTAGTCAAATTTGTGGATGACAGATGTACAGTTCATGATCTCAGTTTTGGTGATGAAATTGTTGCATCTGGGCTTTTGTGCCGTGGGCTGTATAAGCTCACTTTGTATGACAAGTGTGGACAAAATTTTGCAAATGCTGTTGCAGATTCAAGGGCTATTTCAGATGCAAAACTTTGGCATGCACGTTTTGGTCATCTGAATTTTGCCAGTTTGCTGCGTTTGCAGAAATCTGATATGGTTGCTTCTTTGCCGCCTCTTGAAGCACCTATCAAACATGTTTGTGAAGGCTGTATTCTGGGTAAAATGCAGCGTTCTAAGTTTCCAAAGGATGGTTCAGTTAGGGCCACATGCAGGTTGCAGCTTGTGCATAGTGACGTTTGTGGGCCCATGCAAACTCCGTCCTTGGGCAATTACCTGTACTTCGTGACTTTCATTGATGATTACTCCAGGCATGCGTGGGTATTTCCGCTTAAAGCAAAGTCCGAAGTTTTTATGTGCTTCAAACAATTTTTGGCTATGGCTGAAAATGTCTCAAAATGTACTATGGGCACCCTCCGTTCCGATCGAGGGGGGGAGTATATGTCTCATGAATTTAATGCATTTCTGGCTAGTCGTGGGATAAAACACCAATGTACAGTGCCTTATACACCTCAGCAAAATGGTGTTGCTGAGAGGAAAAACAGGTCACTAACGGAAATGGCACGATGTATGGTCAAAAGTCAAGCTTTGCCGCATTCTTTTTGGCTTGAGGCCATCATGTGTGCCACTTATGTACTTAACAGGTGTCCTACGAAAGCTTTGCAGTCTATTACTCCATATAAAGCATGGCATGATAGAAAACCTTCTATTGAGCACATGAGTGTTTTTGGCTGTTTGGCATATGCTTTGGTGCCACAAGTGCAGCGCAGAAAATTGGATGATAAGGCTGTCAAATGTATTTTTGTTGGTTATAGTGCTGAAAGCAAAGGTTACAGGTTGTATCATCCGCAAACAAAACGTATTTTGGTTTCACGGGATGTAGTGTTTGTGGAAGATTCTGTTCAACCCTTGCTGTCATGTACTAGAGACAGTAATGTAAGCTCACAGGACATTTATGGCACTTTGTTGCCTCTTTTCAGTGGTGGAAATACGAATGTAAGTTCCAATGAGGCAAATGTACAGCCTATGGGGGTTTCTGAAAATGTTTTAGAACAGCCTATTACCGATGCAGATGTACATGATGTACTTGATGAGGAAAGGGCTGAAAATGAGCAGGCTAGAGGTATGCCAAAATGGCTGGTGCACACTTTGCGTGACAGTAAATTGGATGCACCTTTATCTAGTCGTACTCGTTCAGGCTCTCGCCATGCATCTTATGCATCAGATTGTTATGCTTTGGCTGTGTCTAGTTTACATGATGTTGAGGAGCCTCTGTCTTTTGATGAAGCACAGAATTCAGAAAATTGGATTGCTGCCATGAAATCAGAATATGATGCACTTATAGAGAATGACACATGGACTTTATGTGATTTGCCTCCTGGCAAAAAGGCCATTGGTACCAAGTGGGTTTACAAGTTGAAACACAAGCCGGATGGTGAGATCGATCGCCATAAGGCTCGACTTGTTGCAAAGGGTTATGCACAACAAAAAGGCATAGATTATGAAGAGACTTTTGCTCCCACTTGTCGTATGACTACTGTGCGTTTTCTATGTGCATTGGCAGCTCATTTTGGTTGGGATGTACATCAATCAGACATTGTTTCTGCTTTCTTGAATGGTGACATATTTGAGGAAGTTTATGTAACGTAGCCTCGCGGTTTTGTCATAAAAGGACAAGAGGACAAAGTGTGCAAATGTAAGAAGGCTTTGTATGGGTTGAAGCAATCTCCTCGTGCTTGGTATGAGAAAGCTGACACTCATTTGGTTAAACGAGGCTTTCGTAACAGTCCAACAGAAAGCACATTGTATCTAAAGCGTGAGGATGATGTATTTCTCATTGTGGTTCTTTATGTTGATGATTTGCTGATCACTGGACCAAATGAGAGACATATTGCTGAATTTAAGGCTGATTTGAATGCTACTTTCAAGATGAAAGATTTGGGGCTGTTGCATCATTACTTGGGTATACAGTTTAAGCAGTGTGATGGTGGTATTGCCTTGTGTCAGAAAAGTTACATAGAGACATTGCTATGTAAGTTTGGACTTGAGGATTGCAAACCTATTGCCACTCCCATGGAAACAGGTTTGAAGTTGAGTCTACATGATGCTGGCGATCCTGCTGATGTCACTCTTTACCAAACTGCTGTTGGCTGCCTCATTTATGTATGCAACACGAGGCCAGATATTCAGTTTGCAGTCTCGCAGGTCAGCAGATTTATGCATAGCCCAGGGTCTAAGCATTGGCAGGCTGTCAAGAGGATTTTCCGCTACCTTAGTGGCACTTTACATCTTGGCTTGTTTTATCCCAAGGGGGGATCATTGCCGCCAGACTTACATGCTTTTTTGGACTCAGATTGGGCTGGTTGTTTTGACACGCGAGTGTCCACAAGTGGTTTTTGTTTCATGCTTGGCAGTTCATGTATATCATGGTTGAGCAAGAAGCAACCTACTGTGGCCACTTCGAGTTGTGAGGCTGAGTACAGGGCAGTCTTCACAGCTACGGTTGAGTGTGTATGGCTCAGACGCCTTATGGCTGACTTGGGTGTTGGACAGGACACTGCCAACACTATCTACACTGACAGTCAGAGCGCATTGGCAGTTGCGAGGAACCCAGTTTTTCATGCTCGCACAAAGCACATTGAGGTGCATTACCACTATGTCAGGGAGAGGCTCTCAGCAGGAGAGATCAGCTTGGCTTATGTGCCAACACAGGACAACCTTGCAGATCTTTTCACAAAGGCATTGTCTCGTGAGAAGCTTGAAGCTTTCCGCAAAGCTTTGGGCTTACTCCCCTTTGTGGACTGATCCTGTCCTCAGGGCATGGCACTTCCCTTTACTCATGTGCCAGCTCTCGTTCACCGCATCACTCCAGGGGGGATTTGTTACCATATACATGTGGTAGTGATGTGTGTGAACACACTAGGACTGCCGGGGCATTTTTTCCCTCTTTAGGAGGTTTTTTCCCCCGTGCATAGTATATACGCCCATCACTCTAGGGCTATCTATCTTTCCATGGCACACTAAGGAATACACTCTCTATTGTGTGCCTTGAGCTTCCTTCGTCTTCTCCAAGCTGTGTGTGTTTCTCTGCAACCCTAATTCCAACAAACTTCATCCAATTTAGGGGAGTGGACCTTTGGTTCTATATTTTGGTGCAAGTGATTAAGCATCACTTTAGCCATTTCATCTAGCTCCTTAACATCATTCTCTTCCCCATCTGTGAGCGCGTGGACGAGACCCTGATTTCTCTTGACTTTTAGGGCCCGGAAGAAATGTGCTTGATTTGCCTCCTCTAATTGTAAGTAGGTTTCTCTGGATAATATTCTGGCCTTCCTCACCTCCTCGAGCTGTTGTTGTCCGGACAAGTCAAATTTAGCTTCAAGCCATGTCGGATTTTGAGGCCGACCCATCTTGTTTTTTTGGAGGTTAGCAGCTCTACTTCATCAGCGAGCTGCTTCATGCGTTGCACTTGAAATTTCTTCCTTCCAGAGCCTGCAATTTTGATTGCTTTATGAACGTTCTTGGCGAAGATTTTCCCAGGCCCTAGGGTTTGTTGAATTCACATCTTTTTGAAGCTTGCTCATCTTTTGCTTGCAGTATCTAGGTGATGCTCTTGGATTGGCCTTCCAATTAATTTTCTTGCCTTATTTAACTTTGTCCCAAAAAAGGGAGCTCTTCTTTAGGGTTGAAGCCCCTTTACATTCCATGATTGAATAGCAATCTCGTCCATTACTGTGAAAGGGGTGTGAACTCATCCACCTCTTGCCTACTGTCCTCTTACATTGGTCCTTTCCCATTCCCATTTGAGAGCTCATCTTCTGAGTTACCATGATATTTTTCGGGTTGGCATACGAGAGAACCTCAAAGATATTACCATATAAAAAAGGGGTTTTGGAAATATCTGACTGGGCCTCTTTCGACTGACCAACCGCTAATGCTTGGGATTTGAACCGCTTGCACGAGATGTTGAAAATTTGTTGCCAACCTCCGTCTTTCTTTCTATATATAGTCGACAATACAATCTTATAAACCATCGGGTATGTCACTTTTACCTAGGTAGCGTATGTGAAATGGTACCTCAGGGTGGCCTTTACCTTGCTATGATGGGCTTGTACTTCTGTAGATTCTCTAGTGTTTTTGTGCTTGTCTGGGTCTGCTCACCTGCTTGTGACTACTCATTGACCTTCTCTGGTGGGGACTCTATCTTAGTATCCATTTGAAGCATAGTAGGCATAACTTTTTCTCCAACATTAGGGTGTGGAGTCATGACTGAGGCCACGAGACATGACCTAGCAAAGTGCCCAAACTTATTACACTTGAAGCATGCACCAAAAAAGGTGCCATAGTTCAAAAAAATGACCTCTAGACTGAATCCAACATTCACAACCAGATTCTTGGATTGAGAATTTCTGAGATCCCACCATATACACCTTGTTAGTAGTTGTGCGTACTACTCTACTAGCGGGTACAAATAGTAGGGTATCTAGTGCTACTGCCACGTCTTTCAGGTTGCTTCTCAGTCATAGTGGGAGGTTGACGAATTCCACCCAAATTGGGCACATATCCTGGAATGCATCAGGGGATTCGAATGAGGGAGTACACACACCGACGATCGGTTTAAACAAAATGGGTTTTTAGCTAGAACCTTTGCCATTGCTGCCTCATCATTAAATTGCATTGAGAAAAATCCTTCTGTGAGATATTGAGCATTAGAACTAGATCCACTTTGATTCAAAACGTTGGAGCTACATAGCCATTTTGTAAATTTGACTTTGGCAGCCCCCCTGCCCATGAACCCGAACATCAGTGTTGAATTAGCAAGATCGGCAAGTTCTCTCTTGATCAAAGCATGATGGACTGCACTGGTGAGGGCATCCTCCATTTTCACTCTTTACGGGAGCATTTTCTTGAGAGCTTGATAGGCCCTATTCCCATTGGCAGCGTCTTGGAGGCTGACATGCGTATGTAAATCCTCTAGTGATCTTTTGTTGTTCAACAAGAGTGAAAATAAGATCTCAGCTAGTTCCTTCTCAATCTACTCTTTACATCCTCTTAGTTCGTCTTTGCTCAGCATGGTCAAGCTGTTTTGACCACACCCTTAATTTCGACTGTATCACTTAATTGTTCTCTGCCTGACACCGGATCTTCTCCACTTTGAACGGACTGTTGGTCATTGGTTGGCCCCTGCTTCCCCATCACCGCCTTAGTGTATGAAGGTTTGTGTAAATTCTCCAATCGGCGAAGACCCCTGATTGAAATGCCCAGTGGGAATGGCTCCTAAGGCCAATAGAAAAGAGTGCTTTAGGCTCGTGTCACATTGGGGCAGGTAGACGATGCTTTTTCTCATGTAGAGGCAGCTAAAGAGATGCAAGAGGAACCAATCGTGCCAATCGGACCTTCCCGCCTTGGAATTTAGGCTGACTTGGGGTTGCCCATTGATGGAGATGCAAGGGGAACCAATCGTGCCAATCGGACCTTCCGGTGCTCGTGAGATAGCAAAGAGACAATAAGCTCATTAGTTGTGATGATGCAAGATAAACTAGAGTCTCTCGTAAATCCCATTAAAGAAACAACGATCAAATCTAATCAACCTAGTTTGAATGCAAATGGTGATCAAAACCTTAAGCTTGATCTCATCAGCCATGTTGTTCATGTTTCAGGTACTATGATCAACACTATTAGTTTTCTTAACGAAAGAAAAAGAAAAAAAGAAAAAAATGATTTTGGCGGTTTATCTTCTCGAGTTATGTTTCCGGTGCATTGGCTTGGCGGTCAAGTGGTGTGTTGTGGCAAGGCTATCTCCTTGGTGGCAACCCCAAGTGAGCCTAAGTTCCAAGGTGGTACCCTTTATCAGCTAATATATGTGGTGTGGATGTTGGCAGATGCCATGGCTCGGGTGGAGTATGGCTTCCTATGTAACTTTCTTGGGTTTAAAATACATTATCTCTCAAAATTTGTGAGTTTGAAAAAAAAAGAAGCCATCCCAAGTGAAGGTGCCAAGTGTACTTGATCACCCTTAGCATGAGTAATAGTGTTAAAACTTTGTACCTATTTCATCTCCCTCAACAACCATGTCCTTCATCTTCATACCTTACTCTATAATGCATATTTGCCACTGGATTGTCATTGTCATGAGTCGAACAATTCAAACAATTAAAAATCATTCCAAGAAAAGGTAAAAAGCCAGTTTCCTCATCCATAAATACCCCTTTTAAGTACTTCTTGTCATTGAAGCAAATCCATACGACTCCCCACAATTCCCTCTTACCTATGCATAATCTCAATGGGGAGAACTAAAAAACTTATGCATCAAATCTCACCATAGAACTATTTTCTTCTTCTGCCCTATTGCTCATTCAATTTCTATAGGACTTGTATCCACTACTAGAATCATAGATCTTTCACATATATGGTACAAGTTTCTCAAGGTTGGTGATGGAAGAAGTAGCTTGTTTAACTTTGTCATGGATTTTGTATGCTCTTCTTTGCATTGAAACATTAATTTTTTGCAACAACAAATGAAGAGTATCTACTATATGTGCATAATGTGGTATCCAAATAAGATAAGAGACAAAAGCACCCATAAATCTACAAAGTTTAGTGATAGTTGTACATGTTTCTTTCATGTTTTTGGCTGCATCTACCTTTGTTGGACAAAGCCTTCAACCATAAGGACCGCATATGTGCCTCACAATCAACACTTTCTTGCATCTGCCTTGTGTTGAACACAACCTTCTATCATAAGGACCATACATATGCCCCACATAAGGGCAATGGTGATCAGCCACTGCAACATGATTATGTGATCGATGTTGCCTAAATCAATGAATCAGCACCAATGAGATGTGCTGCTTAAATTGGCAAATTTGCACTTGTGTTGCCTAAATCGGTGAATTTACACTTAGATTTTCTAAAATAGTGATTTTATCGTTTCTTGGTGTGCTGCCTAAATTGACAAATCTGCACTTGTGCTACCTAATCCAAAAAACTTGCACGCTTAATTGGTGTTTCCTAAATCGGCAAATCTACACCAACGTGAGCATATGCACATTGCCTAATCGGAAAATCTATGTGCACGTGACCAATGGATTAGACATGCATAAAAAACAAAACATATACTACTTGTTTGACACCATATTGGTGTAGGTTGGAATAGTGAAGTACTATTAGCAGCAGCAAGCTACCACGGACACCATTCTTCGGAGTTCTCCTTGTAAAACAATTATTATTTTGATAAATTGAGAATATTATAACTCCTATTTTCTTGGTAAACTTTGTAATTAATGAGCCGGGGCTACAAGCTTCCAGATTGTATCAGCCAGTCAATTCCCAGCTTTGGTAGAACTCCAGATTATTAGTTTTAACCACCAAAAACCTTGGCTAAGGTATAAAAGCCAATTTTTTTGTAAGTTTTTTTTATAAGTTTTTGGATAAGAAATACACAGCGTGAGCTAACGACGCTCACTTCTCTCCTTCTCGCGCTTCCTACTTCCTCTCCGGTTGTCACATTGCGAATGCGTTTGTTGCATTGCAACCACAGGTAAGAGCTCTACGCATTGACGTAAGCCATTCACAATATTTCGTAGCTTTTGGCGTTGCCGATCCGCGGTCTAATTTCATAATAACTAGGAATTTACACTTTTAAATCGAAAACTAAGCATAGGCGGGGTATTGGGGCTTCATTGCTAAGCATTTAGATACATTTTGGGTCGAAAACGACTAGGTCAAAAATCCATTGCTGTTAATAATCGCGATTTTGGAACTTGACCTTGACCTAAAGTGGGGTTTGAGGCCATAGGCATGTGTGCTTAGGTCTTATAAACTTGTCCTAAAAGTTTCGCTACGTTTGGATGTCATTTGATGCTGTAACGGATGTGATTTGCTTGCCGTTGAGCGATTGGCTTTTGGTGATTTCAGTCACTTGAGTGTAGCTTGAGTTAAATGCGAGTTGTTAGTTATTTTCCAAGAGATTGACAACCTCTTGTAGCCTCTATGCACTAGTCGAGTCAGCTTCGTCCCATGGTTTGACAAATTAATCGTGGTTCTCACTAATACTGCAATAAGATAGGATGGTGAGGTTAGACATGCGTCCCACATTTGGCGCCGCTGCCAGGGATCGAAGAGATCTAAACTAGGGAAAAACACGAGCGTTTTGTGTAGTTGTTCTTTAACTTTCTTTAGGTTCACCTAGAATTCAAAACTTTCTTTTAGAAACCGCATAGCTTAAGAATGTCGTCTTTTGATGTGTAGAGGTAGCTTGGAAGTAATCGTACTTGCTAAGTACCTTTAGAACTGTAGGATTGTAGATTTAGATTAGGATTTGGAGAATGATTGGTAGACGAGACAAGTCTTAAGATCAAAACTTTGAAAAACATAAAAAACACAAGAAAACGAGTGTTTGTGGACACTTTCCACAACCCCATTGCATGAGAATCTAGGAGTAGGGTAAGTAGGATCCGAGGTGGATTTCTGAACATTGCTCTCTCTGAAAGAATCAAGTATGAGTTTTTATTGGAAGTTGCAGAATTTCAGGTCTACGGTGAGAAATAGCTTGAAAAGACTCGAATCCACTCAATCCGACTGGAGAGTAAGCCTAAGAGTTGTCCGAACTAGTAGGTAAGCTCAAAGACACTTCGAGGTAAAAATTTTAAGAAGTTGACCAAAACTCAGATTATTTGCTTTTTCTTGACATTTTAGGCCAAATTAAGTTTTGACTTGATTTATAGGCTTAAAAAATATCATAAAAAGACAGTCTTTGAGAAAATTGCAAAAAAGTACTCATTTCAAGCCTAAAGTTAATAATTGCGATTATTAACTTTCTGCTCTAAATTGGCCAAGGTTCATACCATTGACTCATTGCATGTGTACAACAACTTTTGTAAAGGCCCAAAAGATTTGGATCACTAAACTAGCAAAAAACAGGGTAAAAACTAAAGTTTGTACTAAATTTTTGAATCTTGAGTATAAATTTGGAAAAAATTTGTCCAAACTTGTTGAAAATTGATTCATAGGCTTATGTTGATGTGATAAACATGTGTGTATGCTTAGTTGACCAAAAATTTGCAAAAAATTGTCAGAAGTAAATAATCGCGATTATTTATATCTTTCCTATTTTTCAACTTTTTTTACCAAGCCTGCATACCACTAGCTTCACCATGTTGTAATAAGCCCACAAACCAAATTTGGTAAGATTTAGACCACTGGAGTGAAATTGGTGACTAAGATTGCAAAGTTAGTATGCGGAAAGATAATTGATGACCATTTGACAAAAAATTGTCCAAATTGGATGGAAATTGGCTAGTGACCTTAGCTTAAGGTGCTTAACAAATCTGTGTCAAAGTTGGGGCAAAAATTTACAAAAATTTGTTAGAAGTAAATAATCACGATTATTTACATCTGCTTCAAAACTTGATGATTTTGCAAATTTGAGTATACCACAAGGTCAAGAACGTCAAGTAGACCTCACAAATCAATTTTGATAAAATTTGGATCCCAAAAGTGAGACTTAAGCCAGATTCTCGAAATCAGCGTTTGCAGACACCAAACAATTGATAAGCTTGATCAGAATTGTGTTACCATATACATGTGGTAGTGATGTGTGTGAACACACTAGGACCGCCGGGGCATTTTTTCCCTCTTTAGGAGGTTTTTTTCCCCGTGCATTGTATATACGCCCATCACTCTAGGGCTATCTATCTTTCCATTGCACACCAAGTAATACACTCTCTATTGTGTGCCTTGAGCTTCCTTCGTCTTCTCCAAGTTGTGTGCGTTTCTCTGCAACTCTAATTCCAACAATTGGTATCAGAGTAGGTCACGTCCTCCCGGGCTTAGTCGCCACCTGCTCCAGCACACGCCTGCTCACTTTCTCCGATTTCAATGAGCTTTGGCAGTACTGCACTGACAGTACTGCAAGCATGTGCTGTACTGCCTGTATCTGAGCAGGGCTATTTCGTCATTTTGTGCAGAATTTCTGTCAGTGCTTTTTTTTGCATAACAGGTGCCTTATAGTCTTCTACGGTTTGTGCTATATAGCACAGGTTGTTCCCGTTCCGTTTCTCCTATTTTTGGGCAGTTTTCACATCAGGTGCAGCATTTGCCATGGTTGACAACAACAACACAGATGTGTTCAAGATGTTTGCTGCTGAGGACAGGTTGGATGGGGACAACTACCCTATGTGGGCTTATATGATGCAACATGTTCTTGTGTCAAAGGGTGTCTGGAACATTGTGCAGGGCATTGATGTACGTCCTAGTTTTGAGGATGTAGGCGATGTTGAGGATGTTGCAGGTCTTGCTGCAAGGATTGCAGCTGTTAGAGTTGTTTTGACTACGGCAGAACAAGCTCATTGGGATGTTAAGGATGCGCAGGATCATGCATTGACTACGTTGTCTGTGAAGCGCACCATTGTTCCTCACATCCGTTCATCAAAATCTGCAAAACAGGCTTGGGATATTCTAGCAGGTCTTTATGCAAGCCGCAATGAGGCTAAAATTGCTTTGCTGCGTAAAGAGCTGGAGTCGAAGATTATGCATGAGGAAGATGATATGGACACTTTCCTTGCTAGTGTCAAGGATATCAATGAGCACCTTATTTCTGCAGGTGAAGTCATTTCAGACAGTTCCCTTGTGCAGACTGTTCTTGATGCCTTACTAGATTCCTACCAGACTTTTGCTAGTACTTGGAGACTGATGACCCAAGGAAATCCTGAAGTTGTCAATTTTGATGCATTATGCACATTGCTGTTGCAAGAGTCCCTTTCCAGAAAAAACAGGACTAGGTAGCGTGCAGTTGAACAGGTATTTATTGCTTCTCAAAGAAAGGGTGGTATCAGTAATGTAGCCACCTCTTATGGTTTTGTAGTCAAATTTGTGGATGACAGATGTACAGTTCATGATCTCAGTTTTGGTGATGAAATTGTTGCATCTGGGCTTTTGTGCCGTGGGCTGTATAAGCTCACTTTGTATGACAAGTGTGGACAAAATTTTGCAAATGCTGTTGCAGATTCAAGGGCTATTTCAGATGCAAAACTTTGGCATGCACGTTTTGATCATCTGAATTTTGCCAGTTTGTTACATTTGAAGAAATCTGATATGGTTGCTTCTTTGCCGTCTCTTGAAGCACCTGCAAAACATGTTTGTGAAGGCCGTATTTTGGGTAAGATGCAGCGTTCTAAGTTTCCAAAGGATGGTTCAGTTCGGGCCACATGCAGGTTGCAGCTTGTGCATAGTGATGTTTGTGGGCCCATGCAAACTCCGTCCTTGGGAAATTACCTGTACTTCGTGACTTTCATAGATGATTACTCCAGGCATGCATAGGTATTTCCGCTTAAAGCGAAGTCCGAAGTTTTTATGTGCTTCAAACAATTTCTGGCTATGGCTGAAAATGTCTCGAAATGTACCATGGGCACCCTCCGTTCTGATGGAGGGGGGGAGTATATGTCTCATGAATTTATTGCATTTCTGGCTAGTCGTGGGATAAAACACCAGTGTACAGTGCCTTATACACCTCAGCAAAATGGTGTTGCTGAGAGGAAAAACAGGTCACTGACGGAAATGGCACGATGTATGGTCAAAAGTCAAGCTTTGTCGCATTCTTTTTGGCTTGAGGCCATTATGTGTGCCACTTATGTACTTAACAGGTGTCCTACGAAAGCCTTGCAGTCTATTACTCCATATGAAGCATGGCATGATAGAAAACCTTCTATTGAGCACATGCGTGTTTTTGGCTATTTGGCATATGCTTTGGTGCCACAAGTGCAGCGCATAAAATTGGATGATAAGGCTGTCAAATGTATTTTTGTTGGTTATAGTGCTGAAAGCAAAGGTTACAGGTTGTATCATCCGCAAACAAAACGTATTCTGGTTTCTCGGGATGTAGTGTTTGTGGAAGATTCTGTTCAGCCCTTGCTGTCATGTACTAGAGACAATAATGTAAGCTCACAGGACATTTATGACACTTTGTTGCCTCTTTTCAGTGGTGGAAATACGAATGTAAGTTCCAATGAGGCAAATGTACAACCTATGGGGGTTTCTGAAAATGTTCTAGATCAGCCTATTATTACTGATGCAGATGTACATGATGTACTTGATGAGGAAAGGGCTGAAAATGAGCAGGCTAGAGGTATGCCAAAATGGCTGGTGCACACTTTGTGTGACAGTAAATTGGATGCACCTTTGTCTAGTCGTACTCGTTCAGGCTCTCGCCATGCATCTTATGCATCAGATTGTTATGCTTTGGCTGTGTCTAGTTTACATGATGTTGAGGAGCCTCTCTCTTTTGATGAAGCACAAAATTCAGAAAATTGGATGGCTGCAATGCAATCAGAATATGATGCAATTATAGAAAATGACACATGGACTTTATCTGATTTGCCTCTTGGCAAAAAGGCCATTGGTACGAAGTGGGTTTACAAGTTGAAATGCAAACCGGATGGTGAGATCGATCGCCATAAGGCTCGACTTGTTGCAAAGGGTTATGCACAGCAAAAAGGCATAGATTATGAAGAGACTTTTGCTCCCACTTGTCGTATGACTACTGTGCGTTTTCTATGTGCATTGGCAGCTCATTTTGGTTGGGATGTACATCAATTAGACATTGTTACTGCTTCCTTGAATGGTGTCATATTTGAGGAAGTTCATGTAACGCAGCCTCGCGGTTTTGTCATAAAAGGACAAGAGGACAAAGTGTGCAGATGTAAGAAGGATTTGTATGGGTTGAAGCAATCTCCTCGTGCTTGGTATGAGAAAGCTGACACTCATTTGGTCAAACAAGGCTTTTGTAACAGTCCAACAGAAAGCACATTGTATGTAAAGCGTGAGGGTGATGTACTTCTCATTGTGGTTCTTTATGTTCATGATTTGCTGATCACTGGACCAAATGAGAGACATATTGCTGAATTTAAGGCTGATTTGAATGCTACTTTCAAGATGAAAGATTTGGGGGTGTTGCATCATTACTTGGATATACAGTTTAAGCGGTGTGATGGTGGTATTGCCTTGTGTCAGAAAAGTTACATAGAGACATTGCTATGTAAGTTTGGAGTTGAGGATTGTAAACCTATTGCCACTCCCATGGAAACAGGTTTGTAGTTAAGTCTACATGATGCTGGAGATCCTGCTGATGTCACTCTTTACCAAACTGCTGTTGGCTGCCTCATTTATGTATGCAACACGAGGCCGGATATTCAGTTTGCAGTCTCACAGGTCAGCAGATTTATGCATAGCCCAGGGTCTAAGCATTGGCAGGCTGTCAAGAGGATTTTCCGCTACCTTAGTGGCACTTTACATCTTGGCTTGTTTTATCCCAAGGGGGGATCATTGACGCCAGACTTACATGCTTTTTCGGACTCAGATTGGGCTGGTTGTTTTGACACGCGAGTGTCCACAAGTGGTTTTTGTTTCATGCTTGGCAGCTCAATAATATCATGGTTGAACAAGAAGCAACCTACTGTGGCCACTTCGAGTTGTGAGGCTGAGTACAGGGCAGTCTTCACAGCTACGGTTGAGTATGTATGGCTCAGACGCCTTATGGCTGATTTGGGTGTTGGACAACACACTGCCAACACTATCTACAGTGACAGTCAGAGCGCATTGGTAGTTGCGAGGAACCCAGTTTTTCATGCTCGCACAAAGCACATTGAGGTGCATTACCACTATGTCAGGGAGAGGCTCTCAGCAGGAGAGATCAGCTTGGCTTATGTGCCAACACAGGAGAACCTTTCAGATCTTTTCACAAAGGCATTGTCTCGTGAGAAGCTTGAAGCTTTCCACAAAGATTTGGGCTTACTCCCCTTTGTGGACTGATCATGTCCTCAGGGCATGGCACTTCCCTCTACTCATGTGCCAGCTCTCGTTCACCGCATCACTCCATGGGGGATTTGCTACCATATACATGTGGTAGTGATGTGTGTGAACACACTAGGACCGCCGGGGCATTTTTTCCCTCTTTAGGATGTTTTTTCCCCCGTGCATTGTATATACGCCCATCACTCTAGGGCTATCTATCTTTCCATTGCACACCAAGTAATACACTCTCTATTGTGTGCCTTGAGCCTCCTTCGTCTTCTCCAAGCTGTGTGCATTTTTTTGCAACCCTAATTCCAACAAATTGGTCCCAGAGACTCTAACAAGTTGTATACTTGCCAAACCTATCAAAAAAGTGCAAAAAATTGAAACAAGTAAATAATCACGATTATTTACGTTTGCTATCCAGAGACATCATTTTGGACTTTTGAAGTCATACAGTGATAAACCAACATAATATAAGGCCACAAGGCAATTTTGGATTCAATCGGATCAAAATTGATATAGATACTTTCAGTTTACAGGTTGCAGATTAGACCTTTGATTTTGCTAAAGGCGAATCTGAAAGTCTAATTTTGACTCCCATAGCACGATTTGAAGTGATACATAGAGACCGATCACGAAGTTCTCAAGAGCTCTACTGTCTTTATAGAAGAATAGCTAACTTGATTAATTTTGTACAGGAATCAGGTTGCAAACGAGGAATCAGTGGCTTGACAGAAAGTTGCAATTGAATCGAGTGGAAATTGACAACAAGTCAATCCAAAGGAGAGTACTCTATCTAGGGATTCATAAGTCTATATGAACCTTAGATCTGGTAGTGTACTAGGAAATCAGGGCATACTCGGAGAAACCTCCAGTAGAGTACCTACCGAAGAAAGCGTGAATCAAGGCAATTCCTTCTACAAAATTCCTGAAGAAGTCTCAGACACTTTTTCAGATTCAACATCCGAAATGTCTTCTTACTCGACTCACTCAAAAACCGGAACGACAGTGTGCTATAAGCATATACTATCCTTTTACAAGACTAACCATCATGGAGCCCAGGTTTACTTGGACCCTAACAAGGAGTATGCTATTCGCATTGATGACCATGGTATTGAGTTCAAAGAGGAGGTTAGGGCAAACAAACAAGGAAAAATGTACATGGATCAAAACGAAACTCAGTATTTACAGGTCGAAAACCCTGACGTGATAGACAAATAGGGGTTAGACGTAAACACTATAATCCCAGATATGTCAGCAAAAGAAGGACCACCAACTTTGGAATTCAAGGGATATGATCAAGTAGACTTGAAGCCTTTGAAACAACTTAGTACGAATAATGATCGGAATCTATTGTTGGGAAGATAGAAACATAAAAGATCTTTTGGAGACTTCTCATGCCAAACTAGGACAATTAACAGCCATGAAGATAATTTATATCTTCAAGATCAAAGATAAGGGATCAGCAGACCTATCAACCTACCTGTTTAGGGATTGTTATAACAACAACTTTGTTATGATGACTCCTGAGGAGGTAGAACAAACCAAATACCAAGGGTATTCCATACGAGATTGGATATTGGAACAAGGACCAGAAACAATTCCAAGGGATGAACACCGTGAGAGATCATCTGAGAGTAATGTGAAGAAACCAGAAACCACCTCATCACGTAGAAAATCGGGTGACACTAAGGCCAATCCAGGGCTACATGAGTTACTATTTCCAACAAACTGGTTTGAAGGACTCGGAACAGGACCAACTCCGAGAAGACCGGGAGTTGAACCAAATAGACGTGTCAGACCAGTGGGTCAGAAAATACAGTGGATCAGGGGATCCATATGACCACTTAGCAAACTTTAATCAAGTGCTAAGAGCAGAGCATATATTCGATTTCCATACTCAATTCGAGGGGTTTGGAATGACATTAGAAGGAAAAACTTTGTCATGGTTCCAAAACATTCCACCAAGGTCAATCATGGGCTTGAACACATTAGCTCAAGGATTTGTAGCTGCTTGTTCCAAAACGGGGATTAAACATAATAGGGTAGCTTAAATCTACAGCTTTAAACAGAAACATGGTGAGTCTGTTAGGGATTGTGCAACTCGAATGAAACAATACATTGCCAGATGCCCAGAGATGGAGATACCTGTAGAAGAACGACTTGTATCTTTGTTTTTGGAGGGACTGCTAAACAAATAACTTCATGATATACTCTATAGTAAAAAGCACACAACCCTAGAAGCGTGTGTGTCTGATGCTATTGACCTAGGAGACAATTGCGAGATCTTCAATGAAGAAGATGTCCCTAAGGATAACCAAAATGAGAAGACAACATCCATTAAACTAGCACAAGTGGGAACGGCTGCTGTGGCACCACTCTCAGCCATAGAAGATATGCTAAAAAGGATGAACGACATGATGAATATGATATGCAAAAAGCACCTATGAGAGGACCAGGACAAGGGATACCTCCACAAGAACAACCAATTAGGCCACAAAAATGGTGTGCAATCGAGGGTAAATGGACCAACCATGAGACCCACGAGTGCTACTTCAGACCAAAGTATGATGGGAATGTTCAGTACGTGTCCATGAGGCCACAAGGACAACCCATGTACATATATATGCCTAATATGGCGCCAAGCTCAAAGACCACCAATGGGTATGGAAAGACCTCAACCTGTGTTGGGACAACAACCTCCGTATCCAAGACATAATGCAGTGCCTGTAAAGTACATGCACTCAGAAGGAGTCATAGATGAACAAGCATTAGTGCCTATTACATCCTATACAAAGCCTAGTCCATCTATTGTAATGGTAGAAGGAGATTGGTATAGTCCACATCCACCACCAAGGGAAGAAACCATGACTTCTGCTCCACCAGATCTCGCACCAATGTATTATGTAGCTAATCAAGGTGTCAGACCTCCCATGGGAAGATCATGATGAAGCCTAGAACAGGAAACTGTCATAACTGTGGTGCTGATGACCATTGGAAGAACGAATGTCCAGAGTCTGACAAAAACCTCAAACCAATTGAAGCGTATTGCATACAATATTACAAAAAGGGAGGACACTTTTCAGAAGATTGTCCTAAGAATCCTTTGAACAAGGAAAAAACTATCGTAAAGGTAGTCCAAGTGATGCCTAGTAGCCCATCAGAGAGTGAACCGATTGTTCCAATCAAGGTAATCACTAGAGCCCAGGCAAAGAAAAAGAAACACAACTCCTATGAGATTCGAAGAACACGAAAGTTTCTTCTCAAAGAACTAAAAGGAGCAGAAGCAAAAGATATGAGATGAGAAAACAAAAACAACAGGTTGAAAACAAAGAGAAAGCAAAAATGCTAGCCCAGGACAAGTTGAAAGAAACTGGCAGTGAATTCAAGGAAACAACCGTGAAATTTGGAAGATCCATTCTCGTTCATAAAATTTTTAAGCCTATTAATGCTGCATTGGAAGCGTACCAAGCAGGACTTAAAGCAGACCAAAACATGGAAAACAAATGGAAAAACTATCCATCTCCAGACATGGAAGCAGCAAAGCTGGAGTCTTATCAAAATTTGGTAAGAATCATGCAAGAAATACTGGATAAACAAAAACCCAAGCTTGAAAGTATTGCAAAACTTGAAGAGCTTGCCGTAGAAGAAACGAAAGCAAAATCCGATGTGGTGGCAGAACCCCACCTTGAAACAAATGAACCAGAGCTTATAGTGCCGGACAATGAAGATGCTTTAGATGGAATTCCATTCATAGAGGAAGATTGGCCAGGACACTTATGGGAAAAGGTGAGAGAGATCAATGATGGGATCCTAACTTTAAAGCCAGCTCCTATCGAGGAAGTCTGGTTGGATAACCTACCATCTGATATGAACATGGATTTACAATCCTTGTACGGGGATTGCGGATCGAAAGCTTCAGGAATATCTAAATTATTGACATTAAAAACATTACCTTCTTACTTGGGAGATAACGAAGATGAATCCAACGTTTGCAAGACCACTCAAGTAAAAAGAGCTGAACAGACCCTAGAAGTAGACAACATTCATTCAATCATGTCTACACCCATCCAATGCACTCTTACTTTAGGAGAATTGTTGAAACTCAGACCATACTTGTGAAACAATTTACTAAAAACCCTAGAGAAGGTGGGGAT
Organism: Adiantum capillus-veneris; assembly: GCF_014529385.1. NCBI lineage: Eukaryota > Viridiplantae > Streptophyta > Polypodiopsida > Polypodiales > Pteridaceae > Adiantum > Adiantum capillus-veneris. Next base: position 67,135,396 of record NC_140940.1, on the reverse strand, counting down.
AACGGGGTCAATCTCTAAGAATTTGGAAAAATTGAAAATGAAATGGAAAACAAAGAGATTCCATCAATTCCTATGAACAAGGTCGGAGAATATTATGAAGGGGAAGAAGGAAACACCACCCTCCTAGCGAAATACAATGACATCCAAACCATGGCAATACTGGATAGTGGAGCTGGCATAGCCATAGCCACTAAAGCAGTATGGGAATCTTGGGGACAGCCAGCCATTAGACAAACACGAATGAAATTGCAATTGGTTGACAGACACATTGAGAGACCACTAGGGCTACTTGAAAAAGTGATAGTCAATTCCTGTGGAATTGAATATCAACACACTTTTTCCATAGTAGATTTTGGAAAAAAACTCAACTATGAAATCATATTGGAAAGACCTTTCATGCGACATGTACAACTTATCCAAGATTGGGGAAACAACTATCTATACTTGAAGCAGGTGGGATCTATAACAAGAGTCAATTTAAAAGATCACACTTATAGAGATGTCTTGAAAACACCCATCCAAGAGTTTGATTCAGTCTCTTCGCCTAAAACTAAATTTCCATCCTGGTTAAACAAATACACTCCTATTTGGATGTGCGGAGCTTTAGAAAATGGAAGCTTTAGACGAGAGGAATAAATCCTAGAAAGGGACTGTACAGACAAAGCCTACATACCTGAACCCTTTCTAGAGCATTTATTTGAACCATTCGAGTGGACTCAAATTTTAGCGACAATGGATGTATGTGTTAATACGTCTATGCCTACTCAATTTTGCAATGAGGATGGCTACGACATAATTCTCATCCAAATGATGTCAGTCCTCAACATTGAAACCAAAGATGAGGAACCCAAGGACTTGATGAAAGCTCAACAAGTCTTTTCTGACCTCTATTACGATGCAGCTGATGAGTTAGATGAACACTCAGCTACCTCAGAAGATTCAGGGTCAGAAAAAGAGCATACGAGAGCTTAGTTACTCTTAAGGGGAGGGAAGGAAAAGTTTTTTGACTTTCCAAACCAGAAATCAAGAAGAAAAAAATGGTATACACGACCTATGCCATCAGTCTCCAATAAAACACAATTCCTGATGCAGATAGATGCTAATGATTGTGTTAAGGACAAAATAACTGGCAGATATCCTTCAAAAAAATTTTCAAAAATGCATCAGACATCGAGAAAAACAAGGAAGGGTACTCAAGAAAAATCACAGAATAAGAAACCACTCATGACCAGAGTCGAGCGGAAAAAGAAATATCAAGAGTTGAAAAAAGCTCTAAAGGAGATATACACAACCGAAATGGAAACCACGGAAGAGGATGGTAAGGATGTAATGCATGTTCCATCCCGTTACAAAAAGTATACTCTCCAAGATCGGAAAACATAATTGAACAACTTGTTAGGGAACTACGAAAACAAGGCGAATCTTACGAAGGGCCTGAAAATGCTAAAAGGGTAGACTTGGCTTGAACCAGGAGAAGAGCCTAGACCTGCTTACATTGCGAATGACCTAACAGAAGAAGAAGAAAAGCTTTTGCTGAGCTTGTTAAAGGAATACTTGGATATCTTCGCTTGGTCTTACAAGGATCTCAAGGGTGTTGATCCAGAAATCTGTCAACATACTATACCCATGAGAGATGATGCGAAACCAAGTAGACAGAGTCCATACACTTATAACGAAACATTTGTCAAGAAGATCAAAGAAGAGATTGAAAAACTAATGAAAGCTGAATTCATTTACAAAATTGAACACACAGATTGGGTGTCTCCAATTGTGGTAGTACCTAAGAAGAATGGGAAATTACGAGTATGTGTTAATCTCAAAAAGGTGAATGAAGCTACCATTAGAGACAACTTTCCTCTTCCAATAACTGAGCATGTTTTAGAACGAGTGGCTAGAAAAGAAGCTTACAGCTTCTTAGACGGATTTTTGGGATACAATCAGCTTTTGGTTGACCCACAAGATCAGCATAAAACTGCTTTTGCAACAGAATGGGGTATATTTGCCTATCGGGTTATGCCGTTTGGGTTAACTAATGCTCTAGCCACATTTCAGAGGTTGATGAGCCATGATTTCAAAGAGTATCTTAAGAAGTTCTTAGAAGTATACATGGATGATCTATGCGTACATTCATCAATCCGAGCTGATCATCACCTCAAAAATGTATTCGAGAAATATAGACTTTATAGGATTTGCTTAAATCCTGAAAAGTGCACATTCATGGAAAGACAAGGGAAAATTCTTGGACATATAGTGTCTAAAAATGGCATAGCTACTGATATTGAGAAGATTCATGTCATTGCTGATTTGCCTAGACCAACAACAGTCAAGGGGGTACAAGCCTTATGGGACATTGTGGATATTACCAACGGTTCATTTACATGTATGCTATAATTGCAAAACCTATGTATAGATTGATTAAGCACTTTGAATGGACCAAGGCATGTGAAGAATCCTTCATGAAGCTTAAGCAAGCTCTCGCCTCAGCTCCAATATTAAAAGCACCAGATTGGGATAAGGTATTCCACGTACATGTAGATTCTTCAAACTTTGCTATTGGTTGTATACTAGCCCAACCAAGAGATGGGAAAATTGACTTTCCTATTTCTTATGCTAGCCGAAAATTGAGCATGGCAGAAAATAATTACACCACCACCGAAAGAGAAGGACTAGGAATGATCTATGCTGTTAAAAAGTATAGACATTACCTATTAGCCAACAAGTTTGTGTTCTTTGTGGACCACCAAGCTTTGTCATATTTGGTCAACAAGCCATGCAGCATAGGGAGAATAGTGAGATGGTTCATCATTCTTCTTGAATTTGATTTCACTGTGGTTGTAAAAAAATGCACTACACATCAACGAGAAGATCATTTGTCAAGGATTGTTTCAGGGGAATCACCTAAAGGGGTAGACGATGATCTACCAGATGCCTATTTGTTCTTCGTGGAAATGATAACTAAATGGTCGGAAAACATTGTTTCATTGATGACAATAGCTCAAGTGGATTCACAAATACTACTTCCTATCACAATTGATTTAATCGAGCAATTGACTATGTATCAATTACTAGCTGGAAGCCTATATAAAAGAAATCGGGACGGGATATTTCTTTTATGCATTAACCCTGAAGAAAAAGAACAATACCTAAGTCAAGCACATGTTAGTCAAGCACATGTTACCATAGTAGAACTTCACTTTGCGGAAGACCAAACTATGCAACAAATCTTGAGACTTGGAGTATTTTGGCCCACTATGAGGAGAGATGTTAAATCTTTTGTAAAAGATTGCCCTCAATGTCAAAAACAACCACCCATTCCTCATGTAACATTGTTTCAAATGTCACATGTTCTTAAGTGGAGTAATTATCTGGTTACTTACTTATTGAGCCGAACATTTCCTGAGGATATGAGTAAATGCCGTCAAAGAGCAATTGAAACTGAAGCAAGAGACTATGCTCTTATTGGGAACCAATTGTATCGGAGAGGTAAAGATCAACATTTGTGTTTTTGTGCATATGAAAACGAGTATATTCCGATTATAGAACAAGCACATGCTGGATTAGCTGGAGGTCACTTTTCTAGTGAGACCACCGCAAGAGAAATCTTGATGGTAGGCATATGGTGGCCAACACTTTTTGCAGATACCAAAGAATATGTTCAAAGGTGTGATGCTTGTAAACGAGCAAAAATGCCAACACGAGTAGACAACATGCCCTTAAGACCAATGATGGGGGCTAGAGCCTTCGCAACATGGGGTATAGATTTTGTTGGACCGATACAACCACCTTCTTATAGAACCCAAGCTCAATATATCATTGTAGCTACGGACTATTTGACCAAGTGGGACGAGGCTAAAGAGACTCAAAAGAATGATGCCAGAACCACTGCTGCATTCTTATATGAGTATGTATTCACGAGATATGGACTGCCAATAGAGATTGTCAGTGATCGGGGAACTCATTTCCTCAATGAGATAATAGAGTATTTGCTTAATGAGTTTATGGTCATCCATAACAAATGAGCTCCCTATCACCCACAAGCAAACGGACAAGCTGAGCATACGAATAAAATTCTTAGCTCAGTATTGACCAAAGTGGTTAGTTCAGGAAGGGGAAATGAATCTCCATACTGCTCTATGGGCTTATCGAGTTTCATTCAAAACATCTCTAAATGATACATGTACCCTTTTACCTTGTTTATGGTCTTGATGCCATACTGCCAATAGAATTTCTATTGCCGACATTAAGGGTAGCATAGAATCTTGAGTGAACTGGACATGAATTGTCAGAAAGACTTGAAGATTTGGAAAAGCTGGATGAGCAAAGGCTAACTGCTGTAGCTCATATCTATGCACAAAAGCGGAAACAAATTTTTTTTTTTGATTCCTACTTAATCACAAAAATTTTCAAGAAAGGGGACTTAGTTCTAGTCTATTCCCTTAAGCAACACATTCCCAAGCTTAAGAAAAAGGGAAACGGATAATTTTTCATTGAAGATGTATCTCCAAGTGGAGCAATAAAATTGTCCACCCTAGATGGTGAACCAATGGCTATTTGGATTAGTGGATGTTGTTTAAAGAAACACAATTTTCCACTAACCAATGAATTGCTAGAGAGAATGCATGCAACCAAACAAAGGAAGATCAAGCAGCAACAGTTTATTGATGAAGCCCAAGAGGAAGCTAGGCTTCGGGTACTCAAGTAGAAAGCTGCTCTCAAGAATCAATAGATACCGATTCCCATCAACACTTTGGAAATAGATGATCGACAATGGGAATTACCTAAAGACGCAGCTTCAACAGATGATGACTGGTTAGATGGAATGGATCTGCGCATCAAAGTACATCTCAACAATCATAGCACCAATGCTTTGGTAGACACAGGAGCTAGAGTGAATGCAGTCACTTATTCCACATACAAGAAGGCAACAAGTCAAGCATTGACAATATGAATAGCGACAATCAAAGGATGCAACAAGAATCCAACTCCAACATTGGGAGTAGTCAACTTGAACGTGGTAGGACATGGATGTTCATGTACTCATCAGTTTGTATGCTTGCCAGATGAACACATGAATGAGGCGATGATTCTTGGAATTCCTTGGCTGCATATATACAAAGGAATACCAGATTGGGATACGAATCAATTGAAGCTATCACCTAAAGGAGGGCAACTCATTGTTCCAATTGCACCAAGCAAGGAAGAATGGAAAAGAAGTGGTCAGCAGACCAATCCACAAAGTCAATCTTCTCCATCCCCTCGACAATCAAATGCTATATGTAGCATGCAAGGAGTCAGGCAGATTTGGGTACCAAAAGCACAGCTTAAGGATAAACGGATTCAGCTCTGCGTACCTAAAACTTCACCGAAGAAACAAAAGAAGGTTCCATGGATTCGAACACAGAATCGAGTATCTCCAAGCAAGGAACCTAACATAAAAAGGGTTTGGAAGAAAAAGGAGCACTTATCTTCTCCACAAACCGTGAAACCAATCAAGCAGTGGCGAGCTAAGTCTCAACAAACTCCACCACACCATGCAACACCAAGCTGACTGAATTACCAATGGAGAGAAAAAGCTCGACAACAATCGAAAGTGTTACCAACAGCTCAAGCAATCAGCGTGCTAAAGCACCCTGATGGTACAATCAAAGAGAGAGCACAAAAGCTACAAGATTTGCTCTTTGGAAGACATCAGCAGCAAACCTCGACATCGCAAACCCTTGAGTTAATTACTCAAGACCCAACTCTTTCACAACATATGGGTTTGAATTGCATTGATCTTCATATCATGCTAGAGCCAATCACGGCTATGCATAGACACAATTGTTCAACCCATGCACTCAGTCGTCCTGGAGTACGCCACCTAGGAGGGGTGGAAGGGCACTAAGTACTAAGTAATTAAGGGCAATGTTTGAAGAGAGAGGAAAAAGTTTCATGTTAATTTGTGATTTTTTTGCAAAATTACCTAATAATGCCCTTATAATTCATCATCAAGGGAAAATTCACTGATAATATCTTCCCAATGAGTGTAAATAGTGTATATACTATCAAAAAATCATAAAAAATAGTCCTTTTTTAGATATATTTTCATCATTTTTGTTGATAAGGAGGCTTAAAAAAGGAGAAATCCAACAAAAAACAGTAAAGCTGTGTTTTTCAAGGAATTTTCTCAATTATTGGATTTTTACTTTACTTTTTTAGAGCATTTTGCTATTTTCTTTGAATTTTTCAAATAAACATGTCAAAATTAATAATAAATAGCAGGGAAGCTAGATGGAAAAATGGAAGACACGATGGTGATCAGAAAGACAAGGCGGACAAGAAAAAAAAATTCCAATGAAATCAGAAGACGGAAGCGGGAAGCCTAAATTAGGTGGCCAGGCCTACTTTTGCAAAATTCTTGCAGAATGAGCTACAGGAATCTGATCAGAGTCTAACATAGATTTCATAGCCTAGTAGGACTAACGGGGGAATCTGGGGAAATTTGGTTTGGGAAGTCCAGGTATAGATATCTATGGTAGGCTAAAACCACCTCATTTCCACTTGGAGCCTTTGTAGAGAGAGATTTCGGCCTCTTTCGCACGACATTTCCGGAGCCCACAGTTGACCATTTTCAGCGCCGTCTCACACGAGACATGAGGAGTAAGTTCTTTACTCGATAATGATCCATTTTGTATGGCCAGTAGCTAATCTAAAGCCTTAGATAAAACCCTAGAAAAAATAGTGCACGAAAACCTACAACCTAAAACGGACCATAGCGGCCTGCCAGCTTGACCAAATCGGATGGGTTTTGAACCATAGCATGCTCTAACATAATAGAACCTTTCTATACCATCAGATGACCATTCGGCTGGGGTCAAGGGGGTCCCCAGTAGAAAAGTTAGGTTTTTGGTAAATGCCAGAATTTCGACCTGACTCCACAAATGGCTTGCTAATGAGGTCCATATACAATGTATATGATTGGTTTGGTGAAATCCATCAAGCAATGCCCTCGAAAAGCAGAAAACGGCTCGAAGGTTACAAAGCGTCAAATTCGACATACGAGGCCAAACTGACTCCAAATGAGCCAGAATTGGATAGATAGCTTCACGACTATGTTACGGACAAGTCCAAAGCCTCAAAGTTGACCGACCAACCCAACAGACAGAGTAATCACAAAAAACGGTGATTTTAGAGTCGACAGAGCACAAAGTGATGTCGACATGACCAAACTTGACTAAATTCAATTTAGGACTTGTATTAGGTGTATGAAACATGTCTAGGTCAAAATTTGTGGGTTTTGCAAAGTTTTTGTCACTAAAGTTGATAATCGCGATTATCTACTTTTGCATCAGTTTTGCTTGGAAATTGTCAAATCACCTCACCTATCATGTGTACACACCTATTACATGCCAAAAATCAAGTACGAGCCAAAATGACCACCCCTTGTAAAATTGCCAAAAAACGCAGAGAATTCTTTGAAAGCAAAAATTTGGGTTATGAACAACTTTTCTTGATCCAAATCACCTCATATCTCATACCCAAGGTCTATACCATGCCTAGAACCAATTTATACAAAAAAATATCAATTTTGGAAGAAAAGTTAATAATTGCGATTATTTACTTTTTGGTCAAAATTGGTGAATTTTGATAATTTGCCATTATACATCCAAAGTACATGTTGTGATAAGCCAACTTTGAATCAATTTGGAGTTCAAAATCTCTAATTTCCTTTATATCTACTGTTTCAGAGACCTAAAGCTCCAAAATCTGGTACCATTTTCAACCTGTGCATCCAAATGAGCCCATAATTCACTCAGAGCATGTATTTGGTATATACTTCAAGCCTATAAAGCCAAGTTTGCAAAAAGTTAGAAATTTTCCTCAACTGTAAATAATCTCGATTATTTACTTTGGTTGCAAATTTTTGTTTTGACCATACAGTTTTGTTCCTTGCATGATTTTATGCATCTTTGCTTGTTCAAAAATTGATTTGAAGCAATTTGGACAAGATTGTCAGCATTTCAGTCTAAAAGGACATTCCAGAGAAAAATCTGACAAATCTGCTAACTTTGCACTCTATTCACTGAACAGGAGCAATGCGAGCAACGGAGAAGGCCAAGAAGAAGCTAAAGCAAAAAGAGAAACTACAAGAACTACCTGCGTATCAACTGGACCCCGAGTCAGTCAAAGCGGCAAAGGCATCTTACCTTTCTAAAGAACAGTTGGAAGAGCACCACACTACGGTCTTCATTGGTAGGTTCAAGAGTGAAGAAGGGAATCAGGTGGAGTTGCAACTCCTGCCTAAAGAGGTCTATGATGTAGCCGCCAAGCCAGAAACCAAAGAGGCTAACCGCAGGTTGGGGCTCAGGCATTTCTACGAATAAGAGCCTTGTGGAGTGGACTTTTAGAAAGCTTACGAGCTTCTATCCACCATCAAAGAGGACGAAACTGCACAAATATCCGACACCCAAGGGAACAAGGTCAAGGTAGTAATCACCAAAGAGATAGTGGCAGAGGCACTCAGATTGCTCACTGAAGGAATGACCATGTGGACAAGAGACAGAAAAACTACAGGCACATTTAACAAGGAGGCAGCCGTGGCTACATTCACCGATCTTATCCACAAATAGGTAAAGGAGCTAGCCCGTTTGTACCATCAACACTTTCATTTTCTGGCAAAAAGGCCACCAAGGTACACTACATCAAATCACGCCGTGGCCACCACCTTCACTTAGGTTGTAAGTCAACAACAAGGCAGCCTGTGGACCACGTGCAGTATGTCTTGACAACTTTGAAGGGCACCAAGAAGGAGGGAAAAATCACATACTTGGGTGCGCCAGAAGTGTTGACTAGAATAGCCTATCATGCCATCGGCATGGCCGACAACCTACTATCGCCTGTCCTTGATCAGAGTACATGGATCTTCGCAGCACAACCCTCTCCACGAGCTACAAGGTCAGGTAAAAGGTCACAAAAATCAGATGATGAGTCAGCTGACAGCTCACCAGAGCGGCACAACAGTGAGAGCTCTTGCAACAAAGAAAAAAGAGCTCGAAGGGAAGAGATGAAGAGGAAAGCTTTGGCTGCCCACCAACAGGAACTAGCTTAAAAACAAGCGCCTTTTGAAAGGTAGAAACAGGCTTACCGGTGCAGTAGGCAGACACAAGGAAAGGACCCAAAAAAGTGGGTACCCACAGGACTGAAAGGACCTCGAACAAAGCATCATACAAGAAAAGAGGCAGATGATCCAATAGACTATTTAGAAAGAATGTACCAAGAGGCCGAAGCCCTAAAGCTGAAAGAGACAGAAGAAGCGGCAAAGAAAGCCGAGGAAACGTCTACACAAGAGCAAAGCCATGGATCTCCCCGACCCACCTCACCGCCTCCGAAACAACAAACCATCCCATGCCTAGTCCATCACCATCACCAGCAGGCAAAGGTACCAATGAAGAAGCAGAGACTGAAACAGAGAAAAATTCTAAGTCCACCCAATGAAAAGAATCTACACAAAAAGTTGACCAGACCGACGGACATAAAGAAAAAGAAGCCGAGCCAGAATCGGAGCAGGTAGTAGAAGAGACTCAAAATCCGGAAGAAGAAACCAATGAGGAAGAAGATATAAAAAAAGAGTCTACCATTGCACCTAAAAGGAGCCCGAGCCAGAGAAGACAGAAAGGCTGGCACCTGAAGAGACAGTAAGGGTTGAGACCACACTATCTACTTCTACTCAGCCAGAAACTGCCGAGGCATCAAAGCCTCAGGATGGTCAAGAAGAAGACCGACCATCTACCTCCACACAAGAACCACCAACAATTACGACGCAACAAGAAGCAACACATGAGGCTGCAGGCACATCCCAACTGGTAAGACAGGAGGAGTGGCAGTCAAATGATGACGTTATATTATAGGTCAATGAGGAGAGCTCGAAGATAGGATGATTATCATCACTAACCTCCGAAGGAAAGTGCAACAGCTGAAGGCAGAAGCGGAACATGATCAGATAGCCAGGGATAAACAACAAAAAGAAATGGAGGAGTTAGGTGACCTCCTCACCAAATTATCTGATGCTTGCAAGGTAAAAGACGAGCAGCTGACAGAAGTCACGAATGAACTTCTTACGACCTCTCTGTCAGCTCAGAAAATTCAGGTGCAGTTAGATGTTGCCAATGCTTCCTTGCAATATTTTGAACAGAGAATCAATGATCAAGCCATTTTCTTACAACAAATTAGAGAAACCGAGCCGTGGCCTCGATCAAGGAAACTGATGAAGTGTACAAGGCACTTGAAAAGAAAAACAAGGACTTAGAACTGGAATTAAAGCTTGAACAGTCACAGCGCAAAGACATGGAACTGATGCGGGTGCAAAGAGAGGAGGAGCTCCTAAAGGAGATAACAAAACTCAAGCGGATAAATCAGCTCCTTAGAGATGGAAAGCCAGATACGCAGGAAGAGGCATACACTTCAGAGACGCCACAAATAGACATTCCCTCGGTCTCGTTTGCTGAGTTTGAGACGTAGTCCACAGCAGAGCCGAGTGGTGATGAAGATTTTCAGATTCACATCACAGATGCAGATACAATGTCAATGGTCTAGCTATCAAAAGCTGAAGAAGACGCACTGAAGGAGAAGATCACCTTAGAGGTGGATGAGCAGTGGAAGGCCGCTATGGATTGGGAGTTGAGAGTTTTATACTCTGTCAATGTCACTCAACTCACTCCCAATCAAATCAATGCTCAATGGCACCAACTATCCCTACCGTACCCTCTCATCAAAGTAGAACTTTTACAGGTAAAAGAAAGGCTGTACAAGGATTTGCGAGAAGATGGCACAGATAAAGACCACCCAAAGTGGAGGTTGAGCTGGCTGAACAAGAATCCGAGATACCTGATTCTGTTCACAAGAGCACCTGCAGCCTTACAAAGAGATCAAACATGATGTCCTGTACCCAGAGTAAGGACATGGCAAGCGCATGAAGCACTTCAGAAGAAGAGGCTGACTTGGCTCAACTTCCCCAGGCTGCTAGCTCTAGAGAGAGGCCAAGCGACAGAGGAATACATGGTGAAAACCCTAACGGTCACCATGTCATTCTTGAAGAGTCTGCTAGATCTCTCTTGTGCAATGTTATATAAGATCTGCAAGATGCTACTCACATGCATACAAATTTTCAATGATCCTTAGCAGACAGGAGCCCCATGGCTCTCATTCTTGGAAGGAAACAAAGGCTTATGTTATGATCTGAGTGAGCAACCTTCAGAAGAAATCCTTTACAAATTCTATGCCAGATGCATCTTCCTGCCCTCACATAATATGCTAGCCTTTGAAGAAGCATTCTACACTGGATTCTTCACCTGGTGAACGAAGATATTTGCACCGGTGATAAGTAACCGCACATCCAGGTTTGTAGGCTACTCAGCGGTGGAACTGAAGAATCAAGTCACCATGCAATTTTTGTAAGTGCCTGACAAAGAACGAAGAATCAGATACCAAAAGGCATTGGAAGCACTTAAAGACCACCTCGCCTGCCGTTAACCCAAAGACTACTTCACCCATAAAGCTCTGTCAAGGGACGACACAGGCGAGGAGGGGGGAATGTTAGCACCAAGCTAACGCGGACACCATTTTTTGGAGTTCTCCTTGTAAAACAATTAGTATTTTGATAAATCGAGAATATTGTAACTCCTATTTTCTTGGTAAACTTTGTAATTAATGAGCCGGGGCTACCAGCTTCCAGATTGTATCAGCCAGTCAATTCCCAGCTTTGGTAGAACTTCAGATTCTTAGTTTTGACCACCCAAAAACCTTGGCTAAGGTATAAAAGCCAATTTTTGTAAGTTTTTCATAAGTTTTTGGATAAGAAATACACAGCGTGAGCTAGCGACGCTCACTTCTCTCCTTCTCGTGCTTCCTACTCCCTCTCTGGTTGTCACATTGTGAATGCATTTGTTGCATTGCAGCCGCAGGTAAGAGCTCTTTGCATTGACGTAAGCCATTCACAGTATTTCGTAGCTTTTGGCATCGTCGACCCGCTGTCGTGCCACTCCGTTTCCACGATGGAAAAAAAGAGTAAAGAGAAGCAGAAAAAGTCTATTTGAAGCTCACACATTTATTGAGCAGTGACCAGGGTTCGAAAACAAGCAAGGAGATCCAGAAAGTGTATGCTTTATGTGGTTATGAAGGCTAAGCGTAGAGATTTTATGCTTGAAGAAAAGGTTTAACATGTGAAAGGGTTCTTAGGACATATAAGGCAACTTGGGTAGAGGAAGACATGTGGTCAGTGGTAAAAAGGAAAGTGTGTGAGAGACTTCACATCTCTGCATGAGGAAGGCCGAAAAAGTTATATTCTGTAAAATTTCCATAAACAGGTTTCTGGAAAACGGGCCGCATTGGCAGAAGGAAAAGGGTGTTTTGAGCGTTTTTGCGTCTCAAGCACAGAGGCTAATTCTGCACCGATTGAGAGATATTTAAGTTTTTGTGCTCTGCTGTATTAGCGGGGAGGAAGCCAAAATCTTTGAGCACTCTAGTCACAAGCCAAGCTTCCATAGCTCACTCTCATCCAATCTTCCATAGCCAATCTAATCAAAGACACCATAAGCCACTCTAATCCAAGCTTCCAAGCCACTCTAATCATGGAAGGAGTTTTAAATAATGTAAGCAGCAGGTACTGTTAATCAAGCTTCAGGATCTTGTTCAAGCTGTTAATTTCAAGCTTTGTCTACATTCATTGTGTCTGCTGCAACTGTCTTCCTCACACCTCTCACAGCCAGAGGCCCCGTGCCTTCCCGGCTCACCTTTCGAACACAAATCCCTCGACACCGCGGTATAATTTCATCATAGCTAGGAATTTACACTTTTAAATCAAAAACTAAGCATAGGCAGGGTATTGGGGCTTCATTGCTAAGCATTTAGATGCATTTTGGGTCGAAAACGACTAGGTCAAAAATCCACTGCTGTTAATAATCACGATTTTGAAACTTGACCTAAATTGGGGTTTGAGGCCATAGGCATGTGTTCTTAGGTCTTATAAACTTGTCCTAGAAGTTTCGTTACGTTTGGATGTCATTTGATGCTGTAATGGATGTGATTTTCTTGCCGATGAGCGATTGGGTTTTGGTGATTTCAGTCACTTGAGTGTAGCTTGAGTTAGATGCGAGTTGTTAGTTATTTTCCAAGAGATTGACAACCCCTTGTAGCCTCTATGCACTAGTCGAGTCAGCTTCGTCCCATGGTTTGACAAATTAATCGTGGTTCTCGTTAATACTGCAATAAGATAGGATGGTGAGGTTAGACATGCGTCCCACAAGTATGTACACAATATTATCAATCATTCCAAATCACCTAAGCTCATGTGAGTAGTTGTATAGCTTAAAGACAAATCATCTCAATAGAAATCCTCCAACAAGGGAGTAAGAAGGTCTCAAAGCCAACAAAAGCTAAGAACCAGTTGAGCCAAAGGGGAATGCCAATGTTACATAGAATTCTCCCAAAGCTAACAACAACAACAATAATAAAGCAAAGGGAAAATAGAATGCTATAAAGGTAGAAATAAACTTTCACCTAAAGAGGTTCAATGGTATCTTAAAGATAACAATTGTTTGAAGTGTGGGAAGCAAGTACATGTTTGTTGGGCATGTCCAAAGAGGAGTGAATGTAATGAACCTCCTAGAGTTACCATGGTGGAAGCTCTAAAAGAGGAAGGCCATTGCAAATGTGCACCTCTCTCTTATGCTTGGGGAAAATTAAGAGAGCATGATGCTTTCCAATACTGTTTGATCATGGCTCTACCTTGCTTGCTCAATGCAGTCGACGAGCGCCCTCCTAACCGAACATACCTTCCCCAAGTTCCAAATTTTGTTGTAATCTATTCTATTTTTCCCAAAAAAGCTTTGTAAAAGAGTGCTTATGATTTTGATCAGAATGAAGTACACTTCAAGTTGTATTCTTTTGATAAAATCCCAAAGCCATTTGAGCCAGCCAGAGCCCATTTGAAAAGACCTATATATAAATCTCAATAAATTTAGTTTGAACACAACTTTTGTAACATTATCTCAAGTTTTGAAGATCTTTGTATGTATGACTATGAGCGGCTACTCAATGGCAACTTGTAATCAATTTTTCTCAAGATTTGGTACTCAGAATTCAATTATACAAAGTGCATTGTGTTTCTTGTCTCTTGCTCTTTTATTTATATATAATAGTTTTCAATTTTGTTGTGCTTTATGACTACATGTCTGTGAAATATAACTGCAAGTTTGAGTGCCTAAATGGTTGTTTTTTGACATTTTGATTATAGAAGAGTATTGTTAGACCTTAGAGAGACCTATTTGGAATGTTTTGTGTTAATTTTTCTAACCTAGACCATGATGGATCGGGATTTTGGTACTTTGTCGGATGACCTCCAGACTTTATAGATTGTTGTCTTTAGACCTAATATAGTTTCCTCCAAAGTTTCGTGGATCTGACCTTGTTTAATCGATGCAATGGTGTGATGACCTAGAGCTTGTTGTGCTGATAGATTAACTTCATAGTGAGTGGCATAAAATGGTAACCATCTTTTTGCAACATTTGTCAGCCTACTCAACGTCCTCTTCCTCATATGTGTATATATTTTTCTACGCTATTAAGTTATCTAGAGTAAATTCCCCCTCTTCGTTTAACCTTTGTGGCGACACATACATTATACTCTTCCCAAAAATGTCACCTTAGTCATATATTTATATTACCACCCTTTTTTTTTTTGCTTTGTAAATAGAATAAGCATACAATAACCAACTATATACCCCCAAACTTTCTTACCTCTTGTGAATTAGTAGTAGAAAACTAATATATCCATCTTACACCCCATATAAATAAATTCCCATGGAAATCAACTCTCCACTTGTCTTTACCAAAGATTATGGTCCCTCTCTACAAGTCTTCTATGCCCCCTACATAGGTGGCCCAATATCTCTTAAGAATATACATATAGTTTCTCTCCTTTCAAAAAGACTCCAATTGTATACTCTTTTCACAAGCAAATAATACTGGGCCCTCCTCTATTTGTTTAAGCATCATAGCCTTTTGAAAAAGCATGATTCCCCTTGGATGCATACAAGCAAAGGGCCCATACAAGAAGACTTGGAAGAAAAAGGTTCCCTAGCCTAGTGTGGACCTTCCAAACCAAATTCCTTGGTGCATGGGCATGAAGAATAGTCCAAATTCATATCAAACATGTTGAGAAGGTCAATTTTGCCTTTTGAAGCATGTCATTCCGAGCTACAGGTAAAAAGTTATGGTCAAAATAGTTTAAATCTGTCAGATTCGCAACAAAAGGGAACTGTAAATCAAGTAAATCAAGAGGGTGAGATCTTATTTTTCCCCTACTCATCTTCTAGAAGAGCAATGAGTGTTCAAGGTCACTTGCATGTGATGGGACCAACCTAAAGATGCTTTCTAAATGCCAAGACAGACAAGTTGAGATACCCCGCAGGAGCCACCCATAGGGCCTCATTGTGGGGCCCACCTACATTATGCACCCCTATGGAGCCTTCACGGTCTAAAATGATATTTTTGGTGAATAAATAGTCCCTTTTATGTCCAATATTCAATGAGTGGTCAAAGGACACTTAATTAGGTCTAATCACTTACTCTAATTAAGTGTAGCATAATCCCACTCCTACACAACTATAAATAGCCCCCCTTGGAGAGACTCAAGGACACACCTATATTTTCAACTTCATGTTGTTTCTTGATCAATAGTAGAGAAAACCCCAACTCTCCCTCTTTCACATCCTCCCTCCTAACCCTCCTCTTTGGAGGAAGTGCAACTCTATTCTCCACTCTTTCCATTCTACAATCTCTTACTCCATCAACCCAATAAATCATTTGTAGCACCTCAATAACTTGTAAATACATCATGATCTCTCTCATGGTCATGTTAATGATCATGAAATCATCTTCAAAACTTTCAAGTGTCGCAATTCGTGATGGTTAGCCAGCGTCTGTCCTCCCCTTAAAAGGTGTGCGAGAAATCAAGTAAGTGTTCTATTCTCAATTTACCATTGGTTTGTTTTCTCCACACTTATTCAATTGGTCTAAAGAAATTTCTCACTCCAACTCTCTTTTGCTTCATTACATATGCATGTAGATACCTCTCATGGTGATTTTATTTGTGTCACGGCATTGCATAGATGGAGATGAGCTCTCTATGCAAAGTGTGTTAGTTTGATGTAAGTGATTCTCTTGTGTGTTTGAGAGGCAAGTCTTGTGCGCATGATTTTTTTTTGATGAGTGCTTGAGAGAGGAAGAGTTTGGATGTATTATGGGTATTCTTATGGGGAGAAGGTGAATGCTATTCCACAAATTGCATATTTCATTTTTGATGCACGGCATTGGGTTGCATAATCGTTGATGGTGTTCAAGTGTCCAAAGTGTATATAGAGTAAGGGGGTTTTCAAAGTGTGTTGCTTGAGTGGGTGAGTGCAAGTGTTATTTTGATTGGTTTCCTTCTCCACTCCCAAAAGAAGGTGGTGTCCCAAGTAGTGTGCGTACCTCTTTACGAACATTTTGTGAGGGTAGGCCCATTGGTTTGGGTTTAGAGGCCCCATTTCAAAAAGCTCGCCCTCATAAAGTGGTGCCCCCACGGAGGAACATATTTCCAAGTTACCTTCAAATTTTTTAGTGATGAACAATGGAGTTCCCATCTATCCATTTCATTTTGCACAACACATTGGAGTAAATGTTTACATAGAGAGAAAAGTCTTTTTCCAGCAACGCATTGTTTTTATGTTTGGTGCAGAAAGACTTAGAGAAATACTGGCATCACCCAATCCAATTATACTTCCAATCATCAATTATGAAACTTCTTTTGATGTTCACGTTTTCATTTTGTTTTAAAGGCAGGAACAAGGAGTGGTGAAGGGGTGCTCAAGGGCCATATGAAGGAACGAGGTCTTCAAACCAACAACGAGGAGTAGCACATGAATCACAATCAAAACAATGAACCTTTTAGGCCTATTGCTCGGCAATCCATTCATATAATCATTACAACTAAGTTTAGGTTTCAATCTATCATAAGGAGGATATTTGGATCCACTCGCCTCAATGAAATCAATGCTTCAATTAATCCATTTATTCTACATATGATAAAGTACGAATTAACAATGGATGTGTACATCTTCATTTTAATGTAATCAGATTTATAGTGTCAATAATCTTGTGCGGCCCGTAAGAGAAAAGTTTCTTAAAAAAAAAGAAATTTCAAAAAGTCTAAACAAAATGTCAAGTTCTTTTCCCATGTTCTATGCAAGAAGTGGGGAAGATGCGCAAGAGTTTCTTGACAACTTGGAGATGGCACATCTCATATCCGGGAGAGATGAAGAGGAAGTAAAGCTATGAGCCTTCTCGTTGGTTCTAAAAGTAGAAGCTAAAGCATGGTATGAGACCTTGCAACCCCAAATCAAATCCAATTGGGAGAGACTACGAGCAAGCTTCCTCTCCAAGTTCGGGAAAGGTGATACTTCTGAAGGACTATGGAAATGTCTTATTGGACATAAGCAGGTATCACTTGAAGACTATCCCTCTTATGAAGCAACCTTTGTCAATCTATGGGGTAGGTGGGAGGCTACATTAGAAAATCATGGTGGTGCACCTAACTTTCTAAAAAAAGAGAGATTCATGGTTGGCTTGTATCCACTTTTAAAGGCTAAAGTAGAGCTAAAATTCCCATCCACCTTCGAAGAAGCACGTGAGGTAGCCATCATCAAGTTTAGAAAACTACACTTCCAAGCACATAGAGCAAGGGGTTTGAATGAAGTGAGTGAGAGGGAGTCTTCACAAACCATGGAAGCACCAATTAGGGCCCCGCTTGCACAATCTTCACAAATAGGAGATAACTCTCGACAAGAGGTTTTACAAAGGCTAACTCAACAGCTTGAGAACCTCACTCTGAATCTAGTACAAGGCCTACCTCAACAACGACAACCAAGAGAAGGGAATCGCAATCAACGAAGACAAGCTCAAGAGTTGCGATGTTGGAATTGCAATGAAATGGACCATGGCATGTACAATTGTCCACATCCAAGGCGACTTCCGGGAGACATATATCCCCCCAGACCGCCTCCTCTCACTGTGCAGCAAGAACAAGCTCAAGGCCCACAAATCCTTTGTCGACCACCACCACCAGCAAATATACCTCCCGTCCCACATGAGGAGGAAGAAAGAGGAGTCAACATCATCAAGCTAGAAGAGGTAATAGATGAGCATACTCTAAACTTTGATGTTATGCCGGCAGAAAAACGCACAAGAGCACATGATAAGGATGAAGACATGAGAAGTGAAGGAACAAATTCAGCCAGAAGGGGCAAGAAGAAGAAGTCAAAGATGGAAGAAGCTGAAAGTAGCAGAAAGAAAAGATCAAGGCGAAGGGAAATTGGTATCAACGACTTCCCATTGGGAAAGGAGCTAGAGCCCTACAACATCCTGGAGGATTTACAAACCCAAAAGCCAAACATTTCATGGCCTCAACTTCTACACCTATCAGCCAAAGTAAGAAGGCAATGGCCAAAGTTGGTAAGTACAAGAATTCCAAAAAAGAAAGCAAATCTTTCCATTAAGGTTGTGGCCTCAAAGCTACAAAAAGATGTGGAACCCATTGTGGATGCTTACATAAGGGGTAAAAAGGTGTCTAATGTATATGTTGATGGTGGAGCTCAAATGTGTGTGATCACGGAAAAATCAATGAACAGGTTAGGGCTTGAAATTACAAAGTCCTCTAATTGTCAAGCTAGGCTAGCCAACAACTCAAGTGTGAAGTGTTTGGGGATCATTGAAAATGTAAAAGTCTCTGTATGTAACATAGATGCACGAGTGGATATGTATGTCATGCCAGCTAAGGGGGAGGGCTATCCCATCATCCTAGGGAGGCCTTGGCTCATTGCTATGAATGCAGATCAAAAATGGAAAAGTGGTCGTTTGATTCTTAAGAAGGGTCAACCGGTGGTGTATGATTGGCGAGAAGGAAAGCAACTAGATATCAACTATGAAACCACGGCAGATGAAGAGAGCGAGGAGGAGAGTCCTTACTCAAGTGATGAGGAAGCATCAACCAGTGCATCAACCAGTGAAGAGGAGTCTTCTTTGGAGGTAATGGGAATTGTATTCAACGCCAACTCTCAAGATGTTCCTGTAGAAGAAAAGCCAACAGACAATCACACACGAGGGGATGAAAGATGCCACCACCTTGAAGAAGGATTTGAGAAGATGCTTGCAAAAGATCTTACTTGTGAGGAGAAGAGGTCCTACATCAATATGTTAAGGAGGTATCCCAATTTGTTTATCACTGACTACTCACAAATAAGAGGTGTAGATGTAATAGAGCATCGAATTGAATTGAAACCAGGGACCAAACCCGTGGCTCAAAAGTTAAGGCGACTAGGATCTGTGCAACAAAAGGCTCTCCTACAAGAAGTGAATCGACTCTTGAAGGCTGGCTTCATCTATCCAGTATCCAACTCCGAATGGGTATCACCTATTGTAGTCACTCCCAAGAAGAATGGTAAGTGGAGGGTCTGCGTGGATTACAAACCCCTCAACGCTGCGACAAAGAGGGACCACTTCCCTCTCCCTTTCCAAGATGAAATTTTGAATGAAGTAGCAGGTCACGAATGCTACACTGTGTGTGATGGGTATTCAGGATATTTTCAAATTAGAATAGCAGAAGAGGACCAACCAAAAACCACCTTCATCACACCTTGGGGATGTTTTGCATTCAGAGTAATGCCTTTTGGGCTCACCAATGCTCCTAGCACCTTCATGAGATTCACAATATTTGTATTTCAGCCATTCTTTGGAAAATCTATAAGAGTCTTTATGGATGATTTCTGTATTTATAGTTGTAGATCACTTCACTACCAAAAGGTTGAAGAGGGGCTTAAGAGGCTCCATCAATTTGGGGGACAACTCAACTCAGAGAAGTGTCATATTGGTGAATCTCAGGTGGTTTTGCTAGGCCATGTGGTTTCTTCACAAGGAATTCAAGTGGATCCCTCTAAAGTAGAGGCCCTTTTGTCATTATCTCCACCAACAACAACTAAGGAGCTAATGACCTTCAACCACAAAAGGAGGTACATGTCTCCCTTCATCCATCTCCTAGTAGAAGCCATCGCCCCTTTGCATAGGTTGGCAAGCCAATCTACATTTGAATGGGGGAGGGAACATGCAAAATGTTTTGAGGAAGTGAAGGGCATTCTTAGCTCTCTTCCAATCCTAATGCCACCAGATCCAAAGGAGACCTACTATGTCACTCCAAGTGTAGGTTTTGAAGCAATTGGTGTTGTTTTGATGCAAAAAGATCCTAAAACATCATACATGAGGCCGATCTATTTTGCAAGCAAGGTGATGACTCCGGCCGAGAAGGGATACATTGAAATGGAGAAAGTGGTCTTTGCAATCTTGTTTGCGGTAAGGAAGTTTCGATCGTATCTTCTCCCTGTGCCATTTGTTTTTCTCACCTTAGAGCACAATCTACCTTATGTAGTACAACACATGAGCCTCTCATCTAGAATAGAAAAGTGGGTGCTTGAACTCCAAGAATTTGAATACACTTTCCTTGTAGAAGATAGCACAAGAGTAGGACTTGCAGAAATTCTCACCTACAAAGTGAGAGAAAGGGAAGGATCACGACTACAAAGAGAGGAAGGCTCAAAACAGTTCAAAGTGAAGGAGATTGATAATGCCCATACTTTATGCTTTGACGGAGCTTATCAACGCCAACAAGACAAAGCAGCAGGGGGAATCATCATTTTGAACCCACAAAAGGAGGTAATGGTTAGAAAAGGTATCACTCTACCCAGTGTTCACTCTAACAATGAGGCTGAGTATGCTGCTCTAACCCTTGGGTTAGAAGAATGTAAAGAATTAGGCATACAAAGACTTATTATAAAAGGTGATTCTTTGCTAGTGGTCAGGCAAATCCAAGGGACTTGGAGGTGCAAGAATCGTACATTGTTTGAGTGGCTTAGTAGTGTAAGAGCTTTGATGAAGGGTTTTAAAGAAACACAGGTACAACACATTGTGAGAACTCATAACAAGGAAGCAGACTTACTCGCAAATGAAAAGCTTCAAATGGCGGTAGGAGGTGTGAAACTATATGAACCCAAATATCAAGGTCAAGAGGAGCTAAAAGACATTATCTTCTTTCTACAAGCAGGTGAGTGTCCCAAACACTTAGACAAGGTGCAAAGACATAGACTAGTTAAGAAGGCCACACCTTACCAGTTGATCGGGGATGATTTATATCACAAAGGGAAAGATTTGGTCTTGAGGAGAGTACCAGGTGTGCAAGAGATAGAGAAAATTCTTCTTTCATGTCATGATGATGTCTGTGGTGGTCACTTTTCTCAAGATATTACAAGTAGGAAGATTTTACAAGCAGGGTTTATTTGGTCGAGCTTACATCGTGATGTCCAATATTGGTGTAAGGCATGTAAGCCATGCCAAATTGTTGGGGATAGACGACTAACATATGAGCCTCGAGTCCCAATAATATCTTATGGACCTTTTGAAAAGTGGGGTGTGGATGCAATCGGTCCCCTACCTCGTACTTCTACAGGGAAGGTTTTCATCATCATGGGTGTTGACTACATGACACGATGGGCGGAAGCAACAAGCACAACCCGAATCACAGCTGAAGAGGTATCAAAGTTTATTTTTGATCATATTTGTAGTAGGTTTGGAACACCCCTAGAAATCTTATCAGATCGAGGCCCGGGTTTTAGGGCTGACCTTCTGAATGATCTCTTGAGGAGGTTAAAAGTGAAACACCTGCATTCCACACCCTACTATCCTCAATGCAATGGATTGGTGGAAAAAGTGAATGGAATGATATGTAAGATCATTTCTAAGCAGGTTGTGGACCGGCCTAATGATTGGGATGGCCATTTGACAGCTGCTCTTTGGGCGTATAGGACATCTTTCAAGGTATCTACGCAATTCACCCCTTTTCATCTAGTTTATGGACAGGAGGCACTTCTCTCCATTGAGGTAGAGCTCTCAAGCTTGCGCGTTCTTGCAAGAGTGGCAAAAAAACCAAAAGAGGTTCTACATGAAAGGATCTTAGATCTCCAACGACTTGAGCTAGATAGAGAAGAGTCCATTGATCACTACATCACCAAAGCGACAAGCCAAAGGGATAAAATCAACAAGAAGCTCAAGGGGAAAGGATTGAAGGAAGGTATGTTGGTTCTTTGCTATGATAACCGACTTGATACTCGACTTAACCAAAAGTTTTTGCAAAGATGGGAGGGACCTTTCATGATAAAAACAAAGTTTGGGAATGGTAGTTACAGATTAGCAGATTTATCAGGAAAACTCCACAAGACCAGAGTCAATGGATGGAGATTAAAGCCCTACTTTCAACGTTTCAATCCGTTGATAGGTAGTCATCTGCCTACATTGTCTAAGCTCCAAATTGACATGGCTCCCTTCGGCTTGGCAAATGCTCCACCTATTTTTAAAGCTTTGATGTGCAAAGAAGAACCAGCCTTGGAATCTGAACATACCCAAGGCAACCCTCCCATCTCCGATTTATGGGATTGAGGTAATGAAAAGCAGGTCTAATGGAGTAAAAGAGTGCATGACACTCCTCCTATTGAAAAAAAAAAAAGTGGAAAAGGAAAAATGACAAAAAAAAGAGAAAAAAAAGGAAAAAGAAGCAACACCGTCCTCCTAAAGATATGAATATCTCTAGGCTTGGGGGAGGGCTAATATGAGTGGCATAAAATGGTAACCATCTTTTTGCAACATTTGTCAGCCTACTCAACGTCCTCTTCCTCATATGTGTATATATTTTTCTACGCTATTAAGTTATCTAGAGTAAATTCCCCCTCTTCGTTTAACCTTTGTGGCGACACATACATTATACTCTTCCCAAAAATGTCACCTTAGTCATATATTTATATTACCACCCTTTTCTTTTTTGCTTTGTAAATAGAATAAGCATACAATAACCAACTATATACCCCCAAACTTTCTTACCTCTTGTGAATTAGTAGTAGAAAAATAATATATCCATCTTCCACCCCATATAAATAAATTCCCATGGAAATCAACTCTCCACTTAGGCTTTACCAAAGATTATGGTCCCTCTCTACAAGTCTTCTATGCCCCCTACATAGGTGGCCCAATATCTCTTAAGAATATACATATAGTTTCTCTCCTTTCAAAAAGACTCCAATTGTATATTCCTTTCACAAGCAAATAATATTGGGCCCTCCTCTATTTGTTTAAGCATCATAGCCTTTTGAAAAAGCATGATTCCCCTTGGATGCATACAAGCAAAGGGCCCATACAAGAAGACTTGGAAGAAAAAGGTTCCCTAGCCTAGTGTGGACCTTCCAAACCAAATTCCTTGGTGCATGGGCATGAAGAATAGTCCAAATTCATATCAAACATGTTGAGAAGGTCAATTTTGCCTTTTGAAGCATGTCATTCCGAGCTACAGGTAAAAAGTTATGGTCAAAATAGTGTAAATCTGTCAGATTCGCAACAAAAGGGAACTGTAAATCAAGTAAATCAAGAGGGTGAGATCTTATTTTTTCCCTACTCATCTTCTAGAAGAGCAATGAGTGTTCAAGGTCACTTGCATGTGATGGGACCAACCTAAAGATGCTTTCTAAATGCCAAGACAGACAAGTTGAGATACCCCGCAGGAGCCACCCATAGGGCCTCATTGTGGGGCCCACCTACATTATGCACCCCTATGGAGCATTCACGGTCTAAAATGATATTTATGGTGAATAAATAGTCCCTTTTATGTCCAATATTCAATGAGTGGTCAAAGGACACTTAATTAGGTCTAATCACTTACTCTAATTAAGTGTAGCATAATCCCACTCCTACACAACTATAAATAGCCCCCCTTGGAGAGACTCAAGGACACACCTATATTTTCAACTTCATGTTGTTTCTTGATCAATAGTAGAGAAAACCCCAACTCTCCCTCTTTCACATCCTCCCTCCTAACCCTCCTCTTTGGAGGAAGTGCAACTCTATTCTCCACTCTTTCCATTCTACAATCTCTTACTCCATCAACCCAATAAATCATTTGTAGCACCTCAATAACTTGTAAATACATCATGATCTCTCTCATGGTCATGTTAATGATCATGAAATCATCTTCAAAACTTTCAAGTGTCGCAATTCGTGATGGTTAGCCAGCGTCTGTCCTCCCCTTAAAAGGTGTGCGAGAAATCAAGTAAGTGTTCTATTCTCAATTTACCATTGGTTTGTTTTCTCCACACTTATTCAATTGGTCTAAAGAAATTTCTCACTCCAACTCTCTTTTGCTTCATTACATATGCATGTAGATACCTCTCATGGTGATTTTATTTGTGTCACAGCATTGCATAGATGGAGATGAGCTCTCTATGCAAAGTGTGTTAGTTTGATGTAAGTGATTCTCTTGTGTGTTTGAGAGGCAAGTCTTGTGCGCATGATTTTTTTTTGATGAGTGCTTGAGAGAGGAAGAGTTTGGATGTATTATGGGTATTCTTATGGGGAGAAGGTGAATGCTATTCCACAAATTGCATATTTCATTTTTGATGCACGGCATTGGGGTGCATAATCGTTGATGGTGTTCAAGTGTCCAAAGTGTATATAGAGTAAGGGGGTTTTCAAAGTGTGTTGCTTGAGTGGGTGAGTGCAAGTGTTATTTTGATTGGTTTCCTTCTCCACTCCCAAAAGAAGGTGGTGCCCCAAGTAGTGTGCGTACCTCTTTACGAACATTTTGTGAGGGTAGGCCCATTGGTTTGGGTTTAGAGGCCCCATTTCAAAAAGCTCGCCCTCATAAAGTGGTGCCCAGACTTGCACAAACTGAGACCATTTTCCTTTATGACAAACTGAGACCAGACTTGCACCATAGCTAGAGCTAGTCATAAGGATCCTAGTGGTCTTTTCAAAATTGAATTTGGACTTTATTTGAAAACTCTACAAGCTAAATTAGTTTTTTTTGCCAAAAGTGCGATAATTTATTTTGTTTCGAGATTTTTCACTAACAGAGCGACTATAAACTCATAGCCACCAAGTGTTAGGGTACCAAGTGCAAGCTATGTATCAAGTTTAATCATATTCTACCACATCTGAGGATAGCTAGAGCTAGTCATAAGCAGCCTAGTGGTCTTTTCAAAATTGAATTTGGACTTTATTTGATAATTCTACAAGCTAAATTAGATTTTTTTCCAAAAGCGCGATAATTTATATCGTTTTGAGATTTTTCACTACTAACAGAGCGACTGTAAACCAAGTGTTTTTGTACAAATTGCAAAGGCTAGAGTATTGCGGCTTGACGTGATTTCAATTCAAGGATTTGGAAGCAATTTACCAGGTAACACGTTAGGGTTTTGCAACAATGCTTTTCTTGATGTATTTGCGATCAAGCAAACTATACTAGAGTAGAAACCCTCTTATAGGAGACTAGGTAAGCCATGTCTCCACAGAAGAAAGTGCCAATCTAGGATCTTTGCCTACATTAGAGACAATTCCAGAGGAAATTCTATTTGATACTTCATCAGAGAGATCCTTTACCTACATGGCTGAGGGATACAAAAGTGTGAGTTTCAAAGAGGGAACAAACATGGACTGTTGCACTTGAAATACCAGTTGGAAAACGAATAGAGTGTAAAAATTTACAAAGATGGTATGGATCGCTACTACGTAAAGTTAGAAGAGAGACCTAGTGAGTTCAAGGACACAAGAGTACTTATGGACTACAATGGTGATCGATACTTTGATGATGAGGGTGTAATGTATCTAGTTGTGCAAAATCTCTATATTGTGGACAAATGCGGATTTAAGACGAGTGAACAAGACAGCTGGTGAACAATCATGTAGGGTTGTACAAGTATGACAACGAAGAGAAAATGCTCTATTATAAGTGCAATGAACCCTACATTAGAGAGTTGTCAGAGCATAAATGCTTGTATGCTTTTACATACATAGAAGGCAGATATACCCATGTAATCATGCTTGATAAACAAGCACGGAGATACTCTGTAGTGAACCGTAAGTAGTTAGAGAGATATACATACTTTGGGGGACAATTCTATCAGTATTACATCACACCTCGCACATTTAGACCTACTGTATCTGAGATCAGACCAGAAATGGAGAAAGTGAGTCTTGATAGAACAAGAGTTGAAGACTCATTTAGTCGATCGTAATTTTCAATACCAAGAGCAATGGGATCCTTGAGTTCAAGGGTTTCAATGACCACACCTAGGGGAAGTGAGGCTCGAAGCACAATTTTTATAAAGAGAGTTCTAGATGCTTGGACAGAAGCTAGAGACCTGACAAGAGGGCCACATGACAAACCCAATTAGAATTCTTGATGGGGGTTAAGAGGTTAGAGTTGTCCTTGTGAGATAACCTACAGTTGTGAGAATGATTTCCAAAACACGCTGAATGAGACCATCACAAGTGGTGAAGTGTGTTGCTAAAAATTACAATGGGTCAGGGATCCATATGTGCATGTTTCACGCTTTAAGCAAGTCTTGAGAGCTGAACAAGTGGTGGATTTTCATACTCAATACAAGGTATTTGGGCTGACTTTGGAAGGATCAATTTTAACATGGTTCAAACCATTGAATAGCAAACATAGAGCAGCTTTGGCAAGAGTTTGCTGAGGCCCAAGAGAATCAAGCAATTGCTAGATACATATAGCTTGTAGAAGCACTCACTAGTCAGAAGATGTTTCCAACTACTCTATATTACGAAGAACCAGAGGAGAGCTATGAGAGAGAATCAGAGGGAATTTCATATGCTGATGAGGGTTATCCTTCATGGGTAAGTTCAGATGAGGCTGTAGAGCCATCATACATTGCACAACTAATGAAGAACCATTATACAATGGATGAAAACATGCTCATGTTCATAGAAAATTAGAACTACAAACCCAAAGGATATCCTCCTAGGACAGGCCAATGGGGGCACAATGAACTGCTCAATAGGAAGGTCCTTGCTATAGATGTGGGGGTAATCATTGGGCAAGATTTTTTTCACACAAGGGTGAGTGCGTAAACATTTTTGGGTTCTTTGAGGGTTGTGGGATTGTGGGACGGGTTTCTAACCTCACTCCTATCTTATTGGAGACATAGCGAGAACCACAAACATAATTGTCAATCCATGGGATGAAGCTGAATGACTAGTGCATAGAGGCTAAAAGAGGGTATCAATCTCTTGGAAAACAATAGACAGCTTGCATCTAACACAAGCTACACTCAAATGACCGAAAGCTAGTCTCTAATCAATAAACAAATCACGTTACAGCATCAAACGACATCCGAATGTTACGAAACCTCTAGGACATGTATATAAGACCTAAGCACACATGGTTATGGTCTCAAATCTCACTTTTGATGAAGTAAAAAAATCACGATTATTAAGAGCAATGAGTTCTTGACCTAGTCATTTTTGACCCCGAATGCATCTAAATGCTTAGCAATGATGCCCCAATACCCTGTCTAGGCTTAGTTTGTGATTTCCTAGCTTAAACTCCTACTTATGATGAAATTAGTAGCCTGCGGGTCGATGATGCCAAAAGCTACGGATTACCATGAAATGTTTACGCCAATGCGTAGAGCTCTTACCTGCGGTTGCAACGCAACAAATGACACTGCAATGTGACAAGCGAGATGGGAGTAGGAAGCACGAGAAGGAGAGAAGTGAGCGCCATTAGCTCACGCTATGTCTCTATTATTTAAAACTTGAAAAATAACTTACCAAAATTGGTCTTTGTTAACCCTCACGGCTCACGGAGACCCTATCACCTACGAGACGGACGTTGTAACCTACGGTGGACATTGTATTATTTATTTGGTAGAGTCAGGTACCGGGCTTGTCGGTCCAATAGGAAAAGGGTAAGAGTGATCGCCGATGAGAGGCGCACTCTAACTGGGACATTCAAGGGATTAGTTGGCTAAGCATGGGCGCCCAAGTGTGAATGGGGTGAGCTGATATAAAAGCCAACTAAACCTAAAATTCACTCATTCTCTCATTTGTGCAATAGAAGAGTGCTATTGCTCCATCTCCATCTTCTTCTTCTTCTTCTTCTTCACCTCCTTGTGTGTGTGTGTGTGTGTATGTGTGTGTGTGTGTGTGTGTGTGTGTGAGAGAGAGAGAGAGAGAGAGAGAGAGAGAGAGAGAGAGAGAGAGAGAGAGCGATCGAGCATTGCGGCGGCACGACGGCGGTGAAGCGGTTGAGCGCGACGTAGCGGTGTCTCCTTCTTCTTTGCGGTGAGGAATCCTCCACGGCAGGAGCATAGAGCGGTGAGTGACACACCATTGCCCTCTTTTGAGCTTACTAGTTAAGCTAATTGTGTGCTTGGAGCCGTCTATGGCTCGCACACAGTGTTAGGCAAGGCCCTTGCTTCGACAGTGTGGCAAGGAGCGCACATTTTTGGCGCCGCTGCCGGGGAATCGCCCATTAAGCCCAACACTTTGTGCTTCTCCTATGAGTTGTTTGTAGTAGGAAAGAAGAGGAAGAGGAAGAGGAACGAGTTATTTTTCTGCAAGTTGTTAATTTCTGTATTGTCTGCAAGTTCTGTGATTTCTGCATAATGTTGTGTTTTCTGTTTGCACACAATCTTTGCACAGTTAGTAGTTGTTAGCTTGTTCGCAGTGAATGAATAAGTAGGAAGGCAGTTAGCAATTTCTGTTTGCACACAGTCTGTACACAGTTTTCTGTCAAGGTTTGCCTGCACACAGTCTTTGCACAGTAAGGTAGTGAGAGAGGAAGTAGGTGGACAGTTAGCCCACTGTCAGTAAGAAGTTAGCAGAGTGGTTAACAGATTAGTTAGTAGATTAGTTAGTGGTTAGCAGCATTGTTAGTAAGTAAGTAGATAAGGTAGTGAGTTGTCTGTGAGCTATTGACAGAGAGGTTAGGTAGGTGTTGACAGTGTGTGTGGCCAAGAAAGGGTCACCTAAACCGCGCGAGGTCGTCGCCTTAAAAAAAAAAAAAAGAAAAAAAAAAAGAAAAAAAAAACGGAAAATATTTAAGCGTGAGTGACTGGGGGGCTACACTAAAATTTTGATCGGGATCAGGATCATAAGCCCAAGCCTCAATCCTCAGTCTTATGATATATACTAAACTCACTCTTATATATATACCCTACTCCCTCAAGAGGGAATGAGAGCATGTGGGGCAAGTCCTCCACTCTCCTCCCTTCTCTTCCCACTTGCACCCTTAGACTTTCTAATTTGGGCCTAGTTCCCTACTAGAAATTGACGGTTTTAGGGATTTCGAGGGCATAAAGGGACCAAACGGAGGGCTGTAAAGCACGGCACGTCCCTCTAATCGAGACGCTCGTTTTGAGCTATCATACGTTCTATTCTATAGCTGGGTAAAAAAAAAAGGACCAAAAAATCAAAAAATAAATAAATAAGAAAAGACTTGGGTTGCAAAACACCCAAAATTACTAGGTGAGCAGCCTTCACGGGCACTCACTGACACTTCTAGGGGATCCAAGTCATATGAACCTACGCTCTGGACGAGTGTTAGAGCACGAGCATATTGGTAGTGCCTCCATTTAGGCGGGCACCCATTATTCCTCCACCCTAGGTTCTGGACCTTCGGCCGGGACTCAAGGTAGCGCGACCCAAGATCCTCATATCGCGTTTAGTGATTCTTCCTCTGACTACGAAGTCATGGAGGGGTATCCTACACCAAACCCTGATAGTTCAAGTCAAGACATGCATGCCATGGGCCCACGGCCCGGGTCCAGCGTGTTTAGCCGCTTAAAAGAGACCCTTAGTAGAGCTACTCGCTCCGAACATGCGGTTAATGAAATAAATGAAGGGAGTGGGGAAGTAAATTCGTCATTCATGCCTAAAATAGACCCTATGCTTCTTGAGAGTGTGCATGTGAATGTTCCATCCACTGCACCTCCTGATCCTTTAGGACTATCTCCCTCTAAGGTTTTACTACCCGATGGTAGGAGTCTTGCCGAAGTACAAGAGATCGAACGCTATATGCAAGCAACAAGGGAGAGGGAAATTGAGAACCTACGAAGGCTAGAACAAAGTCAAGCCCTGAAAGCAAAGGCTCCTATGACAACAATCATGCCAGCCGAGCAACTGAGTGCTCCCAAGGTAGCAGTCACGGAGGGGCAAGTGATGGGGAGCAATAATGCTTCCACTTCGAGGGAAACCTCCAGCACGCCAGGCCTAGATGGGATATTCTTAAACGAAAATTGGGAGTAACCTACAAGCAGAAGCTTTAAATGATCGGTACACAAGACACACCTATCATGTGGGTTGGTTAGATGTTCTACAATCCACATCGGGTGCTACTAGCATAGATGAGCAACAACAGAAAGTCTGTGATGTCCTCCATAGGATTGTCGAGTTAGAAAGACAAAACACAGGGATCAACATGCCTTCAAGAGGCCTAATGAGATTCTTGGATACGGGAAAGGCCAACCAACCAACCCTATCACAAATGGAGACTCCCTCAGTGAGCCCCATTGATCCTCTATATGTTGTTTTGCCAGGAGCCTCAGTACAATCTAAGCCCACAAGTGGCAGCTTTACCTTCCCAGATCTAGCTCATCTTTCTCTTAATGAAACTACGGCTACCATGCATATCCCAGTGGTGAGCATGACAATAAGTACACCATGGAGTTCATTTGTTAACACTGCGCCGATGCCTAGTAGCACAGTGCCCCCAACTATACCTACATGTATGTATCAATCATGTGCACCTATCGTACCTCAGCCTCATGTAGCTCCTACACCTCCGATTATTCCAAGAGCTTACAATCCACAATGGAATTATCCAAGATCTTATACAAGTGGAGCCATGCCATTTAATAATAACATGCCATATCAGGCATCCCCTATGCCTAGGGCCACGCCTGTAAACTTTGGACCACCGTCTGGTACACCACCATACGAAATATGGGACCCAAGAGCCGCGCGTATTCCAAGGCCAAGGCCAACTCCCATCTCACATGTGGTTCCAGGAGCACATACACCCATTATACCTGCTCAAATAGGAGATTTGACAGCATTTGCTCAAACTATCGGCCGCTCTATTGCAGAAAACATGCGTAGTGCACCTGATAGAGAGCCTAGGAGCAAGTCAGTTCAAGTAGCTAAGCTCACACAGAAATTCAGTGGAGACAGAGATGCTAGAAAGTATATGGAAGTCTTTGAACATGTGTGCAATTCCTTGGAAGAGCACAATGAGCTACATAAGTGTAAGGCTTTGAGTTTGACCCTAAGCGGAAAGGTTGGAGATTGGTATAGAACCTTAAGAGTATAAGAGAAAATGATCTACTCTACTCTTAGGAGACTGTTCTTAAAAGAATACATACGAGAGGGAGTACTTTGGGGTGTAACCTCTCAGCTCCAGAAAGCCCAACGAGAAGAAGGTGAATCCGTGAGAGACTTCATTAGTCGCCTAAAGAATTTGAATTCTCGATGCAATCCAAACGAGCGATTCAACAACAACCAATTGCTCGATAGATTCATTAGGGGACTACGACATGAAAGTATTTATAATGGCCTAGTCATTAGAGGTATCACTACTTGGGAAGCAGTCACCATGAATGCAATCCAATTGGAGGATAATTTAAAGATTGCAAGAGAAAGAGTGTCTGCCGAGCCGAAGTCTAGTAGCTCGCAAGCATCAGGGCATGAGCCAATGAAGATAAAGCCAATCGTCAAAGAGCAAACGATATCTGAGATGACTTTGGAAGATCTCACCAAGGCCATCCAAGAAAGACTTAGGGGTAATCGTGCTCCACAAAACACTCATATGTATCCAAGAAGGGAGCAGCAATGGTGCTGAATCTGCTTGGGCCCACATACTACGAGTGAATGCCCTACTTTCAGAGTAAAGTTTAATGGGACTTGTAACGCGTGTGGTAGGTATGGCCATCAAGCGAAGGATTGCCTAATGCTTAAACACATCATGGAAAATAGACCGCCTATAGCTTGGGTAGACTCACCTCGAGTTCCTGCATTGATGCCTACCCCACCCATGGAGCAATAGTTGCCATTACAGCACATGGTCCCTAGAACCCAAAATGTGGTCCAAACCACACCGTTGCCACCTCCAGTGCGAGGACCGCAACCCCCTCATCCAAGAGTTACACCTATGAACCAAATAGGTTGCGAGTCATCTAGTACTTATGTAGATTGCGAAGAGGACATAGACTCTAGTATCACCTATGGAGTCGACATGCTTGAGGAGTGTCCCATGTACTATATGGAAGACCATTGGGGACAAATCAAACCAGTATATCAAGCTATTGCGCTAGCAGCAAGAGGCCAAAACATTAATAGTTTTGCCAAGAGACCACCTCTTCAGTGCTACGAATGTGGTGACCACATCGAGTAGCTGACTGCCCCATTAGAATGCAAAAGAATGCTGCACTAATGCAAACAAGTCAAGGGAGTGCATTGGCAATGCCAATACTCACTTGTAATCGTTGTGGCATAGATCATTTGATCGCACAGTGTCCTAACAATCCAAACGCACCAAAAATCACACCATTGAACATAATAGAGATTGTTGATGGGACACCACCAACTATAAACATAGCACCAGTGAATGCACTCACACGGTCGATGCTCCAAAAGCAAAATTACATCCTCGAAGAGAGAGATGCTGCATCCATTGGCCGAGCGAGAAAGAAGAAAACACGAAGAAAGAAATCCCTTAATGCTTCTAGCTCAAAACCTAGTTCAAAGACTAACATAGGGACAGGAGAGGATCCCGTGTATATGAATGACCCTGAGGATGACTTAGATTCGATAGAGACCACGGAGACCAAAACTATTACTACAAAGGAAAAAGCCAGTGAGGAGGATCACGAGAGGGAATTACGACGAACACCAAAAGAGTATTCAAAGTTAAACCACCCAGTTGCGAACCCCCAAGATAAGCCACAAGAGACAAAAAATGAGGATTGCAAGAGAAAGATTGGAACCTATCCAAACCCAACAGTGGAAATTGAACGAGTCCAACAACTGAGGGGTTTGGTGGAAGAAACTCAACGAACATTAGAACCTGAACCCAAACATATCCAAATGTCGGACACAGTGTTTCCCACACAAGTTCAACCTCACAAGAACTACAGACCGTTAGCTATACCCAGTATCATTCGGGAAGAGAGTGAGGGTAGGACATCTGAAAGTGGACACACACCTTTCCTACTAGAGAGAATGTTTGGTGAGGGAATGCCCGACCCCCTTGAGGAAGTGGAGATTCCATCTTCACCATTCTCTTGTCAGGGTCCTACGTCCCACA
This sequence comes from Adiantum capillus-veneris, assembly GCF_014529385.1. NCBI lineage: Eukaryota > Viridiplantae > Streptophyta > Polypodiopsida > Polypodiales > Pteridaceae > Adiantum > Adiantum capillus-veneris. The sequence goes on along the minus strand of NC_140940.1, from coordinate 67,102,134 downwards.
AGATGCCATTAAATGTTGCCAAATTGATGGATTTCATGTCTTCAGAAGTTAGAACCACCATCATGTCCAAACTATATAAAGACCCCAAGCTAGTCTCAGCTCTTCGAGCCTTCCTCAATGGAGAATTACAGGCCGGATAACCACAGTTTGCACATATGAACAAACCTGACTCGGGAATGAATGATGAGAAACATTTAGCACCACCATCTGACCTAGCGGGACATGAATCTGTAATTCAAGTACCCGTTAACAAGTTGGGGCAATACTTTGAAGGTGATGAATCTAATGCTACTCTACCAATCACTACTAAAGGATTAACTGTAAAGGGGGTCCTTGACGGTGGTGCGGGAGTCAGCATGGTGACAAAGAGTTGTTGGGAGTCTATGGGGCGACCTCACCTTGAAGCCACAAGCATAGTGGTAAAAATAGCTAATGGATCTATTGTTACGCCTATTGGAATGCTAAAGGATCTCAGAATCAAGGTCTTGGGACACAAGGTAAGGCAGACTTTCATTGTTATGGATTTTTCCAAGCATCCTATGTCATTTGAGATGATCTTAGGGCGTCCATTCATGAGGGAAGAAAAAATGGTGCATGACTGGTCCAAAAACCACGTCTACTTACAGTTCCAAGACTCTGTCATTTGAGTTGATCTTTTAAGTGGTCGAACGCATCCTGCAGGAAATAAATTCATCATTGATAATCGATCAGACACAACAATTCACTCAGCTCCATTACAGTATTGTTAAACGTGTAACGAAGACACGGATATTGGGGAGAACTCTCCTTATATGGATATCCTACCCGGAATGGCTGAGTCAGACAATGTCGATTGAGTACACCTAGAGGGAACTATAGATACATGGGGAGCTAGAGGAACAACCTGGGTAACACCAGATGGGGAAGAGATACCACACATTGCACCAGTAAACATGTTAGGTGTAGTGCATGTAACATCCAATGATAAGAAAGAGGCACACCTACCTGAGAGTGAAACCGATGATTCCTCAAAGGCTTCAGGCCAATACAAATCAGAAACGGAATCTCAGGGAGAAATGGATTCAGAACCTGAAGAAACATCGAGTGAACCAAGTATAGAAACTGAACACTCAAGGCCTAGTATGACCATCTATGGTAATTTATATGAGAGTGAAGAAGATACAAGCGAAGACCTATCAGGCGAGTCGAGTTCAAACATTTACCAAAATCAAAACCTTAACAAGAAACAAAGGTCATATAAGAGACGAGGATATTGAGCAAATGTGAGAGCTAGGATAAACAAGGAAAGATCTACTGCAGAATGGCTTAGCTATCTAGGGGCATGTGATGCTCATCGAAAGCTAGTAGACAATTGGGGTGAACATCTCCAGAGTGTCATGTGGTGCAGCCCGCGACCCATTGACCTCGCTCAATTGGAGGTTACAAAGCCAAAATTGAGTCGAACTATAAGAAGACATCAAAACCGAGAGTTAGCACAACAAAAAAAGGAGGCAGAACTAAAAGAAAGGTCTCCATCAGGACAAGAGCCTGCTGACTTACATACGGCTCTTGAACATTTTAAATCTTATACCACGAGGGAGCGAAAGGTTGTGTATGCCAAAGCCCAACTAATACCTACCAATGGAAGCAGTGGAGTCTATGATGGTCCAACGGTAGTTAAAGAGATAGAATTAGCAGAACCAGGTGAGGAGTCTAAACCAGTCTTTATTGCTCAAGACCTTACCGAAACTGAAGAGGCTGTACTTAAGGAGATCCTCAAGGAATACAAGGATAACTTTGCTTGGACATATCATAACATGAAGCATGTTCCACCTTCTGTGGTGCAACATACAATTCCCATGATCAACACTGCTAAACCCGTCCAGCAACGACCATATCCAATGAATCCTAAGTATGCCAAAATTGTACAAGAGGAGATTGAAAAACTTATCCAATGTGGATTCATATACCCTATTGAGCACTCAGAATGGGTTTCTCCAATAGTCATTGTGACAAAAAAGAATGGGAAACTAAGAGTGTGCGTGGACCTCAAGAAAGTTAATGCAGCTACTAGGAGAGATCATTATCCCTTGCCATATTTAGAACATGTGCTTGAAAGAGTTGCGGGCAAGGAAGCTTATAGCTTTTTAGATGGGTACTCTGATTACAATCAAATCACAATTGCACTAGAGGACCAAGCTAAAACTGCTTTTATCACAGAGTTTGGAGTGTTTGCATTTCGTGTTATGGCTTTTGGCTTAACAAATGCTACATTCCAACGATTAATAAACATTGCGTTTAAAGAATTTCTAAGGGAGTTTTGTGAAGCTTTCCTAGACGACCTTTGTGTTTATTCTTCTTGGGAGAAGCATTTGTTATATCTACGAAGAATATTTGAAAGGTGCAGATTTTATCGCATCTCATTGAACCCTTTCAAACGCCAATTTTGGGTTAAGCATGGAGTCATTCTAGGGCATATATGTTAAGTATGGAGCCTGATTTACCCTTGTAATTTTCTGTGGTAAAAGTGCACATTTGTAAGGCCCCCATTATGAGGAGAAGCCATCGTGCGTGAAGGAAAATCACTCACCGGAAACCAAAATTTTCACAGACAAGAATTAGGGGCAACTTTAAAGGCCGGAATATTCTTTTTCGCCGGAATATTATGGCCGGACGGCGGCCGAAAAGTGGTCGGAAAACAACCGGTTGGTTGGCCGGTGGCCGGTAGTCAATGGCCGATGGCCGGTGGTCGAAAGTCAATGGCCGGTGGCCGGTGGTCGAAAGTCAATGGCCAGTGGCCGGTGGCCGAATTCAAACGCGGACTTGTCTTCTCAAGGGCGGCCACACATGGGCGGATTGGAGGGTCTGATTTGGACTTATTCGCACAAGGGCGGCTACACATGGTTGTCTCTCATAAGAGAGGGCAACCCTTTTGGCCTATAAAAGGAGGCCATTTCTACACACATTTCATAGTGTGAAGTTGATGCAACAAGGTGAGTGTGATGTGGTGAGAGTGAAGCAAGGCGGGAGCTCCATTAAGGGTATAATCCCTTTGTAAACTACTTCTTGTTTTGAAGTATTAAAGCCATTGAGTGGCTGCTTTCCCGTGGACGTAGCCCACATTGGGTGAACCATGTATATCGTGTGTACTCTCTCTCTCTCTACTCTATAATCTCGTGTATATAAATCTGTCTCTCTCCATTAAGTAATCTACTCAATTATCTATTTAGCTACGTCTTATTTCCTAACAATATAGTGTCCAAGAATGGGATATCCACAGATGAGAGTAAGATTAAAGCCATTGCCGATTTGCCACCACCTACTAAGTATAAAGGAGTTCAAAGATTTATGGGCCATGTTGGTTATTATCGAAGGTTTATTTTAAACTTTGCCGAGATAGCGTGTCCATTGTACAAGCTTCTTATCGAGTTTCACTGGACGGAAGAATGTCATCAATCTTATGAGTTATTAAAGAAGGCCCTAACAAGTGCTCCAATCCTGCGAACACCTGATTGGAATGTACCTTTTGGGTGTGTTCTAACTCAACCAGGAGAACATAAATTGGACTACCCTATTAGCTTTGCAAGTCGCCAATTAAATGATGCCGAGATGAACTACACTACTACAGATCGCGAAGGTCTAGCTATGATTTACGCAGTAAAGAAATTTCGCTATTACCTTCTTGCTACCAAGTTTATGTTTTATGTTGATCATCAAGCATTGCTATATTTGGTAAACAAGCAGTGTTCCACAGGTCGAATTACACGATGGTTGTTAATTCTTCTTGATTTTGACTTCACCGTTGTTGTGAGGCCTGGGAGGAAACATGTCATGGCGGATCATTTATCTCGTATCCCTAATGGCGAAGCTCCTATGGGGGTTGATGATGAATTGCATGATACTCCTTTGTTCATTGTTGAGACAATGCCTGAATGGAGTGAAAATATTGTTAACTTCTTAGTTAATGGTTTTCCACCCAAAGAACTACGAAAAGATGTAGCTCAAAAATTAATCAAGGAATGCGAACCCTATTGCTTACTGGCTGGAACTCTCTATAAGAGAGGAAAGGATGATGCTCTTAGACGCTGTGCCCGCGAGGATGAGTATTTATATATTCTACAAGAGGCACACATGGGCGTAGCTGGTGGTCACTTTTCAGGAAAGTTGACTGCCCGAAAGATCTTACAGTCAGGCTATTGGTGGCCCACTCTGTTTAAGGATGCATCACTTTTTGCAAAGGGATGTGATGAATGCCAACGCTTCAAGAAGCCACAAAGAAGTGATAGGATGCCTCTACATCCCATCAAGGTAACCCAACCATTTGAAAAGTGGGGCTTAGACTTTGTAGGACCGATTAGTCCGGCTACATGTAACACGCAATCACGATATATCATTGTGGCTACCGACTATGTAACCAAATGGGCTGAAGCAAAAGCAACACGAAAGGCGGATGCAAAAACAACAGCTAAGTTCCTCTTTGAGAACATTATCACACATTTTGGATGCCCCTTTGAACTTGTGAGTGACAATGGAACTCATTTTATAAATGAAGTAATAAAAGAACTCACATCAAACTTCATGATATCTCACCACAAGTCTACACCCTATTATCCCCAAGCAAATGGCCAAGCTGAGAGTACCAACAAAACTCTCATCTCCATTTTGACAAAGACAGTTGAGGCTCATCGCACTGATTGGGACCTAAAGCTTACATCAGCTTTATGGGCTTATCGTACTGCGTATAAAGTTGCTATTAATTGCACACCGTTTAAGATGGTGTATGGACAAGAAGCATTTATGCCATGGGAGTTTGTCATTCCTAGTCTTCGAGTAGCTTCTCAAGAAGGTTGGGATGGTAACCCCTTAGTGGAGCGATTATATATCCTGGAAAGGCTAGATGAAGAGAGGCAATTAGCTATGCGAAATGATCTAGTGGAGAAGGATAGGAGAAAGAAGTGGTTTGATAGCCATTTAAAGGATAAAGACATCAAGGTTGGTAATAAAGTTCTTATGTACGGGGTACGTAATGAAAAGAAGAAATTGAAATACGCTGGTAAGGGACCATATCGAGTGTGTGAAATTACCCCGCAAGGTACCATTCCTGTGGAGACTCTAGATGGAGTTGAAACCATTGGATTCCTTAATGGGAGTAAATTCAAAAGATATTATGATCCTCTAAGCTAGGAAGAGTTGCAAGCCATCCATCAAAAGAAGGCTGCCAAGGAACAAGCAGAGCTTTAAAAAATCCAAGCAAGAGTTGAGGCTCGAGAACGACAACAACGTCTTAGATGCCAACGAGAGGCTAATCTGGGAATCACGCAAGCATTTTTCGAGGACACAGATGACGACTCATTAGAATCTGAGCCACCCCTACGATACCCAATTGAGCTAAATAGCCCCTATGGGAAAGTACTATACAATGCCTTATTAGATACGGGAGCTAAACACAATTTGTTATCCTATGGAGTTTGGTGTCAATTAGGGAAACTGACCCTATCCCCGAGTACGATGCAAGTCAAGGGCATTAATAAAAAGAAAACTGCTATTCTTGGAGTCCTTCAGACCCCTGTTGTCTATGACAATGGAAGCATAGTGCAGAGGTTTCTAGTCATGCCCGCGAGAGCTATGGAAGGCAACGTAAACCTAGGACGCACGTGGATGTTGGCAACCAAATGAACTATTGATTGTGATACTGGTAGTGTCACGACGCGACCACCGACTCTTACCCCTATCATTCAAGCAAAGTCACCTACGTTGCAAACTCTAGCAAAGTTGAAGGATAGCCAACATTCACAAGCCAAGGTGGCTAACTCGTCTTTGCCGGCTACCCATGAACCTAGCACTTCAACACTTGTAGTTGCAGCAAGCAGGTAATATTGCAAGTACTCAACCTGCACGACCTAAGAGTACATATCAATGGGTCCCCAAGGCCTTACTTCCAACTACCTCAACCCTCCCATCCATTCCAAGAAAAAATTTCCCCGGAAAACCAAGAGCGCGCCCTAGGAGAGTCAAGACCAAATCACGATGGATTCCAAAACAACTATTAGAAGCCCAAGGCTACTATGATGGAAATGAGCAAATTTGGGTACCTAAACGTAAAATGTGTCCTTCCCTATCGACAACAAACCCATATGATTCAAGCAGTGTAACGCTAAAGCCAATGGCAGACCGTGGGAAGGGAAAGATCACAGAATGCTACACACCTAGTCCAGAGCTAGTTTGGACTCCAAGGCAAAACCAATTTATTCCACCTAGCTCAGGAAGGGGGGAGTTCCATGAAGCTTCTAGCTCCTCATGTAATACATCCATAGAGGTAAAAGCTTCTACACAGCCTCCATCTATAGTAGTGGACCTCCATGATGCTACAAAAGAATCCACACCTCCTAGTGTTCAAGAATCACCTGATGAACCACTTCAAGTTCGATCCTGGGAGAGTACCTTACCACCCTTGCAACTTGATGAGGCACCTACGGTAATAGAAAACTATTGGCAAAAATCCTCACCTATTACCAATTGGAACAATTGGTTTCAAAGGGTGACGACATCATTTCAAACGGTATGATCTACCCAAGGAAGGGGGGAGTGTTTGTGGACATCCATTATTCACTTGCTTCCCTCTCAACCTTTCTCCCTGACCTCTTAATCTCCAATCTTAGGGAATGTATATATAAAGCCTTATACTCACAAAAACAAGATAAAAAAGTAAAAGAGCAAGATCCATAACACAAATCATAAAAACAAATTATGCACAAGAACACGACCCTTGTAATATTTGCACTCTAACCATCATCTATTTGCGTGTACAGATATGGCTAGTACGCTAGAGTCATCCACTCCTGCCTTGGGTGAGAGGTACCCTCGTTACTTTTCACAAATATTTCACATGGTCTTTCTAGTGCTTGCATGTGAATGGGATTTGATAGGTACGCTAGCATGTGAGAGGAATTTTGAGGAGTGAGAATGGCTGATACGTCTCTCGACCACATCTGATCCATACTTAGTAGAGAGCGTTTCTCCCATTGCACAAGCCTACCCTTTTGACCAAGATGACTATAGGCGTCTAATGACCTTCTTAGTAAACATGGGCACCTATGATGAAGAAGAAAATTTACAGGACTACACGAATGGCACATATGGTCTCATGGATGATGAATTTGTTTATCTCGACGACGAGGATAGGGGTTTAGCCTTAGGGTTTCCCCCCAACGTCTACAATATCCTATTCCCTTGACTCTCTAGGGGGAGTGCAAATAATTAGGTTAGGGTTCCTATGTTTTTTGTTGTGTTCAATAAGTGTTGGTACCTTTTCCCACTAATGTGCCTCCTGGAGGTATTCCTTTTGTTTCCTAGTGTGTACAGGAGTGTGTTCCTATTGATAGGATTTGGACCTTCATGGAATAATTATCTCGACTCACTCTTCAAATCAAGCGCGACCATCGACACAAACAGGTGTTTCTTGTCCATTAGCATTGCCCCTTATCTTTTTTGCATCTATGATTGTCTTCTTTAATTGTGATTGGTAGCCTAATATTCACCGCATTTGCTTAGTATCAAACATTTAATTCAATGTAATTTTTTGTCATAATCACTTGTCTAGGTTTAAAAATCAAGCAGTCCGACTAAGCTAGTTTGACCAAGTTAGGTGTTAGAGATCTTCTCTTAATACGATGGGGAATGCCTTCCTAATAATGAATGGTTACTCAGGTTCTTAATCCGATTTAGGCAGCATTGTGTGAAATGTACTAGGGCTTTCTAGTGGGCTTGACCCTATTGACCTTTCGCTTAAGTATTATAAAGGGAGTTTACTAGTGTGATGAGCCTGGGGAGGTGTATCAGTGTTATATGATCCCCCAAAGTTACAAAATTAAAATGCTGAAAATGAACAAACAAAAAATCAAAGTGCCACACTGTAAAATCTTAAGTTGGAAGAGAAATCTCAGCTTAATTTGGTACTTCACTCACATGTATTGCCTATGGTACTAGAGCCCTAGAGGTTCCCAGTGTGGGCGCTTTTCCTTGAAAAGCAAAAAACCCAAGGCATACAAAATAAGCACACACATCAAATTGAATCACTGTGAAAACACTTTGGGGGGTCAAAGAAAAGGTAATCAGTCAGGCGATGATTTCATGAGAAATTCCTTTTATCGTAGCTTAACTACAAGGTCCTCTAGGTATAGCCTCTAGTCAGCCCTCGAACATGAAATACTTGGCTCTCACGATTAAACAACTTAATTGACCAGAGAAAATTAAGAAGCTTACCCATGGTATTAATAGTCGATCTCTAGTGCCTTTCGATCGTTAAATTAGCGACCCCAGACTTGTTTAATTTTTTACCTTTACATCTATTTATGCATTTGATTACATTGCAATTTAATGCTTATTGCTGACAAATTGTTTAAAATTCTGTTACCAATCAATTGTCTGCCTAAAATTGCATATGCTTTTTAATCGCTTATGAAAATGCAATTACTGTGCAATGTTGTTTGATTTTGCAGTGACTAATGAAGGCTAAGGACATTCATCTCAAATGCTCTTCCACCTCGACCAACGAGCTTCCACTCAATAGCTTCCGAGGACGGAATCTATATCAGGAAGGGGGGCATGTTAACCCTCACAGCTCACGGACACCCTATCACCTACGAGATGGACGTTGTAACCTACGGTGGACATTGTATTATTTATTTGGTAGAGTTAGGTACCGGGCTTGTCGGTCCAATAGGAAAAGGGTAAGAGTGATCGCCGATGAGAGGCGCACTCTAACTGGGACATTCAAGGGATTAGTTGGCTAAGCATGGGCACCCAAGTGTGAATGGGGTGAGCTCATATAAAAGCCAACTAAACCTAAAATTCACTCATTCTCTCATTTGTGCTCTTGCTCCATCTCCATGTCCATCTTCTTCTTCTTCACCTCCTTGTGTGTGTGTGTATGTGAGAGAGAGAGAGAGAGAGAGAGAGAGAGAGAGAGAGAGAGAGAGAGAGAGAGAGAGAGAGAGAGAGAGAGAGAGAGAGAGCATTGCGGTGGCACGACGGCGGTGAAGCGGTTGAGCGCGACGTAGCGGCGTCTCCTTCTTCTTCGCGGCGAGGAATCCTCCACGGCAGGAGCATAGAGCGGTGAGTGCCACACCATTGCCCTCTTTTGAGCTTACTAGTTAAGCTAGTTGTGTGCTTGGAGCCGTCTATGGCTCGCACACAGTGTTAGGCAAGGCCCTTGCTTCGACAGTGCGGCAAGGAGCGCACAGTCTTTATACCTTAGCCAAGGTTTCTGTGGTAAAAAACTAATAATCTGGGAGCTCTAACTAAAAATAAGTTGATACAATCTGGAAGCTTATAGCCCCACTTTCAAAATTTCAAGGTTTTGGTTGAAAATAGACTAGGAAACATGTTAAGTGCCTAAGGTCAAATGGAGGGAGATAATACTTCTTTAATGAGTTCAATTGGTTTTCTAAAAAAACATGGAATTTAGAGGAAATTTTCATGGGGGTATACACTGCAACAAAATGGTGTTGTTAAGCGAAGAATAGGCACATAGCAAAAGTTGTTAGAGCATTGATGAATGAGAAGAATATGCGTCATTGTTATTGGGCTCAAGCCATTGCTATAGGTGTTTATATTATGAATAGGACCCATGTTGCTATGGTATATGATATGACATTTGAAAAGAATTTTTGTGGTGAAAAACCGGATGTATCTTACTTGAAAGTGTTTGAATGAATTGCTTATGTGCATGTGTCAGATGAGCTAAGAAGTAATCTTGTTCAAAAGAAAAAAAGAATGTTTGTGCATTGGGTATTCCCTTGAGCAAAAAGGGTATATAGATAAAGTTAGGATGATCAAAGATGTTGTTTTTGATGAAATGGCAACTTGGAAACCGATGCAAAGGATGACTTGGGGGGATGATGTAAGAGAAAGTGTGGTAGTAAAAAATATAAATGTGCAATCACAAGTTTTGAGTGGGTCACAAGGGTCACCTAGTGTATCTTATGATGAGAAGCCATGGTTGGTTGCATAATAGAATAATTCATAATAGCTCATCCAATGTATCAAGAAAAGGGAAGGAACATGTTGATGATGTCCCTAAGGTACTAACTTTGAATGTTGGTCATGATGATGTTGATATCAGTGATTTTGAGCAGAGTATAGATCAAGAGTTTGGTATACTCTTTGTGAGGACTCTGGGTGCGAGAAGGATGAAATCAAGGAATAAGGCACTTGGAAGTGATCCTGGACCTTGCAAGTCTAAGAGAATAAGAAACCATATCCAGAAATCAACTTATGACAATTATTTCACTAACTTGTCATTTTCCATATATGGCTAAGATAACATAGAAAGTGGAACCTACTTGTTTGAAGACGTTGTCAAAGATGATAAATGGCATCGAGCTATGAAAGAGAACATGTGTGCTCTTGATGCAAATGGAGCATGGGAGTTGGTGCCATCACCAGAGGGAAAGAATGTAATTGGATGAAAATGGGTGTACAAGATTAAGCACAATTTTGATGGTAGTGCGAGTAGGTACAAGGCAAGGCGTGTGGCCAAGGGTTATGCACAAATGTATGGGATTGACTACGAGGAGACATTTAGTCCTATAGCTAAGATGTCTACCATTGGTGTGTTTATTGCAGTGGCTACAACTTTAGGATGGGTGTTGAAACAAATGGATGTCAAGAATACTTTCTTGAATGGAGACTTGGAGGAAGTTTTGTATATGATGTAGCCATGAGGTTATGTGAATGTGAGGCTATGTGAACTTGTATGCAGAATAAAGAAATAACTTTATGGGTTAAAGCAAGCACCTAGAGCTTGGTATGAAAGGATTGTGGTATTTCTTGTTTCCTTGGATTTTGAGACTGCTATTGTAGATCATTCATTGTATGTGTGAAAGAATGAAGTAGGAATTGTTGATATGAATTTATGTGGATGACTTGACTATTGAAGGTGATAATGTGGTTGAAGTAGAGGTTGTATAGGCTATCCTTATGATGGAGTTTGAAATGAAAGACTTGGGACATTGGTGTACTTCCTAGGCATTGAAATTGTGCACACAAAAGGGTGTGTATGGCATCACAAAGACACTATGCTTTGGAAATGCTAAAAAGGTATGATATGGCTGATTGTAAGCCAATTGTGATGCCCTTAGATCAGAATTTAAATTTGGGAAATGATGTAGGTCATGCTCAAGAATGCTACCATGTACAAGAATATGGTTGGTAGCTCGATCTACTTGATTATCTCACATCGATCATTGAGCTACATAGTTGGATTGGTGAGTCAGTTTATGTAGCCTCACAAGAATCACACTTGGATGCAATGAGATGCACATTGCACTATGTGAGTGCTACTTCGGATTACACACTTTTTATAGGGCTAATATTTATTTTTATCTCTATGGTTACACAAATGCAAATTGGACTCGTAGCACATATGATAGCAGGTCTATCAACAGATTCATGTTTTCACTTGGGAGTGTTGCTATCACATGGAGCAATAAAAAGAAAAATATGGTTTCTTGTTGAGTACACAACAGATAGATTACAGGGGTGCTATAGTGGTGGCATGTGAAGTAGCATGGATGGGATTGCTACTTCAAGGCTTTTGAGTACAAGTACAAAGTCCAGTTATACTACTGTGACAACATTAGTAGCATATAGTTGGATTAAAATATAGTGCTTAATGCAAGGAAAAGCACATTGAGGTGCATAACCACTTCATTAGAGAGAGGGTTTTGGTAGGTGACATCGACCTTGAGTATGTGACAATAAATCAAGAGGTTGTAGATATATTCACGAAGGCCCTTGAGTGCAGAAGTTGTGATAGTTTCAAGTGATGCTTGGCATAGAGGAGATGACATTGAGTTTGAGGGGACAATGTTGAGATGTCAAGCTCAATATGTACTTCTCTAGGATAACTCTCACCCACATCATCATTGGTGTGCCTTGGTGGATACTCATATCTTTGACAGTGATACTACAAGTGGACTGCATTGACTTGGTCTGCATACCGAAGTGATGGCACACTTATCCATCCAGCTCACTCATGAGTGATTCACACGAAACCATTGTAATAGTTTCTCCTTATATTTTATTTTTCCTTTTATGATTGGCAGACCTCTTATTTTGAGTAAGTGAAGATGAAGAAATAGAACATTTGCCTCCATTTGTGGGTGTGGGTATGTGTGTGCACACACACACACACACACACACACACACACACACACACACACACACACACACACACACACACACACACTCTTGTAATATCTCAAGCTTTATCCTTCAATATCTCTTAACATCACATGAGTGATGCAAACCCCAACCATAAAATATTGAAATATATTGAGAGAAGCACAAATAAAAAGAAGAAGAAGAGGAGACCCAAGCAACTCTATAATGCATTAGATTTTCCTTTAGAAGAAGGGAAACTAAACTATACTCTAAGTGTTTATTTGGTGAGTAGAAAAGATGATATTACCTTTAGTCAATTCATGCAAATTTTTCCTAAGTTAAAAGGCAATGGAAGAATGTGGTCAACCCTATGAAGAAGCTTCTTGTTAGAGGTATGTGGGAGTCCTAGATCTATCTTTGAATGAGAAATCTGATATATGTCCTACTATGGGTGCATGGCATAAAAGGAAATGCATTGGAGAGGTTTATAATGATGGGGGTGAACAGGTATGTGTTATCACCCCACTTACGACTGTGTACCAAAGTTGGGACCCAATATAGTGAAGAAGTCAAGTTTATGTATAGATCTTGCAAACCAATCAAGGGTGAAGTGTTTGGGAGTTATAAAGGACATCAAGTTCAATGTATTTGATGTTAAAGTGCTGATCAATGGCCACGTTATGAGTGTGGGCATTGGTGCCAAAGTTGTGTACGATTACAGACGTGGTAGCATCACTCTCTACAATAGAAGGGTTGATAAGAAGAGGTTGGAGATGGCTAGAAATTAGTCTTTGGATGTTGATTTTGATGAAAAAGATGAGCAAAATGAACACTCAAGTGAATAAGAAGACAATGGGGATGATGACAGGGAGGTGGAACATAGCATTGAAATTTGATACTAATGTAGATGTTTCTTCCGTGTTTCTTGAGAAGACGAGCATGATGGAAACAAAGATAACTTTGTCATATGGAGAAAGATAACATATATGGCCCTTAATAGAAAATTGAAGAGCTAATGCAGTATAAAGTTCAACCTAGTGTCAAACACGAGCATGCTATCTCAAGATTTGACTCGGGTGAGTTTAGTTGTTTTCACACACAAGAAGGATGGAAAGTAGAGAATTTTTGTTTATTTGAAGCCTATAAATTCATCCATCAAGAGGGATCCATACCCTCTTCCTTTCATGAATGACATACTCATAATTTTAGATCACCTTTGGCTCCTTAAACATTGTGGTGCATAGATTCAAAACTTGGTTCCTTCCAAACACTTTTTTCAAAATCTTGAAAGAATTTTTGAGGCTTGAAATTATCCCTTTTAGATTATGGTTTAGAAGATACAGCCTGTTTACCATAGGGTATAGGATATGGCAACCCACAAGCACTTTGATGTAGAGTAAGTTGTGAAGTCTTCAATTTCTTGAGACATATATAAAATTTGAAATTGTGGTTTTAAAGAAGCAATGGGTGAAGGGGGAAGCTATTTTCCTCAATTGCATTGTTGGCGTGTGTTGTAATTCCATGCCAAGGCAGGTTCCTAGTTTCTATGGTGGTCTTTTGGGTGGGCATGTGATTGTAAATACACAAGGGATCACTTGCCTTTGAGTTGTGATGTTGTATATGGGAGCTATTTTGATACGATTTTTTGTGGTGAGTTTGTGTCTTGTGCTATTGGGAGACTTTGCTATAGAGGTGCCCCTTGTTCTTCTTTTACCAACAATGTCTTCAATATTTCAACATAGTACGTAGACTTGGTTTGATCTAAAGTCAAAGCACATCACTTTAGTCCTATGATGTATTAGGAGAAGTCTTGCTCTCTACAAACAAGTGTAAAGGTAAAGTATTAAATGATATCTACAATAAAAAAAGAATTTGTACTTAAGGACTCAAGTGTACACTCAATCCTAAGTAATATCTCCAATGGAGCATAGACTCAATCCTACAATAATTTTTTTCTTTTAACTTAAGGATTCAATTGTAGACTCACTCCTAAGTGATCCCTCCCTTGGAGCATAGTGCAATAGGTGTACAGATTCAAGACCATTTGGGCATTCAAAAATGGTATTCAAGACCATTTGGGCATCCACATACAAGTCCAAACAAACCATTTGGACATACAAGTCCAAACAAACTATTTTTATTTATTTTTTGCCAAACTCACAATTGTGAGTGGGTAAATGTATCAAAATCTTGAAGAATTGTACAAACTCACCTTTTTTTTTTTGCCAAAATCACAATTATGAGTGGATAGATATATTAAAATCTTGAAGAACTGTACATTTAGCCTTAAGCTCATATAACAACCCTTGAGGTGTCACTCAAACTCTCCTACTTACAAATGGTCAACCCTAGGTTGGCCAATATCCATGATCATGTATCCATTGAGGTGGAGAGAATGGCCCGATTCCACTCATCTAAACTCTTGCTTTTTTGAGGGAAAAAATCATTTCTCTGGTATGAGTAGTTTTTTTGGAACATCCGATGATTCTTGGTGGCCTTCCAAACATTGTTGAAGGTAGTAGAACCTAACAATTTGTACACAAATTAATAGTGCTTGATTTTTCATCACCATCCCTCCAAAAAACAAGTCTTTCTTGTAGAACCCTATTTTCCAAGTCCTTTGAATCCATTTGCATAGATTTCCTACTAGGCCACTTGTAAAGGAAATGGCCTATGAACTTTGAGAATTACGGAATTAAGAGAATTAGAGTGAGCATTTTTGTGAGATTAGTTTGAGAACATAGTGGGCGAACTTAATTGATGTTAGAAACATAAACATAGTACTTGATTAACTTGGCATGAACAATAATTTTGCAAGAGAGAGAGTATTAGAGAACATGACAATAGTTGAGGACCACATTTACTTGGAGCCGGTCCCCCCTCCAAAAGGCATTTGTATTATAGATTCTCCCATCAAGAGAGACTTGGTACAATACAATCTTTGTGTTCCTTGTGACCTTGGTGATGATATGAACATGGAAAGATTCATGCATCACGAACATAACATAAACATTGCAAAAAGCATTAACTATCCCAAGCCTCAGTCCCAAGGCCTCAAACACCTTTGAAGGTGGAGAGAGCTACCCGGAAATAAGGGTAGGAATGAGGACGAAGAATCATCCATAGGAGAAACAAATAGTTCCTCACTTATCATCACTCTTCTTTCTTAGCATCGCATAATAGCATAGTAATGAAGATGAAGAAGATGACAAGCTTGAGCATTGAAGCATGGCTCTTGGTTGGATTTGAATTCCATAGCCAAGGGTGTTGGTGTAGGCTCTCCACTTCTTAACAAGCTTGGAGAAGGAGATGGAGCTCTTGCACTTTGCACTCCACACAATGAGAGTGTGTGTGTGTGTGTGTGGGAATACCCCGTCTCATGTTTGGTGTGGGAATACCCCGTCTCATGCTTGGTCTACCTCTCTCACTCTCTCTCTCTCTCTCTCTCTCATATTATTTAATTATATTATTTGGACATGTCTCTTCTTTTTTCTCTTTGAGAGAAAACTTAATTTTTTTTAATGCATCAGATTCTCATTGGACCCCTTTAAAGCCTATCCAATACGATTCAAGCCCATCATGAGGAACACATGTGGAGGATTTTGACATGTGTCTTTTATGCTTCTTAAGTCATTTGGTTTGAATTGAACACTTCAAGCACTTAGTCAATTAAGCATGGAAACCGTTTATGCCTCTTCTGAGTTTATTTTTGAATTGAACACTTCAAGAACCTTAGTCATTTAAGCATGAGAATCACCTCAAGCTTGGGCAAGGTTCGCACAAGCACTTTAGTTAGTAAGCCGACAAGCACCTCATGCTTGGGTAGGATTCCCACCTCAAGGTCAGCCGACTAAGGTCAAAGGACTTTTTAACACTAACTTTTGGAGGTCTTTAATGAAGCTAACCCTAAGGTCTTTTAAGCTCCATTAGATGCACATTGCTCTTTGATAGACTACCTCCGTTTGGACCCCTATTGAGATGTAACCATCTATCCTCTTGGTCCCTTATTGAGGTAAATCTAGAAGAACTTATTGCACATTGCTCTTTGGAGGAACGTCTCCTTTTGAACCCCTATTGATATGCAACCATTTTTCCTTTTGGTCCCCTATTGAGATAGGTCTAGAAGCACAAGTCTATATCCTAACTCTTGTTTCCCTTTTATCTTCCCATATTAAATGATCAGTTTAATATGAGAAAATCATTTGGTAAAGTTAGATATTATATTTTATGACATTACCTCTCTCTTGAAATCATAGTCGTCCTCGACTATGAGGTAGATAAGATAAAGCCTAGTCACTAGTCCATGTTTCTTAGCGGGTAGAGGATCCCTTTTTACCCTAAGACATCATTACAAAATGGATTATTAATCCATTTGGTGCTGGAGAGACTTAGCTACCGCAAGCATGTCTGCTCTTTAATCCATATCATACTTATAAAGTAGAGTGACAAAAGTTCTACTTGGTGTTTGGGAGACGTCATCACCACAAACATGATCCTAAGCATGCATACTTCTTAAATTTTATGCAAAATAATAAAACAAAGATAATGAGTCTTATAAGATAAAAACATTGTTCATTTAAAATGATTTTTCATTTGCTTACTCTAGTGTAGCATTGTAAGCATTGACAAGGTTCATATTATCCTTAAGCTAGGTTCCTTGTATCCATCTAGCATCTTTATGTCAAAGAATTGATTCAGGTTGCAACACCTCTTCTTGGTCTTCGTTCTCTAGCAGGTCTTCCATTATTGGTTCTTTTGTTGGCTCTCCTTTGTAAGGCTTGAGTAGGCTCACGTGAGTAGCGATATGAATGAGCCAATGGTTGGGCAAATTTAACTAATAAGCCATCTCATTGATTGGCTTAAGAATTTTAAAAGAAAGGACCATAGTATCTTTTTGCTAGTTTAGCATAATACTCTTGGCAACCCGTAGGATTCTTGCTCGTAGTATACCTTAGAAGATTTAGCAAGACCCAAACATTTTCCTTAAAGGATAAGGCTCTTCTGTGCTTATTAGCAGCAACCCTTTTTGCATTTTTTATGAGATGGATAATAACCTTTTTAATCTTTGGAAAAGATTCTTGTAAGTCTCGGCTATATTCATCAGCAACAGAGATCTTCCCATGTACTTTAAGTAGTAATGGACTTTTGGATCTTCCCTCTTTAACCTCAAAAGGTGATTTCCCCATAGAAGTATATACAATGTCATTGTACGCATACTCTATAAGAGGTAGGTACTTCTCTCATTGAGAACATTGATCTACTTCCATGACATAGGCTTTTAGTAGATTCAAGAATCATTAGATTAGTTATTTCCTTTTGGCCATCCGTTTGTGGATGATAGGCCGAAAGAGAAATTTAATCTACTTCCTAGATTCTCAAAGAAAACCTTCTAGAAATTACTGGTCATTCTAGGATCTTTGTCTGACACTATGGATGTTGGCAAGCCATGCTACTTGAAAATTTGAGATCTAAAGAGGGTTTCCATTTGATGTGCCTTAATAGACTTTTTGACGGCATAGAGTGTGTTTTCTTGCTAAACCTATCGTCTGAAACAATCCAAGTTGCTTCCCTCGATCAAATTTCAATTTTTGGTATACCACGCATTTTGAAACATACTCATATATGTTTTCTTTTCATGGTAGAACAAAAAAAATACATTTCTACTCCTCGAAGAGTAGATTATGGAATCCTTCTTTGCCCTGCATAAGGAGAACCATGGGATTCATACATGACTTTTTTATTGTATGTGTGAGTAACACTTAGACTATTGCTGTTTTGAAAATAACCATCCTCCAAGGTGAATGTTTCTTTTTCTTTTCCTTCCCTAATGCAAAGGCTGTAGTTACGTACTTAAAGTTTCGGATAGTAGCACACTCATCTATCATAAAAGATAGATCATTGTGAGTTTCTATAGACACCACATTTACCCTTGGCCGTCGTGAAAGTGCATTGATTGTGCTTGCCAACAATGTGAGCAATATGAAATTTAAATTGCAAAAGAAAATTTTCCCACCTCATTTGTTTGTCGGAGAGCTTGGTTTGCATCATGAATTTCTTGAGGCTTTGTGATCCATTCGTGGGATGAATGGAATCCCAA
This sequence comes from Adiantum capillus-veneris, assembly GCF_014529385.1. Taxonomy (NCBI): domain Eukaryota; kingdom Viridiplantae; phylum Streptophyta; class Polypodiopsida; order Polypodiales; family Pteridaceae; genus Adiantum; species Adiantum capillus-veneris. Next base: position 67,083,893 of record NC_140940.1, on the reverse strand, counting down.
GAGATAGTGCTTTCATGTTTCTAGGGCGGCATGTAGAACAGCTAAAAGCTCTTTTTTGTATATGCCCAAGACCCGTTCATCGACATTGAGTGTTTGGCTCTCATATGCTATGGCATGCCCTTCTTGAAGAAAAAATGCTCCAAGGCAATCACCACAAGCATAACATTGGACCTCAAATGGCTTTGAGAGATCCGGAAGCATACTTGGACTGGTTGGGAGGTAAGCTTCTCTTTGAGCTTGTCAAAAGCACTTTGTTCTTTAGCAATCCATGAGTACTTAACGTTCTTCTTTGTTAAGTCATGCAATGGTCCTGCTATTTGAGAAAAATTTTCTATGAAGCGTCTATAGTATGCACACATACCAATAAAGATTCTTAACTCATGTAGATTCATTGGATTAGGCCATGCTTTTATTACCTACAACTTTGATGGATCCATACGGATACCATCTTGAGAGATAATGTGACCTCAAATTTGAATCTCTTGTAGGAAAAATTCACTTTTCTTTTGATTAATGAAAAAGATTCTTCTCTCTCACAACTTGAAAGATTAACTAGAGGTGTCACTTGTACTCCTCAAGAAAATTTGAGTGGCCTGAAGATTTTTGTCCATCGTGAGTTTGAATGCGGCTAGAGCATTTGTTGGGCCAAAACTTGTAACTTATCAAATAGATCTTCTACCCACGGCACAGGAAATCTTTTTTTTTTGCGATCCTATTTAGTGCTCTATAGTCGACACACATGTGATATGTGCCATCTTTCTTTTGCACTAAAAGTACTGGTGAACATAATGGAGAGGAGCTAGGCCTCACCATCCCTTTTTCCACCAATTCATGCACTTGCCTCATGATCTTCTCTTGTTGAGCTTGTGAAATCCAATAAGGAGATTTATTAGGCAGTGAGCTTCCTAGTAGAAGCTCTATTGCATGGTCATCATCCCCTTGTTTTGGAGGTGTCTCACTAGGGATGTGATCAATGAAAACATCTTGGAATCCATTTAGCAAATTAGACAACTATAATTCCTCTTGATTCCCTTTATTGCTACTTATGAAAACATTAGAATCATTTACAGATTCTCTAACAAAAATCATATACGCAAAAATAGAGCTTTTCATTGACTTATCAAAAGCAAGCGTATTTACCACAGATATGGTGTTCCCTGAATCATTAGCATATATGTACATGCTCTTTTCCCTATAGTAGGTAAAGTAGATTCTCCTTTCAGGGAACTTCATGTTGGCAGCCATGCGACTAAACCATGGTGCCCCTAGGATAAAGTCCTTATGTTGGAGAGGAGAGATAAAAAAAGTCTTCTTTGTCGATGTAGCTTTGAACATGAAGCCTCAACTTTCCAATGAAGGGAGTAACAAATAAACAATCTCACAAACCAGCTAGAGGGTTTGAGAGTAAATCTTGTGCAGGGTGCAAGAAGGCCTATTGAGGGGAATGGTGGGAATCGGCCACCAATGCGACGTCAAGCAAGGGAAATGTTGTGTTACAATTGTGGGGAAAATGGCCACGGCATGTATAATTTCCCTCATCCCAGAAGATATGACTACCCTGTCAGAGGTCCTCGACAACAAGTAAGTCCTCCCCGTGCTAGAGCTCAAGCACAAGAGCAACCGCAACCTCAAATTTTGCAGCCACCTTGTGCTCAAGCACAAGCCCCTGCTACTCAACCAAATGTGAACATCATAAGGATGGAGGAGGCGTCAAGGGCAGAAGAAAACAGGAAGAAATAGTTAAAGGGAAGATGAAGATAGATGAAGTGGCTACAATGCCTATCAAGCGTGTGCGTGTCCAAGATGAAGTAAGTAAAGAAACAAGAAAAGATGCAAGCAATGAAGCAAGTACATCTCGGGCAACTAAAGATGAAGCCAAAAAGAGAAAGACCCGTACTAGGTCTCAAATTGACATCTCTGATTTCCCTATGGGATCTCGGACACAACCTTATGACTTGACAGCTGATGTGAGTTCTCAAGGACCAAAGATTACTTGGCCACAACTACTTCATATCTCCCCAAAGCTGCGACGAAAATGGTCAAAAATGGTGAGCACGAGGTCAAAGCGAAGTAAGCTAGTAAGTGTAATCAAAGCCTATGGTCTCAAGGATATAGTTCCTTTGGTGGAGGCTCAAATCAAGGGACAACGGATTCCAAAAACTTACATTGACATTGGAGCAGAGGTTTGTGTCATGACAGAAAAGCTAATGCATCAATTGGGTTTAGAGGTAATGGAATCATCAAACTTTAGGGCAAAAATGGCCAATAATGTCTATGTCACTTGTGTGGGTGTAGTGAAAGCTTTCAGAGTTTCTGTTTTTGGAATCACTACAGAGGTTGATGCTTATGTGATGCCAGTGAAAAGAGAAGGATACCCCCTTATTTTAGGACGACCTTGGCTCATGGGTATAGGAGCTAGGCAAGATTGGGCAACAGGAGACTTGGAGTTGAGGCCTCGTGTGGGTGGCCATAGTCGGAAGGTGGTTTATAACTTGAAGAATGGGTGACAAGAGAACCTTGAACTAGAGACGTCAGCTGATGAGTGGAGCTCAAGTGGATGCTCCTCATCCATGGACGAGGAAGAGAGTTCAAGTGAAGAGAGTGATAGCACTCTCGAAGTCATGGGCGTCACCATAAAGGAAACTACCTCATCAGAAGACAACCCAAGGATCCAAATGGAGAATGTGTGGGATGCCAGCCTAGAGAAGATGTTATCCAAGGATATAAAGGAAGAAGAAAGGGAGGGTTATGTAAATGTTCTCAAGAAGCATGCATCATTGTTTATTTCTGATTACACTCACATTACAGGTGTCACTACAGTGAAGCATCATATCCATCTAAAAGAAGGGAGCAAGCCAGTAGTACAAAAACTAAGAAGATTAGGATTTGTGCAACAAAATGCACTATTGTCCGAGGTGAAGAGACTCTTAGAAGCAGGATTCATATACCCAGTAGAAGATTTAGAATGGGTCTCCCCAATAGTGGTGAGGCCAAAGAAGAATGGTAAATGGCGAGTGTGCGTGGATTACAAGCCACTAAATGTTGCAACAAAAAGGGACCACTTCCCTCTCCCATTTCAAGATGAGATTCTAAATGAAGTAGCAGGCCATGAGCGATACACAGTGTGTGATAGATACTCCGGCTACTTTCAAATACGCATTGCAAAGGAAGACCAGAAAAAGACTACTTTCATTACACCATGGGGCTGTTTTGCATTTCGAGTCATGCCTTTTGGTCTCACCAACGCTCCAGCCACCTTTCAACGATTCATGAATATGGTCTTCCAACCTTACTTTGGTAAGTCCATAAGGGTTTTCATAGATGACTTTTGTATTTACAGCTCCAAAAGTATGCATCTCGGCAAGATTGATGAAGGATTTACTCGTTTAGCTAAGTTGGGTGGACAACTAAACAAGGACAAATGTCGCATTGGGGAAATCAAGGTTACACTATTGGGGCATGTAGTGTCCATTGATGGAATTGAGGTAGATCTTGAAAAGATAGAAACATTGCTAAATCTACCTTCCCCAACTTCCATCAAACAATTAATCTCTTTCTTGCAAAAGCTAAGATATTTGAGTAGATTCATACACTTACTCTCCCAAGTGATATTTCCTCTACAACAGCTGACTCGTCAAGAGACGCTTGTTTGGAGTGAAGAAAGTGATGGGCATTTTAGAGAGATAAAAAAAATGTTAGGGTCACTCCCTGTAATCCTCCAACCTTGTTGGGAAGAAACATTCTTTGTAAACCCTAGTGTGGGAGAAGAAGCCATTGGTGTTGTCCTCCTACAAAAAGATCCAAAAACATCCTTTATGAGGCCTGTGTATTTTGCTAGCCATCTCATGGAAAACACAGAGAAGGCCTACACCCTGATGGAACAACTCGTGTTAGCCCTCATGTTTGCGATAACCAAATTTCGGGCATACTTGCTGCCAAAGAGGTTTGTAATTATCACTGTGGAGGATATGTTTCCCTATGCACTAAAACATATGGAAATCTTCAACAAAATAGCAAAGTGGGTGGTGCGACTTCAAGAGTTTGATTATACAATACAGGTTGAAAGAACAACTCGAGCATGCTTAGCCGACATTTTAACAAACAAGTGCTATGAAAAAGTTTTCCATTTGAAGAGAAAGGAACTTCCACCACCGCCAGCTCTAGAGGCTCTAGTCAATGCTTATAGCCTCTACTTTGATGGAGCATACAACAGAACCAAGGATAAGGCAGTTGCAGGCATTGTGGTCTTATCTCCATTGGGAGAGAGGATCCATGGTGAAGGGATCACTCTAGAAGATGTCCACTCCAACAATGAAGCAGAATATCAAGCTCTAATTCATGGCCTTTGTTGGTGCCTGGATAATTCAATTGAGAGATTAAATGCTTTTGGTGACTCCATGCTTTTGGTAAGGCAAATGCAAGGTACATGGGCTTGCAAAAATGCCAGTCTCTCTACTAAAATGAGAGAAGCCAAAGCTCTTATGAGGAGATTTAGGGAGGCACAAGTACATCATGGGCCAAGAGACCAGAATAAGGATGCAGACCACCTAGCATCATCGAAGTTAAATGAGTCAATAGTGGGAGCAGTGTCCATCCAACTTCCACTTCAGCAAGGCAAGGAGGACTTAGAAGATATTATGCACCTTCTGGAGCAAGGAGAGGCTCCTAAACACTTGAATGCAGAGGAAAGTCGATGGTTAGCTAGGAAGGCTACCAGGTATCGCATAGTAAATGATAATTTGTATTGTCTTGGTAAGGATGGTGTGCTTAGGAGAGTGCCTTTGAAGAGTGAAATTGAAGAGATTTTAAAAGCTTGTCACGATGATGTGTGCGGAGGACACTTTTCACACCACATCACTAGTAGAAAGGTTCTACAAGCTGGGTTTACTTGGCCAAGTCTTCATCGTGATGTCAAATACTGGTGTCAAACATGTGATGAATGTTAGAAAGCAGGACCACGACGGCTCATAGCTGAACCTCATAACCCAATAAAGGTATATGGGCCCTTTGAGAAGTGGGGAATTGATGCCATAGAGCCTCTACCACGCACTCAGTCAGGTAAAGAGTACATCATTATGGGAGTAGACTACATGACTAGATGGGTTGAGGCTATGCCAACCAATAGAATTACTGCTAAGGATGTGAGTCAGTTCATCTTTGACCCCATCTGTTGCCGGTTTGGCACCCCTCTTGAAATACTATCTGATAGAGGACCAAGATTTAGAGCAGACTTGGTAGGAGAACTCATGCAGAAGCTAAATATTCAGCATCAAGACTCTACTCCTTACTACCCTCAGTGCAATGGCTTGGTGGAAAAGGTAAATGGAATCATTTGCAAAATTCTCACCAAACAAGTACATGCCTATCACAAATTTTTTGTTTACTATATTTTGTTGGTTTTTCCTGCTTCTAGAGGTTTACAATAAAAGAAAGAGTGAGAAAAACCTCTTGAAAAAATTAAAAAAATGACTGGATGGGAATTTTTCCTTGACTAGTTCACCGGAGGTGAAAGGTAGAACCTAGTGGTAAAGGGAAGGGAAAATATGTAAATGTGAAAAGAAAAGATATGATGTGTTTGTGGAGCCATGCACCCATGATTCAAGGGTCATGAGGGGTTCATATCATCATGGCTTTGGAGCCATATGATGATTCAACAGATGGGACCCAGGTGGAAGACTTGGTGAAGGAAGGAAACATACACATGATTTTGCTGGATTTTTTAAAAATATGTCCACTCCGATCCAAGAAAACTTGTCTTCATCAAAGTTGTAGCTTATGAGCTGGAGATTCTGACCATATTCTTTTTATAATTTTTGCAGCTACAGTTTAGGAAATATGGCAAAAATGGTGGACACCAATTTTTCCAACTGTGGTGGAGACCACCCCCTCTACATTTACACACACACCCTTCCTTTTCCACATTGAGTCCTTCTCTAAAAATAAGCCATTAGTCTCCTCACCCTCCCCTCCTTTCTCCTCTCTCTCAAGCTCATAAAACCATCACAAATTCCTCTTCTAATCACCTCTCAAATCATGCTTAATCTTGTTGTAATTCATAAGTTGTCATTCAACCCCTTCCTATTATTACCAGATATGCATTGATTTTATGTAGATTCTTTACATTTTAAAATAAGGAAGCTCTTGGACTCAAGCTATGGAGGAAGGAGTGAAGACAACACAAGTGATGATGGAGCCAATTAGTTGCAAATTGGTCAACAAATCACTTGGAAGGAGCTTCTTCATTGGTGGAATGTCCCTTATCAAGCTTCATTTGTACAAATTGCACTTGGATCTTAACCTCACTCCTAATCACTCTCTTGCCTATATAAAGAGGCCCCCCCCTTTGTAATTTCAAGTCTCCCTCAGCCTCATTGAGTCTTTGTATCACTCATCATGAGCCCATAAAGCTCATTCATTCACTCTATTCTTTGTACATTATAGAGTGCAAATTGTTTTATGCTAGTAACCTCCCCTCCTCTTACTTATGTTAATTAAGAGAGATCTTTTATGTGTGTGTGAGAGTGCTGGATGTGATTTTGGCTAAATCTTGAGTTGTTGTTTAGTAATCTACATGCTATTTGTGTTGGGAGTACTTGAAGTTATCCATTCCTTGTACACACATTGAGGTTAATGCTTCATTCATAGTGATAGCTCTCTCTCTCTCTCTCTCTCTCTCTCTCTCTCTCTCTCTCTCTCTCTCTCTCTCTCTCTCTCTCTCTCTCTCTCTCTCTCTCTCTCTCTCTCTCTCTCTGCGTAGCGGTCCTCGTCCACACTTCCAAGACTAGGTGGTGCCCTCATCTCATTTCCCTTGTGGCGCAATGGAGTTTGTTTTGGTGTGGAGGCCGCCATTCCAAATTTCCTTCGTCAGCATATTTGATTTCCACACTCAATTTGCGGGATTTGGAATGACATTAGAAGGAAAAGCATTGACATGGTTCCAAAACATTCCACCAAGGTCAATCACGGAATTAAATACATTAGCTCAGGGATTTGTAGCTGCATGTTCCAAAACGGGGATCAAACATAATACGGTAGCTCAAATTTATAGCTTCAAATAGAAAGAAGGTGAGTCTGTTAGGGATTGTGCAACTAGGATGAAACAATACATTGCAAGATGCCCAGAACTAGAAATACCTATATAAGAAAGACTAGTGTCATTGTTTCTATAAGGATTGTTGAACAAAGAACTTCATGCTCTACTATATAGCAAGAAACATATGACCCTAGAAGAGTGTGTATCATATGCTATTGACTTAGGAGACAATTGTGATATTTTCAATGACGAAGATGTCCCTAAGGATACTCAGACTGAGAAAACAAGCTCAAGTGCAAAACGGACCCCAGCGGACTCTACTCCAGGACCGTGCACACCGAACTCATCATGGGGAGTGAACAGTGGGCACCACCTAGCTTTGAACGGCTAGGACGCGGACAATAGCGATTCAAATAACACTAACACAGCACATCACACACACACACACACACACACACACACACACACACACACACACAGAGATGTAGATGAAAACCCCTCGAGATGTGAGGGCAAACTTGATTCAAGGTGGTATGTATAGAAACCTTCATTTTGGCAAGATGGAGACCGTGGTGATAGAGAGAGAGAGAGAGAGAGAGAGAGAGAGAGAGAGAGAGAGAGAGAGAGAGAGAGAGAGAGAGAGAGAGAGAGAGAGAGAGAGAGAGACGTAGATGATGAAAACCCCTCGGGATGTGAAGGAAAACTTGATTCAAGGTGCTATGTACAAAAACCATTGTTTTGGCAAGGTGGAGACCATGGTGAGAGAGAGAGAGAGAGAGAGAGAGAGAGAGAGAGAGTCTATGGTGCATTCTCTAGAAAAAATTCACGTGTGCGGAGATCCTACTCCTATGTGTAGCGACCCTTGGAGTCAGTGTGTGTGCATGGCTTCCCTCTCAAGTGCTGACTCCCCCGATACTGACCTCTCAGTGCTCTTTTGTAGGTGCAGGCTTGCTTAGTGTAGGATAATATGATTAGGCTTGGGCCCTAATCAGGAGAGAAAAAGCAAGGAGCTAGGTTCTAGATGGTTGACCCCTGCTTTGTTTTAGGAGAATTTCAAAATGATATCTCCTAGGTGGGCCTTTGTGACCATCACCTAGAGAGAGGTGGCAATATACAAATGGTTTTTTTACAAAGCTTGTCTGGAAAAAGGAAAATAGATTGTCCTACAGGTTGTTTCACCAGAGAAGTACATTGTAGATGAATTGCCAGTGAATCGTAGGCTTCACTGGTGCGTCGGTGTAGCACGTTTGTCACTTTCGGGGCCGGGCAAGGGCATGCCTTCGACGTCATTTCTTGATTTGTTGTCGCCATCACGTGATTTTGGTCGTTCTTGTTTGTTGCTTTGGGCGTCGATGTCGAGCTTCTTCGGTTTTTCTTTTTGTGCGTGCGTATGACGTACGTGTGTTTGTTTGAATGTGTGCGTTTGAGTGTGTGTGCAATTGTTTTTGTAGATTGTTTGTAGAGGGAGAGGAGCGTTTGTGAGTGGTGTGCAAAGAGAAGAGAGAGGGGATGGGTGTGTGTGTGTGTGTGTTGAGAGTGAGTGTATGTATGTGTTGGCGTGTAAGAATGTGTGTGAGTGTATGGAAAGTGAGAGAGAGAGATATTATGCAAAACGTGAGAGAGAGAGAGGACCTATGTGAGGGTGAGTGTGTGTGTGTGTGTGTGTGTATGAGGGTTTGTGAGTGTGAGTGTGTGTGTGTATAAAAAGAGAGAGAGAAAGAGATGAATATCGCGCCTTCTTGGGCTGTCGACATAGAAAGAGAGAGAGAGAGAGAGAGAGAGAGAGAGAGAGAGAGAGAGAGAGAGAGAGAGAGAGAGAGAGAGAGAGAGTTGGGAGTGGGAGAGGGAGTGTGTGGTGAGAGAGAGAGAGAGAGAGAGAGAGAGAGAGAGAGAGAGAGAGTTGAGAGTGGGAGAGGGAGTGTGTGGTGAGAGAGAGAGAGAGAGAGAGAGAGAGCTTGCCTTGATGATTTCTGAGAGAGAGAGAGAGAGAGAGAGAGAGCTTGCCTTGATGATGGCTGAGGGAGAGAGAGAGGGGGTGCCGGCCCCTTTGGCTGGTGACGAACGAGAGAGAGAGAGAGAGAGAGAGAGAGAGAGAGAGAGAGAGAGAGAGAGAGAGAGAGAGAGAGAGAGAGAGAGAGAGAGAGAGAGAGAGAGTGTGTGATAATGGAGGAGAGGGAGAGGGTGATGCCAAGGGGGGGCGGCCCCTTTTATGAGCGCAAGGTCAAGGGGGGGGGGGGGGGGGTGTGGCGGCAGCTGCAGAAAAAAATCATTTATTTATTTCATTAAGCTCCCCCGAGTGGGGTTAGTTCCCACGTTTGCGGATTTGAAAGCCAGCTATCAAAAACATCCTCAAAACCAACAAAAGTGGGAACATCTGTTGCAGCACCACTAACAGCCATAGAAGATATGCTCAAAAGGCAAAAAGCACCTATGAGTGGACCAGGGCAAGGGATACCTCAACGGGGACAACCGATTAGGCCACAAAAATGGTGTGCTATCAAGGGTAAATGGACCAACCATGAGACCAATGAGTGTTATTACCGACAAAAGTCTGATGAAAATGTTCAATATGTGCCCATGAGGCCAAGGTCAACCCCATGTACAACTATCAGCCTAATATGGCCCCAGTACAAAGACCACCGATGGGTATGGAAAGAGCAAAACTAATGTTGGGTCAACAACCTCCATATCCTAGACATAATGCAGTGCCCGTAAAGTACATGCATTGAGAAGGAGTCACAGATGAACAAGCACTATCGCATGTTACACCTTATGTGGAACCTAGTCCATCTACAGTAATGGTAGAAGGAGAATTCACATCCACCTTCAATGGAAGAAAGTGTGACTTATGCTACACTAGAGCTTACACCGATGTACTATGTAGCTAATCAAGTGTGTTAGACCTCCTATGGTAAGACCCATGATTAAGCCAAGGATTGGAAACTGCCATAATTGTGGTGTAGGTGATCACTGAAAAAATGAATGCCCAAAACCGTTGAGATGTCGAGCTCTACATCTTGAGCTGGCATCCACTACGGGTCTTGGCCGCTTATGGCATTTACTCACTGGCGCATTAGGTGACCGACACGGAGGATCTCTGCCAGTGATTCTACAGCTCGACTACACTTATAGTTCTAGCCTAGTACGCTTCTAGTGAGTTCACACTTAGTGACCGCATGTACATATGTGCTACTTTTCAGTTTTAGCACTTAGTCATTTTGTAATCTCTTTTCTATGCGAAGAAGAAGAAGCTTTCCATCTCTGTGTGCTTTGTGCTTGTCTTGTGTAGCTCTCTTGCATCCTCTTTCTTTACATGGTATCAGAGCCTGGTGCAGGCAAGAGAGGCTAAGAGAGCAAGAGCATCACAATCCCTTCGTTCGCAATCCACGACCAAATGCCGAACGAGTTTCTGAACAGGTCTCCAAAGTGCAGTACACAGAGATTTACTGTACAAGTATAGTGGTTGTATGTACGCTTGATTGTGGACACTCGTTGAGTGTAGAAAGCATTACAGGTACCACGATAGCAGGTTCAGTAGATTTGCAGGTTTTTGCAGATTGCAGCTATTTTGTCTTAGTGCTTCAAGATTTCGATAGCCAAAAAATTACAATGACTAAATAAAGCACTTAGCGAGAGAAATCCGAACTTACCAAGATAAGAGAAAGTGAGATGGAGGGGAGTAAATTTAGAGTGGAATGGAGAGGGGAAAGGGGAAATTATTTTGCACAAGTGGTGAACACAAAACACGTTTCACAATTTAAGCTCTTCAGTGGTGTTACCCTTACACAAGGAGTAGGAGGGTTTAAATAGGTTTTCACCTAAGGGAGGAGGGGTTCCCAAGGTAGTGGGTAGAGAGTTAAATAGAGGAGGAAGCCTCTTCAATAGAGGGGGATTAACTCAAGTGGGGTGGGAAAAAGGATGGAAAGAGAGAGGTTTAAAGAGTGCTTATAGGTGGTACAAAGAGTAAGGGATTAGGACCCAAATTAATGGGGGGTGGGTAAATGAGGTAAAGAGAGAGGTTTTAAAGAGTGTAATAAGGGGGTACAAAAAGGTGACTTTGACCAAAAAATGGGGGGGGGGGGGGGGAGTTAGGAGAAGGGGGGGAAACAAGGAGATGGGGGAGTATGGTTCTTTTTTGAGAGAAGGTTGCCTAGACTCGGGTGCATTAAGCCAACAAATGACTGTTTTGGGAAAAGGGGGGAGTTGAGAGTTGTTATCAAGAATGTTGGAAAGAGGTTGGTTAATGGAGTGGGCTAAATTGATTTTTCGGGTAAAGGGTGAAAAGGGGATTTTGACAATGGAAGGAGGGGAAATCTTGTGGTTATCTCCCACGAGATAAGAGGGCCTGGATGCATAGGTTACATAAAGAAAGCATGCTTTCAAAAAAGGTGTTGGGTACCCTTTAGCCCTCAGTCGGTAGAAAAAAAGGTTGTGAATAGCAATGAAACCCTCAAGCGAGTTTTCCCTAATGATATATCTCCTCAGCTCCGATAGAATAAAGGCAGTTTTCTGGTGGGTGGGGTGCCAAGATTGCCAAGGGATATAGTTGTAGGAGTTAAGAGGTTTTTGGTGGCAATGTGTGTCCAAGATCCCCTTAGAGCTGAAGGAGGTTCCTTTGAAAAAGTGAATGTCCAAAATAAAGGCTTCCTGTGAAGAGATGGCGGGAGTGATCTTGATATACTCTTGGAGAGGATGCCCATACTCAAGGAGGAGCTTTTCTAAGCAGGCGGGGGGGGCGTCCCAAACTCCAAAAGCATCGTCTATGAACCTCTTAAAGTATAGGAGAGAAGGGGAAGAGAGGAGGTTCCCGTCTTCTTCTAAGGAGCAGAGAAACAAACATGCATACACCACTGTAAAATTCGACCCCATAGCGGTGCCTTTAACCTGATGCCAGAACTTACCTTTGAAAGAGATGTAATGGTGGTTAAGAATGAGAGAGGCAAGAGAAAGAATGAATTTGACTTTAGTATAGGGAAAGTGGCTATGGATAGAGTTTCTTAGAGCGCGAAGCCCTTCCTGGATGGGAATGTTGGGGTAAAGGGACTCCACATCAAAGGTAAAGAGAGTGATATGGTGGGAGAAAGGGATGGAGGCTAAGTCCACGACAAGAGAGTGAGAGTCTTTGAGGTGTTGTTTTTTGGCTAGGAGTATGGGGAAGAGTTGCACATGTAACCATTTAGAGGCATTCTCTAAGATGTAGCCAAAGTGCAGTACACAGAGATTTATTGTACAAGTACAGTGGTTGTATGTACGCTTGATTGTGGACACTCGTTGAGTGTAGAAAGCGTTACAGGTACCACGATAGCAGGTTCAGTAGATTTGCAGGTTTTTGCAAATTGCAGCTATTTTGTCTTAGTGCTTCAAGATGTCTGACGGTTTCAGTTAGATTGTCACTGAGAAGCTTGAGAAAAATAACTACCCTGCATGGAAGTTCAGAATAACAAATTTCCTAAAAGGAAAAGGTTATTGGGACTATGTAGAAGGAGACAATGAAAAGGAACCAGAGATTCCCAAGGCAAATGCTACAGCAGAACAAAGGAAAGCTTTGAGGGACTGGCAACAAGGCCAGAGCAAAGTGATGTATTGGCTTTCTATGAGCATCACAGATGGCATGATGGGCTATCTACAGGATGCTAAAACCCACGCCATTGCATGGAAAAACTTAGGCAAACTGTTCAAGGTGAACACCAAGGCCACGAAGCTTCAACTTAAGTCGGAGCTAAATCAGGTTAAGAGGAACAACCTCTCCATCAATGATTATGCTTTGAAGATCAAGAGTATCATTGAGGCTCTTGGATCTATTAAAGTCTCAGTGGAAGACGATGACATTTTCCGTGCATGCTTGGATGGTCTAGGAGATGAGTATGTACATTTCAGGTCTTCCATGAATACAAGAGACGACATCCCCGTGTTCCAAGATTTTATTTCTATGCTTATTCTTGAGGAGAAGAACCTTGGTCTTGACACATCTTCTTCTCGTGGCAGAAATAGTTCTGAACAGGCCTTCTATTCTAACTCCAACAGAGGTAGAGGTAGAGGTTGTGGTCGAGGCCCAAGTGGTTGCAGGGGCCAATTTCAAGAAGTTCAATCAAATCAAAACAATACAGGTGGCAGGGGAAACCAGTCTCAAGGCAGGGGGAGTCAAAGAGGTCGTGGTGCAGGATCAAGCAGGCAGCAACATACTACAGATAGCAGAGAATGTTGGACTTGTGGTGAAAGAGGTCACATGTCACGGGACTGTCCAAAGGGAAAAGCAAGTGGAAAGAGAGAACAGGGCAACTATGCATCTACTAGCAGAGATGCAAATGACAGCAAAACGAGCGCATGTTTGTTATGCAGCATGTAATGAATACAATGACTACAGAGAATTCCACCCTAGATGTTGTTTGGTATGTGGATTCAGGTGCCTCTAATCACATGACGTCTCGTGGAGAGTGGTTTAGAGATATGCGCAAACCATATGTGTCAGGCTATGTGCAGACAGGAGACGACACAGATCACCCCATTGCTCATGTAGGGGACATACCTCTAAATACGAAGAGTGGGAAATCAAAGTACTTAGCATATGTACTTCATGTCCCAAACATTACAAAGAATCTTGTTTCTGTTGGACAAATGGTTGAGTAGGGTTTGCAGGTTCGTTTCAATCCGAATGGCTGTTATGTAGAAGATTTCCAGAATGGCTGTAAGCTGATCACAGAGGGCAAATGTGTGGGCAGAATGTTTATGCTGAATGTAGACATGCCTGAGGTAAAAGCTGCATTATTTGCACAGGGTACAGGTGTTGTGTCTGATGTTGACATTTGGCACAAACGCATTGGCCATGTCAATGAGTAGAGATTGCGCAGCATGCAATCAAAACAGATTGTAAAAGGTTTGCCCAAATTCAAGGTGGATGGTATGCATAAAGTGTATGCAGCATGCCAGTTTGGAAAACAGTCAAAGGGTTCATTTCCACATGAGCGCAATGTATGTAAAAAGCCACTTGAGGTGGTGCACACAGATGTTTGGGGTCCAACCGATACTGCAAGTATACATGGTTGCAGGTATTATGTCTCTTTCATTGATGACCATACAAGGAAAGTATGTGTCTACTTCATGCATAACAAAAGTGAAGTGTTTGGTCACTTTCAGGACTTCAAAGTCATGATTGAGAAGGAGACATATATGCAAATCAAGACATTGAGGTCAGATGGAGGGGGAGAGTACTTCTCCAACGATTTTTCAATTTTTTTGCGAATGCATGGTATACGCATGCAGTTTACATGCAGATATACTCCATAGCAGAATGGGATCGCAGAAAGGAAAAACAGGCACATTGCAGAGGTTGCACGTACATTGATGAATGAGAAGAACATGCCTCATCATTTCTGGGTTGAAGCTGTAAACACAGCTGTGTACATTATGAACAGGACACCTACAGCTGCGGTGCATGATGTAACACCTGAGGAAAAGTTTACAAGTACCAAGCCTGATTTGGCACACTTGAAAGTGTTTGGCTGCATAGCTTACATGCATGTACCAGATGAGTTGCATAGGAAATTGGATCCTAAAGCAAAGAAATATATTCTTGTGGGATATTCCCTTGAACAAAAGGGGTACAGGTGCTACAATCCTACTACACAAGAATTACGAGTGAGCAGAGATGTAGTCTTTGATGAGATGAGCAGTTGGTACAGTAATGCACATGGCACTATTGGGGCTGATGTAAAAGATGATGTGGTTGTACAAAATGTGAGGCCGCAGTCACAGGTTTTGAGTGGACCACAAGAGTCCTCTTCTCGTGGCTCTATTGAGAAGCCATGGAATGGTAGACTACGTACGCAGATTACTCCACCAGCAGGTACAGGGAATGTATCACGAAAAGGAAAGGAAAAGGTTGATGAGCCTCCCTTTATGGCTGATGCATCATCAGGTTTTTCACATGTAGACATGGATTCAGATGGTTTTGAACAAAGTCTTGATGAGGATTTGGAATTCCGATTGTCAGGACACCTGGTGTAAGGAAAGTACAAGAAGATGCTAGAGGGCAAAGGAGTGACCCAGGACCGTGCATATCTAACAGAGTCAGAAATCCAGTTCAGAAATTGACTTATGATGGGTATCTAGTGCATCACCAAGCCTACATGGCTAAGGTGATACAGGATGTGGAGCCCACATGTTTTGAGGATGCAATTGGAAATGTGCATTGGGATGATGCAATGAATGAATAGATGGCTGCATTGGAAGCAAACGACACATGGGAGTTGGTGCCATTGCCAAGTGGCAAGAAAGCTATTGGTTGTAAATGGGTGTATAAAACCAAGCATATGGCTGATTGGTAACATTGAGCGTCACAAGGCAAGGCTGGTCGCAAAGGGTTATGCACAAACGTATGGCATAGACTATGAGGAGACCTTTGCTCCAGTGGCAAAGATGACGACTGTGAGAGCTGTCATAGCAGTGGCTGCATCAAAGGATGGATTATGCATCAAATGGATGTAAAGAATGCCTTCTTGAATGGTGAGTTGCAAGAGGAAGTGTATATGGATCAGCCACTTGGTTATGTCGATCCAGGTTACCCAGATTATGTATGCAGACTTCTCAAAGCTTTGTATGGTTTGAAGCAGGGCTCTAGAGCATGGTATGACAGGATTGCCAAGTATCTTGTCAGTATTGGGTTTAGGAGATCTCATGCTGATCATTCACTCTATGTACATGAGAGTGATGTGGGGATTGTGGTCATTACCATATATGTAGATGACCTTATTATTGTGGGTGACAACGCTATGGAGATTGACCATGTGAAGGGTCTTCTCAAACAGGAGTTTGAAATGAAAGATTTGGGCGAGTTGCGCTAATTTCTTGGCATTGAGGTGATCAGGACTCTAGAGGGTGTATGGCTGTCACAGAGACAATATGCTTTGGACATGTTGTCAAAGTATGGTATGGATGATTGTAATCCAATTTCTATTCCCTTGGATGTGAATGCAAAGCTGAGTGCAGAGAAGGGTGATGTTGTTGAGGATGTCAAGATATACAGGAAGATTGTGGGTAGTCTAATCTACTTGACTATCACGAGGCCAGACTTGAGCTACACAGTAGGCTTGGAGAGTCAGTGCAGCTTCTGAGGAAGCCACATTTGGATGGAGTACGACGCACACTTCGGTATGTGCAAGGGACTCTTAACTACGCATTGTTCTATGCAGCAGATGTGCCATTAGCATTGTATGGGTATACAGATACAGATTGGGCAGGTAGCATTGTCGATAGGAGATCTACGAGTGGCTTCATGTTCTCTTTTGGGAGTGTTGTTGTTACTTGGAGCAACAAAAAGCAGCCTACGGTTGCTTTATTGAGCACAGAGGCCGAGTACAGAGGTGCAGCAGTTGCGGTGTGTGAGGTAGCTTGGCTACGCACATTACTTGAGGACTTTGGAGTGCAGGTGGACCAGCAGATTGTCATCCATTGTGACAACCTCAGCAACATGCAGTTGGCTAGGAACCCAGTGTTCCATGCTAGGACCAAGCACATAGAGGTCCATTACCACTACGTTCGAGAGCGAGTGTTAGTGGGCGACATCGACTTGGTCTACGTTAGCACAGAGGAGCAAATAGCGGATATCTTTACCAAGGCCCTCGGAGCTGAGAAGCTTCGACGTTTCCGGACTATGCTTGGACTCTGCGACATGCAGAGCTCGAGGGGGAGTGTTGAGATGTCGAGCTCTACACCTTGAGCTGGCATCCACTACGGGTCTTGGCCGCTTACGGCATTTACTCACTGGCGCGTTAGGTGACCGACATGGAGGATCTCTGCCGGTGATTCTACAGTTGGACTATACTTATAGTGCCAGCCTAGTACGCTTCTAGCGAGTTCACACTTAGTGACCGCATGTACATATGTGCTACTAAGCACTTAGTCATTTTTTACTCTCTTTTCTGTGCAAAGAAGAAGAAGCTTTCCATCTCTATGTGCTTTGTGCTTGTCTTGTGTAGCTCTCTTGCATCCTCTTTCTTTACAAGAACCTGACAAGAACATTAAGTCAATTGAAGCTTTTTGTACACAATGTTGCAAAAAGGGTGGACACTTCTTGGAAGACTGTCCAAAAAATCCTTGAAACAAGGGAAAAACACTAGTGAATGTAGTCCAAGTGATACCTAGTAGCTCATTGGAGAGTGAACCTATTGTTCCAATCAAAATGATCACTAGATCCCAGGCTAAGAAAAAGAAACATAACTCCTTTGATGAATCAAAGAACACTAAAATTTCCTCTCAAAAGACCAAGAAAAGAAGAAGTCAAAGGTATGAGATGAGAAAATAGAAACAAAGGGTTGAAATTGAGGAAAAATCCAAGAAACTATTCCAAGAAAAAGTGAAAGAAACTGGAAGTGAAATCAAAGAAATTACAATGAAATCTGGAGGATCAATTTTCTTAGACACAATTTTTGAGACAATTAATGCAAACGCTTATTCTTTTGATAAATCGAGAAAGTTGTAACTCCTATTTTCCAGATGGGGGTGTGGGATATGGTGCACACCTCGGGAGCTTTGGTCTTAATAATGCGGTCTTTTTAGACATGCCTACAACTTTACCATTATTGAGACATAAGAAGTCCGAAAGGAGCTATCCCTCGACAATTTCTTATATGTTAGACCCACTCCACTACTCTCTATAACTAACCAATTCGATCCGTGGGTGTAGATACTTAAGTGCTTATTTTTAAAGGCTAAGAGGGGTAGCAACTAAGGTTTTGAATTGCCAAAGGATACACTAAATAAACACATAAGTATAATTAGCATGGCTGACAATAACCAAGAGCGTAGAATGAACATTGATAACTTTGATTTTGCACATGAAGGTGCTAATGATGATGCCCCCATGTTTATCAATTATCTTGTTACTAGGTTGCATCAAGCTATGGGCAACTCTACCCAACAACTTCGTGCTTATGGGATTTCCCTTCCTCTCCAAGAGGAGAGAGATGTTTAGGAGGCCTCTTGATGAGACTCCCAAAATAAGACTCTCTCCCATAAGAGAGGAGGAATCCAAAGAACGAGAAACAAGTGAATCCCTAAGTTCCTCTATAGATGTGGATCCATGAAGACGGCGATCTAGACTATCGCCAACTCCTCTCAAGAGAAAACAATCAACCCATAGTCCTTCTCCTCGTTGTTTCGAAAGGGAAGAGAGGAAACAAAGGAAGAAAAATGCAATAAAGAGGTCACCCGCTTCTCCTTCTTCTTCACCTTCCTCCTCTTTTGACGAAAGCAATAGTTATTCTCCAGACAATACAAGAGGAGAGGAAATCACAAAAATTCCCTTCATGGTGAAGGTCTCAAAAGCTCAAGAAATTCAAAGAGGGAGGAAAGAATATCTCTTTTCTTACCTATGATGGAACCTTTGGTGCCACCAACAAAGTATTGGCCTTCATCCAACAATTTAATGCGGCCTTTGGAGACGAGGGCTTCACGGAGTCCTCCAAGCTACACCATGGATCTATGCACTTCCAAAACTCTTCTTTTCAATGGTGGGCTAGCCTTCGTGGCAATGAAGAAGCCCCAAAGACATGGAAAACTCTATGAGTTTCCATAATGAAGCAATTCCTTGCAAGAGATGCCAAGGAAAAAGTGCTCACTGAAAAAAAAAAGTTTAAAGCTACTCTTCAATGAGTCTATCCACAAACATGTAGACAAGTTTTGGGATTTATATCTCAAAGCTACAGTCTTTCAAAGAATAAACTTCGTCGAACAAAAGCAACAATTTTGTGCAGGATTACCTGATGAAATGGTCGAGTATGTGAACTCACAACGACCTAGCATTATCATCCACCACACTGTGGTTGCTTCAAGGATCAGTTTCCAACAAGGGGCAAGAATAAATTTCAATCCCATGGAAAACAAGGATCGAAATGAAGCTAAAGGGAAGAGCAATGCTCAAAACTCTTCCCAAGGCAACACCAACACCAACAACAACAAGGCCAAGGATAAATGAGCTTACAAAGGTAAAAATAAGCTCTCTCCCAAATAATTAGAGCCTTTTTTGTAAAGACCATAAATGCTTTAAGTGTAGGGAGCAAGGGCATGGTTATCGTTCTTGCCCCAAAAGAAATGTACACAATGATACTCCTAGATCTTCCATGGTTGAAGCTCCAAAAGAGGATACTCATTGCAAAGGCTCATCACTCTCCTATGCTTGGGGAAAGGGGAGCATGATGCCTTCATCTTATTTGACCCTGGCTCTACTCACAACTTTATATCAATGGAGTTTTCCACTAAGTTGGGCATTCAAGCTTTTGAGATGGGAGATACTATAACTATTGATGCAGCTTTCTTTTCCCCAACAATTCTTAAGGCATCTTCAAAAGTATTTGGAAATTTGCTCTTTACCTTCTCCCTTAGCAAGGGGTACAAACCTGAGATAAATTGATCCTTTTGGAGGCAATTGGGAGCTCGCTCACCAGGGTTTAGTGAGTCTGACCATTGCCCCCAAAGTTTCAGAAAACCTTCCTCATAGGTTGCATAACCATGAGGGTCAACTTGATGAAGGGCCAGAAGCCATTGCCATAGTTCTTCTGCCGAAGAGGCTTGTTGAAATCTTCGTAGGAAAGCCGCCTTCAATCCCTCCCATTCAGCTCTTTGGGTTGGATCTAGAGCCTGGAACCACACCCTAGCTTCTTCTTTGAGCACCAAAGGAAAAGCTCTCAATTTCAATGCTTCGTCATCCCTCCCAGAGACAAGAAAAGCCATCTCCAAGTTATCCAAAAAATCCCCAGCATTTTCCCCACTACGCCCAAAAAAATTAGGGAAAGCCATGATAGGATGGGTTGCCTTCCTCTCAATACAGCACAAAGATGAAAATGTCTAGGCCCAAATCATATCTTATTAAGGGTAGAATAAATGGATTGATAGATGCATTAATCTCAGCTAGAAGAGGAGGGCCTAGTAAGTTCCTTATGATGTTTTGGAACCTAAGCTTTGTGCTAGCTATTATATGCACAATTTGTCTAGCAAGAGGTTGGATAGGTCCATAGAAATCCCTATGATTCATGGAGTATGCTTAAAGCAAGATGAAGATGTGAACATCAAAAGATACATTATACTCCAAAATAGGAAATATTATAGGGTCAAGGGACAACAATATCTCTCTCAACCTCTCAGCTCCAAAATAGAAGACCAATCTTTTGTTGGAAAAAAATATTTCTATCGATTCGCACATTCACCCTAATATTCTGAACTGATTGAAAGTTGTAGAAAATGGGATTATTCATTTGTGCATTAACTACAAACTTCCATGAAGCACTTCATTGAAGTTCAGCTCTCTTGGATCCCACCATTTGAGGGATGCGAAGAGTTTGCTCACCAGTGATTAGCCTAGCTTTGGTGTGACCATCTTCAGCTTTGTAGAGTTCATAGGGTTCAATGGCTACCTTCTCAACCACCTTGAGCCTTCTTGCTAGTAGTAGTTGGAGTGCATCACCATATGTAGCCTCTTGCCAATACCGCACACCATTGATGTGTAGCTCCCCCTCCAAAAACTTGTTAATACCCGAGTTTGAGAGTGCTTTCACCACTTGAAGTCGAGGCTTCAAAGGAAGTGTCTTCACACTAGCCACGAAGCACTCAACACAATGCTTTGACCTACGGACTTGATGACTACCAGATTTTCCTTGAAGCAAAGAAGGGTGTATGTAGTTAGCTCTCTTTACCCGCATACATGCCGTTTGTCAATAAAGACGCTTCTTCTCTTGAGCTTCTTGGGAAGACCATAGTGGAAGTCTTGGAGAATTGGATGGACCTTCCTTCATAGGATTGGCAGAGTGCTGCTTGAGAACTCCTCCGTGGGGGCACCAATTTATGACGAAGGAAATTTGGAATGGCGACCTCTACACCAAAACAAACTCCATTGCGCCACAAGGGAAATGAGATGAGGGCACCACCTAGTCTTGGAAGCGTGGACTAGGACCGCTACGCGAGAGAGAGAGAGAGAGAGAGAGAGAGAGAGAGAGAGAGAGAGAGAGAGAGAGAGAGAGAGAGAGAGAGAGAGAGCTATCACTATGAATGAAGCATTAACCTCAATGTGTGTACAAGGAATGGATAACTTCAAGCACTCCCAACACAAATAGCATGTAGATTACTAAACAACAACTCAAGATTTAGCCAAAATCACATCAAGCACTTTCACACACACATAAAACACTCTTAATTAACATAAGTAAGAGGAGGGGAGGTTACTAGCATAAAACAATTTGCACTCTATAATGTACAAAGAATAGAGTAAATGAATGAGCTTTATGGGCTCATGATGAGTGATACAAAGACTCAATGAGGCTGAGGGAGACTTGAAATTACAAAGGGGGGGGGGCCTCTTTATATAGGCAAGAGAGTGATTAAGAGTGAGGTTAAGATCCAAGTGCAATTTGTACAAATGAAGCTTGATAAGGGACATTCCACCAATGAAGAAGCTCCTTCCAAGTGATTTGTTGACCAATTTGCAACTAATTGGCTCCATCATCACTTGTGTTGTCTTCACTCCTTCCTCCATAGCTTGAGTCCAAGAGCTTCCTTATTTTAAAATGTAAAGAATCTACATAAAATCAATGCATATCTGGTAATAATAGGAAGGGGTTGAATGACAACTTATGAATTACAACAAGATTAAGCATGATTTGAGAGGTGATTAGAAGAGGAATTTGTGATGGTTTTATGAGCTTGAGAGAGAGGAGAAAGGAGGGGAGGGTGAGGAGACTAATGGCTGATTTTTAGAGAAGGACTCAATGTGGAAAAGGAAGGGTGTGTGTGTAAAGGTAGAGGGGGTGGTCTCCACCACAGTTGGAAAAATTGGTGTCCACCATTTTTGCCATATTTCCTAAACTGTAGCTGCAAAAATTATAAAAAGAATATGGTCAGAATCTCCAGCTCATAAGCTACAACTTTGATGAAGACAAGTTTTCTTGGATCGGAGTGGACATATTTTTAAAAAATCCAGCAAAATCATGTGTATGTTTCCTTCCTTCACCAAGTCTTCCACCTGGGTCCCATCTGTTTGAATCATCATATGGCTCCAAAGACATGATGATATGAACCCCTCATGACCCTTGAATCATGGGTGCATGGCTCCACAAACACATCATATCTTTTCTTTTCACATTTACATATTTTTCCTTCCCTTTACCACTAGGTTCTACCTTTCACCTCCGGTGAACTAGTCAAGGAAAAATTCCCATCCAGTCATTTTTTTAATTTTTCCAAGAGGTTGTTCTCACTCTTTCTTTTATTGTAAACCTCTAGAAATAGGGAAAACCAACAAAATATAGTAAACAAAAAAATTATGATAGGCTCGGATCAATGCGCTCTACTCTTAGCACTTGCTTAAAGCTTGCTAAGTGGTCATATGGATCCCCAGATCCACTATATTCTTTGACCCATTTTTAAGAATCAGCTGGTATGACACGTCTGTTTGGTTCAACTCTAGTTCTTCTGGCAGTTGGTCCTGTCTCGAGTCCTTCAAACCAATCTGCTGGAAATAGTGACTCATGTAGCCTTGGACTGACTTTAGTGTCACCTGGTTTTCTTCGTGATGAGATGGGTTCGGGTTTTCTAACATTGCTCCCAAAAGATCTTTCATGGCGTTCCTCTCTTGGAATAGTTTCTAGTCCTTTGCCCAATATCCAATCTCTTATGGAGTACCCTTGGTATTTGTTGTTCTACTCCTCACGACTCATTATAGCAAAGTTATTGTTATAACAATCCCTAAATAGGTAAGTGGGTAGATCTTATGAACCCTTGTCTTTAATTTTGAAGATATAGATGATTTTCATGGATGTTAGCTGCCCTGATTTGGCATGAGAGGTCCACAAAAGATCCTTAACGTTCCTATCCTCCCAACAATAGACTCTAATCCTAGGATTATCCATGCTAAGCCATTTCAAGGTTTCAGATCAACTTGATCGTATCCATTGAATTCTAAAGTCGGTGGACCTTCTTTTGCTGCCATATCTGGAATTATGGTATTCACCTCTAATCCTCGTTTGTCTATCACATCAAGGTTTTCAATTTTTAAATACTGAATCCCATTTTTATCCATATACATTTTCCCTTGTTTGTTTGCCCTGATTTCCTCTTCAAACTCTATGTCATGGTCATCAATGCAAATGGCATACTCTTCATTAGGATCCAGGTAAACCTGAGCTCCATGGCCATTAGTCTTATAAAAGGTGAGTATGTGCTTATATCGCACTGTCGTTCTGGTTCTTGAATGAGTTGAATAGGAAGACATTTAAGATGTTGAGTCGCAATAGGTGTTGGAGACTTCTTCAAGGATAGTGTCCAAGTTATCACCTTGATTCACACTCTCTTCGGTGGATACTCTACTAGCGGTCTCTCCAAATATGCCTTGATTTGCTAGTATACGACCAGATCTAAGGTTCATATAGACTTGTTAAGCCTTGGATAGAGTACTTACCGTCAGATTGAATTGGTATCCGTTTCTTCCACTTGACTTGCAACTCCTGTCAAGAATTCAATTCCTTGCCTGCAACCTGATTCCTATATCAGTTTTAATCAAGTTAGATATTCTTTCATAAAGGATGTACAATTTTTTCTAACTATCGTGATCGGTCTGTGTATATCACTTCAATTTGAGCTAAGTGAGTCAACAATTGAGACTTTCAGATTTTACCTTTGCAAAGAGCTAAAGAAATAATTTGCAACCTGAAAACTGAGTTAACAGGTACCAATTTGGATCTGATGGAACCCAAAATTGATCAGTGGCCTTGTATTATGTTGTTCGAACACTGTACAAACTCAAAAATAAAAAATCTTGTCTCTGAGTCTCAGTAGTAATAATCACAATTATTTACTCTTCTCAGTTTTTACACTTTTTAGGCTTGTTTTGCCAAGTAATCACCTTGTTGTGGTCTCTGGACAAGTTTGGTTGAGTTTGAACAAGATTTGTCCAAGTTATCAAAACTGTCTAGTGTCTACAGACTCTGATTCTTAGAATCTAGCTTAAGTCTTAATTTTGTGATCCAAATTTTATTTGTGGAGTCTACTTGATATGCTTGACCTTGTGGTATACCCAAATGCGCAAAAATGTTCAATTCTGAAACAAATGTAAATAATTGCGATTATTTACAACGGGGAATTTTTTGCAACTTTTTACCAATATGTTGATACTAGCTTATAAAGCAATTCAACTTAAGCTCCCAAGCCAAGTTTCACCAAGTTTGGGTCAATTCTATTTAAGTTGTCAACAATTTTCTGTCTGCAGACTGACTTTACAAATCTGGTCAGAATTTTCACTTAAGGGATCCAAATCTTACCAAATTTGATATGAGTGCTCAATATAACATGATAAAACTGGTGGTATGCTTAGTTAGTCAAAAAAATTGAAAAATAGGATAAAAGTAAATAATCGTGATTATTTACTTATGGTACATTTTTACATATTTTTGGTGATCTGAGAATATACACATGTTTTTAACACTTCAATCTAAGCCAGTTTTGCTAAGTTTGAGCAAGATTTACCAAGGCACACTCAAGTTCTCGACAATCAGTACAGATTTCAGTTTTTCTCAAGGTTTTGGTCTTTTTTGTGTTCCAAATTCTATGAGCCTTTACAAAAGATGTTTGCAATCCTATATAGAGTCTCGGGTGGTGCCTTGGTCAATTTTGAGTTGAAAGTAAATAATCGCGATTATTTACTTTTGGCCTAAAATGAAAACTTTTTGTAATTTTTTCACTGGATAGTCTTTTTATGACTTGTTTTAAGCCTCTGAGTCGAGTCAAAACTTAATCTGGTGAAAAATCTCAAGGAAAAGTAAATAATCTGAGTTTTTTCAAACTCTAAAAATTTACGTCAAATGCATCCTTAAGCTTACCCACTAGTTCATATAACTTTTAGAGCGTTATCTCCAGTCAAATCTAGTGGTTGACAGTCTTTTGGTGCTATTTCAAGCCATAGACCTGAATTTTTGCAACTTCACATAAACAACTCACAATTGATTCTTTTGGAGTGAGAAATTCTTTGAGATCCCACCTCGGATTCTACTTACCCTACTCCTAGGTTCTACTGCAATGGGGTTGTGGAAAGTGTCCACAAACACTTGTTTTCTTGTTTTTTATGGTTTCTTGAGCATTGATCTTAAGACTTGTATTCTCCATCAATCATTCTCAAAATCTTAATCTAATCCTACAATCCTACAAGGTACTTAGCAAGTACAATCTACTTCCAAGCTACCTCTACAAAACAAAAGACGACAATCTTAAGCTATGTGGTTTTAAAGAGAAAGTTTTAACTCTAAGTGAACCTAGAGGAAGTTAAAGGACAACTACACTAGACGCTCTTGTTTTCCCTAGTTTAGGTCTATTCATTCCGCGACAATGGCATCAAATGTGGGACGGGTTTCTAACCTCACACCTATCTTATTGTAGACATAGGGAGAACCACGAACATAATTGTCAATCCATGGGACGAAACGGACTTGACTAGTGCATAGAGGCTACAAGAGGGTGTCAATCTCTTAGAAAACAATAGACAACTTGCATCTAACACAAGCTACACTCAAATGACCAAAGTCACCAAAAGCTAGTCATTAATCAGCAAACAAATCATAACCGTTACATCATCAAATGACATCCCAATGTTATGAAACTTCTAGGATATGTATATAAGACCTAAGCACACATGCTTACGGTCTCAAATCTCACTTTTGATGAAGTGCAATCGCGATTATTAACAACAGTGAGTTTTTGACCTAGTTGTTTTTGACCCCAATGCATCTAAATGCTTAGCAATGATGCCCCAATACCCCACCTATGCTTACTTTGTGATTTTCCTAGCTTAAATTCCTACTTATGATAAAATTATGCCGCAAGTTGACAATGCCAAAAGTTATAGATTACCATGAAATGTTTACGTCAATGCGTAGAGCTCTTACCTACGGTTGCAACACAGCAGACGACACTGCAATGTGACAACCAGGAAGTGAGTAGGAAGTGCGAGAAGAAGAGAAGTGAGCGCCGTTAGCTCATGCTGTGTTTTTGTTATCCAAAACTTGAAAAATAACTTACAAAAAGTGGCCTTTAACCTTAGCCAAGGTTTCTATGGTCAAAAACTAATAATCTGGGAGCTCTAACTAAAGAAAAGTTGATACAATTTGGAAGCTTATAGCTCTGCTCATTGTTTACACTATGCATCTGGAAAATAGGAGTTACAACATTCTCGATTTATCAAAAGAATAAGTGTTTTTTAAATAAAAACTCCCAAAAAATGTTATATGAGTCAGCTTGTTGCTAATAGGGAGATAGATAATTTGCTTCCGCACTGTCCCAAAAATCCTGAAAACAAGGGGAAAGCGATGATGAATGTCATTGAATTTTTTCCAGTTTTGAGTGGGTTGAAAACCAAGCCAACAATTCCAATTAATGTGGTCACGAGAGCTCAAGCTCAAGAAGCTACAAAAAAACACATCAATCGAGGATGAACAAGAATTCCCAATTCAAACTAAAGTTGAGAATTTGATGGTAAGGACTCAGAGAAAATCATGGAAGGCCAAAAGAGACAAAATGAAAGCAGAAAAGCTAATAGAAAAGTCTGCCTTGGAAACAAAGTTGCAACAAACAAAGGAGCAGCTTAAACATGAAAAGGAAAAATAAAGAACGAGTGAAATAAGTGGTCTGTTCCAAAATATCAACGTGTGGTTCAGTCTTAGTGGACAAAGTTCTAGAACCCTTAGAGGCTCTACTACAAGCATACAAGGCCAGCCAGACATTGGAACAACATTGGTTGACACATCCGCGTTGTGAAGTCAAAAAACAGAGGTTAGAAATGTGCAAATGGCTCATAGAGACTGCTCAAGCTCTAATAGAGCTAGAAAAAATGAATGTCCCTAGATAAGAAGTGTTAATCCACCAAAGGGATAGGGAATTTGAGCACAAGGAAAATAAAATGATTGATCAAACAAAACCTAAAGTTGAAACACCATTAGATACAAGGGTAGTGGAAAATACCACGAATGATGCCAAGTCACAAGTAATGACGCCCATCCCATAAGTGGAAGAGCTATGGCCATAAGCCTTATGGGAGACGATCAGGAACCAAGAAGATGGTAGTGTAACTTTTATGTTTTCACCTATCAAAAGATCAATATGGATCATGAGTTCTACCGTGGAGAGCCTCTATACAGTGATGCAAGAAGGAAAGTATCATAGAGAACAAACCCAAAACATTGAAGAATTTCTCGTCTTTCATAGGAGAGCATGAAAAAAAAATATCAGAGGTCAAGGTAGTGCCTTCTCAATGGAAACCAGTTCCAAAGATGATGGATATTAAAAGCCTTCATGAAATAATTTCGACTCTTATACAATGTACAATAACTCTATCAGAGCTTTTATAGATTAGATTGCATCTATAGGGTGAAGTGGAAAAAAAATTAAAGAATATGGGGCTGAAAATTCCTCATGAAGATATCCCCTTAGATGAACACATGGGTAAAATAATACAAGAAAAACCCAAGGCAAAGCCAAAGCCTATCAACGAGGTAGGAGATTACTGTGCAAGTGAAGAGGGAAACACCACCTTGCCACTAGATCACAAAGGGATCAAAGCCATTGCTATACTTGATAGTGGGGCTAGAGTGTCCATTGCTAAATAAATATGAAAGAAATGGGGGAGACCCGCTCTCAGAAAGTCACGAATGAATCTACACCTTGTAGACAACTATGTAGAGAGACCAATGGGTATGCTATAGCAAATTATAGTGTCCTCATGTGGCATAGGATACGGGCATACCTTTGCCATAGTGGATTTTGGAAAAAACAACAATGATAACGTCATTTTAGGAAGACCATTCATGCATCAACTTAAGACGGTGTAAGATTGGGGCTATAACTATATCTATTTGTGGCACAAGGACGTTACAACGAGGATCAGTGTCAAGGACCACATCTATAGAGACATTAGTCAAACTCCTGTAGAGGAATTTGACTTGACTAGAATCAACGGAAAGCAAGTACCTACATGGTTGCACAAAAAGGCATATATTTGGATGTATGGAGTGTTCGAATGTGAGAGCTTGATTAAGGAAGATTGCATTCTAGACAGATCAGTGATCCAAAAACTCAAGAAACAGTTGAGTGCAAACGCATAGTTGATGAGGTTTGTATTAGAGATTTGAGTGAAGAAAGCGACGAAGAATTCCAAGATTGACGAGACTATGCGATTGAGATTGATGTTGTAGTTCTAAAAAGAAAACAAAACCAAACGACAAAGAGGAAATCTCTTATGATTTCCCTAACAATAAATAACCGAGCAAAATGAGCAAGGAAAAAAAAGAAAACGCAAGGAAAACCTATGCCTCTTTTGAAGAGCAAAACAAAGTATTTGATGCTTGTAGGAGCAAATGACCATGTCAAGGACAAACTTACATGAGGATACACAAAACCAGCACGAACAAAGACCAATCCCAAGAAAGAAAACAAGGTAATAAAAACTAAAGACACAGTTGTAACATCATCAAAGATGACAAAAACTGAGCAAAAATGGCAATACCAAAAGACGAAGCAAACCTTGAAAGAGGTTTGGGCGACGTAAATGGAGAGTGAAGATGGTTCAAACATGGAAAAGTATATGATACAAGATTAAAAGATCATAGTTCAGAAACAAATGGGAGAGCTTAAAGAACATGGACTTTATATGATGGATGTGAGAATGCCAAACGCATTGAACTAACTGAACCTAGAAATGAACCAAAGCTGACATACATTGCCACTGACCTCACCGAGGAGGAAGAGAAACTATTGATAGCTATGTTCAAACAGTAAAGAGATGTGTTTGAATGGTCATACAAGGACCTTAAAGGAGTAGATCCGAGAATTTTCCAACACACAATACCCCTTAAGAGTGATGTAAAGCCTCGCAAACAATGTCCCTATACATACAATGAAAACATTGCCAAAAAGATTAAAGAGGAGATAGATAAGCTTAAGGAAGCGGAGTTTATCTACAAGATCAAGCACACACATTGGGTATCACCAATTGTGGTAGTTCCCAAGAATCAAAAATTGCGAGTTTCTGTGAATCACAAATAGGTGAATGTTTCTACCATTAGAGATAACTATCCCCTCCCAATTACTGATAATGTGATTGAGAGAGTTGTAGGCAAGAAGCCTATAGCTTTCTTCATGGTTTTTTAGGCTACAATCAGCTTGTTATAAAGCTAGAGGATCAATATAAGACGGCCTTTGCCACAGAATGGGGCATATTTTCTTATAAAGTAATTCCATTTAGCTTGAGCAACGTACCTGTCACATCCAAAGGCTGATGAATCATGGATTTAAAGAATATTCAAGAAAGTTCTTAGAAATCTACATGGACGACTTAGTGTGCATTCTTAGAAATCTACATGGATGACTTATGTGTGTGCATTGTCTCTTGATAAATGAGTACATAGATCACCTGAAGAAGATCTTTAAGAAGAGCAAAACCTATTGAATATGCTTAAGCTCCATAAAAATGTGTCTTCATGGTAAGACAAGGGAAGATTCTAGGGCACATTGTGTCCAAGAATGTCATTTACATTGATCTGGAGAAGATTCAAGTGATTTTTTATCTATCAAGACCAACGAAAGTTAGGGAGGTACCATCTTCATAGGCCATTGTGGTTACTATAGAAGATTCATCTATATGTATGTCACAATCATTACCAAACCTCTCTATGAGATTATCACAAAATTTGAGTGGACTGACGAATGTGAAGAGGCGTTCCAACAATTGAAGCAAAGATTGATTTTTACTCCGATTTTGAAAGCTCTTGATTGGATAAAGATCTTCCATGTCTACGTCGATACATCATCATATGCTATTGGATGCATTTTAGTGTAGCCTAGAGAGAACATGAGTTTCTCCATATGTTACTCCAATAGATAGCTTAATAGTCAGAAAATAATTGCACGACCATGGAAAGAGAAGTGTTGAAAATGGTCTATGTTGTGAAAAAGATTAGACACTACCTTCTTCCAAACAAGTTTGTGTTTTTTGTGGATGATCAAGCACTATTATACTTGTTGAACAAACCTTGCAATACAAAACATATTGTTTGATGGTTTATCATATTGCTTGAGTTTGATGGTAGTCAAAAAAGGAACCATGCATCAAAAGGCTAACCATTTGTCAAGATTGACTCATGGAGAAGCACCCAAGGGAGTTGATAATGATCTGTCTGACTCTTATCTATTCAACATTGAAATGGTGCCATGGTGGAGCAAACATGTCATAACTTTTCTCACCATTGGATCATTGCAGATTGAAAGAAAACCATCAATCATAGAGCAAACATAAACATTAGTGTTGTTACCATATACATGTGGTAGTGATGTGTGTGAACACACTAGGACCGCCGGGGCATTTTTTCCCTCTTTAGGAGGTTTTTCCCCCGAGCATAGTATATACGCCCATCACTCTAGGGCTATCTATCTTTTCCATTGCACACTAAGTAACACACTCTCTATTGTGTGCCTTGAGCTTCGTTCGTCTTCTCCAAGCTATGTGTGTCTCTCTGCAACCCTAATTCCAACAATTGGTATCAGAGCAGGTTGCGTCCTCTCGGGCTTAGTCACCAGTTGCTCCAATACGCGCCTGCTCACTTTCTCCGATTTCAGTGAGCTTTGGCGAGAGTTCGTAGGTCGACAAATACTTCGGGAACACTCGAAGAGAGCAGTCTGCTCAGATTTTTGATTCGAGCTCATTTCGGCCTCCGTTTCCACGACAGACAGTACTGCACAGGCTATTTCGTCATTTTGTGCAAAATTTTTATCAGTATCGTTTTCTACATAACAGGTATCTTATAGCCTTCTATGGTTTGTGCTATATAGCACGTATTGTTCCCACTTCGTTTCTCCTATTTTCGGGCAGTTTTCACATTAGGTGCAGCATTTATGTGGGCTTATATGATGCAACATGTTCTTGTGTCAAAGGGCGTCTGGAACATTGTGCAGGGCATTGATGTACGTCCTAGTTTTGAGGATGTAGGTGATGTTGAGGATGTTGCAAGTCTTGCTGCAAGGATTGCTGTTGTTAGAGTTGTTTTGCCTACGGAAGAACGAGCTCGTTGGGATGTAAAGGATGCGCAGGCTCATGCATTGATTGCATTGTCTGTGAAGCGCACCATTGTTCCTCACATCCGTTCAGCAAAATCTGCAAAATAGGCTTGGGATATTCTAGCAGGTCTTTATGCAAGTCGCAATGAGGCTAAAATTGCTTTACTACGTAAAGAGTTGGAGTCAAAGATTATGCATGAGGAAGATGATATGGACACTTTCCTTGCTAGTGTCAAGGATATCAATGAGTAACTCATTTCTGCAGGTGAAGTCATTTTAGACAGTTCCCTAGTGTAGGCTGTTCTTGATGCCTTACCAGATTCTTACTAGACTTTTGCTAGTACTTGGAGACTTATGACCCACGGAAATCCTGAAGTTGTCAAGTTTGATGCATTATGCATATTGCTGTTGCAAGAGTCACTTTCCAAGAAAAACAGGACTAGGCAGCGTGCAGTTGAACAGGCTTTTATTTCTTCTCAAAGAAAGAGTGGTAACAGCAATGCAGCCACTTCTTATGGTTCTGCTGCGAGTGGCAAAAATTATGTTCCTAATGCTTCTACTGGAAGCAATTCGTCTGGAAATTCTGGTGATAAGGGAAAAAAGAAGATGCGTTGCCATTATTGTAAAGCTAATGATCACTTGATCAAGTCGTGTCCTAAGGCCAAAGAGGCTAAGAAGAAAGAGGGTGGTTCCACTGCAAATGCTGGTTCCACTACAAATGCAGCCATTGTTGAGTCTTCTGTGAAAGGAGACTGTGATGCTGATGTTGATGCAGAATGGGCTTTAAGCGGAAAGTGCACTTACAATCCTGCTGTCCATGATGCATGCTTTTGTTAGTTGCTATAGATTCACATGTGTGGTATTTTGACAGTGGTGCTACAAATCACATTACCTCACATCGTGAATTGTTTACCTCTCTCGAGTCTGTCCCTCATGGGAATTCAGTCACTTGTGCCGACAATGCCTCTTATCCAGTTCAGGGAGTTGAAAAGATTGTGCTTACTGCTGCTAATGGCAGTTCTTTCACACTTGTTGATACACTTTATGTACCTGGGATCAAGAGAATCTCTTGTCTGTATTCGCACTTGCTAGACTTGGAATTGTAGTCAAATTTGTGGATGATAGATGTACAGTTCATGATCTCAGTTTTGGTGATGAAATTGTCACATCTGGCCTTTTGTGCCGTGGGCTGTATAAGCTCACTTTGTATGACAAGTGTGGAAAAAATTTTACAAATGTTGTTGCAGATTCAAGGGCTATTTCAGATGCAAAACTTTGGCATGCACATTTTGGTCATCTGAATTTTGCCAGTTTGCTGCGTTTGCATAAATCTGATATGGTTGCTTCTTTGCCGCCTCTTGAAGCACCTATCAAACATGTTTGTGAAGGCTGTATTTTGGGTAAGCAGCATTCTAAGTTTCCAAAGGATGGTTCAGTGCGGGTCACATGCAGGTTGCAGCTTGTGCATAGTGATGTTTGTGGGCCCATGCAAACTCCGTCCTTGGGCAATTACCTGTACTTTGTGACTTTCATTGATGATTACTCCAGGCATGCATGGGTATTTCCGCTTAAAGCGAAGTCCGAAGTTTTTATGTGCTTCAAACAATTTCTGGCTATGGCTGAAAATGTCTCGAGATGTACTGAGGCGGTCCGGGGCAGGCAACAAGAAGAGTGGCCTCTAAGCACTCTTCTAGGCTCCCGTGCTGCTCAATTGGGTTGGGGTTGGAAAAAAACAACAACACACACAAAAGCCCGCAACCTAACCCTACACAAATTTGGGGCACCACCTAGTTTTGGATGTGAACTAGGACACGTAAAGAGAGAGAGAGAGAGAGAGAGAGAGAGAGAGAGAGAGAGAGAGAGAGAGAGAGAGTGCTCGGGATGCTTTGAAATCTTCGACAGTGATCAAGCAAACACAATTATATATGTAAGAAAAAGGGGGAAGGGGGTGCTTGTTTCACTAATACCTTCTTACAAATCTGTCATGACCAATGAAAGTGAGATTAGTATTTGTTCAACATAGCTTGAGTAAATTACACCACAACACATCACAAGAAAAGCCACCCCAATCACTGTCTTAAGGCCAGGGGAGTCCTCTCCACCCTGTTGCCCACTTACAGTATGTGGGATTTATGGCTAAATTGATGGCAACACTCAGAGACAAGCTATCAAGAACTTAAAAAAAACACCAAGACACTTACACATCATTGTTGTCCATTACTTCACGTTGGAAGAGAGACAAAGTATCCAAGCTTACTCCAAATCTACCCTCCTTGATTCAGCAAATGTTTGGCTTACACTAGTAGAAGAAATGATAGATTTCCTACTCTCAATTGAATGATCACTCTCTCTTACAATGGCATAGAGTTCCCTTGCTAATCACCCCTAATACAACACATGCACATGCATAAGACAATGAGCTTCCACTCAAAAGATCCTTCTAGAGAGGTTGAGCTTGGCTTCTCAAGCTATAGCATAGTGCTCTTGCTTATGGCTCTCTCATTTGTGTTAGCTACACCCTCCTTTTATAGCAATTTTGAGGGCTAGGGTTACTCCTCTAACCATGGTTGTGTTAGATTTTCAGCACTTATCTAATTTCTTTTGCTTGGAATTATCAAGAAGTTGGTGTGGATAGATGAAGAAGAGAGAGAGGAGAGAAGTGGAGGTGATAGGACTTTTCATAGTAGGTTAGTGTTAGTAAATTAGTAGAGTTAGTCTTTTTATTGATTTACAATTGGAATTGGATATTTACAATGGGAGTATCCATGTAGGATACAAATAAGGAAGAAAAAACTCTTAAGGTAAGAAAATATGGATTTCTTACAATGTTGATGCTCCAAGTGTCTTGAGTAGGGTCAATTTTGACGCTTGTTGATGGTCCACTAGCTTTGACGGTACGTTTTTTCTCCACTCTTGACCTTCCTTGGGAGCCAAGGTAAGTGAACATGAGTAATCAATCACCATGATGCTGTCTTTCAAGAGAAGAGGTTGAATTTTGTGGTTTTTTGATAGATATGGGTAATATGGATGAGGAAAAATGAGACTAGGTGGTCAATTTTGGAATGGAAGTGTGTGTAGGAGACATGAGTTCACCATGGTTTCTCTTATTCTTCAAGGTTGAGAAGAAGGTGAGTAGGGTGCAGAGAGGAGTGGTGAGAGAGGTGGGTATGATGAGTGGAGAAGTGTGTGTGAAAGAGGAAAATGATAAAGTGGAAGAGGGAGTGTGGCTGCATAGCATGGGCAAACTGGGCTCCACCAATAAAATCATAGCTCACAGCTCGTAGCTCAAACAAATATGAAAAAATTTGAGGTAAAAGTTCAGCCCACGAGCTACAACTTTTGTTTGTATCACCTTTTCAAATTCGGAGAGCAAGTGATCGTTAAAAATTCAGCAAAACCGACTTTTTTTTTCCACTGCACAAAGTCCTTGTGAGGTCCTTCATTGGATGATTCTTTTGAATACCTCCAAGAGTGAGCCCCCCCTAGTGCATGCATGCATGCCACATACCCTTGACATTATTTGGTAGGTCTATAATTGAAGATATTGTTGAAATCATGATATAAGTGAATAATACAACTAAGAAAATCAAATATTGAGGGGTCTAAAGAAAATATGTACATGTCAAATATAAATAATATAGGTGGAAAAATATAAAGGGGTCAAAATAAATCTCTCTCATTATAAGTCTACCATAGAAAGATGAATATTTTTGGTGGTATAATTTATGAGAGTAATAGAGAATAGATGTAGGAAGGAAAAAATCACAATAGTGAAAAAATATACACATAAATAGAACTAGTTTTTTTGGATTTTTGTTGGGATGGAGATACACCAAAAATAAGAGAAGTTTGCATGAAATTATTTTTATATGGAATAAAGAGTATTCAAAATGGTAAGAAAAAATATGGTAATGGTGAGTCAATGTACATAGCAGAAATAACACACCATAGGTAGAAATATTTAAATAAATACCAAAATAATTATGAAAAAATCTTTTTATTTCGGCCCTATATACAATGAAATATTTACACACAAATGGACCATAATATACTTATAATTTTTTATCTTTTTTTTTTTGGCTCAACTAGCCCAGTGACTAGCTAATTAAGGGTTTTTAAGAAGATATGGGAAAAGTCCCCTAACTCACACACACCTATATACAGTGAAACGGTGAGGATAATTACAGTGTTTGAGTGATTTGATAGGGTGAGGTAACTCACTATGGCAATTATGGAAAGCCGAAAAACGGTTATCATTAGCCCTCCCCCAGGATGATGGTATATTCATGTACCATCATAGAGCATCTTTTCCAAAGAGAGTGCTTCAGAGTCCTTGACGAGATCTTCATTGTTTGGCCCCTCAGAATTTTGGCTGGAGTTACACTCATGCTTCATGTAACAATACTTACATGAGACAGCTGCCCTTTGACAGATCTTGGGTAGATCCTTTGGTAGAAGGCGACTCAAATAGGGCTTCAAGCGATAACCATTTACCTTCCTAAAGTGCTCTTTCCCATTCAAGTCCATAAGTTGATAGTAACTTGAATTGAAATCCTTCTTAACTATGTATGGCCTTTGCCATCTAGTTTCAAATTTGGCATCAAAACGATTATCGAGTCGATTGTCATACCTTAGCACAAGATCTCCTTCATTGATGCATTTGTCCTTTAGTTTCTTGTCAAGCTTCTCCTTTGCCTACGTAGCTTTCCTCTTGTAGCACTCGTATGCTGCTTCTCTTTTCCACTCAAGCTCAGCTAAGATAAGAAGTCGATCCATTCATGCTTCTTGATCATCTTGTGCTGCTTTTCCATGAAGTCGCATTGTTGGAATGTTGAGCGCAATTGGTTGTAAAGCCTCTTGACCATAGACCAGGTGAAATGGTGTAAACTCCGTGGCTTCCCTATATGTGGTTCGATACGCCCACAAGGCACCATCCAAGAAGTCATCCCACAACTTTGTCTTGTTTTTCACCATCTTTCTAATGATTCCTGCAATGACACTAATCCGAGCCTATCACAAATTTTTGTTTATCATATTTTGTTGGTTTTCCTTGCTTCTAGAGGTTTACAATAAAATAAAGAGTGAGAACAACCTCTTGGAAAAATTTAAAAAAAATGATTTTTTCTTGACTAGTTCACCGGAGGTGAAAGGTAGAGGGAGAACCTAGTGGTAAAGGGAAGGGAAAATATGTAAATGTGAAAAGAAAAGATATGATGTGGTTGTGGAGCCATGCACCCATGATTCAAGGGACATGAGTGGCTCATATCATCATGGCTTTGGAGCCATATGATGATTCAAACAAATGGGACCCAAGTGGAAGACTTGGTAAAGGAAGAAACCAGGCACATGATTTTGTTGAATTTTTAAAAAATACTTCCACTCCGATCCAAGAAAATTTGTCTTCATCAAAGTTGTAACTGACGAGCTGAAGATTCTGGCCATATTTTTTTTATAATTTTTGCACCTACGGTCTAGGAGATATGGCCAAAATGGTGGACGGCAGTTTTTTCAACTGTGGTGGAGACCACCCCCCTACCTTTACACACACACACCCTTCCTTTTCCACATTGAGACCTTCTTTTAAATCATCCATTAGTCTTCTCACCCTCCTCTCCTTCCTCCTCTCTCTCAAGCTCAAAAACCCATCAAAGTTCCTCTTCTAATCACCTCTCAAGTCATGCTTAATCTTGTTGTAATTCATAAGTTCTCATTCAACCCCTTTCTATTATTACTAGATATGTATTGATTTTATGTAGATTCTTTACATTTTAAAATAAGGAAGCTCTTGGAATCAAGCTATGGAGGAAGGAGTGAAGACAACACAAGTGATGATGGAGCTAATTGGTCAACAAATCACTTGGAAGGAGCTTCTTCATTGGTTGAATGTCCCTAATCAAGCTTCATTTGTACAAATTACACTTGTATCTTAACCTCACTCCTAATCACTCTCTTTCCTATATAAAGAGGCCTTCCCCTTTGTAATTTCAAGCCTCCCTCAGCCCATTGAGCCTTTGTATCACTCACCATGAGCCCATAAGCTCATTCAT
Organism: Adiantum capillus-veneris; assembly: GCF_014529385.1. Classification (NCBI taxonomy): domain Eukaryota; kingdom Viridiplantae; phylum Streptophyta; class Polypodiopsida; order Polypodiales; family Pteridaceae; genus Adiantum; species Adiantum capillus-veneris. Next base: position 67,046,738 of record NC_140940.1, on the reverse strand, counting down.
TCACTCTATTCTTGCACATCCTAGAGTGCAAATTGTTTCATGCTAGTAACCTCTCCTCCTCTTACTTGTGTTAATTAAGTGCAATGTTGTATATGCGTGTGAGAGTGCTTGATGTGATCTTGGCTAATCCTTGAGTGATTGTTTGGTAATCTATATGCTATTTGTGTTGGGAGTGTTTGAAGTCATCCATTCCTTGTGCACACACCACGGTTAATGCTTCATTCATAGTCTCTCTCTCTCTCTCTCTCTCTCTCTCTCTCTCTCTCTCTCTCTCTCTCTCTCTCTCTCTCTCTCTCTCTTTGTGTAGCGGTCCTAGTCCACGCTTCCAAGACTAGGTGGTGCCCTCATCTCATTTCCCTTGTGGCGCAATGGAGTTTGTTTTGGTGTAGAGGCCGCCATTCCAAATTTCCTTCGTCATAAATTGGTGCCCCCATTGAGGAGTTCTCAAGCAGCGCTCTATCAATCCTATGAAGGAAGATCCATCAAATTCTCCGAGACTTCCACTATGGTCTCCCCAAGAAGCTCGAGAAAAGAAGCGTCTTTATCTACAAACGTCACGTATGCGGGTAAAGAGAGTTAACTACACACACCCTTCTTTGCTTCAAGGAAAATCTTGTAGTCATCAAGTCCCTAGGTCAAAAAACTGTGTTGAGTGCTTTGTGGCTAGTGTGAAGACACTTCCTTTGAAGCCTTGACTTCAGGTGGTGAAAGCACTCTCAAACTCGGGTATTAACAAGTTTTTGGAGGGGGAGCTACACATCAATGGGGTGCGGTATTGGCAAGAGGCTACATATGGTGATGCACTCCAACTACTACTAGCAAGAAGGCTCAAGGTGGTTGAGAGGGTAGCCATCGAACCCTATGAACTCTACAAAGCTGAAGATGGTCACACCAAAGCTAGGCTAATCACCGGTGAGCAAATTCTTCGCATCTCTCAAATGGTGGGATCCAAGAGAGCTCAAATTCAATGAAGTGCTTCATGGAAGGTTGTAATTAATGCACCAATGAATAATCCCATTTTCCACAACTTTCAATCAGTTCAGAATATTAGGGTGAATGTGCGCATTGATAGAAAGATTTTTTTCCAACAAAGATTGGTCTTCTATTTTGGAGTTGAGAGGTTGAGAGAGATATTGCTGTCCCCTGACCCTATAATATTTCCTATTTTGGAGTATAATGTATCTTTTGATGTTCACATCTTCATCTTGCTTTAAGCATACTCCATGAATCATAGGGATTTATATGGACCTTTCCAACCTCTTGCTAGACAAACTGTGCATATAATAGCTAGCACAAAGCTTAGGTTCCAAAACATCATAAGGGACTTACTAGGCCCTCGTCGTCTAGCTGAGATTAATGCATCTATCAATCCATTTATTCTACCCTTAATAAGATATAATTTGGGCCTAGACGTTTTCATCTTTGTGCTATATTGAGAGGAAGGCAACCCACTTTTATGATGGCTTTCCCAAATTTTTTCGGGCGTAGTGGGGAAAATGCTGGGGATTTTTTGGATAACTTGGAGATGGATTTCCTTGTCTCCGGGAGGGATGACGAAGCAGTGAAATTGAGAGCTTTTCCTTTGGTGCTCAAAGAAGAAGCTAGGGTATGGTTCCAGGCTCTAGATCCAACCCAAAGAATTGATTGGGAGGGATTGAAGGTGGCTTTCCTACGAAGATTTCAACGAGCCAATTCGGCAGAAGAACTATGGCAACGACTTCTGTCCCTTCATCAAGTTGACCCTCATGGTTATGCAACCTATGAGGAAGGTTTTCTGAAACTTTGGGGGCAATGGTCAGACTCACTAAACCCTGGTGAGCGAGCTCCCAATTGCCTCCAAAAGGATCGATTTATCTCAGGTTTGTACCCCTTGCTAAGGGAGAAGGTAAAGGGAAAATTTCCAAATGCTTTTGAAGATGCCTTAAGAATTGCTAGGGAAAAGAATAGAAAGATTCTCTATCAAGCCCAAGCTGGCCAGCTAGCTTTGGAAGGCAATATCACAACTATGGAAGCTTCTCACATACCTCCAAATGTGCCTAATGCACCAGACCTCAATAGAGGTCAACAAGAAGATATGCTCCAACAAATAAACAATCTCACAAACCAGCTAGAGGGGTTGAGAGTAAATCTTGTGCAGGGTGCAAGAAGGCCTATTGAGGGAAATGGTGGGAATCGGCCACCAATGCGACGTCAAGCAAGGGAAATGTTGTGTTACAATTGTGGGGAAATTGGCCACGGCATGTATAATTGCCCTCATCCCAGAAGATATGACTACCCTGTCAGAGGTCCTCGACAACAAGTAAGTCCACCCCGTGCTAGAGCTCAAGCACAAGAGCAACCGCAACCTCAAATTTTGCAGCCACCTCGTGCTCAAGCTCAAGCCCCTGCTACTCAACCAAATGTGAGCATCATAAGGATGGAGGAGGTCCTCAAGGGCAGAAGCAACCAGGAAGAAATAGCTAAAGGGAAGATGAAGATAGATGAAGTGGCTACAATGCCTATCAAACGTGTGCGTGTCCAAGATGAAGTAGGTAAAGAAACAAGAAAGGATGCAAGAAATGAAGCAAGTACATCTCGGGCAACTAAAGATGAAGCCAAGAAGAGAAAGACCCGTACTAGGTCTCAAATTGACATCTCTGATTTCCCTATGGGATCTCGGACACAACCTTATGACTTGACAGCTGATGTGAGTTCTCAAGGACCAAAGATTACTTGGCCACAACTACTTCATATCTCCCCAAAGCTTCGACGACAATGGTCAAAAATGGTGAGCACGAGAGCAAAGCGAAGTAAGATAGTAAGTGTAATCAAAGCATATGGTCTCAAGGATATAGTGCCTTTGGTGGAGGCTCAAATCAAGGGACAACGGATTCCAAAAACTTACATTGACAGTGGAGCAGAGGTTTGTGTCATGACAGAAAAGCTAATGCATCAATTGGGTTTAGAGGTAATGGAATCATCAAACTTTAGGGCAAAAATGGCCAATAATGTCTCTGTCACTTGTGTGGGTGTAGTGAAAGCTTTGAGAGTTTCTGTTTTTGGAATCAATTCAGAGGTTGATGCTTATGTGATGCCAGTAAAGGGAGAAGGATACCCCCTTATTTTAGGACGACCTTGGCTCATGGGTATAGGAGCTAGGCAAGATTGGGCAACAGGAGACTTGGAGTTGAGGCCTCGCATGGGTGGCCATAGTCGGAAGGTGGTTTATAACCTAAAGAATGGGCGACAAGAGAACCTTGAACTAGAGACGTCAGCTGATGAGTGGAGCTCAAGTGGATGCTCCTCATCCATGGACGAGGAAGAGAGTTCAAGTGAAGAGAGTGATAGCACTCTCGAAGTCATGGGCGTCACCATAAAGGAAACTACCTCATCAGAAGACAACCCAAGGATCCAAATGAAGAATGTGTGGGATGCCAGCCTAGAGGAGATGTTATCCAAGGATATAAAGGAATAAGAAAAGGAGGGTTATGTAAATGTTCTCAAGAAGCATGCATCATTGTTTATTTCTGATTACACTCACATTACAGGTGTCACTGCAGTGAAGCATCATATCCATCTAAAAGAAGGGAGCAAGCCAGTAGTACAAAAACTAAGAAGATTAGGAGTTGTGCAACAAAATGCACTGTTGTCTGAGGTGAAGAGACTCTTAGAAGCAGGATTCATATACCCAGTAGAAGATTCAGAATGGGTCTCCCCAGTAGTGGTGAGGCCAAAGAAGAATGGTAAATGGCGAGTGTGCGTGGATTACAAGCCACTAAATGCTGCAACAAAGAGGGACCACTTCCCTCTCCCATTTCAAGATGAGATTCTAAATGAAGTAGCAGGCCATGAGAGATACACAGTGTGTGATGGCTACTTTGGCTACTTTCAAATACGCATTGCACAGGAGGACCAGAAGAAGACTACTTTCATCACACCATGGGGATGTTTTGCATTTCGAGTCATGCCTTTTGGTCTCACCAACGCTCCAGCCACCTTTCAACGATTCATGAACATGGTCTTCCAACCTTACTTTGGTAAGTCCATAAGGGTTTTCATAGATGACTTTTGTATTTACAGCTCCAAAAGTATGCATCTCGGCAAGATTGATGAAGGATTTACTCGTTTAGCTAAGCTGGGTGGACAACTAAACAAGGACAAATGTCACATTGGGGAAAGCAAGGTTACACTATTAGGGCATGTAGTGTCCATTGATGGAATCGAGGTAGATCCTGAAAAGATAGAAACATTGCTAAGTCTACCTTCCCCAACTTCCATCAAACAATTAATCTCCTTCTTGCAAAAGCTAAGATATTTGAGTAGATTCATACACTTACTCTCCCAAGTGATATTTCCTCTACAACAGCTGACTCGTCAAGAGACGCTTGTTTGGAGTGAAGAAAGTGAAGGGCATTTTAGAGAGATTAAAAAAATGTTAGGGTCACTCCCTGTAATCCTCCAACCTTGTTGGGAAGAAACATTCTTTGTAAACCCTAGTGTGGGAGAAGAAGCCATTGGTGCTGCCCTCCTACAAAAAGATCCAAAAACCTCCTTTATGAGGCCTGTGTATTTTGCTAGCCGCCTCATGGAAAACACAGAGAAGGCCTACACCCTAATGGAACAGCTAGTGTTAGCTCTCATGTTTGCGATAACCAAATTTCGGCCATACTTGCTGCCGAAGAGGTTTGTAATTATCACTGTGGAGGATATGTTTGCCTATGCACTACAACATATGGAAATCTCTGACAAAATAGCAAAGTGGGTGGTGCGACTTCAAGAGTTTGATTATACAATACAGGTTGAAAGAACAACTCGAGCATGCTTAGCCGACATTTTAACAAACAAGTGCTATGAAAAAGTTTGCCATTTGAAGAGAAAGGAACTTCCGCCACCTCCAGCTCTAGAGGCTTTGGTCAATGCTTATAGCCTCTACTTTGATGGAGCATACAAGAGAACCAAGGATAAGGCAGCTGCAGGCATCGTGGTCTTATCCCCATTGGGAGAGAGGATCCATGGTGAAGGGATCACTCTAGAAGATGTCCACTCCAACAATGAAGCAGAATATCATGCTCTAATTCATGGCCTTTGCTGGTGCCTCGATAATTCAATTAAGAGATTAAACGCTTTTGGTGACTCCATGCTTTTGGTAAGGCAAATGCAAGGTACATGGGCTTGCAAAAATGCCCGTCTCTCTACTAAAATGAGAGAAGCAAGAGCTCTTATGAGGAGATTTAGGGAGGCACAAGTACATCATGTACCAAGAGACCAGAACAAGGATGCAGACCACCTAGCATCATCAAAGTTAAATGAGTCAATAGTGGGAGCAGTGGCCATCAAACTTCCACTTCAGCAAGGCAAGGAGGACTTGGAAGATATTATGCACATTCTGGAGCAAGGAGAGGTTCCTAAACACTTGAATGCAGGGGAAAGGCGATGGTTAGCTAGGAAGGCTACCAGGTATTGCATAGTAAATGATGACTTGTATTGTCTTGGTAAGGATAGTGTGCTTAGGAGAGTTCCTTTGAAGAGTGAAATTGAAGAGATTTTAAAAGCTTGTCACGATGATATGTGTGGAGGACACTTTGCACACGACGTCACTAGTAGAAAGGTTCTACAAGCTGGGTTTACTTGGCCAAGTCTTCATCGTGATGTCAAATATTGGTGTCAAACATGTGATGAATGTCAGAAAGCAGGACCACGACGGCTCATAGCTGAACCTCAGAACCCAATAAAGGTATATGGGCCCTTTGAGAAGTGGGGAATTGATGCCATAGGGCCTCTACCACGCACTCAGTCAGGTAAAGAGTACATCATCATGGGAGTAGACTACATGACTAGATGGGCTGAGGCTATGCCGACCAATAGAATTACTGCTAAGGATGTGAGTCAGTTCATCTTTGACCACATTTGTTGCCGGTTTGGCACCCCTCTTGAAATACTATCTGATAGAGGACCAGGGTTTAGAGCAGACTTGGTAGGAGAACTCATGAAGAAGCTAAATATTCAGCATCAACACTCTACTCCTTACTACCCTCAGTGCAATGGTTTGGTGGAAAAGGTAAATGGAATCATTTGCAAAATTCTCACCAAACAGGTACATGCCAGGCGCCAAGATTGGGACAAACACCTGAATGGAGCTCTATGGGCCTATAGAACCTCCTTCAAAACCACATTAGGGTACACACCCTTTCATTTGGTTTATGGAAAGGAGGCGCTTTTGCCCATTGAAGTGAAGTTAACAAGTCTTCGAATATTGGGTAGCCAGGTAGGCTCTCAAAAGGAGAAAGTACATCAAAGGATCATGGATCTAGAGAGGCTGCAATTGGATCGTGAAGAAGCCATCAACCACTATTCTCAAGAAGCAGAGAAGCGCAGAGAAAAGTTCAACAAAAAGCTAGCATCCAAAGACATCAAAAAGGGATCTCTGGTGCTTCGATATGACAATCGCTTCGACACTCGTAAGGATGGAAAGTTTCTTTTCCGATGGGAAGGCCCGTTCTTGGTCACCAAAAAGTTCAAAAACGGCTCTTACAGACTTCAGGACATTGATGGTAAAGTGCACAAGACCAGGACAAATGGATGGCGTCTAAAGCCTTATCACATCAGGATAAGGTCAGCTCAAGATCAAAGAAAGTAGGCTAGAGGCATAAATACCCCTAGCCAGGTTTGGGGGGGCTATGATCCGAGCCTATCACAAATTTTTGTTTATCATATTTTGTTGGTTTTCCTTGCTTCTAGAGGTTTACAATAAAAGAAAGAGTGAGAACAACCTCTTGGAAAAATTTAAAAAAAATGATTTTTTCTTGACTAGTTCACCGGAGGTGAAAGGTAGAGGGAGAACCTAGTGGTAAAGGGAAGGGAAAATATGTAAATGTGAAAAGAAAAGATATGATGTGGTTGTGTAGCCATGCACTTTGATTCAAGGGACATGAGTGGCTCATATCATCATGGCTTTGGAGCCATATGATGATTCAAACAAATGGGACCCAAGTGGAAGACTTGGTAAAGGAAGAAACCAGGCACATGATTTTGTTGAATTTTTAAAAAATACTTCCACTCCGATCCAAGAAAATTTGTCTTCATCAAAGTTGTAACTGACGAGCTGAAGATTCTGGCCATATTTTTTTATAATTTTTGCACCTACGGTCTAGGAGATATGGCCAAAATGGTGGACGGCAGTTTTTTCAACTGTGGTGGAGACCACCCCCCTACCTTTACACACACACACCCTTCCTTTTCCACATTGAGACCTTCTTTTAAATCAGCCATTAGTCTTCTCACCCTCCTCTCCTTCCTCCTCTCTCTCAAGCTCAAAAACCCATCAAAGTTCCTCTTCTAATCACCTCTCAAGTCATGCTTAATCTTGTTGTAATTCATAAGTTCTCATTCAACCCCTTTCTATTATTACTAGATATGTATTGATTTTATGTAGATTCTTTACATTTTAAAATAAGGAAGCTCTTGGAATCAAGCTATGGAGGAAGGAGTGAAGACAACACAAGTGATGATGGAGCTAATTGGTCAACAAATCACTTGGAAGGAGCTTCTTCATTGGTTGAATGTCCCTAATCAAGCTTCATTTGTACAAATTACACTTGTATCTTAACCTCACTCCTAATCACTCTCTTTCCTATATAAAGAGGCCTTCCCCTTTGTAATTTCAAGCCTCCCTCAGCCCATTGAGCCTTTGTATCACTCACCATGAGCCCATAAGCTCATTCATTCACTCTATTCTTGCACATCCTAGAGTGCAAATTGTTTCATGCTAGTAACCTCTCCTCCTCTTACTTGTGTTAATTAAGTGAAATGTTGTATATGCGTGTGAGAGTGCTTGATGTGATCTTGGCTAATCCTTGAGTGATTGTTTGGTAATCTATATGCTATTTGTGTTGGGAGTGTTTGAAGTCATCCATTCCTTGTGCACACACCACGGTTAATGCTTCATTCATAGTCTCTCTCTCTCTCTCTCTCTCTCTCTCTCTCTCTCTCTCTCTCTCTCTCTCTCTCTCTCTCTCTCTCTCTCTCTTTGTGTAGCGGTCCTAGTCCACGCTTCCAAGACTAGGTGGTGCCCTCATCTCATTTCCCTTGTGGCGCAATGGAGTTTGTTTTGGTGTAGAGGCCGCCATTCCAAATTTCCTTCGTCAACACCATTAGCTTTTTCTACCAAACCATTTGATTGGGGATAGTAGGGTGTACTATGATGATGTAGAATGTGAAGTTCTTCACAGACTTCTGTGAGCAAGCCCTTTCTAAACCCCGGACCATTATCAGAAACAATCTCCAAAGGTGTGTCAAATCTACAACAAATGTGAGTGTAGACAAATTTGCTCACTGTCCTCTCATTTACCTTTGCCACACTTTGTGCTTCCACCCACCTAGTAATATAGTCTACAGCCACTAGAATGTAGAGTTTACCATTTTTTGTCCTAGGGAGAGGACCCATAGCATCAATGCCCCACTTTTCAAAGGGTCCATACGATTTGCCTTGGACCATAAACCAATATTCTATTCCCATTTACCTGACAATTGTGACAATTTTTACACCAATGTTGGACATCCACATGCAGACTTGGCCAAACATACCCCGCAAGCAAAATCTTCTTCACAATTAACTCTTGGGCAAAATGACCACCACATGCCTCTTCATGCAAACCTTTTAGAATGGCTGGAATTTCCTTGATAGTTGGTACTCTTCTGCACACTTGATCCTTCCCTCTTTGATAGAGGGATCCTTCTAGGAAGAGATATGCACTTGCCTTTCTCATGAGTCTCCTCTTCTGAGCCTTCGTGAAGTCTTGTGGAAACTCACCCTCCAAAATGTAGCTAATAATGGGAGCCAATGACTCCAATCCCTTGTATCTCGGTTGCTTGACAACTGCTGCCACCATGATGACCTGCACTTCTTTCTCAGAACATGTAACTGCTTGTTGTGCAAGTAAATCGGCATCTTCATTCTGTTTCCTAGGAATATGATATAGTTGCACTTCTTCAAATTGATTAAACAATCTACGAATGGCATGAACTTTTGTCCTTAAGCTTTCATTCTTGCATGCCCAAATGCCTAAAATTTGCTTCACAATGAGAAGTGCATCCCCTTTTACCATGAGACGTTGTATACCTTGGCCAATGCATATCTTTAAACCATGAAGTATTGTGTCGTATTCTGCTTCATTGTTGCTAGTTGAACCTGGTAGATTGACCTTCTCTTTCATGACCACCTCTCCACTTGCCGTTTTTCTTAAGAGTGACAACAATGGGAGAGACCCACTCTGAATTCTCCACTGGATAAATGAAACCTGCTGCTAGAAGCTTTCTTACCTCCTTGAGTAAAGCCTGCTCCTTGATGACTCCTAGCCTTCGTAACTTCTGAGCCTTAGGTTTGGCCTCTGGCTTCAACTCAATTTTGTGTTGAACAGCATCTACTCCACGCACATCGGTGTAGTCTTTAGCAAAAAGCCTAGGAAATTTCCTTAACACACCTTTGAGCTCCTCTCTTTCATCCTTTGTAAGTGTTGTAGATAACATACCTTCTAGCATTCTTTCATCTTCCACTTTTTGGTTCTCTTGGGAACCTACCTCTTCCAAACCTGAGCAAGAGGTCTCTTGGTTGTTTGGATTAAACCTTACCCCCATGACTTCGATTGAAGACTCCCCTTCAGTAATGCTACCGCTACTTTCTCCTTCTGAAGTGCTATCGGTCCAGTCTTCCTCCGTCTCACTTTGAGATGATTCTTCATGGAGCTCCTCTTGGCGTTGCTCCTTCATGTCAAAGACAACCTTCTTATGATTGTCATTCCTGCAAATTAGCTTTCCACTCTCCCAATCCTGCAAAGCTCGCATTTTCATTAGCCATGGTCTCCCTAGGATAAATGGGTAACCATTTCCTTTGGTAGACATAACATAAAAATCCACCGCCTTCCTAATGCCAAAGGCCTCTACAAAAACATTTTTACAAATGCCTACACACCTAGCTTTGCTATTGTTTGCCATCTTGACTTTAATTTTAGGTGTCTCATGGATGTGCATGCCTAGTTTTTGCATGAGTCCCTCTGTCATGATGCAAATTTGTGCACCCCCATCCACTAGACCTTTTCTAACCAATCTTCCTTTGATGTAACAATCTAGCACAGGTGTAATATCCTCATTCATTTCAGCATGTGCAACTTTTACAACAGGCACACTCTCTTTTACCTTTCTCCTAGTGCTAACTGCCTTTGTTAAATCCCTCCTAACTTGTGGGCATAATGCAAGAAACTGAGGCCATGAGATATCAGGACCCTTACCTCTCATGTCTTCCAAAAAGTTGTATGGAGCCATACCATGTCCAAGAGGGAAGTCTTGGAGATTGATACGACGTCGAGTCCTCTTAGCTTCCTTGGTCTCCTTTGCCTTCTTGCCTCATCCATGGTCACTCTGTGATGTGACACCTTCTTTCTCTTTACCCTTCCCTCGGCCACGCTTAATGCCATTTTCTTCCATGTCAACGTCATTTGAATTTGTCACCTTTACCACATGCACATTTGGATCTGGCAAAGGTGGAACTTCTTTTACCCCTTGTGGAGGTGGTCTTGGTCCATTTGGTCTTTGTAGAAGCCTTGGTTGTTGACCAATTCCTTCACCTGCATTCATCACTGGGTAATTCAAGTTAGGTCTCCCTGGCTCCCATGGGGCCAAGGACAATTATACATCCCATGTCCAGACTCACCGCAATTCCAACATTGCAAAACTCTCCTAGGTCGTGAATCTCACTCTTCAGACTTCTTTGCTTGTCCCTTTGGACCTACAACTTGTGCAAGGTGAATTGACAGGCTACTTAAAGATTCATTCAACTTCTTGATTACTTCAGTTGTTACCTCAGGAAGCTCCCTAGATGTCGATGCTTGTGACTTACCTTTGGGTTTAATACCTTCTATTGGAACCTCTCCCCTTAGGCACTTGAGTTTCCTATACTTCTTGGAAGCTCTAATTTCAGTTGCATCATAGGTGGCAGGTGCATCTGCCTCCACCTTTACCTTAAGATCAGGAAAGAGTCCAGCTATGAATCTCTCCTTCTTTATAAATTCTGCACCATCACCAGGGTTAGCAACATTTCGTATCCATAGAGCCCAAAGACGTAGAAACTCTTGCTTGTACAAGTAGTAGTCATCTAAATCTTTTTTCTTATGAGAAACAATGTCTTGCCATAGTTTTTGAGTGTTTTGGGGATCAAAGAAGTATCTCTTGAAATGATTCAAAACTTCTATGTAATTCCCCTTAACTTCCTCAGGCAAAGAGTAAAACCAAGTGCTAGCATCTTTCTTAAGGACCACCTCAAACATTTCTACGTGCTCTTGATCAGTTACTATCCTCTTGATACAACAAGACATCTTGAAATTTGCTAAAAATAATTCTGCATCCTCTCCAGGCTCTCCAAAGAAAAGAGGGTACCCGGACATTTGGCGTTGGCTTTCCATTATTATGAAAGATTACAACACGAGTTGCAACAAGGTATGCAATAGAAATTTAGAACCACTCGCTTGCAAATGAAGAAGTAAGAAAGTACCACTCTAGGTTTTCTTCTTCAGCTATCCAAGCTTCAATGAGGTCTCGATTTGTTTGATCAAAACAAAAAGGGTAGAGTATTTATGAGCTCTAAGAAGGGTTGAAATTCTTCAAAGCTAAGGCGATGTCAGGAGTTTTTTGGAGCAAGGGATTGCGCATATGTACATACCCATGCATGGTGCATCAAATAAAGGATTGCCCATTTTCCAGAGCCAGGTGGTTATGTGGGGCCCACATGTGTACAAGTAGGACAACATGTACATAGTGCATCGATTTTCACTATTACCAGTACCAGTGTGTTTTTTCTACAATAATGAGGAGTTGGTAGCGCGTAAAAATTCTCGAGGAAGCTATCGGCGGGCCGATCACATGAGGTAAACAGGTGCGTCAGATGGCATCTAGTGGCGTCAGGAGGCCGAATGGGGTCAATACTTGCACGTGGATGAGTATGGACACAACGTGGGTGTTTCCATGTGGTAATTATGCAGAAAGGTCATCATGAGGACCATATTTTGGGGCCACTTCACATGGTTGCGAAACGCATTATTGAAAAGAAATGAGTGCCACGTGTGTGGATGATGCAAAAAGGTGACAACTATGCATTGCGAGGTCAGTTTTTGGCATGTTCGGGGTCCGTTTGAGGTCATCTAAAAGGCCAAGGGTGCCCAAGTAATAAAGCTAAGTGTGGGAACTGAAAAAATAGAGACAAGACCAGAAAAAACGTGGAGAAGAGAGGAGGAACAGCCGCAACTGTGTTTTTGGGGTTTTTGGAGCCTGTTTTGGCCGTAAACTGCTCATCTGATGTCGGATTTGAGCACTTTGACATTGTAGACTGGGGTTTTGGGCCGTTCCGGACGCGATGGTGCTGACCATTTTGACAAATTACTCATTATGTTTCTGTTGTTTTGGTTGTGTAAGTTTCTCCTATGAGCGAAGCTTCTACTCCAATTTGTGATTGTATTTGGTATCTTTTACCCATATTGTGTGAGCTATTTGCCCCATTGGTGTTGGCCCAAGCTCAATTGTATGTAAACATAAAAAATTATCCTCTTTTGAGCTGAGTTTTTTGGGTGTGTGTGTGTGTGTATGGAGTGGGCAAGTGGATAGTCTCTCTCCTCTCACTCCAGAGGTGTGTTCCCTGTCTCGGCCAGGTGTGTTGTGTGAGCCGAGTGGTGCCCCATAGTGTGTGTGTGTGTGTGTATCTTCCCAAGAGTGTGTGTTGGGTCGTTATAGAGGCGATCTGTGTGTTTCCATCCCGCTCACATTCTTTTGGCGCCCCCACGGAGGATCTTCTTCGAGTACCTTTTAATTCGAGCTTCGAGCTTCGAGATTCGGGATTACAGGTTGCAGGTTGCAGATGACAGGTTACATGTTACAGGCTACAGGTTACAGGGATAAGTACAGGTATAGGTAATTCACACAGGTACAGGTAGTTGGAGTACAGTGATATACTAGCATTGGTGTCACTTGCAGTTGTTGTGGGTATGCATCACTTGGCTCCTGTTTGAGCGCATTGTCTGCTGGATTGTACGTTACTTGTGGAAACTGCCATTGTACGCCTTTGTGGAGCCATATTTGGTTTTATTTGGCAGTCCCAGCCATTTCTGAGACTTGGTCTAGAAGATAGTCATTTCTGAGACTTGACTATACGTGATTTGCATTAGCCTTTGTGTTAGGGTCGATAGCATGAGGTTTTATTGAGCTGGGGGATTCTCAAATGTGGAGATCCTTTCACTGATACAGGTAGCTGGAGCACCCTTTTCGTGACCTTGCCATAGGCTATGTACTACTGATTGCTACTTGATGCTCGGGTTCTATTGTTGACAGTTTATGCATACATATACAGTCTATATTTTGGGTTCTCACTGCTCTACTTCTGGGGAAACTCTGTCAAAAATTTTTCAAGTTATGATGGCTGGTTTTTGGGTCTTTTGAGCCATTTATGCTGTTATGCTACTGAAATTTTGGCAAAATCAGAGGATAAGTCAGGTGTGCTTTCTTGGGAGCTTCATGGTTGGCTTTAATGATGATCAAAATGGACCTCAATTCACTCCTTTTCATTTAACTCAGAGAATCCAGATAAATGTTCATGTGTCCAGGAAGATTTTTTCCCAGCAGCGCATAGTCTTTATCTTCGGGCCAAGAAGGTTAGGAGAGATCCTGGAATGTCCTTTGCCTGTTGTAATTCCAATGATCAATTATGAAAACTCATTTGATGTGCATGTGTTTGTCCTTATCTAAAGTTGAGCTCCATTGAGGTTTCTGGGGATTGAGTCAGTCAAAAGTTGTAGGTTCTTGCACATGTGTTTGAAGGGGTTCTCAAATCATAGTAGCTTGGGTAGCCATGGCTTTCTCTTATCCGGAATTTCATGGAAGAAGTGGTGAAGATGCGGAAGACTTTCTGGAGCAAGTCAAGGTGGCATGCATAAGCAACAATATGTGTGATGAGGAGAAGATTTTGAGGCTATTTGGATTGCTTTTGAAAGATGAGGCCCGTGTTTGGTTCATGGATTTGGAAGCTAAAGAAGCAGTGGCTTCTTCTTATGGTTTGAGTCTTGACAAGTTTATAGAAGATTTTTTAGAGCGTTTCCAAGTTTTTGAAGATGCAAATGCAGTATGGAATGAGCTCAATGCTCTTAAGCAAGGTTCTAGTCAAGGTGTTGATGCCTATGTACAAGGTTTTACAGATTTATGGACTCGTTGGTGTGTTGCTCTTAAGGATGAGACCCCCCCTTGTTCATTGAAGAAAAGTTCTTTTGTTGATGGTTAGTCACCTTGGTTGCGGTTCGAGGTTGAGTTGAAGACGCCCGAGTCTTTTGAAGATGCGGTATGCATTGCAAAGCACAAGGAATGGAAGTTTAAGTGTCTTGAGGAACATGGTATCAGTACAGGTATGCATGTGCAAGATGGATTTGACATGGAAGATGAAGTTAAGCCTAAGTAGGTGAAAAGTAGGCTATCCTATGATGTTTCTCGTTTCTTCCCAAGGTCTATTGTGAAGCGTAAAGAGGTCTTGCAGGTTGACAGGTTTATGGAAGAGCCTAAAGAGGTGAGTAATGCTTTGGATACAGGATTGAAAATTCTTGAAGAGGATGCATTGGCTACTTGTGTACCTTGTGATTCCGGGTGTGAGTGTGAGGTTGAGGCTATTGATGATGAGCACGTATCTTTGGATACTAGTTCCTTGGAAATTAGGGAAGAGGGCAAGGTTGAGAGCCATTTTGTGGATTTGTTGGATGTGGAGCCTGTGTTGAAGCCATATTTTGATGTATGTGCAGTGATTGAATTGATTTGTGAGCATGATTGTGGTTTAGAGCAGGGATCTGTATTCTTGGAGACTGATGAACCCATGCTAGAAGCTATGGATAGTGGTGCTAGCCATGATTATGATGTGGATAAAGTTATGTGTGATGATGAGTATGCTTATGATGATGAGAAGGGGTTTGGCATATATGAGTCCAATCTCAGCTATGTGGATGCCTATGCTAGGGATATGTGTGCTGCGGGGATACTTTTGTGCTTTGGATATCAACAACTTTACCTTCACACAATGCTTTTAGCTACTTGGGTGCAGGATTTGCATGTTGTTGCTATGGCTAGTGAAGCTAAGATGCCAGGTGATGAGTCACTTGAGTTGTCTCGATTGGTTGGGTTGAATGTGGTATGCAATATTTATACTTTTGGAGGTCTAGATAAGATGGATGTGTTAGTTGGATATGCCTTTGGTGCATTTTGGTTGATTGGTGACAAATATATGTGTGGTGTTATGATGCTTCTTGTGAATCACGCGATATGTCTTTGGCCTTTTGATCCAGGTGGAATGAGCATCTACTAGTGCTGCTGTCTGCTGAGCATGAATGCTCTAGCAAGCTAGGGGATGGGCAAATTATGTCAGGATATTTTTGGAGCAAGGGATTGCGCATATGTACATACCCATGCATGGTGCATCGAATAAAGGATTGCCCATTTTCCAAAGCCAGGTGGTTATGTGGGGCCCACATGTGCACAGGTAGGACAACATGTACACAGTGCATCGATTTTCACTATTACCAGTACCAGTGTGTTTTTTCTACAATAATGAGGAGTTGGTAGCGCGTAAAAATTCTCGAGGAAGCTATCGGCGGGCCGATCACATGAGGTAAACAGGTGCGTCAGATGGCATCTAGTGGCGTCAGGAGGCCGAATGGGGTCAATACTTGCACGTGGATGAGTATGGACACAACGTGGGTGTTTCCATGTGGTAATTATGCAGAAAGGTCATCATGAGGACCATATTTTGGGGCCACTTCACATGGTTGCGAGACGCATTATTGAAAAGAAATGAGTGCCACGTGTGTGGATGATGCAAAAAGGTGACAACTATGCATTGCGAGGTCAGTTTTTGGCCTGTTCGGGGTCCGTTTGAGGTCATCTAAAAGGCCAAGGGTGCCCAAGTAATAAAGCTAAGTGTGGGAACTGAAAAAATAGAGAGAAGACCAGAAAAAACGTGGAGAAGAGAGGAGGAACAGCCGCAACTGTGTTTTTGGGGTTTTTGGAGCCTGTTTTGGCCGTAAACTGCTCATCTGATGTCGGATTTGAGCACTTTGACATTGTAGACTGGGGTTTTGGGCCGTTCCGGACGCGATGGTGCTGACCATTTTTCCAAATTCCTCATTCTTTTTTTGATGTTTTGGCTGTGTAAGTTTCTCCTATGAGCGAAGCTTCTGCTCCAATTTGTGATTGTATCTGGTATCTTTTACCCATATTGTGTGAGCTATTTGCCCCATTGGTGTTGGCCCAAGCTCAATTGTATCTAAACATCAAAAATTCTCCTCTTTTGAGCTGAGTTTTTGGGGTGTGTGTGTGTGTGTATGGAGTGGGCAAAAGGATAGTCTCTCTCCTCTCACTCCAGAGGTGTGTTCCTTGTCTCGGCCAGGTGTGTTATGTGAGCCGAGTGGTGCCCCATAGTGTGTGTGTGTGTGTGTATCTTCCCAAGAGTGTGTGTCGGGTCGTTATAGAGGCGTTCTGTGTGTTTCCATCCCGCTCACAGCGATATACAGAAATATCTAAAACTTCATTTTCTGGATCTAGAAGAGCAACCACGTCCCAAGTAATGAATTGCACTTGCTCTACAATTCCCAATGCACAAAAGGTTTGTATAAAAACTAGATCTTCATGCTCCTCGAAGGCTGTGAGAAAGTAGCAATTGACTAGTGAGTAGCGTTAAACGGTAACCTTGCATTTGCACTACATTCCTACTCAAATGTATATATTTTTTATCAAAGTTTTAACCTAGTGTTCATTCTCTCTTTCCGTAATAGCCTTTTTTCATACAAACACCTTACCCTTCTTAGATCTTTATGCATTTACATCATATTTCTCTCTTCATGCTAAATGTAAATAGTAAACTTAATTCTACTCTCCTAATTTTTTACTGCATATTCTTTTAACTAATTACCTTTACTAATTTAAATAGCTATCTACATCCCATAATTTGTAAATAAATAATTTATGGGCACTTATCTTACCCATCTTCTCTCAAGGGTAGGGTTAACCTTGTAGGCCTTCCCTTCCCCACCACTATGTGACCCAACTCTTGGATCATTTACTTGTGTTGGTCAACAAATTTTAAATATAATGTATATCCCCAATAAATCAAACTTTATTGGAGCCTACCTCATTTGTTTAAGGTGGATTCTCTTTTGAAAAAGCATGCTACACCTTGGATGCATGCTAAAGGGTCCCCTGCAAGGAGACTTGCTTCAAAAGGTGTTTTGGATGCATCCTGAACGCCTTAGCTCATGGATATACTTGAGGAACATTCCAAAATCATCTTAAACACTTTGAGAAGGTCAACTTTGCCTTTTACAACACCCAATTTTGAGTTACATGCTGAAAGTTATGGTGAAAACAAGGTGCTGCGGACACTGTTACTGCAGGTCAAAGTTACAATCGGGTAAACCACAAAGGTGAAAAGTTTTCTTGACTTCTTCAACATTCTAAAATACCAATGGGGAGTTAAAAACCACTTGCATGTGGAGGGGCCGGCTCAAGATGCTTCCAGAGACACAACAAACAAGATGGGGACACTCTGTAGGAGCCACTGGAGGGACATCATGGTGGGGCCCACATACATTATCAACCCTTATGGAGCCTCCACGACTTAAAATGCTATTTTTAACGAGAAAATAAGTCCCTTATTTTCATATTTGAAGGAATGGTAAAAAAGGAACCTAACTATGGTTAATTACCTACCCTAGTCAAGTTTAACCTAACCCAAGGTCTTGTACAGCTATAAAAAGGCCATTTGGCAAGCACAAAAACACACACACCTACTCCATTTCTGCAAATAAGCTCATCTAAGGTTAGGGAAGCCCTAATCTCTCTCTCCTCTTGTCTCTCTATCCATTTCCTAAGCTCGCTATCATAAGCGGTGCCATAGAGAGAGCATCAATATGCTATTGCTACCATTCTCTTGCAAACATTTCTCTTACCATACTCATCCCTAAATAAGTATTTAGCTTCTATATGAGAGCAAGGATATCAAGTTAAATGATCTATCTCATGGTTTGATCAACAAATTGCTACAATTGGGGTGTCGTCGTCACACTTTTGCTCTAAATGCGTGTAAAATTGGTAAGCATATCTTGGCAGCTTCTCATATTTTGTGCTCATTGGGTTGCTTGTTTTGTTGAGAAAGTTTTTTGTGCACCATGGTGTCTATTTGCTTGGCTTCTCTCCTTATGTTGTGTGTAAGTAATTCTTGGGGCTGCATAGATGGAGAAGAGCTCTATATGCATGCCGCCTTATGTGTGTAAGTAGTCTATTCTTTTGGGAAAGGAAAGGAGTTGTCAAGTATTTGTGCATTATAGTGTTTTGAGATTTGCTAAGAGGTTGTGTGCTTGCTTTTCTTAGAAGTATATGAGCACTAATATGGTGAAGGTCACTCTTTGCATGTGAGTTTGTGCAGTGTTCAAAGGGATTGCTTAAGGAGTGTGTGTTGAATGGTTGAAGGGCATTTTGTGTTGAAGCACATAAGGAAGGTGTGAGTGTGTGTGTGTGTTGTATATGGTTTGTTTTGGTTTCCTTCTTTCTCCGTAAAAGGGGGTGGTGCCCCTAAGAAATATGTGTGTGTAGGGTCTCACGGAGTGGTCGTCTGGTGGGAGCCTTGAGTTGAGCCCCATCTCAAAAGTCCGCTCTCATAAAAGTGGTGCCCCCACCGAGGAACTTTCCTAATTGCCTTCTATTCTCCTCATGAACAATATAGTTGCACCATATGCTTTCCATTTTGCACAACGCATCAGAATTAACATTTGTGTAGATCGCATTTTTTTTTACCAGCAACGCATTGTTTTTATGTTTGGAGCAGAAAGACTTGGTGAAATCTTGGCATCTCCAAATCCCATCATTCTTCCATTCATTAATTATGATGATTCATTTGATGTCCGTGTTTTTATTTTGTTTTGAGGCGGGGACAAGAGGCGCCTAGATAGCGATCCACTCAAAAGGAAACTTTCTTCAAGAGAAAGAAAAAGGAGAACACATTGTCACATGAACCAACCTGGAGCTGCTTCTCCTTTTACACCCATAGCTCGTCAATCTGAGCACATCATAATTGCTACAAAATTTAGATTTCAAGCAACCATTAGGAGAATTTTTGGCCCCACTCACCTTAATTAAATTAATGCCTCAATCAACCCTTTTATTTTGCCTATGATAAATTATGAACTAACACTTGATGTATATAATTTCATTTTGATGTGATCACTCATTGTAGTCAAAACTTTGTGGTACACAAGCCTCCTTGTATTGTAAAAATGTCAAGCACTTTTCCTACCTTTCATTCTAAAAATGGTGAGGATGCACAAGAATTTCTGGATAATTTGGAGATGTCACACCTCATCTCTGGGAGAGATCAAGAAGAGGTAAAGCTGCGTGCTTTTCCACTCGTTCTCAAAGGGGAGGCTAAGGCATGGTACGAGGCCTTGCAACCTCAAAACAAAACCAATTGGGAGAGGCTACGTGCAAGTTTTCTTGCCAAATTTTGGCAAGGAGATACTCCAGAGGGTCTTTGGAAGTGTCTACTTCAACATAAACAGGTATTCCTTGAAGACTACCCATCTTATGAGGCCGTTTTCTTTAACCTATGGGATAGATGGGAGGCTACCTTACAAAACCAAGGTGGTGCACCAAACTTTCTAAAGAAAGATAGGTTCATGGATGGCTTGTATCCAATTTTGAAGACCAAGGTAGAGTTAAAATTCCCATCAAAATTTATGGAAGCACGTGAGGTGGCCATGGTCAAATTCAAGAAGTTAAATTTTCAAGCACATAGAACAAGGGACCTAAATGAAGTCATTGAGAGGGATTCTTCACCAAGCATGAGAGCACAAGTTAGGGGCTCTCTTGCCCAAACTTCACAAATAGGGGAAGGATCACAACAAGAGATCTTGCAAAGATTAACTCAACAACTAGAGATTCTCACCTTGAATCTAGTGCAGGGCCTACCTCAACAATGACAACCAAGAGAAGGGGATAGCAATCAACGACGTCAAGCACAAGAGTTGAGATGTTGGAATTGCAACGAAGTTGGTCATGGCATGTATAATTGCCCTCACCCTCGAAGGCTTCCAGGGGACATATACCCTCTTAGACCCCCTCCGCTCATGGTGCAGCAAGAGCATGCTCAAGCCCCACAAATTCTTCGTCGACCACCACCACCTCCAGTGGCAAACATCCCTCCTTTCCCACCAGTGGAGGAAGAGAGAGGAGTAAACGTCATAAAGCTAGAAGAGGAGATAGAGGTGAGCCCTATACATTTTGATGTTATGCTAGCAGAAAAGTGCACAAGAGAACACAACAAGGATGAAGACACAAGGAATGAAGAGTCAGAACCTGCAAGGAAGGAGAGGAAGAAAAAGTCAAAGAAGGAGGAAGGAGACAAGAAGCAGAGATCAAGGCGAAGGGAGATCGGCATCAATGATTTTCCATTAGGAAAGAATATGGAGCCCTACAACATCTTAGAAGATCTGCAAACTCAAAAGCCCAATATTTCTTGGCCTCAACTCCTACATCTATCACCCAAGGTGAGAAGGCACTGGTCCAAACTTGTAAGCACAAGACTCCCAAGAAAGAAAGAAAAGGTGACAATAAAGGCATTGACTTTAAAGCCACAACAAGATGTGGAACCTATTGTAGATGCTTATGTAAGGGGTATGAAGGTATCCAATGTGTATGTTGATGGTGGAGCACAAATGTGTGTGATCACGGAAAGAGCCATGAATAGACTAGGGCTTGAAATCACTAAATACTCTAATTGTCAAGCTAGGCTGGCCAACAATGCAAGTGTGAAGTGCCTAGGGATCATCGAGAATGTAAAAGTTTCTGTATGTAATATAGATGCACGTGTAGACATGTATGTTATGCCGGCCAAGGGGGAGGGCTATCCCATCATCCTAGGGAGGCCTTGGCTCATTGCTGTGAATGCAGATCAAAAATGGGGACAAGGACAATTGATTCTTAAAAAGGGGCAACATGTAGTATACGATTGGCATGAAGGAAAGCAGCTCGACATCAACTATGAGACCACGGCTGATGAAGAAAGTGAAGAGAGTTTTGGCTCAAGCGACGAGGAAAGTTCAACCACTACATCCAATAGCGAAGAAGAATCATCTTTGGAGGTAATGGGAATCATCTTCAACACATCAAAAACTCCATCAATAGAGGTTGATCCAACAAAGGAGAAAACAAAGGATGACAAAGGTGACCACAAGCACTTTGAAGACTTTGAGAGGATGCTTGCAAAAGATCTTACCCCTGAGGAGAAGCGGTCCTACATCGATATTCTCAAGAGGTATCCCAATTTGTTTATCACTGATTACTCACAAATTAGAGGTGTGGATGTTATAGAGCATGGCATAGAATTAAAACCAGGTACTAAACCTGTGGCTCAAAAGCTAAGGCGCCTAGGAAAAATACAACAAGAGGCACTTTTGTCAGAGGTTAACCGACTCCTCAAAGCTGGTTTCATTTACCCTGTGTCTAACTCTGAGTGAATGTCCCCAATTGTAGTAACCCCTAAAAAGAACGGAAAATGGAGGTTCTGTGTTGACTACAAACCGCTCAACGCTGCAACAAAGAGGGATCATTTTCCTCTTCCTTTCCAAGATGAAATCTTAAACGAAGTAGCCGGCTATGAATGTTACACAGTGTGTGATGGGTATTCAGGGTATTTTCAAATTAGAATAGCAGAAGAAGATCAGTTAAAAACCACTTTCATCACACCTTGGGGTTGCTTTGCCTATAGAGTGATGCCATTTGGGCTCACAAATGCTCCTAGTACCTTTATAAGGTTTACAACTCTTGTCTTTCAGCCCTTCTTTGGAAATTCAATTAGGGTTTTTATGGATGACTTCTGTATCTATAGTAGCCAAAGACTTCATTGCCAAAAAAGTTAAGGAGGGGCTTAGGAGGCTTCATCAATTTGGGGGACAGCTTAATCCTGAGAAGTGTCACATTGCAGAGTCACAAGTGGTGTTGCTAGGTCATGTGGTTTCTTTGCAAGGAATTCAAGTGGATCCATCAAAAGTAAATGCTCTCTTGTCACTACAACCACCAACGACAACCAAGGAGCTCATGACTTTCAACCACAAAGTAAGGTACATGTCTCGTTTCATTCACCTTCTAGCGGAAGCTATTGCACCTTTGCACAAGCTAGCAAACAAACCCACATTTGAATGGAGAGAGGAACACAAATTATGCTTTACTGAAGTAAAGGGTATTCTCAACTCTCTTCCAACAATAATGCCACCAAATCCAAAGGATACATATTACATCACGCCAAGTGTAGGAATGGAGGCCATCGGTGTAGTTCTCATGCAAAAAGACCCAAAAACATGCTACATGAGGCCAGTATACTTTGCAAGCAAAGTCATGACCGCTGCAGAGAAGGGCTACATCGATATGGAGAAGGTGGTATTCACAATTATGTTTGCGGTAAGAAAGTTCCGATCATATCTCTTACTTGCACGATTTGTCATTCTCACCATGGAAAACAATTTACCATATGTTGTGCAACACATGAGCCTCTCATCTAGGATAGCCAAATGGGTTCTAGAACTTCAAGAGTTCAAATACACTTTTCTTGTGGAAGATAGCACAAGGGCAGGTCTTGCAAACATTCTCACATACAAAGTGAGAGAAAGGAAAGAGTCACCAAAGACAGTGATGGGGGCTTTTCACAAGCCAAGCTCCCATACCCCTCTTCTCTCGTCCCCACCCCATGAAAACCCCCTCTTAGGGAGGGAGTGATAAAAGGCATTGGAAAAAGTAAGAAAAAAATAAAGTATGATTATGTAAATATATAAGAAAGGTAAAATAGGCCACCTCATGCCTGCGGGGTAGCCCATCCCCACCTTCCCTCCTTTTTCTTCACTGTTGCCCCGCCGTGTGTCCCTTTTCCTCTCCTCCACTCAAAAGATCAACCCCCTCTCTCTTCCCCTTGTCCTTTATCCTTTCTCTCTCCCCTCAAGCTATCCCACCTCTCACCAATAATGCATTATAACTCACCAATAATGCACCCTAACTCACATGCAACTTACCCTATCTTCCAAAATAGTATACCCCACCCCCTCTTTCTCTCTCCTATCATATCCCATGACCCAAATATCCCCCTCTCTCTCTAAAGGGCGCCATATCTCTTGTCTTGTATCTAAATAACCTTCCCCACACTCACACACAATCAGTTTCACTGAAAAAGGTGCCCACAGACCCATCCCCACCCAGTGGTTACCTGATTTTTCTTGTGTTCACACACATCTGCACACAGATTCACCTCTGAACACACTCCCCTCTCTCCCCTCTTGTAATTACTTTATTCTCCATGTCACCTCTCACTTTTTTTCATCAACCTATCTCTCTCTCTTAGTCTCTCTCTCATGAGACTGCTGTTCTGGCACATATACACACAGCCAGACAAGTGGGACCCACAATCACATGGCCTATGTAGATAATGATTTCTTCATTTCTAAATTCTAGAATTCCTCCCCCCTCTTCCCCTATATAAAGAGGGGTCACCATCACACTAAATACACACACAACATCACCAAAGAACACACTATGCACTGTGTGTGCCTAGTGCACACACACACACCCACACCATCACCATCACCGCAATCACCATGCTTGTCTTGAGCATGACCTCTACACCCTTGGCTATGGAAGATGAAGGGCAACTAAATGAAGGATGATGGCCATAACCCTCGTGCGAGTCTTCGCCATCAACTCCCACCTATCCGCCATGTGCTCTACCACTCTCTCCCTTCTCATTCCCCTACCCTATGCTCCCCATTTCATCGCCTTATTCTCTAAATAAAGCTTGAGGTTTTGTGAGTATGTTTTTTTGCAATGTTTTGCCCATGTGAGGTGTGCGGAATCGCCACCTAATCTTGTGTTTGGAGTGAGCTTGTGTATGTGTGAAGGGTGTGCGGATTCGCCATCCTTTTGTGGTGCCTAAGTACTAAGCCGCTCTACCCCCTCCCTCACTCTCTCTCTCTCTCTCTCTCTCTCTCTCTCTCTCTCTCTCTCACTCACTTGATCTCATTCCCTTTCCTCTTCATCATTACTCCCAAGCATCCATCTCTCTTGGATGAAAAATTTGTTATGGTGGTGTGTTGTTTGCGTCCTAGCCGCTGAAGCTAGGTGGTGCCCCTGTTTGCTTTACCATGACAGGCTCGAGGCGCGCCATTCGGTCCCTGGTGTTTTAGAGGCCGTCGGAGTTCGGGGTTCACTTTGCTCCCGTTATTTGGTGCCCCCACTGAGGATCTTTTCATGAAACCCTTCAGTTTACAAGACTGAAACCCCTAAACTATTGTGAATGGATGAATGGCTAGCAGGATTTGCTAATTGGACGACAGAAGAAGAAGAGCTCCAAGCACAACTAGACGAACTCCGCATCTCCATCGAAGCTCGAGTGCCAGGCGTAACGGTAATCGATTTGCAGTGGGAGAGTCAACCAACACGCCAAACCCAATGGATATACATAGGCCAAGTGCCAAGAAGAAGAAGGAGAAGGTTGAAACCATGTCCGCAACCTACAACCAACCCACAACAACAAAATGGAAGGAGCTCTACACAATAGAGAATCAAAACTATTCTACTTTGAGAATCGGGTAACTCAAGTCACTGAGGTAATTATCACAGTGAGTTTTCAAGTCGCACCTGATGCTGCAGCACAGATAACGGAATCATTGGCTCACACTCTCACTAGAGAAACTAGGGATCTACTGAGTTTGTTTCAGGAAAGAACACCACCCTCTCCCACAAGCTTGGACAGTGACTAAGCACCTCTAAGCTTCACATGAATCAGTACAACCTACCTCAAGAGAGATCACACATACCAACACGTGTACGCTCAATCAAGGTAATACTGGATTTGAAGGCTCACTACCATCACGTCATTGACACCATGCTGGGTGGGGAGCGATTTTTTGAGGTTCTGGCATCAGATCAACTATTTGTCCTACCTTTGGTACAAGGCAATGTACCGTTTGAAGTTTTAATCTATGTCCTAGTATAAGAGGGTATACACGCCTCCTTGTAAAGAAGAAAAAAACTTTTGCAAGTTAAGCAGTGTGTCTTTCTAGATCTCTCTCAGTAATCATGGCAAGTGTAGCATTTCCAACATTTAAAGGAAAGAAGGGGGAGGATTTGGTAACAGACTTCCTAGATGACTTTGAAGTAGCATGTGTAGTGAGCAACAAAGATACGGATGAATCCCGGGTTAGAATCTTTAAGCATCTCATGAAGCTAGAAGATAGATCATGGTACAATGCACTTCCACAAGCAACCAAGGATGACTGGGAACCCTTAAAAACCGCTTTTAAGAGGCGCTTTGGGGGAGGTACCACTTCAGAAAAGTTGTGGGACAAGTTAAGAGACTTGAAGCAGGAGGGTCTTTTAGAATATGCCACCTATGAGTCCAAATTTGTGGATTTGTGGGAACGGTGGGTTGAATCAATGGCAAGGGGGGAAGCCGCACCCGATTTCCTAAAAAAAGATCGGTTCATGCATGGCTTATGGCCGCTTCTCAAGGAGAAGGTGAAAGGTAGATTCCCGGCTACGTACGAGTTAGCCGTTGAGATTGCTCGCCTTAAGGACAAGAAGCTGCGAATGAAAGCCAAAGAAACCGAGTCAACAGAAATAGCAACATCACGTCGACCAACAACTACGACAACCACCATTCCACCACCACCACCGGCTCTTGGGGTAAGAGATGACCAACAAGATATGTTGGCCCATATTACTGACCAACTGCAAAATTTGTCTGTCCACTTAATACAGCAAGGGAGAAGTCAAGAAAGAGATCAAGACCCTGGAAGAGCACAACGCAGGGAGTATCATTGCTACAACTGCAGAGAAGACGATCACGGTATGTACTACTGTCCCAAACCACGACAAAACTATAATAGAGGAGGTAGGAGGAACCAATTGTCACCCCCTAGAGAAAGAACACCCCCACCCCGAGCACCACCCCCACCAACACAAATTCTACGTCCACCCCAGACACCACTACAAGCATCCATCCCACCTCTTCCACTAGCCCCACCACCTGATCGCCCTGTAAACATCATAAGGCTAGAAGAGAAAGGAAAAACCGTAGTAGTGGATCCACCCAGAGCAAAGGAGAGGGACAAGGGTAAGGAGAAGGTAAAATTTTTAGAACCACTTGAAGCCATGACTGTGAAAATAGCTAGGAGGGAGAAAGCTACACAATCAGATGATGAGAGAAGCATGAGAGGAGAAACTAGCAAGAGGCCATCCAGGCCACGACGGAAATTGGGCATCACCGACTTCCAGCTAGGGGAAAGTTCTAAGCCCTATGATCTAACATTGGATGTGGCAGAGCAAGGACCGAAGATTACATGGCCACAGCTGCTACATCTTGCACCAAAAGTAAGGCGACAATGGTCTAAAATGGTAAGTACAAGACGCTCCAAAACAAAGGTAGCCGGAGCAATTTCAGGATGCAACATCGATGACATCCTTCCAATTGTCGACGTAAACATAAAAGGAAAGAGGGTTGGAAACACCTACATTGATGGAGGTGCACAAATCTATGTAATGAGTGAAGCTATGATGCTTCGATTAGGGCTCGAGGTTGACAGGCCTTCTCCATGCAAGGCAAAGATGGCAAACAACGCAAAAGTAAAGTGTGTGGGTGTGGTAAGTGCCGTGAAAATCAAAGCTTTCAACACTGAGGTAGAGGT
This sequence comes from Adiantum capillus-veneris, assembly GCF_014529385.1. Classification (NCBI taxonomy): domain Eukaryota; kingdom Viridiplantae; phylum Streptophyta; class Polypodiopsida; order Polypodiales; family Pteridaceae; genus Adiantum; species Adiantum capillus-veneris. Next base: position 67,019,973 of record NC_140940.1, on the reverse strand, counting down.
AGATGTTTTTGTAATGCCTACTAAGGGGGAGGGCTATCCACTAATTTTGGGAAGGCCATGGTTGATGGCCATGAAGGCAAAAAAGGACTGGGGTACTGGCCTTCTACGCATGACCGGTAAGAAAGGGGAGACAATCTACTACGACATGAGGATTGGCAAGCAGAAGCAAATGAATCTGGAAACATCGGCAGATGAAACCACTAGCGAATCTTCCAGTTCTGAGGAGGAGACCACATCCACCGACGAAAGTGACAGTTCCATTGATGTGATGGGTATCATTATGAAGGATCCACAAAGGGTAAGAACAACTGGTGATCCATCACCAAAAGGGCAACCCAATGAAGAGGAGAGCAAATCACCTGGCCTAGGAGGAAGTAGGTTGAAGGGTATGTTGTCTACGGAATTAACACTTGAGGAGAAAGATAGTTTTTTGCAAATGTTGATGGGATTTCATAACCTGTTCATTGACAACTATGAAAGAATCACAGGCATTACAGTGGTGGAACATCATATTAAGTTGAAGGAAGGGGTAAACCCAGTTGTGCAAAAGCTACGACGACTGGGGGTCATACAAGAAAAGGCACTCTTGGCCGAGGTAAGGAAACTGCTGGAGGCGGGATTCATCTATCCTGTAGAAAACTCAGAATGGGTGTCACCCGTAGTGGTGACGCCTAAAAAGAATGGTAAGTGGAGGGTCTGTGTTGACTACAAACCACTAAATGCAGCTACAAAGAGAGACCACTTTCCTCTCCCTTTCTTGGATGAAATTCTGAATGAAGTAGCGGGTTTTGAATGCTATACCGTCTGTGATGGTTATTCTGGATACTTTCAAATACGCATAGCCTTGGAAGATCAGCTAAAAACCACTTTTATCACGCCATGGGGTTGTTTTGCATACAGGGTTATGCCATTTGGTCTCACAAATGCACCTGCCACATTCCAAAGATATGTCACATATGTTTTTCAACCGTTCTTTGGAACATCCATAAGAGTGTTCATTGATGATTTTTGTATATATAGCTCCCGTATTTCACATTTAGAAAAGGTAACTGAAGGTTTGGCCAGGTTGCAGAGCCTAGGTGGGCAATTAAATGTGGATAAATGCCACATTGGGGAGAGTAAAGTCATTCTACTAGGCCATGAAATTTCAACAAAAGGTATCAACGCCGACCCAAGTAAGGTGTCCGCACTCATAGCCCTACCTTCACCAACGACCGCACGTCAACTGGTCTCTTTTCTACAGAAGGTGAGGTACTTAAGTAGATTCATACATCTACTATCACAACTTGTTCTACCACTGCAACAACTCACTCAAAGATCAACTTTCACTTGGGACGAGGAAAGCGAACATCACTACAACAAGGTAAAGGAGGTCTTAGCCACTCTGCCAACTATCTCACCACCTAAGTGGGATGAAAAATTCTATGTCACCTCAAGTGTTGGTGATGACTCATTGGGGGCTGTGCTACTCCAAAAGGATACGACGACATCTTTCATGAGGCCAATCTACTTCTCTAGTCGAATGATGACAGTAGGAGAGAAAGGTTTCACCCATGTGGAACACTTAGTCCTAGCTCTTAGATTTGCAACTACAAAGTTTAGGTCATATTTGCTGCCTAAGCAATTTGTGATTCTAACCACGGATGAAATATTTCCCTATGTTGTACAACACATGGATATGTCTGCTAGAATTACTAAATGGCTAGTTCGTCTGCAAGAGTTTGACTACACGGTACAGGTAGAAAGCACGACAAGGGCAAGTTTGGGGGGATTCATGACCTACCAAGTCTTTGAAGGGAAGGAGAAGAAATCTAAGGAAGGAGAAGTCCGATTACCTCCAGTACCACCGATGGTAGAAGGAGCATACTCTCTCTACTTTGATGGAGCCTACAAGCGAGCGTCCGACAAAGCAGCTGCAGGAATAGTGGTCTTTGATGACAAAGGGACAAAGGTATTTTCGTTGGGCCAATTGTTAGATTCACATTCTAACAATGAAGCTGAGTATGCATCACTAACCAAGGGTCTACAATGGTGCGTCTCACAAGGTGTACAACGCCTTAATGTATTTGGGGATGCTCTACTTCTGGTAAAGCAAGTAAATGGAGCATGGACATGCAAGAATCCTAGTTTAAGGACTCACTTAAGTGGTGTAAAACCTTGTTGGGTAAGTTTGAAGAAGTTCAAATACACCATATCCCAAGGGCTCAAAACCAAGAAGCAGATGCCCAAGCAAGTGAAAGACTACAGGAAGTGGTGGTTGGAGCAATAAAACTAAAGCTCCCTCTATTTCAAGGCAGTGATGCCTTGCCTGACATCATGCATTTTTTGGAAACAGGGGAATGCCCATCAGATTTAACAAAGGGACAGAAGCAATGGCTAACGCGGAAGGCCACAAGGTATGGACTCATCAATGACGGTTTGTACTGTAAGGGTAAGGACCAAATACTCAAGAAGGTCCCTCTCTCTCAGGAAATCACGGGAGTAATTGCTAGTTGTCACGACGGGGTTTGTGGTGGTCACTTCGCCCTAGACATAACAAGTAGGAAAATCTTGCAAGCAGGCTTCATATGGCCTAGCCTCAACCGTGATGTACACCATTGGTGCAAAACGTGTAAGTTGTGTCAAAAGGCTGGCACTAGGTCACTTATGCCTGAACCACAGACACCTATTCTCTCATATGGCCCATTTGAAAAATGGGGTATCGATGCCATTGGGCCATTACCTAGGGCCAACTCAGGAAAATTCTACATTATCATGGGGGTCGACTACATGACTAGATGGGCAGAGGCTACAGCCACCACTAGAATCACAGCGGTAGAGGTAGCTAAATTTATCTATGAGCACATATGCTGTAGGTTTGGCACACCTTTAGAGATCATCTCTGATAGAGGGCTAGGTTTCAGAGCAGACTTGGTAGGAGAATTAATGCAAAAACTGGGCATTACAAGGAGGCACTCTTCACCATATTACCCTCAATGTAATGGCCTAGTTGAAAAGGTAAATGGAATGGTTTCTAAAATTATTACCAAGCAGGTAAACAATCATCCTAGAGACTGGGATAAGTATCTACTACCAGCTTTATGGGCCTACAGAACTTCATTTCGTACATCCTTGGGATTCACACCGTATCATCTAGTATTTGGTAAGGAAGCAATCTTGCCCATTGAAGTGCAACTACAAAGTCTCAGAGTAATGGCAAGCCAACTTCAACAACCCAACATGCATTTGAGAGATCACATCATCAACTTGGAAAGACTGCAGTTGGACAGAGAAGAAGCAATAAATTATTATGCAGCACAAGCAGAGCATAGACGGCTTAGCTTTAACGAGCATCTCCGGAAAAAAGAATTGAAGAAAGGAATGTTGGTGCTCCGCTACGACAATCGCTTCGACACGCGCAAGGATAAGAAACTCCTGCTCCGATGGGAAGGCCCTTTCATCATCAGGAAAAAGTATGCCAATGGAAGCTACCAGCTTATGGAGGCTGATGGAAAACTTCATAAAACCAGGGTAAATGGTTGGCGACTTAAACCTTATTTTCTTCGATTTGACCAGGCTCCACCAATTGACATTCCAGATGAGGACACACCATCAGCCGCCACCTCCGACGATAATGATCAAACAGATGAGCTAGAGACATGAATGCCTCTAGCCAAAAGGGGAGGGCTAATGATGGGGGCTTTTCACAAGCCAAGCTCCCATACCCCTCTTCTCTCGTCCCCACCCCATGAAAACCCCCTCTTAGGGAGGGAGTGATAAAAGGCATTGGAAAAAGTAAGAAAAAAATAAAGTATGATTATGTAAATATATAAGAAAGGTAAAATAGGCCACCTCATGCCTGCGGGGTAGCCCATCCCCACCTTCCCTCCTTTTTCTTCACTGTTGCCCCGCCGTGTGTCCCTTTTCCTCTCCTCCACTCAAAAGATCAACCCCCTCTCTCTTCCCCTTGTCCTTTATCCTTTCTCTCTCCCCTCAAGCTACCCCAACTCTCACCAATAATGCATTATAACTCACCAATAATGCACCCTAACTCACATGCAACTTACCCTATCTTCCAAAATAGTATACCCCACCCCCTCTTTCTCTCTCCTATCATATCCCATGACCCAAATACCCCCCTCTCTCTCTAAAGGGCGCCATATCTCTTGTCTTGTAGCTAAATAACCTTCCCCACACTCACACACAATCAGTTTCACTGAAAAAGGTGCCCACAGACCCATCCCCACCCAGTGGTTACCTGATTTTTCTTGTGTTCACACACATCTGCACACAGATTCACCTCTGAACACACTCCCCTCTCTCCCCTCTTGTAATTACTTTATTATCCATGTCACCTCTCACTTTTTTTCATCAACCCATCTCTCTCTCTTAGTCTCTCTCTCATGAGACTGCTGTTCTGGCACATATACACACAGCCAGACAAGTGGGGCCCACCATCACATGGCCTATGTAGATAATGATTTCTTCATTTCTAAATTCTAGAATTCCTCCCCCCTCCTCCCCTATATAAAGAGGGTTCACCATCACACTAAATACACACACAACATCACTAAAGAACACACTATGCACTGTGTGTGCCTAGTGCACACACACACACCCACACCATCACCATCACCGCAATCACCATGCTTGTCTTGAGCATGACCTCTACACCCTTGGCTATGGAAGATGAAGGGCAACTAAATGAAGGATGATGGCCATAACCCTCGTGCGAGTCTTCGCCATCAACTCCCACCTATCCGCCATGTGCTCTACCATTCTCTCCCTTCTCATTCCCCTACCCTATGCTCCCCATTTCATCGCCTTATTCTCTAAATAAAGCTTGAGTTTTTGTGAGTATGTGTTTTTGCAATGTTTTGCCCATGTGAGGTGTGCGGAATCGCCACCTAATCTTGTGTTTGGAGTGAGCTTGTGTATGTGTGAAGGGTGTGCGGATTCGCCATCCTTTTGTGGTGCCTAAGTACTAAGCCGCTATACCCCCTCCCTCACTCTCTCTCTCTCTCTCTCTCTCTCTCACTTGATCTCATTCCCTTTCCTCTTCATCATTACTCCCAAGCATCCATCTCTCTTGGATGAAAACTTTGTTATGGTGGTGTGTTGTTTACGTCCTAGCCGCTGAAGCTAGGTGGTGCCCCTGTTTGCTTTACCATGACAGGCTCGAGGCGCGCCATTCGGTCCTCGGTGTTTTAGAGGCCGTCGGGGTTCGGGGTTCGCTTTGCTCCCGTCAGCAGGAGACAAAGCTACACCACAAAATAATGAGGAGGAGATGGACAACGCACACATTTTGTGCTTTGATGGAGCTTACTGACGACAACACGATCAGGCTGCAGGGAGGGTTCTTATTCTAAGTCCACAAAGGGAAGTTCTTGTTAAGAAAGGTATCACCTTGGAAAATGTTCATTCTAATAATGAGGCTGAGTATGTCACCTTAAAGTTGGGGCTTGAAGAATGCAGAAAACTTGGCATCGAAAGACTTATAATAAGAGGTGATTTCTTACTAGTTATTAGGAAAATCCAAGGGATATGGAAGTGCAAGAACCCTACTCTAGTGGAGTGGCTTAGACAAGTGAAGGCTTTGATAAAGAACTTTGAAGCTACACAGGTACAGCATGTTGTGAGAACCCGCAACAAGGAAGCAGATTATCTCGCCAATGAGAAACTTCAGATCATGGTGGGAGGTGTGAAGCTCTACGAACCAAAGTACCAAGGCCAAGAGGAATTGAAGGACATCATATTTTTCCTCCCAACTGGTGAGTGCCCTAAACACTTGGATAAAGTGCAAAGGCATAGGTTGGTAAAAAAGGCAACTCCTTACCAACTCATAGGAGATGATTTGTATCATAAAGGGAAAGATTTGGTGCTAAGAAGGGTGCCCTCTGTTCAAGAAATAGGGAGAATCCTCTTTTCATGCCATGATGATGTCTGTGGGGGTCATTTTTCTCATGATATTACAAACAGGAAGATTTTGCAAGCAGGGTTTGTTTGGCCAAGTCTACATCGTGATGTCCAGGATTGGTGTAAGTCATGCAAAGGTTGTCAGATTGCTGGAGATCGACGACTCACTTACGAGCCTCGAGTTCCAATAATTTTGTATGGTCCTTTTGAGAAGTGGGGTGTGGATGCAATAGGCCCCTTACCTCGCACATCTACCGGGAAGGTATTCATCATTGTGGAAGTAGATTACATGACACGATGGGCGGAGGCAGCAAGTACAACACAAATTACAGTCGAGGAGGTATCAAAATTTATCTTTGATCACATATGCAGTAGATTCGGCACACCATTAGAGATTTTGTCATATCGTGGTCCAGGGTTTAGAGCAGAGCTCCTATATAATCTTTTGGCAAAGTTAAAAGTCAAACATTTGCATTCTACACCTTACTACCCTCAGTGCAATGGGTTGGTTGAAAAGGTGAATGGAATGATATGTAAGATCATTTCTAAGCAGGTTGCAGATCGACCAAACGACTGGGATCATCATTTGACTGCATCTCTATGGGCATACAGAACATCTTTCAAGGTATCCACTCAATTCACTCCTTTTCATTTGGTATATGGACAGGAGGCACTCCTTCCTATTGAGGTGGAACTTGCAAGCCTACGCATTCTCTCACGGGGAGCAAAGAGGCCAAAAGAAGCTTTGCAGGAAAGAATTTTAGATCTTCAACGACTTGAGCTTGATAGAGGAGAGTCCATTGACTATTACATTGCCCAAGCCACAAGCCAAAGGGACAAAATCAACAAGAAGCTTAAGGGGAAAGGATTGAAGGAAGGTATGTTGGTTCTTCGCTATGATAACCGACTTGATACTCGACTTGACAAAAAGTTTTTGCAAAGATGGGAGGGACCTTTCATGATAAAAACAAAGTTTGGGAATGGTAGTTACAGATTAGCAGATTTATCAGGAAAACTCTACAAGACCAAAGTCAATGGATGGAGATTAAAGCCCTACTTTCAACGTATCAATCCGTTGATAGGAAGTCATCTACCTACATTGTCTAAGCTCCAAATTGGCATGGCTCCCTTCGGCTTCGCAAATGCTCCACCTATTTTTAAAGCTTTGTTGTGCAAAGAAGAACCAGCCTTGGAATTTGAACATACCCAAGGCAACCCTCCCATCTCCAATTTATGGGATTGAGGTAATGAAAAGCAGGTCTAATGGAGTAAAAGAGTGCATATCACTCCTCCTTTTTTTGGAAAAAAAAGAAGAAGGAAAAAACTCTTTTGTTCCATCTAGGAGGTGGAATGATCCTAGATGAAGGGGGAGGGCTAATATGAGTAGCCTTAGACGGTAACCTTGCATTTGCACCACATTTCTACTTAAATGTATATATTTTTTATCAAAGTTTTAACCTAGTGTTCATTCTGTCTTTCCGTAATAGCCTTTTTCCATACAAACACCTTACCCTTCTTAGATCTTTATGCATTTACATCATATTTCTCTCTTCATGCTAAATGTAAATAGTAAACTTAATTCTACTCTCCTAATTTTTTACTGCATATTCTTTTAACTAATTACCTTTACTAATTTAAATAGCTATCTACATCCCATAATTTGTAAATAAATAATTTATGGGCACTTATCTTACCCATCTTCTCTCAAGGGTAGGGTTAACCTTGTAGGCCTTCCCTTCCCCACCACTATGTGACCCAACTCTTGGATCATTTACTTGTGTTGGTCAACAAATTTTAAATATAATATATATCCCCAATAAATCAAACTTTATTGGAGCCTACCTCATTTGTTTAAGGTGGATTCTCTTTTGAAAAAGCATGCTACACCTTGGATGCATGCTAAAGGATCCCCTACAAGGAGACTTGGTTCAAAAGGTGTTTTGGATGCATCTTGAATGCCTTAGCTCATGGGTATACTTGAGGAACACTCCAAAATCAGCTTAAACACTTTAAGAAGGTGAACTTTTCCTTTTACAGCACCCAATTTTGAGTTACAGGTTGAAAGTTATGGTGAAAACAAGGTGCTGCGGACACTGTTACTGCAGATCAAAGTTACAATCGGGTAAACCACAAAGGTGAAAAGTTTTCTTGACTTCTTCAACATTCTAAAATACCAATGGGGAGTTAAAAACCACTTGCATGTGGAGGGTTCGGCTCAAGATGCTTCCAGAGACACAACAAACAAGATGGGGACACTCTGTAGGAGCCACTGGAGGGACATCATGGTGGGCCCACATACATTATCAACCCTTATGGAGCCTCCATGACTTAAAAGGCTATTTTTAATGAGAAAATAAGTCCCTTATTTGCATAATTGAAGGAATGGTAAAAAAGGAACCTAACTATGGTTAATTACCTACCCTAGTCAAGTTTAACCTAACCCAAGGTCTTGTACAGCTATAAAAAGGCCCTTTGGCAAGCACAAAAACACACACACCTACTCCATTACTGCAAATAAGCTCCTCTAAGGTTAGGGAAGCCCTAATCTCTTTCTCTCCTCTTGTCTCCCTATCCATTTCCTAAGCTCTCTATCATAAGCGGTGCCATAGAGAGAGCATCAATATGCTATTGCTACCATTCTCTTGCAAACATTTCTCTTACCATACTCATCCCTAAATAAGGATTTTAGCTTCTATATGAGAGCAAGGATATCAAGTTAAATGATCTATCTCATGGTTTGATCAAAAAATTGCTACAATTGGGGTGTCGTCGTCACACTTTTACTCTAAACGCGTGTAAAATTGGTAAGCATATCTTGGCAGCTTCTCATATTTTGTGCTCATTGGGTTGCCTGTTTTGTTGAGAAAGTGTTTTGTGCACCATGGTGTCTATTTGCTTGGCTTCTCTCCTTATGTTGTGTGTAAGTAAGTCTTGGGGCTGCATAGATGGAGAAGAGCTCTATATGCATGCCGCCTTATGTGTGTAAGTAGTCTATTCTTTTGGGAAAGGAAAGGAGTTGTCAAGTATTTGTGCATTATAGTGTTTTGAGCTTTGCTGAGAGGTTGTGTGCTTGCTTTTCTTAGAAGTATATGAGCACTAATATGGTGAAGGTCACTCTTTGCATGTGAGTTTGTGTAGTGTTCAAAGGGATTGCTTAAGGAGTGTGTGTTGAATGGTTGAAGGGCATTTTGTGTTGAAGCACATAAGGAAGGTGTGAGTGAGTGTGTGTGTGTGTATGTTGTATATGGTTTTTTTTTGTTTCCTTCTTTCTCCGTAAAAGGGGGTGGTGCCCCTAAGAAATATGCGTGTGTAGGGTCTCACGGAGTGGTTGTCTGGTGGGAGCCTTGAGTTGAGCCCAATCTCAAAAATCCGCTCTCACTAGGAGCTCCTTTCCTTCGAGTTCCACATAGTCGGAATGAGGCAACCTTCTCACAATTTCATAAAGAACATCCTCCTCAAGTCCAATCAAGCTTGCAAGATTTAAAGACTCCACTTGTGCTACAAAACTCCTGGACAAAAACTCCTTAGGATTATGGTTAAATCATTCATAAGCATCAAGAGATTTACAATGTCTCTATGAACAAAGTGTCATAGAAAGTAGAGAAGGATGAGAATTTATACAAATTTGCAATCTTCTCTATGCTCTCTTTATTAAGACAATCCCTAAATAGCTCCCTATCTCCTTTGTTGAAAGTGAAAGGAAGACTATTAATAAGACGCAAATGAGGGAAAAATTCACCAAATGTGAGTCTATGAAGCATGAACTCTGGCTGCAAGTTTCCTGAAGAGTATTCCTCAATGGTGAAATTCACTCGCCAAACACCAAATTTCACTCTATTTACCAATCTTAGGGCACACACTATTTGGATGAATGTACGATCTTCCTTAGTGCCCAACAGAAAAAGGAAAATAGAATCCACACGTAGGACCTTTCGTCTTAGCTTCACCACCCTCTTGTTATGAAGGAGACACTTTACTACCTGCTCCTGCAACTCAATCGATAATAGAGCTAGATCTCTAAGGATTGAATTTTCACTGCACACACACTCCTTGTTAGAACAAATGATCGTTTTTTTGTTTTTGTAACAAACGTGGACAAAGAAAAAACCAACATACACACTATTTTGTTTGGCTGCACTTCATTTTAAAATAAAATGAACACATGTACATCAAAAGAAGCGTGGTAGTTGATGAGAGGTAGAATGATAGGTTGTGGAGATGCAAGAATTTCCCTTGTTCTTTCCGCCCCAAACATAAACACCATACGCTGCTGAAAATGTATCTTTCTACTGAGTGCAATATTTATCCTAATATATGGTGTGAAGTAAAAAGGGAAAATTTTTGGGCCATTATCCATGCTCTATACATAACCTGATGCCTAAAATAGAACAAAGATATATACATCAAAACTAAAATCGTACCTAATGAGAGGCAAAATAAAAGGATTTACCGAAGCGTTTATTTTGACTAACCTAAGAGAACCTAAAATTCTACGAATTACGCGTTGAAATTGCAACTTAGTACTAACAATTATGTGTACCTTTTGCCTTGCAATCGGAATGAAAGGATCATATAAATTCTCATGATTCATGCAAACTACTTGACTATTCTAAAGATTGATCCTACACAAAAACATACACAAGTTGGTTCCTCCGTGGGGGCACCAATTTGAGGCGGTCCGGGGCGGGCAACAAGAAGAGTGGCCACCTCTAAGCACTCTTCTAGGCTCCCGTGCTGCTCAATTGGGTTGGGGTTGGAAAAAAACAACACACAAAAAAATCCGCAACCTAACCCTACACAAATTTGGGGCACCACCTAGTTTTGGATGCGAACTAGGACACGTAGAGAGAGAGAGAGAGAGAGAGAGAGAGAGAGAGAGAGAGAGAGAGAGAGAGAGAGAGTACTCGGGATACTTTGAAATGTTCGACAGTGATCAAGCAAACACAATTATATATGTAAGAAAAAGAGGGAAGGGGGAGGGGGTGCTTGTTGCACTAATACCTTCTTACAAATCTATCATGACCAATGAAAGTGAGATTAGTATTTGTTCAACATAGCTTGAGTAAATTACACCACAACACATCACAAGAAAAGCCACCCCAATCACTGTCTTAAGGCCAGGGGAGTCCTCTCCACCCTGTCGCCCTCTTACAGTATGTGGGATTTATGGCTAAATTGATGGCAACACCCAGAGACAAGCTATCAAGAACTTAAAAAAAACACCAAGACACTTACACATCATTGTTGTCCATTACTTCACGTTGGAAGAGAGACAAAGTATCCAAGCTTACTCCAAATCGACCCTCCAAATGTTGGGCTTACACTAGTAGGAGAAATGATAGATTTCCTATTCTCAATTGAATGATCACTCTCTCTTACAATGGCATAGAGTTCCCTTGCTAATCACCCCTAATACAACACATGCACATGCATAAGACAATGAGCTTCCACTCAAGAGCTCCTTCTAGAGAGGTTGAACTTGGCTTCTCAAGCTATAGCATAGTGCTCTTGCTTATGGCTCTCTCATTTGTGCTAGCTACACCCTCCTTTTATAGGAATTTTGAGGGCTAGGGTTACTCCTCTAACCATGGTTGGGTTAGATTTTCAACACTTATCTAATTTCTTTTGCTTGGAATTATCAAGACGTTGGTGTGGATAGATGAAGAAGAGAGAGAGGAGAGAAGTGGAGGTGATAGGACTTTTCATAGTAGGTTAGTGTTAGTAAATTAGTAGAGTTAGTATTTTTATTGATTTACAATTGGAATTGGATATTTACAATGGGAGTATCCATGTAGGATACAATTAAGGAAGAAAAAACTCTTAAGGTAAGAAAATATGGATTTCTTACAATGTTGATGCTCCAAGTGTCTTGAGTAGGGTCAATTTTGACGCTTATTGACGGTCCACTAGCTTTGACGGTACGTTTTTTCTCCACTCTTGACCTTCCTTGGGAGCCAAGGTAAGTGAACATGAGTAATCAATCACCATGATGCTGTCTTTCAAGAGAAGAGGTTGAATTTTGTGGTTTTTTGATAGATATGGGTAATATGGATGAGGAAAAATGAGACTAGGTGGTCAATTTTGGAATGGAAGTGGGTGTAGGAGACATGAGTTCACCATGGTTTCTCTTATTCTTCAAGGTTGAGAAGAAGGTGAGTAGGGTGCAGAGAGGAGTGGTGAGAGAGGTGGGGATGATGAGTGGAGAAGTGTGTGTGAAAGTGGAAAATGATAAAGTGGAAGAGGGAGTGTGGCTGCATAGCATGGGCAAAGTGGGATCCACCAATAAAATCATAGCTCACATCTCGTAGCTCAAAAAAATATGAAAAATTTGAGGTAAAAGTTTAGTCCACGAGCTACAATTTTTGTTTGTATCACCGTTTCAAATTGGGAGAGCAAGTGATCGTTAAAAATTCAGCAAAACCGACTGTTTTTTTCCATTGCACAAAGTCCTTGTGAGGTCCTTCATTGGATTATTCTTTTGAATACCTCCAAGAGTGAGCCCCCCATAGTGCATGCATGCATGCCACATACCCTTGACATTATTTGGTAGGTCTATAATTGAAGATATTATTGAGATCATGATATAAGTGAATAGTACAACTAAGAAAATCAAATATTGAGGGGTCTAAAGAAAATATGTACATGTCAAATATAAATAATATACGTGGAAAAATATAAAGGGGTCAAAATAAATCTCTCTCATTATAAGTCTGCCATAAAAAGATGAATATTTTTGGTGGTCTAATTTATGAGAGTAATAGAGAATAGATGTAGGAAGGAAAAAAATCACAATAGTGAAAAAATATACGCATAAATAGAACTAGTTTTTTTGGATTTTTGTTGGGATGGAGATACACCAAAAATAAGAGAAGCTTGCATGAAATTATTTTTATATGGAATAAAGAGTATGCAAAATGGTAAGAAAAAATATGGTAATGGTGAGTCAATGTACAGAGCATAAATAACACACCATAGGTACACATATTTAAATAAATACCAAAATAATTATGAAAAAATCTTTTTATTTAGGCCCTATATACAATGAAATATTTACACACAAATGGGCCATAATATACTTATAATTTTTTATCTTTTTTATTATTTATTTTTTTTGGCTCAACTAGCCCAGTGACTAGCTAATTAAGGGTTTTTAAGAAGATATGGGAAAAGTCCCCTAACTCACACACACCTATACAGTGAAAGGGTGAGGGTAACCACAGTGTTTGAGTGATTTGATAGGGTGAGGTAACTCACTATGGCAATTATGGAAAGCCAAAAAACGACTATCAGTACTATGGACACCCTCCGTTCCGATCGAGGGGGGGAGTATATGTCTCATGAATTTAATGCATTTCTGGCTAGTCGTGGGATAAAACACCAGTGTACAGTGTCTTATACACCTCAGCAAAATGGTGTTGTTGAGTGGAAAAACAGGTCGCTGACGGAAATGGCACGATGTATGGTCAAAATTCAAGCTTTGCCGCATTCTTTTTGGCTTGAGGCCATCATGTGTGCCACTTATGTACTTAACAGGTGTCCTACGAAATCTTTACAGTCTATTACTTCATATGAAGCATGACATGATAGAAAGCCTTCTATTGAGCACATGCGTGTTTTTGGCTGCTTGGCATATGCTTTGGTGCCACAAACCCAGCATAGAAAATTGGATGATAAGGCTGTCAAATGTATATTTGTTGGTTATGGTGCTGAAAGCAAAGGTTACAGGTTATATCATTCACAAACAAAACGTATTCTGGTTTCTCGGGATGTAGTGTTTGTGGAAGATTCTGTTCAACCCTTGTTGTCATGTACTAGAGACAATAATGTAAGCTCACAGGACATTTATGACACTTTGCTGCCTCTTTTCAGTGGTGGAAATACAAATGTAAGTTCCAATGAGGCAAATGTACAGCCTATGGGGGTTTCTGAAAATGTTATAGATCAGCCTATTACTGATGCAGATGTACATGATGTACTTGATGAGGAAAGGGCTGAAAATGAGCAGGCTAGAGGTATGCCAAAATGGCTGGTGCACACTTTGCGTGACAATAAATTGGATGCACCTTTGTCTAGTTGTACTCGTTCAGGCTCTCACCATGCATCTTATGGATCAGATTGTTATGCTTTGGTTGTGTCTAGCTTACATGATGTTGAGGAGCCTCTGTCTTTTGATGAAGCACAGAATTCAGAAAATTGGATGACTGCCATGCAATCACAATATGATGCACTCATAGAAAATGACACATGGACTTTATGTGATTTGCCTCCTGGCAAAAAGGCCATTGGTACAAAGTGGGTTTACAAGTTGAAACGCAAGCCGGATGGTGAGATTGATCGCCATAAGGCTCGACTTGTTGCAAAGGGTTATGCACAACAAAAAGGCATAGATTATGAAGAGACTTTTGCTCCACTTGTCGTATGACTACTGTGCGTTTTCTATATGCATTGGCAGCTCATTTTGGTTGGGATGTACATCAATCAGACATTGTTACTGCTTTCTTGAATGGTGACATATTTGAGGAAGTTTATGTAACACAGCCTTTGCGGTTTTGTCACAAAAGGACAAGAGGACAAAGTGTGCAGATGTAAGAAGGCTTTGTATGGGTAGAAGCAATCTCCCCGTGCTTGGTATGACTAGGTGACACTTATTTGGTTAAATGAGGATTTCGTAGCAATCCAACAGAAAGCACATTGTATGTAAAGCGTGAGGATGATGTACTTCTCATTGTGGTTCTTTATGTCAATGATTTGCTGATCACTGGACCAAATGAGAGACATATTGCTGAATTTAAGGCTGATTTGAATGCTACCTTCAAGATGAAAGATTTGGGGCTGTTACATCATTACTTGGGTATATAGTTTAAGCAGTGTGATGGTGGTATTGCCTTGTGTCAGAAAAGTTAGATAGAGGCATTGCTATGTAAGTTTGGACTTGAGGATTGCAAACCTATTGCCACTCCCATGGAAACAGGTTTGAAGTTGAGTCTACATGATGCTGGTGATCCTGCTGATGTCACTCTTTACCAAACTGCTGTTGGCTGTCTCATTTATGTATGCAACACATGGCCAGATATTTAGTTTTTAGTCTCACAGGTCAGTAGATTTATGCATAGCCTAGGGTCTAAGCATTGGCAAGTTGTCAAGAGGATTTTCCGCTACCTTAGTGGCACTTTACATCTTGGTTTGTTTTATCCCAAGGGGCGATCAATGCCGCCAGACTTACATGCTTTTTCAGACTCAAATTGGGCTGGTTGTTTTGACACGCGAGTGTCCACAAGTGGTTTTTGTTTCATGCTTGGCAGTTCATGTATATCATGGTTGAGCAAGCAGCAACCTACTATGGCCACTTCGAGTTGTGAGGCTGAGTACAGGGAAGTCTTCACAGCTACAGTTCAGTGTGTATGGCTCAAACGCCTTATGGCTGATTTGGGTGTTGGACAAGACACTGCCAACACTATCTACACTGACAGTCAGAGCACATTGGCAGTTTCGAGGAACACAGTTTTTCATGCTTGCACAAAGCACATTGAGGTGCATTACCACTATGTCAGGGAGAGGCTCTCAGCAGGAGATATCAGCTTGGCTTATGTGCCAACACAGGACAACCTTGCAGATCTTTTCACAAAGGCATTGTCTCATGAGAAGCTTGAAGCTTTTCGCAAAGCTTTGGGCTTACTCCCCTTTGTGGACTGATCATGTCCTCAGGGCATGTCACTTCTCTTTACTCATGTGCCAACTCTCATTCACCGCATCACTCCAGGGGGGATTTGTTACCATATACATGTGGTAGTGATGTGTGTGAACATACTAGGAGGTTTTTCCCCCGAGCATTGTATATACGCCCATTGCACACTAAGTAACACACTCTCTATTGTGTGACTTGAGCTTCCTTCGTCTTCTCCAAGCTGTGTGTGTGTCTCTGCAACCCTAATTCCAAAAAGTGCTAATAGCTGGAAGGCTATACATGCAAAAACTAATAGTATATTGAGGGTGTGTATAGAGCCAACAAAAAGAAACGTGTACTTGAGCCAAGCTCATGAACAAACCACAAGATTTCACAATGGAAAAGTGTAAACATTTTAGAGATTAATGAGACTTGGTATATACTGCCTAGAATGCATAGAAGTGTTCATGACTACATTAGTTCATGTGACCTTTGTGCAACGTAGGCACCTATAATACATGCAACATTATTCACAGTAGCGGTGTCACCTAAGTGGAGCTTGAACATTGTGGACTACTTGACCAAAGGAATCCTACCAGAGGGGTTAAGTAGATCAAGAATCAAATTCACTCAATTCAAAGAGGAGGATTACATGTTGATTGAGGATCACCTCTACAAGAGAGTAAAGGACAATCAATTGTGATTGTGCACCACACAGGATGAATATCTTTCAATTCTTGAGCAAACTCATAGTAAATAGGTAGGTGGAAATTTTTTTGCAGATAAAACTACAAAAGAACTCCTTGTTGCAAGATTTTGGTGGTTAACCTGCTCATGGATTCCTTCTGCATATGTCAACCTTGTTCATGGATGCTTCTCATATGTGAAGAGTTGTAACAAATGTCAACAAAGCATATGATTCTTCACATATGCAGAAGCATATGTGAAGAGTTTTGATGAATGTCAATGAACAAAAGCACCTATGCGGCGAGACAAAATGCCTTTACGACCCATGATGGGGACAAGGGATTTTGCCAAGAGGGGCATTGACTTTGTCAGATCAATTGCACCTCTTGCATATCAAATTCATTCTCAGCATATAATTATGACCATAGACTATCTAGCCAAATGGGTTGAAGCCAAGGAAACACAAAAAAATGATGCCAAAATGATAGCATAGTTCCTATATGAGAATGTCTTTACAAGATATGGGCTACCGATAGAGATATTGAGCGACACGGGGACTCACTTCCTAAACAAAGTGATTGAATTTTTATTAGATGAGCTCATTATAATTCATCACAAATCAGCACCATATCACCTTCAAGCTAACGGACAAGCAGAGAGCAAAAAAACAATTCTATGCACAGTGCTCATAAAGATAGTGATTTACTCAAGAGCCAATTGGGACCAAAAGTTACATTCAACTCTTTGGGCAACGATTGGTACAACACCTTTTAATATAATGCTCGCGCTTAATGCCAACTATCCATAGAATTCTTGATTTTTACACTTTGTGTAGCAAAAAACCTAGAGTTCGTGAGCTGTTAGAAAGGGTGAACAAGCTAGAAAACCTGGATGAAATACGCTTATGAGCTGTCATGAGCATCTACACTAAAAAATGACGTGTGAAAGATTGCCACGATCAATGTGTGATCAACAAGGAATTTAAAAAGGGTGACCATGTATTGGCCTATGCCTTAAAACAACTTTAAAAGTTAAAAATTTGAGGAAATGCCCATTCATGATTAGCGACATATCATTTAGTGGAGCCATTTAACTTGAAACATTAGAGGGAGAAGAGATATCCAATTGGATTAGTGGCTACAAGTTGAAGAAATATCGTATACCGCTAACCACAAAAGGGTTGGAAAAGATTCACCATGTGGCTAACAGAAGAAGCAAGCTAAAGCTAATCAAGCACTGGCTCCGGAGGAAGCAATGTTGTGGATTTTAAAGTGTGAGGAATGACAAAAAAATGTCCAATTTTAGCAAGTGGAGACAACACCTCCATCTATTGAAAGAAATTCAGACAGAGCCAAATTGGCTAGAAGGTATGGATGTACACATCTGTATACAATTGGCAGATGGATCAACTGAGCGAGTACTTGTAGATACTGGAGCTCAAGCCAATGTCATGAAGTACTCCACATTCATAAAGATGTCAGATGTGACATTGACAACAAATCAGATTAAGCTCAAAGCTGCAAATCATGGCAAGAGGGCCAGTTTAGTCAAGCAAACGTATCAATTGACATCGACGGCCATCAATGCTCACACCAATTTCATGTAACGACAGACATCAATCTTAACAAATCAGTCATCCTAGGTGTTCCATGGATGTGTATGTACAAAGAACTACACTAAAGTTTAAACTAAATGAAACCTCTTATGTCACTCCTTTGGCACAAAGTGATCATATCTAGGAGGTCCAACCCATTCATACAAAACCACATCTAGTAGTGAAGCCTAAGCCTGCTAGAGAAAATCAACAAACAAGCTACAAGGTAGGTATGGGTGAAGAAATCCATCATGGAAAGCAAGCCAAAGAAAATCTAGTTACCAAAGACAACAACCCTACCAATGATTAGCAAAACAAAATAGCAACAACAACCAATAAAATCTCAACAACCTTGATGTAGTTATACTTTGAAATGATAGCCAAAAAACCCGCCAAAACCTAAAGTAAGCCAACCCAAGTAAACCATGAAAATCCAGCCAATGATAATCCACACCACAACAATCAAAGAAAGAGTGTACCATCTTCAAATTATTTTGTTCGGATCGCGTAGTATAGGTGGAGCCTTGCTAGCAAAAGCCACTGAACAATCTATTTAGTACCTGCATCTTGCACAATATATTGTTACTCCGTGCATCTATTCCATTAGCATAATAGGGCTACATTACATGGCCTTGCAGAGACACTGTGTTCGCGCTCATGCACTTTGCACAAACCTTCATTTGAGGCAACTCATAATGGGAAGGGGAGAGTAGCAGCCTATTGCATGATCATGAGCTACAAGATAATGAGAATTCATGTGTATAGTATTTTAAGTGTGTTTTTTGGTTGCTTTTATCAGGTTTTACTTCTTATGAGGCATAATAATGAGCCGTATTGACAAATTTTTGACAAATTGATGTCTAGAGTGGAAGTCTGCATATGTAATTTTGCCTAATTTTTATCCAAATATTATAAAAATCAATAATTTTTTTTATTTTTATGGTAATAAAGATAATTGTTTTTTTAAAATGAGCCAAAAAAGCTAGAATCCAGTTTTGAAAGCAAACATCAAATCAACAAAGCAAGAGCTTTAAACATGTCAAAATTGGAAGGACTTGGCACAAGTCAAATTTTGGGCCAACTTACGACGGATCAAACTAACAAAATCAAGGGCAATTAGTGATTGCAAATCCAAATGATGAGCCATTTGAGCTGCAAGTGATATACCATGGGCAATTAGAATGAGAAAGGTAAGTAGGCACTTGGGACTCTGGGTAAGTCGGCACAACAAATTAGGTCAAATCTAGGCTCATTTTCACGAGAGAGAGAGAGAGAGAGAGAGAGAGAGAGAGAGAGAGAGAGAGAGAGAGAGAGAGAAATGAAATGTTATATTAAACGTCTCCAAAAGACCAAAATAACCTATGAGACCAAACTGATACAATTCTTGTGGATCTAATCCAATGTCTGGGTACAAAAATAAAACGAAGTAAAGTGAAAGACTAAAGACTAAAATCATCATCAAACTAAAATCATGATCATCATCATCAACGTGCAAGGATGTTTGACATTGGGTATTGTCCGAGAAAGTATTTCATCGATCGCTGAAGAGCTTTGTCAATGTCCGCCTATGTAAATAGTCGTATTGGGCGTCTCCCATATTGTGCTAGAATAGTCTTGATCCTTTGGTGAAGCCTCCATCAATGTCATGTTTTCCCTCATAGACATGGGTTTCTAGCTCTCTCGAGCTCAGTGGCTATGTCCACTAATATACCTTTTCCGTGGGCTTATTATTTCTTTTAGCCCCCGTTTGGAAATTGATTCAAGAGGCCACCATAGTATGGTGTATTACCGCCGATATGGTACGTGGCCTTTGGGAGTTGACATACTCCACCCTTTCTTCGGTTAAGCCCGCACAAAATTGTTGCTTTTGCTCTCCAAAATCCAACTTTTTGAAGACAGTGGCTTTGAGTTGTAGGTCCCAAAACTTGTCTACATATTTGTGGATGGATTCATAGGGAGAGATCTTTAAGCTTTGCCATTCGGTGAGTACTGTGTCTTTGGCATCGGTGGCCAAGAACTGCTTCATAATGGAAGCTCTTAAAGATTTACATGTTCATGGAGCTTCACCATTGGCTCGTAGGCTAGACCACCATTGCCTGGCGGACTTTTGAAAGTGCATAGCTACATGGCGTAGCTTAGAGGACTCCGTGAAGCCCTCATCTCCAAACGCCGCATCGAACTGTTGGATAAAGGCCAAGACTTTGTCCGTAGCACCAAAGGTACCCTCATAGGTAAGGAAAGAGATGATCTTCCCTCCCTCTTTGAATTTCTTCAACTTGGACGACCTACTCCATGCGGCATAGGATTTCCTATGGCCTCTTCTTTTTGATGGTTCAAAGGTTGCACCATCACTTTCTTCAGAAGGTGAAGAATTTGAAGGTGGAGAAGAGGGTGACCTCTTTCTCGCCTTTTTCTTGTCTTGATCTTCAGCGTCTTCACCATCACTTTCATAAGAGGAAGAGGATGAAGAAGATTGAGAAGAGGGTGTCCTCTTTCTCGCCTTTTTCTTCTCTTGATTTTTATCATCCCTCTTTGAATTATGATGTGGAGAAGAGTGCGATGGTCTTCTCCACTTTGGTGGTGATGGAGAGCGTTTAGCCCGCCGTCTTCGTGGAGCCATCTCCGCCGAGGTGGTGGGGGACTCAATTCTTTCTCGTTCCTTCGGTGGAGGCTCTTGAGTTCTCCTTTGGGAAGGAGATGCATCATCAAGAAGTAAATTCTTGAGCCCTTTGTATGGATTCTCTTCTTCTTCCCAAATCGGAGAGAGACCTCTTTTGGGAGTCTCACAAGGAGGCTTCCTAGGTGTTCTCTCGTCATGGTGATGAGCTTGGAGAATCCCGTGAGCACGGAGCTACCGTTGCACTTCACTTTGGATAGATGGATTGCCCATGGCTTGTTGAAGCCTAGTAACAAGATAGTTAACAAGCATCGGAGCATCATTAGTAGCTTGCTCATTAGCAAAATCAAAGTTATCAACATTAATTTCACTCTCTTTACTATTGTCAGCCATTCTAACAACTTTTAGGTGTACTTTGGCACTTCAAGCCCTAGTTGCTACTCCTCTTTACCCCTTTAGAAAAACCACTCAAGCTACTGTACCCATGGCTCGAATACCATTAATTGCAAGGAATAGAAGAGAGGGTCTTTCAACACCAAAACAGCACCGGCTCCTGTCAAGCTTCTAATAGCTCAATAGTGGTTAAGCCGTAGGCAAGTCCCGTAGGACTCCAAAATTAAGACCATAGCTCTCAACGGTGATGCCCCGTTAACTGCACGAAGGCAGGCGCACTGCAAGGCTGAAAAATCCCTATTCTACTTACTCACGGGCAATTAATAATACCAACCATTTATAGCTAGCTTGAGGACCTCCCTTCTTGAGCAAGAAAAGAGAAACCTTGTGCTCTGATACCAATGTAACATTTAATGGCCTAAAAACTTGTGTATAGCGGAAATTAGCATGAACATAGTGGGCATTTCATTAGAATAGATTCCTAATGAGAATTACAAGAGTGCTTGGGTGGAGAGAGCAACAAAAAATCATAACACCTAATTAGATAGCATGAAAAATACTTTCAAAAGAGAGAGAAATTAAGCTATTGACAACAATTGAGGACCGGATTTGCATGGAACCGGTCCCCCCTCCAAAAGGCTTTGTATTATGGTTTCTCCCATCAACAGAGACATTGTACAATACAATTCTTTGTGTTCCTTCAAGACTAGCTAGTGCAATGAAGATGAAAGCTTCATGCACTAAGCAAAACACTTAGCAAACACAACATTAATTATCCCCGGTCTCAGACCCAAGACCTCACACACCTTCGAAGATGGTGAGAGCTAGCAGGGTATGAGAGTAGATTGAGAGGAAGGAGTATCTTACGAGAAAGATGTACATCTCCTCACATAATCACTCATATTAGCATAGCTTAGCTTGGTAGAGGAGATGAGCATGCATTGAAGCTTGGCTCTTGGTTGGATTTGCGTCCACATACCAAGAGTGTGTCGATGTAGGCTTCTATCTCACAAGCTTGGAGTAGGTGATGAGCTCTCCATTAAAGCTTGGGAAGAGATAGTCTTCTCTTTCTTCACACAAGAGATTGTGTGAGTGTGTGTGTGATAATTCCTTGCAAAAATCAGCCCCCTCTCTCTCTTGGGTGAGCCCCCTTGCTATTTGCTCTTGATGTCCTCCCGTTGGACCTCCCTAGACCTAGCCAATGAGAATTAAGCAGCATAAGTGATAGCCTTCTGACATGTGTCCCCCTTTCCCCTTTTGTGAGAGCTTAAGGTAATTTAATAAATCAACTAAACTCTCATTGGACCCCTTTGCCTCCTGGCCAATAGGAATCAAGCAAGCCATTGGGCTGCTGAATGCTCATTGGACCACTTGGGAGACTGTCCAATAGTCTTCTAGAGGACTTAATTCTCATTGGTTCTTTTATTAAGTGTTTTTAAATTAATTAAACTAGATTTACTCTAGCCTAATTCTGATTGGTCCACCTCCGAGGCCATCCAATAGGAATTAGGTACACCTTGTGGGCATTTGGGCTAGGGAGCTGACATGTGTCCCTCATTCACTTTGTGTAAAGGGAGCTTGTGTGTGTGTGTGTGGCTTTCTCTCTCATCCTATGTAGGGATGTGCAAAGACTTTTTTGGACACACACAAAGCATCCAATTCCCCTATGGTTGACCTTTGGACACAACCTTTGAATTTTGGAACCTTAGCATTTTGGAAGTCTTAATGGGCTGAACCTTAGGGTCTTTTTAGCCCATTGTTGCACATGGCTCTTTTGCAGATGGCCCCCCTTTTGGATCCCTATTTTCCCTCCTTTGGATCCCTACAGTGGCCGGTCTGCTAGGTTAACCAATATTCTAGCTTTTTCTCCCCTGGCACTTCCCCACATTAAATGATCAGTTTAATATGAGAAAATCATTTAGGAGAATTAGATATTGATTATTATGACATCTGGAGTGTGTACATGCCCCACTACTGACTTGTATAGATCCATGATCCCCTAAATCAACTCTTTGTGTACCCCATCTCTTGCAGTTTGCGCATCAATCTAGCTTTGGGCACTATATTGAAGACTTTGCGGAAATCCACAAAACAACAATAGAGCCGTCTCCCACGTGATATCCCCTCCTCAATAAAGGCTTTGAGTGTTAGAATATGAGCAAGAGAAGAGAAATATCTTGAAACCTGCTTGTCCTGCTTCCCATACACCTCTCTCTCTGCCCATCTACTCAATTGCTGCTCAAGGATGGATACGGACAACCGTGCCAATGTGTGTCCAATCATGATAGTGTGGTAATTCCTAGGCTCCATAGGGTCCCTTGACTTGAAGATAGGTACAATAGTGGACAAAATACAAGTATCAGGTAATCCAAGTATCATGATAGTCCGCATCCATCCTTGCTGCTCAAGGATGGATGCGGACAACCGTGCCAATGTGTGTCCAATCATGATAGTGTGGTAATTCCTAGGCTCCATAGGGTCCCTTGACTTGAAGATAGGTACAATAGTGGACAAAATCCAAGTATCAGGTAAGCCCTCACACATGGCACGATTGAACATCACTGCTAGAAGCTTTGTAAGCAAATCTTTGGCATGTATAAAATTATTTTCTACCAATCCATCATGATCATATGTTCTCCTAGTCTTTATCATGTCAATGGATATCTTTACCATCTTGGTGGTAAAGAAAGCACATGTGTGTGGGCATGGCTCTGGCGGCTCTGGAAGAGGTGGTTGCCTCAAGACTGTGTAGAGAGATGATGCATATTGACCCCACACCTTCATAGAAGTGATGAATGGTGTGGGAGAGTGCTCATGGAAGAGTTGCCATACCTCACCTAAATCATGGCTAAAACAAATTTGATATACATCCTTCTCTAATTGAGCTAGAAACGCCCTCTTCTTCCATTGTACCAAATGCTAAGAAGCAATCCCTGATTGTCTGTGAGTAATGACTCCTAGAAGTACCTCCCTCTGAAGTCAGGCTCTAGTATCTTTGCACTCCTTGTCATACCAGCTTTTCTGGGGTATGCTCCCATAACGTCATTACTACCCAAGCTCAGTGTGTGGGCATGCCTCTACTACTACATCCTATAGTGTCTATGTCAATATATAGGTGAGCTCCCCTAGAGGTCTCCCTGGATCCTTTGTACATAAGCGTCTGTAGATACCATCTATGTAGAAAGAATGAGTCTCCAAAGTAAAAGTATATCATGTATGTGTAGATGTATGTGCCAGTCAAGCTTTGATGAATAAAAATGTGACAATAAGTGTGAGGGGGTCATGAGCTACTACTACCCCAATAGGCATGGGCCCGACTGTAACATCCTAAATAGAGTTTATGAAATTGGGCTGAGACAAAACATAATCCACTTTGCTAGCCTCATGTCTATGAGGAAAACAAGTGAACCCACTCAACACTGGAAATCTCTAGAGGCCATTCAAGATGGCCAATCCATGTGTAGTCCCCAAATCTATCAAATATCCTCCATAATGAGTGTGCTCTTCATCCTGCAAACACATGGCCAACCCCATATCATTGACATCCAATTATCTCAACATTTCCTCTGAGGTATCATAGAAAGCTGTCTGAGATTGATCTGCCATCTTGGCATTAAAATCTCCCAAAAGAATGACATCTCCATCACTATAGAACTCCCACATGTCCTTATCCGATATCATGTAGCGTGACGCTTGGGTGACTATCGCTTGGGTGATGCATAACAAGATGTTTTGGGGACAAAATAGCATATTGCAATGTAGAGTGGCCTCCCTGTATTTGCTCTCACTTTGACCCACATATATTTGACATGCTCATCTCTTTGAACAATACGAATGAGAGGTTGAAGCTCCTCCCTGAATAGGACTACCACACCTCCTAACCCCTGTCCTCTATGTGTTGAACTCACATGTCTACAAGTAGTCTCCCAATGGTATCCCATCACTCTAGGTAATGTGCCATTAGGATTCCGATGCATTTTTTAGTAAAAAATAATATGCCTTTCCTTAAAGCTATCCTGACCACTGTCCTCTATGCGTTGATCTCACATCCTGTCTACAAGTGGTCTCCCAATGGTATCCAATCACTCTAGGTAATGTGCCGCTAGGAGTCCGATGCATTTTCGAGTAAAAAATAATATCCCTTCCGTTAAAGGTATCCTCAAATGCACCTACATCTAGCTTCATTGATCCATTATAGTTCCATGCTGCCATTTTAAGGATGGTCCCATAGGTCTCACACTGTCAGGCAGTGTGTTTTTTCAACACCACTACTCTCCCTCTCTTGTAGAAAGCAATTTTCCCTTTTTCCCTTGCCGCCTTGATCTCTCGCATCAGCCCTTGCATGTGTGCTACCTGTGTTAGAGTGAGGTCATCACCCAAAAATATCCCAATTTTCTTGAGTGTTGGTCTCTTTTTTAGGAATTCCTTCCTAGCTTCCAGCTTAGAGAAACATATAATAAGTGCTCTTTCCTTGGGTCTTCCTTTCTCAACACTTCCCTTCTTGCCAATTTTCCAAGCTCCTGTGTGTGTAGGTTTAGAAATACCCATGCGCTTCTTTCTCTTTTGATCCTCCTCAATTGTCATATTGATGATAGTGGATGTCAATGTGGCTTCATGCATCTTATCTTTTCCTTTCTTTGCATCCTTGATCCACTTTTCAGCTTTATCAACATTCTCTTATGTTTTGAAGAGGTGCTCCACCCATGAAGAGGTTGTTCGTGCATTTTACTCTTCCTCTTCGTATGTAAAGTTTTCACCTGCTCCTTAATGCTTTTGAGCTCCTTTATCATTGAGGGTTGGTTTTCTCCCTCCTTTGTGGGGGTATTTTTGCAAGCTGTGAGGTCTTCCTTAAGTGCTTCGATTAATGCATCATTTTCACTCATGAGTTCTTCCACTTTTTTCTTTTTGGATTCAAACTCAACAAGCGCAACCTCTAATCTTTTTTGCATCATACATTCATTACATTCAATTCAAACCTCACAATCGTCTTCATTTTGGCCTTCAATGATGGGTACATATCATCATGCTTACTAAGCATCTCTTTGTCCAATTCTTATCTCATACATAGCCTTTTTATAATTCTCGGCATTTGCATATGTCTCTTTTTTAATGTCACCCCTCAAAAGGCTTCGCTCTCCCTTAATCATCATCTATACCTTCTCAAACATTAAGTCATCCTTGACTCTGGAAAGTTTCTTTTCTCTCACTAAACCCCACGATAGTGTGCTCTCTCGAATCCTTTGCCTAAATGTCGCTTTTGATTTAGGCAAGCTTTCATAGATATCATCATCTGAGTGGTTGGTCCATCCTCCAGCACCTCGTGTGAGGCTTCTTCCCTTTTATTTATTTTGTTGCCTCATCCAACCTGCTGGCATCACAGAGCGGTGCCGGGATGCCCCATTGAACCTGTGTACTCCCCCACAACCGTGTGTGCTCTAGTTGTTGTAGCTAGTCTTGGCAAAAATTTCTCTACATCGGCACCTTACTCTCACCAATCTAGTTAGCTATCAAATCTCCTCTTGCATAATCCCTACACCCCATGCTCGTTCAATAGCCCTGCCTTGCACACTCAGTAGCCCCAACCCTGTGTGCTCATTTCCTAGTGCAATTTTCCCGATAGATGATAGTGTTTACAATATATATATATATATATATATATATATATATATATATATATATATATATATATATATATATATATATATATATATATATATAGAGAGAGAGAGAGAGAGAGAGAGAGAGAGAGAGAGAGAGAGAGAGAGAGAGATCTTTTGTGCAACCTAGAGTGGGGTACTCCTTTCTTGCTTGCACGAGCATTTTGAACCACCCCACGACCCACCAGATTTGACAGGTATGCTCGTCTACCAACACTTCACAAATATATGTGGTCCACAATGCACAAAAAACACCATATTGAGTGTATGGATCAAATCAAAGTTGCAAAATTGCAAATTGTTAAAGGCCACGAGGAGGGGTAAATAAAGTCAAAACTCAAAAAGTTTTCATGAGTGGCTCCCCAAGCAAAGGAGAATCCAACCATCCAATCAAAGTCAGGATTGGGGGTGGAAGATGGATCGTGATCCATGTTCTCTTCTCCACAACGCCTTTCCACTGCTATTATTAGAGTTTAGAAAATGTTTCTAAACATGGATCCATGTACCCAACCATGCTGGAATTATGAAAAAATTTACCTACAATTAGATCACAACATGGGGGAGGCACCCAACAAATTTTAGTCAAAATAGACTTCTCTAGACCTAAAAATGCCAAAATCTTGAGATTTTAGTCTGCAAATGGTCATTTTGACCCATGCAATAAATATTTGATCCAAACACCAAAAGATTATGATAAATAGCTTAGGGGACTTGTCTGGAACCTTTCCCTCAAGTTTGGTGCAAATTGGGCCCAAAACAAGGATCACAATCCATGTACCTCAGGGCCAGATTTAGCAAATTAGAGTCCACAGTGTTTACAAATGTAACAATCATCAAATGGTCAAAAAATTGGTGCAAAATTGTTTGAATTTCAAGAGATGTGCAATTTTAGAGTGCTAAAGTGCAAATTAGGGTTTTCAAGAGGCAAATTTTTAAAGGGTTTGGTATGCTTCAAAGTTCAAAAAGAAGTCAAGGAATGCTTGCCAAATGTGCAAATTTTATCAGCTTTGGTAGGATGGTCAGTCAGACTCCTATATCAATGAAAATTGAGAAACGGGGTAAAGGCCATTATCAAAGCATTATATTAAAAATATTCAATACCCACTAGCCACAAGGATCAATCAAATTGGGACCCAAAAAACCAATATGGCAAAAGTCTGCAAAACTAGGCCATAAATTGAGAATTTGGGTAAACTTAGAAGATTTAGATCCGAATTTGAAAATATTCCACCAATGTGCTAGGATAGGCTATAGGAGAATGTCCACCAAGTTTCACCTCGATATGTGACCAAACATGGATCACGATCCATGTACCTTTTTCAAATTTCTAGACCAAAATCAAACAATCAGATCCAAAATGCCCAATAAAGCATAACCCTAAAGTTTCAAGCCATTTGAATGTATCGAAATCCTAATGAAAATTGCAAAAATCTCTAAGTTTGTAAAAAAATTCCAAATTTTGGTTTAGAACCCAAATTAGTGATCCAAATCACAAAAGATTTCACCCATAGCATCTTTATACCATGCTAAATCAAATGGTGAAGATAGCTCCTTAAAATGTGTTCCAACATGGATCATGATCCATGTATCTCTAACACACAATTGACCTGAATTAGTTTGAACTAGTGCTTGTAGTTGTCCTAGTTACACTGGTGAAGTTTGGTCAAATTTGAAAGCCACCTTGATTGTGTGACCGATAAAGATAGGGCAATAGTCAAGGTAAAGATCATCGATGAGCTCATCGACCAAGCTCTCCATTTGCCTATTGGAAGCCACATGTTGGAAATAGGCTTTTAGGGAAACACACACAGCTTGGAGAAGACAAAGAAGCTCAGGGTTACATGGTTTTTGTCAAGGAGTTTAAGATAGATGCTTGTGTTCACAATGAAGTAAAAAATGAAACTAAAGAGGAGTTATAATTCTCTAGTCTCCTAAATGAGTTTCAAAATGTGTTTATGGATGACATTCCTAGGGAGCTACCTCCCAAAGGAGGGCAAGATGATCATTCCATAGACTCTACCTAGTAGATCACCTCCTAATAAGCCTCTTTATTGAGTCTCACTATCTCAACAAGAGGAGATTATGAGGCAAGTGAACAAGCTTGTGGAAAAAGGGATGGCATGCCTAGTTCATCTCCATTTTGTTCACTAGTTCTACTAGTTCAAAAGAAATATTATATTTATAAAATGTGTGTGGACTATCGAGCGCTTTATTGGATAACCATAAACAGGAGATCTTTTGTTCCCAAGATAGAATATTCGATAAGCAACAAAGATCTACATACTTTAGTAGAGTAGATCTCAAAAGAGGTTATCATCAAATAAGGATTGTGCCTGAAGATATGCATAAGATGTCTTTTGAGAAAATTTTGGCCTATATAAATTCTTGGTACTCCTTTTTTAGCTTACCAATGCACTAGCTACCTTTAATCAAATGATGGAGAGGCTCTTTAGAGCTCAAAAGGCTCATACGAGTGTTCTTTAATGACATTATCATTTATTCCAAGTGTATTGAGGGGAGCATAAGAAGCATCTTCAGGTAATATTTCAAGTTTTGAGAGATAATAAGCTTTATATTAATCAAAAGAAAAGTGAGTTTTTAAAAGGAGATTCAATATCTAGGTCATATTATCTCCCAAGGAAGGATCCAAATGGACCCTAAAACGTTGGAGGTAATAAAAGTATGGCATATACCAACAAACTACATGAATTGACAAGCTTTATAGGAATGTGTGCTTACTATAGACGCTTCATAGAAAAATTCTTATTCATAGCAGGGTAATTTTATGATTTAACTAAAAATAAAATTAAATTTGTATGGATTGCAAAAGAGAATGAATCCTTTGAAACTTTCATAGTGAAGCTTACCTCTCAACCAATGTTAATAACATTAGATCTTTCAAATCCTTTTGAAGTCTAGTGTGATGCTTGTGGACAATGCCTTGGAGCTTTTTCTTCAAAAAGGGCATCCCATAACATACAAAAGTAGGAGATTTAATGGCCAAAAAAAGAATCTAGGCATATATGAAAAAGAGTTGCTAGCTATTTTACATGCACTAGATGCATGGAAGCATTATCTCCTAGGCACACCATTTACTTTGCACACATATCACCAAAGTCAAAAGTACTTTTTGATGCAAACTAAATTAATTGATAAACAAATGAGGTGTGGAAACACTCTTTCACAGTTTAATTTTCATATTTCTCACATAGCTAGCAAGCACAACCAAGTGGCCGATGCTCCTTCATGAAGACCTCATAATTGATAAACAAATGAGGTGTGGAAACACTCTTTTGCAGTTTAATTTTCATATTTCTCACATAGCTAGCAAGCACAACCAAGTGGTCAATGCTCTTTCGTGAAGACCAAGGGTGAATGTTGTATCAGTAGCTACTCACAATGCTTTATCCTCTATGATAGATGAGTATGCTATGTATTTAAACTTCAAAGATATAATGTCAACTATTGCACTGGGGAAGAAAGAGGAACCATACAATGAGCAAGATGGTTATCTTCTCTATGGAAATAGATTATGTGTTACACATAGCTTACGTGAAAAGGTTATGTATGAGTCTCATGTTCCATCTTATGCAAGACATAGAAGGATTCAAGCTACTCTCAAGAAAGTAGAGATTTAATATTATTGGACAACAATAAAGTCAAACATACTAGACTATCTTGTCCAATACATTGTATGTCAAAAGACAAACTATGATAGAGGAAAACATACTTGCTTGCGTCAACCATTGCCTATACCTATTTCCCAAGGGAAAGTATATCCATGGATTTCATCTTTGGATGTCCGAGATTCATTCATGGGAATACAAGAATATGGACAATAAATGACTAGTTTAGCAAGAAAGCTCATTTTATACCAGTCAAAAAGACTATTAAAGCACACTATATGGCGACCCTCTTTATCTCACACATATTTAAGTATCACAACTTACCAACATCTATAGTGTCTGATAGAGATCCAGAATGACTAGAAATTTTTGGAAGGGTCTCTTTGAGAATATGGGTGCTAAGTTGAATTTATCCTTGGTCTATCACCAACCCACCACAAATGGATGGCCAAAGTGAGACAATAAATTGAACTAGTCTTGATCTAATTAAAGCCCTGTTACGAAAGTAGATCAAAGAGATCAACTGGAAAAGTATTTACCCTTAATAGAGTATGTGCACAATAACATTGTCCATACTTCTACAAGGCACCTTTTGAAGTAATTGAATGATGAACCAAGATTCCATTGATAGTCAAGACACTTGGGAATATATTTGTTGATGATGATTATAGTAGAGACCTTAAAGGATCTTTTTAAAAGATTAAGTAAAATATGCTCATAAGTAGAAGCAAAAGGCTACTATTGATTAGCATAGACAAAAATACATGTCCTTCAAAGAGAATCATTTGGGTATTGCTAGTTTCTCAAAACCTAAGCCATACTATGGGCAAGAAAATGCAAGGATGCCCAACAGATCATCAAAAATATTATGCTAAGTTAACAAAAATATGTTATGGCCCATTTCAAATCCTTAAGACCATTAATGAATCAATCTATAAGTTGAGGTTACCAACCACGTGGCTCATTCATAATGCCATTCTTGTGGCCTTTTTGGAAACCTTATGAGGGAGAGCCACCCAAAGAGCCAGTAATTGCGAAACCACCCAAGTTTGAAGGCCAAGAAGAGATATTGCAGCAAGAGAGCATTCTATGACATGAAGACAAGATTTTGAGAAGTGATAAGACTATCCGACCATATCTTGTCAAATATAATAACTATCCTTTCAAAGATGCAAGGTGGATGCAAGACATCCAACTAAAGAAAAATGTAAACCTTTAGTAAATACTTACAATGACTCTTATCAAATGTAAGAACCAGGTATACAAAAGTATGTTTATTATGTCTTGTTTTGACTCTAAGATTTATTTTAAATGCTTATAACCAATAAGTGTATTCATACCATGAATCATGCTTGTGGTAGCTTAGTCTCTTAAGCACCAAGTGAAAGAGGAGGTTTGCAAACCCAGGCTGGGTGAGTTTGGGAAACAGAGTGTGTGCATTTAGGTCAAGTGTAGAGAGGTAGAAAGAGGTAGCATTGAGAGGTTGCACTAGTGGAAACAAGAAGCTACAATTTTAAGAAGTCCTCAAAAAACTCAATTGATGAGGTTTTTGGGACCTTTTCATTAAAATGAGACATTTGGCCACTGGACAATGTGAAACCTTTAAAAATAGGTCAAGTGGCCCAAAGGCCAATCAATGGAGTATAATGCCTGTACAAACCCCAAATGATGGGCTTAAAATATACGTAAAAGATGTTCGTGAAGCTCTCAATAAGAGCTATACGGTGGAGACGGTTCAGAGGTGATTTCTAGCCATTTATCCCAACAATTTTAACGGCCCAACGAGTCACCTTTAAGCTATGTAAATCCCACCATTTGTAGGCAATGCTCATGGTGTGCTTTAGAAAAACTTTTGGTAAGAGCATCTATAGGGTTTTATGTGTACTAATTTTGATCAATGAGACTAAACCATCATCATAAAATGGTATTGCACATCAATATAAATTCAACTTCAGTAGAAAGGGAAACTGTCCGTTGAAGCCTAGAGTACCATGAAATAGCACCACTTGCTAGGGTGTAAATTGACGAGGCATCCTACTAACAAAATTTAGCCTTTTAGTGCTAATAAATTGGTCAAAAATTTGTCAAATTTACGCTCTAGCGCAAACTTGACCATAAATTGAAAAATGAGAATAACTTAAGCAGAAGAGATCTAAACTTTACCAAACTTCACCACTGTGTCTAAGACAACTATAGGCAGTAGGGCAAGCTGGTTTAGGTCAATTCGGGGCTAGAGGTACATGGATTATGATCCATGTTGGAACACATATTTGAGTGTTCTTGGCACCATCTGATTCAACATGACCAAGGGATGCTATGGTAGCAAAATTTTGTGATTTGAATCTTTGGTTGGCTCATCAAGTCAAATTTTGTAATGTTTTTGTAGACTTAGAGAATTTTGGGCTTTCGCAAGGATTTTGGTTTTTAAATGAATTGAAAATTTAGGGTTATATTAGAAATGACATGTGTGTCTAGCTGGCTAGGGTTTGTTGGTTTAGAAATCTGAGATAAGTGCATGGATCACGATCCATGTTAGATCACTATCATGGGGCTTGTGGTCATTAACCGAAAAGATTTACAAACATATCTCACAGCCATCCCATGCCCAAAACTTGAAAATAGACTACTTTTCGTACAGACACAAAATTTGGGAGATTAATAGCTAATTACTTACAGACTAAAAATTGTAAACATAGGAACATAGAGAATAATCATGGCACATAGTCACAATTCTCTTTACCTTCCTCATTCAGCACTTAAAACATTACATCCATTCAGGATAAGCCCCACTTTTTGATCTGAAGAGGTTTTGCTCCTTTTCCCATT
The DNA here is from genome assembly GCF_014529385.1 of Adiantum capillus-veneris. Classification (NCBI taxonomy): domain Eukaryota; kingdom Viridiplantae; phylum Streptophyta; class Polypodiopsida; order Polypodiales; family Pteridaceae; genus Adiantum; species Adiantum capillus-veneris. The sequence continues at coordinate 66,987,014 of NC_140940.1, read as the reverse complement.
ACAAATACTGACTGTTGGCTGAAAACTACAAACACTTGATTGCGAATAAGAAACTACTTAACTTTGATTAACACCTGGCATAGCCCTTACCTCCATCCAAACACCCTCATCTTGTTTCCTTACCTCAAATTTAAGCACTTTCACATCATGTGATGACATATACCAACCATCTAGATCTAAGTCTTCTTCAGACATATCTGTGAGCTTCCCCTCCAACTCCTTGCAAGCTGAACTATACCTGGTAGAATATTGTTCTCTGACTAGATCTTGGAATAATGAAAGTTCAACAACTCCAATTTCTCATTTAAAGCTACAAACCATTTATCTTTCCATTCCTAAAATCTCTCTATAATATCTTCTCTTCTGTATGATTGGGATTTATAAAACAAAGCAAAATATTTGGCCTTCTACAATTCTTGGTTTAAATCTTCACTAAACTCTTCCATGTCCTTGATCAACTTTTCATCTTCCTCTGATCTCCTTGACACTTTCTGCAAGTCCAAAATTTGACCCTGCAACTAGAACTTCTCCCTTTGCAGGACACTATAATTAAGCTCTCCCTGACCAACAAAAGTCTTCACTAGGTCCAAAGATTTATAGGCATTTTCAATGCTAATTTGGCTTTCAAATTTGCTGATTAATTTCTCCCGTCTCTCAAATCCAGATGTATTGTCTCTCCTCTCTTCAATTTCCTAGATATCCTGCTTTTTCCTCTTCAACTCCAAAGAAGGTTTGGCAAAACAAAAATTACTTGGTGTTTGATTTGGAGTTGCTTTTGGGGTTGCCAAAAGGGTATCCATGTCAGCATCAAAGTACATTCCCTAAGTTTTCTAGATTTATTCTTGATCCTACCAGCTCATTGAAGATGCTCCTTGAATCTATTTGACCTCTTGCAAAACTTCTAATGTTATGTTTTTATTCCTCATCCTTTCTGCTTTTGCATCTTTGACCCCTTCAGCTTGACTCTCAAACATTGAGGAGCCTCTCCCTGCTTAAAGTCTGCATCTCCATTTTGGTTGGAGGACTGCCCAAAAGAGATGTCATGCTCATGGCATGTACCTGCAATGTGATAAGGAAGGGTGCAATCTTTGTGGTCCTATCTTTTCTTTTCTTATTTTGATATAGTTCTATATTTAAGCTCTAAAACAATAAATTAGCCCATCCAATTTTCTCGCCACAGTCTGCAACATGAAGTGTGGCATAATTTTCTTTGAAGATATACTCCAACTTCACTAACACACAAAATCTTTCTAAGTGCCACTTAACCTACTTATGCCTGAAAGGATTTTGCATCTTTGAGATTGGGTAATAGTTTTTGTTACCTTGGGCTTGGCCAAACTCTGAATCCTTCAAATCATCAGAAGCTTTGCCTACCTGATTGTCCTCTTGTGCCTACCAATTCAAGTCTCAATAAAATCTAGAATATGAGTAAGTGTGTTTACCATTGTAAGGTTATTTCTCCAATGTGTCCATGGTAGCATATCATAATCCAACAATCCAATCTTCATGAAACTTGATGTTGAAATTGATTTCTTGACACAAATCCACAAAGCTATAGTCTATTTGGACCATCTCCATTTCTAATGGTGATTCTTCAATTGGTAGTGAAATTTCCTCCTCAATCACCACATTTGGTGATGTTGGTATGGTTTTGAGCAGTAGCCTTGGCCTTTCTTGTAGACCTTCTTGACCATGGCTTCTCACTCTTCCACCCTTGAGGAGGTTACTGTAGAGTCCTTTGCTTCAATTTATAACGGTTTCTTAGGCATGGCAAGAGAAAAAATATTCTTTGTAGTAATATCCCTTGAAAAGTGACCCCCTACATCACCTGCATGTGCTTCAATAAAAATTACTTTTTGTTCAAACTTTTGAACACATCTTCTCAAACTCTGATATATCCTCCTTTTATAGAGAACACCCATAATGACTGTAAATATCATGCTTCTCCATGCCAACCTTTTTCTTTTCAACACTGACATTTTCTTTGGGAAGGACTCTCGGAAGAAAAAAATGCAACATTTCTTCATACCAAGATTCTTCATCATCAAAACTAGCTAGCTCTATTGAAAATAAGGTTACATCAAGAAGCTCATCCACTACTTCAATAGGGGCTTCTCTATTAGCCAATTTGCCTAAATAATCTGCTATCATCTTCTCTTGACCTAGTGCATGTATCATTGAGTAATTAAACTCTTGCATCAACAACACCCATCTAGCCAACCTTCTTGAAAGAGTCTTGTTATCTAGATATACCAAAGCTTGATGGTCCACATGGATCATTACCTTGTTTCACTAAATAGAGATTGAATTTTCGTAGTCCAAAACTCATCCCTAAAAAATCCCTTTTGGTCATTGTATAGCTCCTTCTGTAGGTGTAAACACTCTACTAGCATAATGAATTGGTTTGAACCACCCTTTTTTTGCTTCTTTCATGAGAACTTCTTCCATTGTTGCATGGGATACATATACAAACAAGTGGAATGATAACTTTTAATTTGGTGGAATCAGTATTGGTGTAGTCACCAACATCTTCTCTAGCAAGTTAAAAACAGTCTTGTTCTTCTTTCCACACAAAATCCACATCCTTCTTTGTCAAATGTTTGAGTGGTTAACATACATGACCTAGGTACCTCAAGAACTTGCTATGCCACTTGACTTGACCTATAAATCGCATCAGTTGTTTCACTGTCTTTGGTGGTGAAGCTACTTTGTCCATTGGATAAATAAAACCAACTTCCAACAATTTTTCAATCTCTTCTTTCACTTGTTTGGCATAATTGGGGTTCATCCTCTATCTCTGCTACCTCATTGGTAGTGCATTTGTTTTCAAATTAATGGTGTGTTTTCATATAGCTGGATCTACTCCTTTCACATCATTGATGTACATGACCAAGCAAACACATCCCTAAATTCTAATAACAGAGATTTAAATCCATTTTTAAACCCGGTATCCAATTCAGTAAATACTTTCCCATTCTTGGGTCATCTTTATCTCCTAAATTCATATCTTCCAGTCCAGTTTCTCTTACTCTGGAAATCTTGGACATTTGTTCTTCAAAAATCTTTTCTACATGCCTAATGGCTTCAGATGCTTCTTCATCCTCCTCCAATATCTTGTCGTTTGACTGTTTTCTTCTTGCGTTCTTTCAGGTTCACTTTAGGTGATTGTTTTTTATTTTCTATTGTATTTGCAATCTTTTGCACATCTATCTCAAAGATTGGGACCACTATTTCATTTCAATGAAGGAAGTCCTCCTCTCCCTCAATAGCTTCTCCCATAATAATCCCTTCTGCATAAAAATCTAAATCCAGGTGGGATGGTCTTTTTTGGAACCATCTACATGCTAACATGCTTCTTCCTTTGTTTGATCACAATTGTATGTACACCCCATAATTGTTCCACCTTGGGTGCCCTTAGCCATGGACTTCCCAAAGCCATTGGGTAAGAACATGTTCACTCTTCCAGCTTCAAAACAACAAAATTGACCATAAAACTTAGTTTGGATACACTTACTGTTTGATTTTTTAGAATCCCCAATGGTTGCACTCTCCTTTGGTCATCCATTTTGACCTAAAAAGGTATTGACTCCTACGTCATTAGATTCATATTCAAGCTGATTCAAAAAGAATGGTCTCTCTCGCCACCAGTACATCTAAAAGATATACCTCCCCAATGGAAATATGAGTTACAGGTACTTTGCAGTCCACATCCATTGGAGCTGCATCTCCACAATCAATTTGGACTTGAATACTCTATAGCATTCTGGTTTAACTAAATTTCCTTCGATAACCCCAATATGATCCTATACTGGGCTTCCAATCAATGGGTCCTTCAGGACTATTCCCTTGATCTTGCTATTTTTCCTTCAGTTTTTCCTTTGTCCTAGTAAAGGCTAGGCCTTCCACCTCTAGAGGTTTTTCCAAAACTTCCTCAATCTCAATACATGCATGACAATCAGATTGGAAACAATGTGAGGTATCACCTTCTCCTTTTATTAACTTTGTTTGGGCCATTTCAGGGTGCCACTTCCAACTTTCCCCTTTTGACTAACTTTTCTGTTGCTCAACTTTAGGAGAGATCTCCTCCAATAGTACTGCATTCACTTGAGCAAGTGCTTTCATTCTCCAATCATTAGAGGAACTAACTCTTACATTTCTAGGTATATAGTTCATAATTGGGATGCCCCTCTCATTCTTGTGCTTGCACCATAGTTCACATGCAAGTTCCTATCTATGTCCCAAAGTTCCACAATAGGTGCAGTGTTGTGATGGGTTGTTTTGTTGTTGATATCTTTGCACATTTTGCCAATTTTCTTATTGAAATGTCCTTGGTGGGCCGTGCACTCTAAATTTTTTTCTTGAAGGGTTGTGGTGCCACCATACTTGCCCTTGATTCTATCTTGGCAAGAATGTGTGCTAGTCTCCTTCCCCTCAAATTAGGATTATAATAGAAATTATCATAGTCATGCCCACATCTCTTGCATAGCTGGAAAAATGGTGGTTTAGAGGGATTTGTAAATGGTGAAGGTTGAATCTCCTTCAGCTTCTCCAGAAGCAGCTTGTTAATGTTGGAGGTATCTTTAGAATCTGATTTACCATTTTTCTTCCTTCCTTTTCTCTTTTTCTTCTTTGGTTTGACATCTTCTTCTTTGCACTCCATGTATCTTCTTCATCTTCATCCTCATCTGAATCTTCCTCTTTTAAATCTGAATCCTGTCTAGATTTCTTCTTTTTGGTTTTCTTCTATTTACTTGCTCCATACCTCCTTGTTCTATTTACTTTCTTCTATTCACTTTCTTCTATTTACTTGCTCTATTTACTAGCATCCACCAAATTACCCAAGTCTTGTTGTGGAGAAAGGGGTGCATGACTTGCAACAACACTCTTGAGCTTCTCCCTCAGCTCCCTACAAAAATAATCCCCTAATTGCTCCCATGATGGTGACTGATTTGTTTGCATTTTTTTTATTAAGTTCCTAAATTGTTGTGCATAGTATTCTACCAGTAGATCCTTTTGCTTGATTTTCTTGATTTTCTTCGGGACATCTTCAGGGGTCTTTTCTACCTTGAATCTAGCCAAAAATCTGGTTTTCAAATTATCATCGTTTGGAAAAGTGTTAATAACATATTGCACAAACCATATCATGGACTTCCTCGGTAGTGTGTCTGCAAAATTCTCCTTCTTAATTGTATCATTGTATAGAACATCATACCCACTTGAAGACCACCTAGTCTCGAACTACCCCACATGGTTCTCAACATCTTGGGATTCTTTTCCTGTGGATTTTCTTGCCCCTACTTTAGGGTTGGGTGGTCACCCATGATTGGTGGTTGAGGGGGTTGTTGACCTCCCAATAGGTTAAATCTCAATGGTGGTAATGGGGATAATTGGAATGGGGGTGTTTGAAACTTCAGTTGTCTCTTTGCTCGCAAAAATTGATCGACTACCTGAACTCTAACCAATTGGTGGATAACCATTTCAAGAGCCTGTGGTGTTCTTCCTTGCTCTTTTGGCTTGGGTGAAGAACTCTCCCCTTCTTCCTATTCTAGGTTCCCCTTGTCTTGCTAGATTCCTGTGGCTCTGTCACGACAAAATTGGTGACAAACCTATAATCATTGCTACTTTAGGGATATCATCCCCTGAATACCCACTTGATCTTTGAATTTGGGCTTCAAGCCAAGCATTCCATCTTCTCTTCTGAAATCTAGTGCCATATGTGGAAATTGGTGGCTGGTTCCTAAAACACTCATGCATTTCTTCTTCTTCTTCTTTTGTGAGATCTCAAATATTCAATAACCTTCTTTTTGCATAAAAAGATAGGTACTCAAGAGCATTTCAAAACTCGAAGGGCACATAATTGACCTGGTACTAATGTATCCTCAGAGTTATATTCAATCTTAGGTCATCAATGAGTGAGTCAAAATATGTCTCCAAAAAGGCTCTATTGCCTCGGTCAAAATGACCATTTGGAGATTGATTTTCCAAGAGTTTTGGGTTTTTTTGTCAAAATATGTCCATTTTTACCTAAATTTTAGGGTTGACCTTCCCAAGCTCTATAATCTTCATGTACATAGAATATTAAATGACATTTTCTCTAGCTTTTATGTCCACAAGGGCTCGCTCACTTGATCCATTTGCAAGTTATAGGTTGATGCATACATCTGTGCCTCCCTCCTACAAGCATCAAATACTTCATAAAGGGCATATGTTTTCCTCTTGTTTGCTTTTTTTTTTTTCTCACTCATTTTATGCAATACCTTTCTTATCTTTCGGATTTTTAGTTAGGAAAATTGCAAAAGACCGTCTTTTTGTGTTTCGGTTTTGTCTTGTTTCTAGAGCTACTTGATAGCTCATCCTTTGAATCTATCTCTACAAGAATACTGTCTTGTGAATCTTGGAATTACTCCTTATTTTCATTGTCCAGATCCCTGATTGAAATCTCATCAACTATTTATTTTCACTCAACAGTGTACTACACGTCTAGGTCCTCCATCTCTGACCTTGATTCCAAGATAACACTCACCATTTTGAAGGATACTATGTCATACCCCTCTTTGTCAAAAACATTCATTGGGGTTACCTCATCTACATATACATCTAGAGTAGCCAATCTCTGATTCCATCCAAAAGGTTTGAACAACTCCTCACGGAATGGTTCAAAAATATAATCTTTGTCTTCTAGCGGTCTCTCTAAGATACAATATTCCTTCGCAAATCTCTCACACTCAGAAGCTCCACACATCCAGAGATGTTCTTTGGTTTGTAACCATGCATGTTTCTCTTGTTCATTGATCGTTGCTAAGTCAAATTATTCTATAGGAGTTTGACTGACATCTCAATAGCTATGGTCCTTGACACTGATCCTCATCGTAATCTCTTTGTGTCACAAGTATATATGGTGGTAGTCCCAATCTTGTACCATTTTAAGTTGATGCATGAATGGTCTCCCCAAAATGACATCAAAGTTGTTGCTCTTGCAAAAATTTACTACTGCAAAGGTATGCTCATACTCTATCCCACATGAGGATACTATAATCTATTCCAACGTACCTACAAGTCTTTCAACATATAAATTTGCAAGTTGCAATTTTATTCTTTATTTCTAGAGAATTTTTCTTTCATATTTCTCCCATATCTCTTTAATGGCAATGGCCACTCCAACACAACTATCTAGTACATCAATTTTTTTAACTCCTTTGTGTTCCATTGGCAAGGTGGTATTCCCTTCTTCCCCTTCACAACAATTTCCCACCTTGTTTACAGATTTTGGTTTCACCTTTGGTTTGTTTTGAGTCACTTTCCCCATAGATGCAGTCTAATCTGTAACATCTCTGAGAGAACTATTGTGCATTGTATCAGATTTGACATCAGCTCAGGTACAATTTTGGTGTCCAACTTATTTGTAATTGGCTCTCCTTGAGAAGGTACTAGACCTCCAATTTTTTTTCGTGTTCTCCTACAAAAGATGGTAAAGTCTTCAATGTCTCAGGTTTACTCTTCATAGATTCTTCCATTCTTGCATCATCGTATAGAGATTGTATACCTCCAGGGTAAAACTCATGATCCATGTTAATCTCAATGATAGGTGTAGACTTAAAAGTTGCACTACCACCCTTCTTGTTTCATATCATCTTCCATAAGGCTTGTGGCCATGGCTCATCCACTTCAAGAAATGGCATCATTATTTGTGACTTGAAGTTGTGTGTGGTATTAGCCATTACCCTATTGTCCAAAGGGTTTTTTTTCTTTGGTCTCATGTGATCAAATTTTTTGTCTCTTTTGTGCTCAATTTCCCCTTCCCTTTTGTGGATTAACACTTCTTGTTTGGGGAGTTTTTGTTTTTTTGGTTCCATTAGAGCTTGAGCTATGCCTATGAGCCTTATTCACATTTTATTATTTGCTTCTCAATCTCAAGATGTGGATATGTCATCCATCTCTGTTCCAATGTCTGGTTGGTTTTTAGTCTAGCATTGTAAGCTTGTAATAGAGCCTCTAAGGGTTCTATAACTTTGTCTACCAAGACTGAATGTCCCAAAGATATCTTCAATGACACAACTCTTTGTGTCTGCACTTTGTTTTCGTTTTCATGCTTCAATTGCTCTTTGGCTTATTGCAACTCTGTTTCTAAGGTAGTTATCTCTTTTAGCCTCTTTGGTTTCATTTAGTCTCGTTTTAACTTCCATGATTTTCTTGGAGTCCTTACTGAAAACTCTCAAATTTAGTCTGAACAACCAATGTGTCTTCATCGTTGAACGGTATGTTTTGGGTATCTTGTTGAGCTTGATATCTAGTCACTGTATTTATTAGAATTGTAGGCTTTGTTTCCGATCCACTTGAGCATGGAAAAATTCCAATGATATTCATTATTGCTTTCCCTTTGTTATCAGGATTTTTTGCACAGTTCAAAATAGCATGATTGATTGCACATTCATCACAAAATCCAAAAAAAAATTTACATTCACACTTATGTGGACAAACTCTTTCCCAGTTATCACGTCCACATTCATAGCATTGACCTCCTAGTTTGGATGCTTGTGGAGCCCTCATTGGCTATCCTGACCTAGGAGGATAACCTCTAGTTTTTTAATGCTGGTTTGCTATGAATATGAGCATGTTCTCATCCATTGTATAGTGATTTTTTATTTGTTGCATGACATGTGTGATGGCTCTGCATTATCATTTGTACTAGTCCAATAAGGATGACATTTGTTAACATATGCATCACTCTCAGGTTTTCTAATTTACAAGTGTTTCTACCGGCTGAGTATATCTCACAATAGCTCAGCTCTCTTGAGGTACTAGGCCAATAAGGATGCCATTTGTTAACATATGCATCACTCTTAAGTTCTTTGATTCACAAGTGTTTCTACCGACTGAGTAAATCACTTAGTTCTCTTGAGGTAAGGGAGCTTGTTGGCCCAATACTAGTTGAGGTTTGTCTCCCCCTTGGGTTGCACTATTTGGCCCTATTCGGTACCTTGGTGGTGGTGGAAATGGTTGCACTCTTAGAGGTCCATATGGAATTTCCCTCATGTAGTTTTTGTTGTTAAAAAAATCATGGTTGGTCCATTTTTTCTTGATCACTCATTAGTTCAATATATGTGGTGCATTTGCAGCTATTGGTCTAGGTTGAGAATTACACCATGGGGTGGGATGACTGCCTCCACAAGTGCCAAATCTCCTTGTTGGTTGTTGTCATACATTTGGGTTTGGTCTATTGCTCTGGTTCATCCTCTTGTTCACTTTGTTGACCAATTGATCAATGCTCAACATGGTTGGAGTTTGAACATTTTGCTTCATTGTGGATTCACTCGTAGTTGAAGAGGAACTACTGATAGCATCATCTACACCTTCCTTCTCAAATGTTGTACAAGATTTCAAGTGCAGGTCCTACTTGAGAGTCACATTCCTCAAGATCTTTATGAAGAGAACTGACAGTCTCTCATCTTGCGGTAGCTCTCTCAAATGATATCTCTATGTACTATTTGAAGAAAACCAAATTCACTTTCTCATTCTCTTTTTTCTTGAAAGCATAGATTTTGGATACATTGTTATGCTTGACTCCCCTTAGAAATTCCTTTTTGAAGGGTAAAGTTTGCTTTATATTTGGAAAATCTCTATTGTTCAAAGGTTGGAACCATGTCAAGGTTCTTCTTCTTCCTTTCAATGTTAGGCCAAACCCCTCGTAGTGAATGTGAAAATCCACCACTTGCTTAGCTCTCAAAACTTGTTTGAAGAGTGATACATGTGCGTAAGGATATCCCTATTCATTTTCCTTCTTGGCAACACACTTAGCCACCTTAGATGGTCCCATTTGTCTTGTTTTTGCAACCATTCTCACTACTCCAAGATCTCCTACTAGGAAATCTCTAGCCTCATAACTCCCACTAGGAACTCTAGTTGGGGTCCTCTTTGTGGCTCTTTGTAAAGATTGGGGACTGTAGCATGCCACTTTCCACCCAACCATGCCCTATATAGGCCTTGCCTAGATAATAATAGGGGACCCCTGTATCACATGTCCGTCTTGGCCCTTGGCCTGCCCAGTCTTACCCTAGACCTGACATTACTCCCCCCTTGGAGGAGAAGCATTTTCATCGTCAAAAACAAAAGTGATTGTACCTTCATAAGAACGCTAATGTTTTCCACAGTGGATTCCTTCATGGATCGAGATGTTGTTTGATTGAAACACGGTTTAGTAGGAGGTTCGATGATATCAAGAATAACATCTTGATTTTTCACATTGTTGCCCCTTTGTAACCATCTTGTGTAACCAGCATATAACCAACATAGTGTGTAAACTCCATTTAGAACACACATGAGCATGCTAAATGAATTATTACAACAAATATGTACCCAAAGAGTACTTATTTTCACTTTCCATGAAAGTAACTAGCTAACGTAAATCATCTGCAAAGTATAAGTCCTTGACTTAATATCTTCACATCAGTAAACAACCCCACCATAACTAGTGTGCAAGGTTGCGAACCTGGCTTAAACATGAACATACTAAACTTAGTTGCAAAGATTCTTTCCCTTATGGTAAGCAAACTCAAACTAGAGCAATACATGCTTGATAATTGGATTGGTTGGTGCTTACGTAGGTGCTTTGCATATCCTTTAGCACAAGATTACACTCGTAATCTGCATATCCTCTTTGGATAAATAAAAGTATTGATGTGCGTTTCCCCACCGTTTATCAACAGTCTTCCAAAATATACAACAATTGGAAGCCCATCTACCAGCCTCAATTCTTCTTGGACAAAGTAGCTGATGTTATTGTGAAAGCATAAACAATGATGGAGTGGATGTACTGCCATCTTATTTGCATGCCAAGCTTGCCTTGAAAAAAAAAATATTGATAAGCCCTTGGTTTCAATGATAGTCTCAACCTTGTGAGCTATTGCTATACATGCCTTGCACAAGTACATGGGCATGGATACATCACAATGCAGTGTTGCCAAAATTAAACTATGAGCTTACATCCATGTAGTGCCAAATATGTGTCATTATCCTTGATCTAAAGTCAATGGATAGTGCCTTGGTGCAGAATAGAAACCTTGCTTCACATGAAGGCTAGAAAAGCACTTTGCTTTGCACAGTAGAGAAATCTTTGGAAACTTTTAGGCTAAATTACAAAAAAAAAAGTATAACTTGAAATGTGATGACCTTGTTGCCTCTGAGAGCGGTTTTCTTTGCTTCAAGCTGGCTCATAGCCTTGTATGATGAAAAATTTAGAGCTATCACATGTACCCTACATGCCATCGTGGCTTGGTTCATACTGACCTCCAAGAGAAAATCAGATAGACATGGTGCCAAGTTTCTTGAAGCTTGTATGCTAAAAAGAATATTCCAAACTTTGGAAACTTCTATGCAATATGCCTTGAAGATATAGTCCAACAAAATCTGTGGCCACTAAAAATACAAGCCTTTCTCCTTAATTGGGACATTATGACATGCTTTGCATGTATCAAAACCTAATTCATATAGTGTTTCTACAAAATGAACTCAGATCAAATTAGCATATAAATAAACCAAAACATTCTTGACCTTGTTCTAGCATCTTGGTCTACGAGAGAGGTCTACACAAGCCTTGCTCGTGGGAAGCTTCATACAAAATTGTACTCCATAATCATTGTGGTTAGATCATACAAAGTCATACTCCATAGTCAAAACATGATCAATGTACCTTGATCATATGGAGCTGTACTCCCAACTGATGATGCGTACATTATCGAGACACCCATATGTTATCTTGTGTCTAGACTCAATGATGAGATAGAGTTACCCCACTGATGCTTGACCTTGTCAAGTAGGGTATCATAATTAAAGCATAAAAATATCTATAATAATTACAAAAACAAGCCATACCTGTGTTATCCAAGATCCATTTCCGATTATCCTTGAATCATGTCAAATTTCTTGCGGACCATAGGTAGATCCTTAGTGTGGTTGAGTGCCTTGTTTAGCAATGATACATTGATACTTGCTCCCTCTTGCTCCTCACTGCATGATACCTTTGCCAATTCTATCGTTCCTTGCCAAACTGTGCGAGCCATGAAGAGGGAGAGAGGGCGCATTCAACACATTTTTGTGGCAGTCAACAATGAAATTTTCTCACTATGCTAGGGCTAATCTGCAGATGTCCTTTTCATGCAATTCGGTGCATGCCACTCACACACCATAACCTTCATACCCACATGACACGTTAGCTTCTTTTCGGGCTGTCTTTCTTGACCTAAGGGGCCATGCCCACAATGCAGCCTAACTTTCTTGGGAGAGAAAGAGATCCACGCCATGCAAGGCACCATGCCTACGCTGTGGCCTGATTGTCTTGGGGGAGAGAGAGAGAGAGAGAGAGAGAGAGAGAGAGAGAGAGAGAGAGAGAGAGAGAGAGAGAGAGAGAGAGAGAGAGAGAGAGAAGCCATGCAACTATGTCTCCTTCCCCTCTCCTCCATGGCTATTCTCCCCTGAGCTCTAATACTAGTGTAAAGACTTGGGATTGGAGCATGCCACTTTCCACCCAGTCGTGCCCTATATAGGCCTTGCCTAGCTAATAATAGGGACCCTCTATAATGCATGTCCGTCTTGGCCCTTGGCTTGCTCAGTCTTACCCTAGGCCTCACACTCTCCCCTTAGGACTCACATCTCTCTCATATGCCAAGGTAATAGCATCTCTAGTTGTATGCATTATGCTAAGAGCTTTGTTGCCCCTATATGAGTCATTGGAACCCTTGAACCCAAGGATCCCATCAGCCTAACCGCTAAAAACTAATGTTGACTCATTGAGTCGGCCATTCTAGATCTCTTTGGACTCAATCTCCTCATTTTTGGTCTCGTGTCCAATACAGTAGGTCTGATGGTACTAGGAGTGACATAATACTAATGGAGTAGTCCTCCAAAGTATGTATACCTCTCAAGTTCTCTCCGGTCTATTATCGAATACCTTCATCCATACTTGTCAAGTATGACTATGTGGGAATCTCTCCCCTTAGTGTATGTAAAGACATACAATCTCTTGTGCTCTCCAATGTAGGGCTCGTCACATTTTTAATAGTATAACTAATCACCATTATTGTATTTTTATAGTCTCACATGGGTGTTGTCAGTGCTGACTCGCGTTACTTTGTTTACTTGCCTTAGTGGCAATTGGAATGTCCAAGTTAAGTGGCTTATCCTTCGGCTCTACTCTTGTCTTTTGTGCTTTTCATTCCCCATTTTTCCACAATATAGAGATGTTGAACATCAAGATACATTGTTTCCTCATCATCAAGTACAGATCACCACTATAACCCACTCACCCCACTGACACGTGTGCGACTTGGCTCTTAATAACCTAATAGAATTTTTTTGGCCTGCCCAAAGGGCAAAGGCACTTCCTTTTTTTTAAGGCTAAAAATATTTTTGAAGACAAATTTTTAATTTTTTTGTGAATGGTTTATAGACAAAGTGGAGTCATCATTAAAGGAAATGGTAATAATAACACCAAGTTGATGGCAAGAACTGAACTGGAAGTAAAAGCTCCACTTTCGCGTCCAATAGCTCGTTCGAGAATTCACTCAAAGTTTTACTATCTTTGAATATTCAAACATGTGGACCCCAGAGTAGGGGTGCACTTGTGCATCAAGGCAGTTGCCTTCCTCGTTGACTATACTCTTCTTTTGAGTGAAAGAAAAGTTGCTTAATGAGATTATCACCCTGACAATATTCAAGGGGCCATTGAGAGGCCTGGTTGGGACCCCATTGAGTGTCATTCTCCTTTTTCCTCTCCCCATCCACACATATATACCTCTCTCTCTCTCTCTCTCTCTCTCTCTCTCTCTCTCTCTCTCTCTCTCTCTCTCTCTCTCTCTCTCTCTCTCTCTCTCTCTCTCTCTCTCTCTCTCTCTCTCTCTCTCTCTCTCTCTCTCTCTCTCTCTCTCTCTCTCTCTCTCTCTACAAGGAAATAAAAAGGAAGCATCATTCATGCTAAGTAGCACACATTCAAGAAAGGAAAGAAATAAAGCTTTATGGAAGTGTAAAGTCTAGATCTTCATAATTTCAATTCCATTGCACCTAAGATTGGTATTAAAAAATTGTGATTTTGCACAAATTTGCTAATCTTTTGAAAAAAAATTCATGTCTCTATTGTTTGAGTGTGTGTTGTAGCGTTTTTTCTAAGGATGCTTCTCTCAATTAGAGAACTACATGACATACTATTGCACATAGGACCTACGCCTTGAGCATTGGAAATAAAAACATCATTTACCAGGGGTACAATTGTGGTGCGCCTGCAAGAGTGTAGTTGACTTGGCATGTGTACTCAACCATCTCCTAGAGAATTCCATCATTCAAGAAGAGGCATCGATTTGTCATTGACTTGTACACATCCTTGGTAGCACATTGGGTCCACACCATCTGAATCTTCTTAGCATCGACGAGCATCAACCCCCACAGCCAAAGGGTCCACTCCAAGACAACCACCATGGGAGTTTGCACACAAAGTGAGCCTACATTCACAGCCACATCCATTGCAGAGATAGGATTCATCTAGAGCTTCCATCACACAAAAATCTAGTCAAAGTACTAAGAGGAGCCTCTATCTTTGAGGAGTTATTTGAATGTTTCATGAGACATCATATAGAGGACTTTCCATGGTTTGTGGGCTTTCCAAAGGACATATCCATGTTCATCTCCCATTGAGCATTGCTCTTGCCAATCTTCCCATTAAGCTAGACGATAACCTTTGTGGACATTAGAATTTTCATACCCAACCATTCATGCTACATGCATCCATCCACTTTGCAATTTGTTTCACACTACCTGAGTTTGGGCAGCAAAGGCTAGATGGTAACCAACAAGGGAATTGTTAATCCAGGAGGCAGTCCATAGGTTGCGAGTAGATTTATCATCACCATCCTTGTCTTTTGGACATTTCCACATCATCGGAGGGAGCCTCTCTCTCGAAAGTAGTCGTGGAGTACATCATCTAAAAGGCCGTTAATTATGGCATAAATGGAGTTTGATAGGCATATTTCACCTTAAGCAGGAAGGAACGTAACATGCACATAGCTATGTGTGCCACATGGATATGTTTCCTCATCTTCTACACGAAATTTTGTACATACCTCTAGAAAGAAGTGTCTAGAATCCTTGGAGGATTAGCACTAGCAATTTTATGAGCTTGGTTGCAAGGCTAGCATATCAAGATGCATCCATCAGATTAGGTTCTCTAGTTTTGGAACCCTCTTGCATAAATGGATTGAACAAGAATCTTGATAGGTGTTATCACATGTTGGTGGGCCTCTGACAAGACAAGCATGTAGTTTTCGGTTAGAGGAATCCAACAAGCCATTCCCGCATCAATCAGATTCTCGAGCAGGGAGATGTGCAATGGTTTCACCCAAAAAAATTGCCTAGACAAATTTAATAAATAAATCATTCAAATGGTTTTTTTTATAACTTTATCTTCCACAATTTCCCTACTTGAGTCTAAAGAGGTTCTTAAGTAATATATGTACACTATAAAAGGAGCATCAGCCTAGTGTTTTCCATTAGATGAGCCAATGCTAGCCCCTAGACCTAGCATTTTTGCAGAGATCAGATCAGTCTTTTTGAAAATCATCCCTTGGAATTTTTGCTCATCGTCATGAGCCATCCATGCTAGGTCATCCCTAGAAGCCATCATTTTTAGTTTTCAACCCTTTTTTGTCGCCAAAATTGTCATGGATCTACTAACACTAATTCCTCCTTTGCAACTTGGACCTTCAACAACCCATAAAGCCTCTTCTCGGCCATTTGAGTGCTCCTATTAGTGTCTGTCTTCATTGGCTCCATCATCATCTACGTTTTCAGTCCTACTTTACACAAAAAACTGGATGCGTTTTTACAGCTAGATCTAACTTTTTGTAGACAACCTTCAACCCTTGATTCCTCTTACATCGAGATCACAAATCATCCCCATATCTACCCATTGTTGGCCTTCAACGACCGCTTATTTAAGAGGGATCCAAAGGTGCATCAAATCAGCCCCAAAGGTGCTTTTGTAGAGTTATCGTGTCACCATTCCCCATTGGAGTCAGTAGTTTTTGCATCTAAGATATTGCACGTGTGTACATTCCATTTACACAATCAAAAGAAAACACCACATTGGCAACAATGTGGGGTGCCCTTGAGAGGGTAGGTTGGGACCCCCATGCATGTCATTCTTGTCTTCTCTCCCTTGCTCTAAAAATCTCTACCTCTCTCTCTCCTTCTCTCTCTACAAGGAAATGAAAAGTAACCATCATTCATACTAAGTAGCACACATTCAAGTAAGGAAACAAATAAATATTTGTGGAAGTGCAAAGTCTAGTTCTTCAACATTTCAATTCTTTGCACTTGACTGCATTGAAGACTTTAGATTTAAGAAGAATGTCTTTTGCTTAAATTTCCTAAGACCCAATTATCTCAAAATATAGGCAAGAACATGAAAGGCAAACCCAAAGGACATAAAAAATTCTATGTTAAACTTGTTAAGAGGTACTATGGTCCTTTCTAGATTCTAGAAAGAGTCAATGATACAACATCTTATAGACAAGTTGCATGAACATTGGCATATACATAATGTACCGTCATGTGAGTCTACTTAAGTTGTTTAAGGAGGATACACCTCCAATGGACCCCATTGAAGAGGATCCTCCATAGTTTGATCAACAATAGGAGATCCTACAATCTAAGGCTATCCTTAAATATGAAGACAAAGTTGTTCAAAGTGGAAAGGTAATATGTAGGTATTTGATTAAATTTAACAATTATCCACTTGAGGATGTTGAATGGATGCAAAAACCCCAATACAAGGATTCTCTTTCTTTATTGCAAGACTACAAGATCCTTCATGGCCTAAATGTAAACTAATGTACTGCTATAAAATGTTAGCGATAAACTCCTGATGAGGAATTTTCATGAGGTTGTGATACAAGTTGAAAGAGGAGGCTCACAAACCTAGCTTAGGTGAGTTTGGGTAGGGAAGTGTGTGCACGTAGGTCAAGTGCAGAGAGGTAAAAAGAGACAATCTTGAGAGGTTGCACTAGCAACAGAAAGAAGCTATGATTTCAAAGAAGTTTTAAAAAAACCCAAGTGACAAGGTTTTTAGGACCTTTTTATTAAAACGGGCCATTTGGCCACTTGGACAATGTGAAACCTTTAAAAAGGCCCAAAATGGTGGACTAAAAATATACAAAAAATATATGTGTGAAGCTCTGAATCATAGCTACATTGTAATGTACCCAACATTTTTCAATAAAAGTATTCCATTTACTTTGCAAATATTTAAGGTTCGCATTTTGTTAAGTCTTAAAGCGTTCCAATGGAACGATCCAATCGGAAATCGGACTCTTGAACTATGAATTATGGTCTCTATTCACTTGGAAACAATAGGTTGATATGAGAAAATTAAGCTTCAAGCCTATTTCTAAAGATAAGAGTTAACCCTTAAGAAAGAAGGAGTATTTTTAGGAAAGAAAGAGGAAAGGAAGAGTATTTTTAGAAGTGAAAGAGTAGAAGGAGTATTTTTAGGAAAGAAAGAGGAAAGGAAGAGTATTTTTAGAAGTGAAAGAGCAGAAGGAGTATTTTTAGGAAAGGAGGAGTATTTTTAGGAAAGAAGGAGGAAGGAGTAAGTATAGAGTTCTTGTCTTGGAAGCCAAGCTTCTTTTAAAATCGAAATCACGCATCAAAATGCTTCATGTCCAAAAAATAAATAAAAAGATCCGCGAACATGCGCGAGCTTATCTTTCTGTTTTTTGTTATTCTTAGCTTATACTTTTGGCTCTTGAGAGCCTATATAAAGACCCTTCTTTTCTCACTTTCAAAACAAACACACACACACACACACACACACACACACAGAGAAGTTCTCAGAACAAAATATCTCTTGCCATAACTCCGGAGTTATCTTCTCTCTCTCAACCTCTCACCCTCAACCAATATCCATCTCTACCATCGTCGCGTTGCCCTTCGGATTCTTGAGTTTTCTTTGTCTCTTTCTCCCTTCTCTTTTGCAATACGATGGCCCCAAAGCCAGTGACTCAAAGCTCCAAGGATGCTCCTATCATTCCACCTTCAAAGAAGGTATCATCTACTCCAATCATAACTCAAGCGGAGGTATTGACTCCACAAGAAGTTAAAGCCGTCCAACCTCTAACACAGGAGGTAATTAAACATGCCGCTAATCTGGTAAGACAAATTTATAATTTTCCATTGCTATTCATGTTCACTTGGGAAGCTAAGCATAGGGATTCCCTTAAACCGTCCAAGAAACGTGATTCTATCACAAGAAACAAACATATGTTTTCATAGATTAGTGAAAGAACTGTTTGATAAATTGTCAATGTTGTTAAATTGATATTACTTGATAAATTGTTACTGGTTGATATGAAGAGCTGGTTGATATGAAGAGTTGGTTGATCATGTTTGAAAAATCACTTAAAGAGAAGACTTGTTGGAAGAATATCTTTTGTACCTCACGGTGAGCGAGATAATTCCGTGGTTACTAGCAAAGATTAAGCTAAGGTTATCGGCTCTCTTTTGTTGCTCGTGGTTAGCGGGATGCCTCTTGATTAGCGAGATGCATGGCGGTTAGCAAGATGCCTCGCGATGTCAGGAGTTTTTTGGAGCAAGGGATTGCGCATATGTACATACACATGCATGGTGCATCGAATAAAGGATTGCCCATTTTCCAGAGCCAGGTGGTTACGTGGGGCCCACATGTGTACAGGTAGGACAGCATGTACATAGTGCATCGATTCTCACTATTACCAGTACCAGTGTGTTTTTTCTATAATAATGAGGAGTTGATAGCGCGTAAAACTTCTTGAGGAAGCTATCCGCGGGCCGACGACATGAGGTAAGCAAGTGCGTCAGATGGCATCTAGTGGTGTCAGGACGTCGAATGGGGTCAATACTTGCACGTGGAGAAGTACGGACACAACGTGGGTGTTTTCTTGTGATAATTATGCAGAAAGGTCATCATGAGGACCATCTTTTGGGGCCACTTCACGTGGTGGCGGGATGCATTATTGGAAAAATCTGAGTGCCAGGTGTGCGGATGGATGCAAAAAGGTGACAACTATGCACTGCGAGGTCAGTTTTTGGCATGTTCGGGGTCCGTTTGAGGTCAACTAAAAGACCAAGGGTGCCCAAGTAATAAAGCTATGTGTGGGAAGTGAAAAAATAGAGAGAAGACCAGAAAAAACGTGGAGAGAAGAGGAGGAACAGCCGCAACTGTGTTTTTGGGGTTTTTGGAGCCTGTTTTGGTCGTAAACTGCTCATCCGAGGTCGGATTTGAGCACTTTGACATTGTAGACTGGGGTTTTGGGCCGTTCTGGACGCGATGGTGCTGTCCATTTTTCCAAATTTCTCATTATTTTTTTGTTGTTTTGGTTGTGTAAGTTTCTCCTATGAACAAAGCTTCTGCTCCAATTTGTGATTGTATCTAGTATCTTTTACCCATATTGTGTGAGATATTTTCCCCATTAATGTTGGCCCAAGCTCAATTGTATCTAAACATCAGTCAAAAATTCTCCTCTTTTGAGCTGAGTTTTTTGGGTGTGGTGTGTGTGTGTGTCTCTGTGTAGAGTGGGCAAGTGGATAATCTCTCTCCTCTCACTCCATCGCTGTGTTCCCCGTCTCGGCCAGGTGGATTGTGTAAGCCGACTGGTGCCCCATAGTGTGTGTGTGTGTGTGTGTGTGTGTGTGTGTGTGTGTGTGTGTGTGTGTGTGTGTGTGTGTGTGTGTGTGTGTGTATCATCCCAAGAGTGTGTGTCGGGTTGTTATAGAGACGTTCTGTGTGTTTCTATCCCGTCCACATTCTTTTGGCGCCCCCACTGAGGATCTTCTTCGAGTACCTTCTGCTTCGAGCTTCGAGCTTCGAGATTCGGGATTACAGGTTGCAGACTACAGGTTACAGTTTACAGGTTACAGGTTACAGGGACAGGTACAAGTATAGGTGATTCACACAGGTACAGATAGCTGGAGTACAGTGATATACTAGCAGTGGTGTCACTTACAGTTGTGGTGGGTATGCATCACTTGGCGCTTGTTTGAGCACATTGTCTGTTGGATTGTACGTTACTTGTGGAAATTGCCATTGTACGCCTTTTTGGAGACATATTTGGTTTTATTTGGCAGTCCCAGCCATTTTTGAGACTTGTTCTGGAAGATAGTCATTTCTGAGACTTGACTATATGCGATTTGCATTAGCCTTCGTGTGAGGGTCGATAGCGTGAGGTTTTATTGAGCTGGCGGATTCTCAAATGTGGAGATCCTTTTGGTGATACAGGTAGCTGGAGCACCCTTTTTGTGACCTCGCCATAGGCTATGTACTAGTGATTCCTAATTGATGCTCGGGTTCTATTATTGGCAGTTTATGCATACATATAGAGTCTATATTTTGGGTTCACATTGCTCTACTTCTGGGAAAACTATGCGAATTTTTTCGAAGTTATGATGGCTGGTTTTTTTGTCTTTTGAGCCATTTATGCTGTTATGCTGCTGAATTTTTGGCAAAATCAGAGGATAAGTCAGGTGTGCCTTCTTGGGAGCTTCATGGTTGGCTTTAATGGATGATCAAAATGGCCCTCAATTCACTCCTTTTCATTTAACTCAAAGAATCCATATAAATGTTCATGTGTCCAGGAAGATTTTTTTCCAGCAGCGCATAGTCTTTATGCTTGGGCCAAGAAGATTACGAGAGATCCTGGAATGTCCTTTGCCTGTTGTAATTCCAATGATTAACTATGAAAACTCATTTGATGTGCATGTGTTTGTCCTTATCTAAAGTTGAGCTCCATTGAAGTTTCTGAGAATTGAGTCAGTCAAAAGTTTTGGGTTCTTGCTCATGTGCTCAAAGGGGTTCTCAAAGCATCGTAACTTGGGTAATCATGGCTTTCTCTTATCCGGAATTTCATGGAAGAATCGATGAAGATGTGGAAGACTTTTTGGAAAATATGGAGGTTGCCTGCATTAGCAACCAGATTCATGACCCTACGCAGATGTTACGTCTTCTCCAAATTTGTTTGAAGAGTGATGCACAAGTTTGGTCCAAAGCATTTGAAGAGGATTTGCGTGGGGCTGATCCACCTGTAAGATTGAGTTGGGAGAATCTAAGGCATGGATTGGAAGTGGAGTTTGTGAAGATAGAAGATCCTGACAAAGTGTGGCAAGAAGTACAGGCTCTAGTACAAAAAGAAAGTGAGCCAGTAGATGCTTACCTACATAAGTTTTCATTGGCATGGGAGAGGATTTGCAAGGCCTTAGCACCACAAGTACCCCCACCTGGCATGATGAAGAAGGACAGGTTCTTGGCTGGTCTTTGGGAGAATATACGTTGGAGAGTGGAGCTAAAGAAACCTAAGACATATGAAGATGCACTAGAGCTAGCAAGGAACAAAGAGTGGAAGTTGAGGAAGATGAGCCAGCTAGGGGTGGAGTCTTTGCCCATGAGGTCTGAATTTCAGCCTATAGACTCTTTGCAAGGTCGCATGCCAGGGGTTCATCATGAACCAACGGTTTCTGTTACTCCTCAATTTATGCCAACAGTGGTCACTACAGCAGTGCAAGATGATGGGCTAAGGCAAGACATGAGGCAAGTGGTAGATTTAATGAAGAATATCAACCTAAACATGCTAGGTCAAGTGGGAAATAATCGAGGTCGAGGGAGGTTTGCAAATCAGCCAGGAGGTGAAGAAAGACCTAGGAATGGTGTTGGACAAAGCAATGGTAGGTTCTGGAGGCAGACACCCACATGTTATAACTGTGGAAAGTTGGGCCACATCAGCCCGCAATGTGATAAGCCACATAGGATGGGAGGAGACATGTATCCATTTCCAAGACAAGTGCTAACTAGGTCAAATGATTATGGCATTGAAATTAAGGTAGATGAAGGAACCAATGGATTAACCCAGGAGGAAAAGGGAAAGACAAAAGTGATAAGTGTGGTTACCTTGGAGAAGGCATCAAAGCTAAAGGATACATTAGTGATGCCTATTGGGAAGAGGACCACAGAGGACAAGGAAGGAAGAAGTGCACCAGTTCCTAGTAAGAAGAAGGGAAAGAGTCATGAAGACGAGGATGTCAACGCCAAGAGGAAAAGGAGGGCTCGTCGCAAGTTCCATGTTTCAGATTTTCCACTAGGGGATGGGCAATTAAGCTATGACTTGAAGGAGGATCTGACGAGCAGGAAAGCAGATGTTACTTTTGGGCAGCTTATAGAGATGGTGCCTAAGCTAAAGAGACAGTGGAAGAGGATGGTTAACACAATGGAGAAAGAGCCAGAGAGAGGTTCAGTAAAGGTGTTGGCAATGGATGAGCTACCAGACATTTGCCCAATCGTAGATTTGTGGCACAAAAGAAAAAATCTAGGACAAGGTTATGTTGATGGCGGAGCCCAAATATGTGTCATAACACACGCATGCGTTGAGAAGATGGGTCTCACAGTGACTGGGGTGTCAGGCTTCCGGATCAAATTGGCAAACCATCAAAAAGTCAAATGTTTGGGTGTTGTAAAGAGCTTAGAAGTGGAGGCATATGATGCAAAGGCAGTGGTTGATTTTCATGTGATGCCAGCGGGGTTGGGAGCATATCCTATTATACTAGGCAAACCATGGTTACGTACAGTGGGAGTTGTTCAATATTGGAGATGTGGTACGATTAGCCTCTATGGAAAGATAGGTGCCAAGAAGCTATATAATATGGACACAAGGAAATGATTGGAAGAGCTTTATGAAGATGAGGATGAGTCTAGTAACGAAGACTATTCCACAGTGACTGATGAGGGCAGTGAAAGTACTACCAGCACTGATGAGGATGCTGATGTTGCATTTCTTTTGATGGACAAAGAAATCCAGGAGTCTGGTTTAGTTGCATTTGCAAATGAGGTTGAAGATGAAAGTGAAGGGCCTTATGAAGTGATCGAAGGGCTGATGCAAACCAAGGTTGAGTTGTCAAAGGAGCAGGAATGATGACACAAATGATCAGTGGACACCTCTCAACTATGGAGAAGAAGATATATTTGCACATGCGGGTTTATGCCAAAGTAACTGATGGTTTTCTTGATCCAAAGTTGATATATGGCATCTCTACAGGTTTTCCTTGGGAACCAGGTGGAACCTTGATTAAGCTTTTGATGCAAGGAATGCCGAGTGTTTTTGTGTGGGATCCAGGTGGAATGAGCATCTACTAGTGTTGTTGCTGCTGATCATGAATGATCGAGCAGGCTAGGGGATGGGTAAATTATGTCAGGAGTTTTCTGGAGCAAGGGATTGCGCATATATACATACGCATGCATGGTGCATCGAATAAAGGATTGCCCATTTTCCAAAGCCAGGTGGTTACGTGGGGCCCACATGTGTACAGGTAGGATAGCATGTACATAGTGCATCGATTCTCACTATTACCGGTACCAGTGTGTTTTTTCTATAATAATGAGGAGTTGATAGCGCGTAAAACTTCTCAAGGAAGCTATCCACGGGCCGACGACATGAGGTAAGTAGGTGCGTCAGATGGAATCTAGTGGCGTCAGGACGTCAAATGGGGTCAATACTTGCACGTGGAGAAGTACGGACACAACGTGGGTGTTTTTTTGTGATAATTATGCAGAAAGTTCATCATGAGGACCATCTTTTGGGGCCACTTCATGTGGTGGCGGGATGCATTATTGGAAAAACCTGAGTGTCAAGTGTGCGGATGGATGCAAAAAGGTGACAACTATGCACTGCAAGGTCAGTTTTTGGCCTGTTCGGGGTCCGTTTCAGGTCAACTAAAAGGCCAAGGGTGCCCAAGTAATAAAGCTAAGTGTGGGAAGTAAAAAAATAGAGAGAAGACCAGAAAAAACGTGGAGAGAAGAGGAGGAACAGCTGCAACTGTGTTTTTGGGGTTTTTGGAGCCTGTTTTGGCCGTAAACTGCTCATCCGAGGTCGAATTTGAGCACTTTGACATTGTAGACTGGGGTTTTGGGCCGTTCTGGACGCGATGGCGCTGTTCATTTTGCCAAATTCCTCTTTTTTTTTTTTTTTGGTTGTGTAAGTTTCTCCTATGAACGAAGCTTCTGCTCCAATTTGTGATTGTATCTGGTATCTTTTACGCATATTGTGTGAGCTATTTGCCCCATTAATGTTGGCCCAAGCTCAATTGTATCTAAACATCAGAAATTCTCCTCTTTTGAGCTGAGTTTTTTGGGTGTGGTGTGTGTGTGTGTGTCTCTGTGTAGAGTGGGCAAGTGGATAGTCTCTCTCCTCTCACTCCATCGGTGTGTTCCCTGTCTTGGACAGGTGGGTTGTGTAAGCCGAGTGGTGCCCCATATTGTGTGTGTGTGTGTGTGTGTGTGTGTGTGTGTGTGTGTGTGTGTGTGTGTGTGTGTGTGTGTGTGTGTGTGTGTGTGTGTATCATCCCAAGACTGTGTGTCGGGTCCTTATAGAGGCGTTCTGTGTGTTTTCATCCCGCTCACAGAGGTTAGAGGGATGTCTGGTGGTTAGCAAGATGTCTCTCAGTTAACGGGATGTCTGGTGGTTAGCAAGATGCCTCGCGGTTAGCGGGATGCTTGGCGGCTAGCAAGATGCCTTGCGGTTAGCGGGATGCCTGGCAATTAGCAAGATGCCTGGCGGTTAGCAAGATGCCTTGTGGTTAGCGAGATGGGAAAGTTGCATAACTCGCGGTTAGCAAATAAATCCTTTGCAAAGGCTCTATTGGTTAGATAGAGAAAGTCCACGGGTAGCGGCAACTCATAAAAATTTGGAAAAGTTATTTTTGTTGAATTATAGGGTTGTCTTCATTAGGCCTTGTTTGAATTGTTTTGGTATTGTTTGAAGGTCTGTATGAAAGAACCTATATCTGGAATTAATTAAGGAACACTGTTTGTATATGTAAAACAATGTGGTAAATACTAAATTAAAAAATGAGCTAAAAAGTGTGAGTGTGGGGTGGAAAGTGGAAGGTTTCCAGTCAAGGTGGTCTAGATTAATCGAGAAACTCTCCACTCCCTTGTATTGAGAGAAGCAAAATTAGAGATGCATTGTGCCAAGAGTCGAGATGTTCTAAATATACGTGCCCCTGAAAGCTATGGACCCAATTAGTTGGGTACTTTTTACAAGATTACTAGTTAGTTTAGACTATGTCTCATATCATATTCAGGGTTTATGAATGGCGGTCGTGCCTCCTAAACGTGGGGGAAAAGGCGTTGTTTATGGATTCTAAATATGTCAATGGGATTTCATCTTTATGTTATAGAAAATAGCTTCCATTTGAATCCTTGATTTATCGACCTACCCTGTGGCATATGACCCTTACAACCACGATCACTATAGATAGAGGACTTCCTCTCTTCTGTTGCTCGTATCTCTACTTCATGGAAATGGAGTAGGGTGTCGTCAACGGAACTTGAGAATAAAGGTATTCCATCTATCAAGTCATCCCAATCTTTCGGGGTTGGGGACCTCACATACATGGTGGAAAAGGTCCAGAGATGTAGTCTGGGCATTCACCTCAACACATAGTAGACCTTGCAAATCTATTATGAAATATGATTAAGGCTAAGGAAAGAAATACTTGTGACAGATAAGTCTTCTAAGCACCAAGTGGAACTAGTCACCCCACGGTGGAAGAATGTTGACAAATTAAAAGGGATCCTCTACCCACCAAAGCAATAGGACTAGATATGAATTTATTTTTCCTACTCCATAGTCGATGAGCACTATGATTTCAAGGGAAAGGTAATGTCATGAAAATTGATTTCTAACCTTCTAAAAGTATTTTCCATCTTAATTTGGCCATTTAAGTCCGAGGAAAATGAAAGAGAACAAGAGAACTTGATTTAAATTCTTATGGACTAGCTCGGTTGTTTGGCCTAGGAACAAAAGGAGAAAAGTCCATAAATGAGTAAGGGTGGTTTTTTTATAATTATCTCAGTCATAGGTACAGGTCAAGGAAGGATGAATGTATCTTGAGAAGCCTTGATCAAAGGTACAAGACAAAGGAGATGACCTAGAGCAATTATAGGAGTCTAAAAATAAAAAGTAGTTGTGCTAAGTTCAAGCCATCAAAATAACTCTTTAGACTCCAGGTATGAAGTCTAAAAATCCTGAGGACATATTTCTAACTTGCCACAAATAGTCTAAATTTAGCAAGTCTAAATACATCAAGTCCTGGGAGCAACTTGGTGGCACCTATAAGACACTGTGCTAAGGTTTTGCATAGGAGGTGAATCTTTAAAGCCCAAGGATGATTTTTAGTTTTACTAAAGTCCATCCTAATTTAGGAGGTCCTAAATTAGCAGGTAGTCTCTAGCTCGAGTCAGGTTTATAAAGCCTCCAAATGTTTGTGTAAAGGTCTTGCACCCGAGCTAGTTAAATTAAGGGTAAGTTTATGGTTTTTAATAAATGAAAGGGAAAAGCTAAAGTCTAAGGTTAGATCGGCCCTTCCGTATTAAGTAAGTTGATTCTAGTCCTTCTTTTCCAAGTATGGCTAGACCACTTGTCTAAAGTAGCATGAGTGTGTTGTTGAGTCAAAGGAAAGTCCAAAAATATGGGGGAGAGTTCTCTCAATATAGAAATAAAGAGAGGGGACATGTGTTCACATGAGCGTCAACTTGCACCTTAGAGCATCACTTCTCATTGGCCCACATGGTGAGAATTCTTTTTGCAATATTGGGCAAGTGTTGGGGATAAGATTTAGCAAGGGGGCCTCGTGGGATTCTAGGAACTCTCTCTCTCTCTCTCTCTCTCTCTCTCTCTCTCTCTCTCTCTCTCTCTCTCTCTCTCTCTCTCTCTCTCTCTCTCTCTCTCTCTCTCTCTCTGTGTGTGTGTGTGTGTGTGTGTGTGTGTGTGTGTGTGTGTGTGTGTGTGTGTGTGTGTGTGTGTGTGTGTGTGTGTGTGTGTGTGTGTGTCTGTGTCTCTCTCTCTCTCTCATTTTTGCAAGCATCTATTGCGGCAAAGGAAATCAAAGCAAGTACACTGTCTGTGTCTCTTTCCATGGGAATTTGAGAGGTGATCATCCTGCTTAAGCACTTGGCTATGGATGTAAATCCAAGCAAGTTAAATCATCATCTTCTACTACTCTATTATGCTAAGCTATGCTAAGAGCTTTCTCATGGAGTAAGCATATACGAAGTACAGTTTCTCTTGCTTGAAAAATACTTCTTTCACACTCATCTACCTATTACCCCACAATTATTTCTCCCCCTTGGGATTTTTAGGGCTTCAAAAGGAGGGTTACACCATGGAATCTTGAAGAATACCATCTTCTTGGTTTAAGGAGAGATCAACAAGAGCACAATCTATGTTGTAATCAAGGCTATTTTTGAGAGAGAACTATAATACAAAGACCTTTTGGAGGGGGGTTGGCTCCAAGAAAATGTCGGACCATAGGGGACTTGATGTGCAAC
The DNA here is from genome assembly GCF_014529385.1 of Adiantum capillus-veneris. Taxonomy (NCBI): domain Eukaryota; kingdom Viridiplantae; phylum Streptophyta; class Polypodiopsida; order Polypodiales; family Pteridaceae; genus Adiantum; species Adiantum capillus-veneris. Next base: position 66,959,626 of record NC_140940.1, on the reverse strand, counting down.
GTGTTTGAGCCACTAAGGTTGCAAACACACAACATGGATGCAGAAAAACTTGTAGATGTATTCGGGTGTGTCACTCACCTCTCCGTAGCTATCAATGAAGGAACCACGTGATCAAGAGCATTAACATACATTCAAGAATGAGAGAAAATTAGATTACAGACCACTTATGTGGGTCATCCCATCCACATATGGGTGCCCACACTTGACTGACCAACAATCCAACATGTTATCTCTATATCTCTCTATATATCCAACATGTTATCTCTATATATCTCTCTACAAAATCTCGTGTGCACCTGTCATCGCCAATCACCCATGACTACACATGTGGAACCGACAAGCTTGGCCCATGACTCAATACAAATAAATAATAGTGACGCTTAAAGCTAACATGTCCCCCATCCTGATGTAAATTTTGTCCTAGGAATTTAGAAATGTGTGCTTGAAAAGTAAGAACTCCATGGATCCACTCGTATGGGTCTTGTAGTAGTTAAGTATTTTGATGAGATTAGTGGCCCATGGGCGTGCCCTCAATCAAGAAGTTTAATATTACAAGATGTTGCACTTATCTTTTGCAAGAGCACAATCTTTGTCTTCACTCAAACGTTGCAAAATAAAAAAGAAATAGCACAATAACTGCATTCTCATAAGAACATGGATAATCAAAAATCATATGCAATGAATAAGCACAAAGAATGATTAGTAACAAAATGTTAAACAATTTGTTGAGCATTAAGTATTTAAATGCAATATAATTAAACTCATGAGCACTTGTAGAGGTCAACGAATAAAAAATTCTAGCATCATTTAATTGTCAATAGATCAATTATTTATCTTGTGGGCAAGCTTCCTAATTGTCCATAGTTAATTAAGTTGTTTAATTGCAAGAGCAGAGTGTTTCATGTTCCAAGGTTGACTAGAGGCTATACCTAAAAGACCTTCAAGTTAAGGTATGATAAAGGAAATCACACATGAAATCATCGCCTAAATTAATCCCCTTTGGTTGACCCCCAAAAGTATTTGTGCTATAGACTTGGTTACTTGGTGAGCCAAAGGCTCTTTTCTCCCTATCTGATTGCACAAGCCACCAAGTGGCAACGTCTCACTGGCTGATTTCACGCTACCAAAAAGCTAAGGACAGATTAATAAATAGAAAAAAATGTCGTTGCAGCTTCTCACGTAGACAGTGTAGACTTATACAGCGTCGCAGGTTCCCAGAAGACAGAGACGGATGGTCCCCACTTCATCAAGCCCTTCTGCCATGTGCTCAGATTTGATCTCCTCTCGTAGACTCGAGGAGCAGCCTGCTCTGTCCTCCTGCGCACCCAATATGTGTAAGAGAGTCCTCCTTTGTGGCATCTGGAGCCGTAGCCAGCGAAGTACAGGTAGTTTGCAGGACACAGAGACGTCCACCAGTACTTCGAACTTCTCCACAAGCACCAATATAGGCAGTTCACAGGTTGATCCCCAGAAGCAATAGGTTAGAGAGAGAGAGAGAGAGAGAGAGAGAGAGAGAGAGAGAGAGAGAGAGAGAGAGAGAGAGAGAGAGAGACCGACCCTACTACTGCATTCATCTGAGTTCATTTATACTTACTTAGTGAGCCAAAGGCAATGAGTTTTGGTGATTCGATTCCAGATTAGGCCAACTGATCATCGATTGAAATCTGATATCTTTTGTTTCAGTAGCACTAGAACAGACCTCTGCAATGGCTTGATCACATGAAATATATGGTCTACTCTTCAGCTTGATGATTTGCAAAATATAACCAGGGTTTACAAGGTCGTATTTTGATGAGTAGAACAAACCTCTGCCATGGCTCGATCGCATGAAATATCTGATCTTTGAGAGTGCTCATCATGTCAGGAAGCTCATCATGTCATGAAATATCTCATCTTTGAGAGTGCTCATCATGTCACGAATCTTTTTCCTTCACTAGTTTAGACCGAGGCGGAGATAAACAGCTTACATAACTCCCTCAACAAATCAAGTTGCCTTTGATCTTTGCGCTATTGGCCACAGCAACCAAAAACACGCTCTCCGCACTTAACCCTAAAAAGGGTATGGTAGTAGAAACTTTTTCGAGGGGAGGAGGGAGCACCAGCTCTGGCAGCAAAGTTGATTGGTAAATCTCAGTATGCAGCTCCTTGTACGCTCACACTTGCATGACTCTCGCCCTTAATTCCACATATAGTTTCTGGATAGCACAAGGTAGTGAATTTGATGTGCATGCAACAAAGTGAATATGATGCCTTCTGCTATGGGGACATCAAACTCAAGACGTCCATTATCATGGACAATTGGAAATGAGGATACATAATGCAGGTTAGTCATCATGGAGCCAAGAAGACAAAATTGACGACGGAAGTAGCTTACAAAAGAGAGAGAGAGAGAGAGAGAGAGAGAGAGAGAGAGAGAGAGAGAGAGAGAGAGAGAGAGAGAGAGAGAGAGAGAGAGAGAGAGAAGCTAACATCGATCAAAGGACATAGAACATAAAGTTACATCTGCTTCTCTTTAAGCTTAATCAATATCCTTCATCTTTTGTATTTGTCTTAATGTGCGTTTTGTGTATGGCAGGGAGGACATATTCACAACACTGGATGTTGTGATTGCAAGCACGTCTCTAGCTCGAAAACACTACAAGGTCAATTTTCATCCAATTTCTCATGCGCATCCGTTTGCCTGGCGCAACACATAAATGCTACGGGGGGCATGGCTTCCATTTCTTATAATTTTTTGGAGAGACCACAGTGCCAACTCTCCACCATACTTTTGTATGGCACCTCTGCATGACGTGCACTGTATATTTTACACTTTCAGTCTGTGAGGTTTCATTATAAGATGATATGTTTAACTATTCACATTACTTTTCTGTAGCTTGACTCAAATATCGGCCTATAGATTTGACAATCAAAAAGCTCAAGTACAATATTGCAGGTCAGTAAAGCACCGCATTTCTTGTTGCAATTCATTGATGCACTTAACTTTGTATCCTCCCGTGAACACAATAACAATTTTAAAATGTGCACGCTTCTCTTTGAAGTTCAACTAACTCTCTTAAAAATCATCTCTATAATCTCTATTAATTGATCCCACGTAACTTTGTTTCTGACCAAAAATATACAACATTTCTAAATGTATTACCCTCTCAGGCAGTGCTATCGTTGCCGAGTTAGTCACAATCTTGTTTCCTTTAGTGCTAGATAGTAAACATATGTCTTTTATATTCTATAGTTGTTATATAGCAAAGCCCACCAAGAAAGACTAGTTGCCATGTAGATCCTTAATTGATCTTTTGGGATCTTTTTGTTTTCTTTTTTTATAAGCATCTTTGCCTTTTATTGATTTTCAAATTTTGTATCTTTGGGGGTCATTTTGACACTGTCACCCTCCCCTGGCTCATCACAATAGTCAAACTTCCTTTATAATACTTAAGCTAAAGGTCAAGAGGTATTAAGACCACTATAAAGCACTAACGCATTAAACATAATGATTCATAATATCGGATTAAGAGCCTAAAGTAACCACTGACAATTAGAAAGGCATCTCCTATGGTATTAAGAGAAGATCTCTAGCGCTCTACCTTGGTCAAACTAGCTTAGCCAAAATTTGTGATTAATAAACCTAGACAAGGGACTATGACATAAAATTATATTGAACCTAAGGTATAATACTAAGTAAATATGTTAAATCCTTTGCTACCGATCACGCTTAAGGAAAAAAAAATATGGATGCTAGAAAAAACAACAAGCAATGATAACGGTCAAGAAACACCTATTTGTGTTGGCCATTGTACTCGTTTGTAGGATGTTTGAAAGCCGAGCTACTACAATATGTTCTTGTATACACTAGCAAACAATAGGAAATACCTCTAGGAAGTACATCAGTGGGAAGAAGCATCAACCCTTATTGAACAGAATCAAAACAAAATAAAGAACCCTAACCTATCTATTTGCACCACACTAAAGGGTCAAGGAAATAGGATATTGTATAGATTGGCTGGAACTCCTAAGGCTAGGTCTCTATCCTCATCATCAAGATAAATATATTCATCCTCAATAAGACCATAGGCTTCCTCAGTGTATCTATTGGTTCTTCTTCATATTATTGTGCATGTAAGATAATCAAGAATGCTACCATCCATGGGTAGTCATTTTGTGCAGAGAGGTAAGCATGTGCCAATAGGACAATATCCTCTATCCAATAGGGATCACTCATGGTCAATAGATGCATCAGCCATTCTAACTCCTCAAATTTTTCCTAACATGCTAGACTAGCTATCAAGTCCCATTCTGAGGTAAGTATAGGGTAAGTACTTACCAAGTCCCATTTTGAGGTAAGTACAAGGTAGATCATGTGAAACACATGAGAATGGGAAAGAGGATACCTCTCACCCAAGGTAGGAGTGGATGACTCTAGTGAACTAGCCATATTTGTACACACAGATAGATTTTGGTTAGTTTGCAAATAATGTAAGAGTCGTGTCATTGTGCATGATGTGTCATTGTGAGTTTTGGTTTATGGACTAGATCTTGTAGGTTCCAATTTTTTTGTTTGGTGGTTCTTGCTCTTTTACTCTTCTTTTGGGTTGTTTTAGTATAAGGATAAATATATACATTCCCTAAGATTTTGAAGTTAAAAGGTCAGGGGGAAGTTTAAGAGGGAAGCAAGAAAATGGTGGATGTCAGTAAATACTCCCCCCTTCCTTGGGTAGATCATACCTTTTGGAAAGATGTCATCACCTTTTGAAACCACTTGTTCCAAGTTGTATTGGGTGACGACTTTGACCAATAGTTTTCTACCACCCTAGGTGCTTCAGCAAGTTACAAGTGTGGTAAGGTAATCTCCCATGATCTTACTTGCAAGGTTACTTTAGGTGATGAATGCACAATGGGAGGTTCTTTTTTTTTGTGGATATTTATGTTGGTAGGTGGAGGTTGTGAAGAAGCTTGTATTTTTTGTGGATGAACTACATGAAGAGCTAAAAGATTCATTTGAGTCCCTCTTGTTGAGCTAGGTGGAACAAATTGCTCTCGCTTCAGTACCCAAATTAGCTCTGGAGTACTCCATGATTTTTTCCTTTCCACGGGAGCTAGAAAATTTGACATATATGGTCCTATAGGTGACAAGGAGGAAAACAAATTACATTTAGGTACCCAAATCTTATCATTACCGTCATAGTAATCTTGGGCTTCCAATAGTCTTTTAGGAATCCAACATAATGTATCCTTGCATTTCTTGGGGCGAGTGAAGTGTCTCTTGTGAGGCTTCTATTTTGAACAACATTGAGGATTGGAAGTGGTCATCAATGAAGCCTTAGGGACCCATTTGTATGTTTCCCCTGTCAAATCACATTGAGTTTTGGGTGCCACATTCTTTGTTTTATCCATGGAAGTTGAATCTCTAGAGGGTTGTGCTACAGGTACAGATGTTTTAATCTCTTGGATCTGCAATTTGTTGTCTTGTGTTCTCTCAAGAGGCGCTCAGGGAATGTTGCTTGATTGGTAGGGTTAAGAGTTGGTTTTTGTGTTGTGGTACTTTTGGTCCCCTAATAAATAGTACACTTAGTCAGACATCCACTTACATCCCAGGTTTATGTTACCCTCCATAGCACCCACAAACATGACCAAAAATCTTTGAGCCACACGACCCCATTGTCATAACTAACCAAAGTGTGTAGGATTCCAAAGACAATAGTTTTCTTCTTATTGATACCCTTGACTTGAATGGTACTCTCATATAAAGGTAGTCTTCCTAACCAACACCACACTCCATAAGATAGGAGATTATATTGAGCCCCTGTGATAATGAGTTATATAGAACTTTTCCATAGAAGCTGTTTAACTCAATGGGGTATCATAGAGGTGGGTCAAAGTCTATTGAATCTTCCTCTATTTCAATTTGAAATGCATGTGTAACTCCAAGTTTAGCCTCTCGTTGGCATCTAATACGTTGTTGTCGCTCCTAAGCCTCAGCTTGAGCTTGTATCTTTTTCAATTTTGCTTGTGCCTTGCCTGTCTTCTTTTGATGGATGGCACGTAGCCCCTCTTGGCTTAAAGGATCATGGTATCTTTTAGATGGTTTCAACTCCATCTATAGTTTCCATACGAATAGTACCTTGTGGGGTAATGTTGTATACTCTATATGCTCCTTTTTCCTACATATTTCAACTTTTTCTTCTTGTTACACACTCCATACATAAGGACTTTATCCCAACCTTGGTATCCTTGTTTGGTCAAACCATCTATTTATCCTATACTTCTCCACAAGTGCATTTTTCATAGTCAATTGCCTCTCTTCATCTAACCTCGCTAGGATCCTTGTTTGGTCAAACCATCTATTTATCCTATACTTCTCCACAAGTGCATTTTCATAGTCAATTGCCTCTCTTCATCTAACCTTGCTAGGATATATAAATGCTTAACTAAAGAGCTATCATTCCAACCTTCTTGCAAAGCTAATTGAAGACTAGGAATGACAAACTCCCATGGCATAACTACTTTGTTGTTGCCATATACCATTTTGAATGGTGTACAATTAATAGCCACTTTATAAGCAATACAATAAGCCCATAGAGTTGTTGTCAGTCTCAAATCCCAATCTGTGTGATGAGCCTCTAGCGTCTTGGTTAAAATAGAGATTAGAGACTTATTGGTGCTCTCGGCTTGGCCGTTTGCTTGTGGATAATAAGGTGTAGACTTATGGTGAAATGCCATGAAGCTTGTCGTGAGTTCCTTTATTACTTCATTTAGAAAATGGGTACCCTTTTCACTCACAATTTCAAAGGGACAACCAAATTGTGTAATAGGGTTCCCAAAGAGAAACTTAGACATTGTCCTTGCATCAACCTTGCGTGTTACCTTAGCTTCCATCCACTTTGTCACATAGCTAGTGGAAACAATAATGTATCAAGATTGAGTGTCATGGGTTGTCAGACTAATTGGACCTATAAAGTCTAAGCCCCATTTTTCAAATTGTTGAGTCACTTTAATAGGATGTGAAGACATCTTATCCTTCTGTTGTGCAGTTTTCTAACATTGGCATTCATCACACCCCTTTGCAAAAAGTGATGCATCCTTGAATAAGGTGGGCCACCAATAGCTTAATTGTAACACATTTCTAGCAGCTAGTTCCCCTGAAAAATTTCCTCCGGCTATGCCCATATGTGCTTCTTGTAGTATGTACAAATACTCATCTTCACGAGCACAGTGTTCAAGAGGGGGAATGAGGAACACACCCATCACACACACAAAATGCCTCTCTATTGCTTAGGGTATTCACAATGCCCCTATCCTCTCTTGAAAAAAACCTTCAAGCAACACTCTCGCACTAAAAAACCAGTGTATGCATACAGCCCAGCATGCCAATGCGCTCACCAAGAACAAACACATACACACTCACAACATCCGCACAGTTTCTATCGTAGAGACTATTGACACACACAAATAACCTCTCTCTCTCTCTCTCTCTCTCTCTCTCTCTCTCTCTCTCTCTCTCTCTCTCTCTCTCTCTCTCTCTCTCTCTCTCTCTCTCTCTCTCTCTCTCTCTCTCTCTCTCTCTCTCTCTCTCTCTCTTTGCACCACAAAAATGATCTAGGGGCACACACTTCCATTGGCATCAACACATACACAAAGAGACATAGCAAAAAATAAAGGGGGGTGGGGGGATAGACACACTATCAGGCAATCCAAACGTCACTCCTCACCAAAAACTCTACACATCCTTGACATTGCATCCTCTTGATTATCGGGCCAAAAAGCCCCAAAAATGAGTACAAAAAGTGGTTTTATAGGGCACCTCATTCATTTTTAGCAAGTCATGGAGCTCTGGACACTTATCCGCTCCATTTGGAAATATTTGCAAGTGAAATTCCTCTTTGTAGGTTTAATCGACTTCTTTTTCTTCCTCTCTTTCACTTTATTGCACGTGGGAAGGGGGGTCCTTCTTTGCCTTCAAAATATTTGGGGCCCGGTTGTCCGTGGGATCAACCCCTTACGAAATGCGACATCAGCTCTATGCAAAGCCATTATCCGACCTTTGAATGCCGTTAAGCATTGTTCATGCACCACCAACTGCCAAAAGGTGCCTCCAGCTCCACTGGCCATGGGATCAACACCCAACACCATGTCCATGGTTGCCTAGAGAGCTCTACCTCTCTCTCTCTCTCTCTCTCTCTCTCTCTCTCTCTCTCTCTCTCTCTCTCTCTCTCTCTCTCTCTCTCTCTCTCTCTCTCTCTCTCTCTCTCTCTCTCTCTCTCTCTTTCTTTCAACTCATACTCCAAGTTAGGGATATGCTCCAGGTTATATACACCAATTACCAAGATGTTGCCAACGCATGTGGGCTCTTCTAAACACCAATAATGCATGTCGTAACTTGACAACCGTGAGCCCAATGGACAAACCATCAAGTCTTGTCAACTCCACATGATGCAGCTTACCTTCTCAAACTTTGGCAAGACCCAAAAAACACCAAATGGTGTGCTCTCTAAGGCAACCAACTGGGCCCATAATTGGCCCCCGACTTTCAACAAGCCATATCTTTCTCGTTTGAGCTTCTATTGGCAATTTCAGAAGATTGGCATGCTCCACAACATGAGCACTTCAACCCTATCTTCTCACTTCATCTCTGGCCACCTATCCCCACTTGCCTTGTCTGTCAAGAATCTACAATGCATTCCATCTTTAGCCAGCCATAACTTCTACCCTATAGCTCCATTTGAGGAGCCGTGTGAATCGACTTCTGAACATCTCAAACACTACATCTTGAGGCACCATTCCCACACCTTAGACTCTGAAATTTTCCCCTATGGATCCCTATTTGGCCTATAAAACCACATCAAGCATACATTTTTGTTGTCACCCGCCTGCCCAAGACCTTCACACTAGCTTCATCACCCATACATGCACATGTATATACCCACAGACTTGCATAGCGCACTTCCCAACTCTAACCAACTTTGGCTACACCATCATTGCCCAACCCCCTTGTTGAGCATTTATGGTCAATCACACATAGGCTTATTGAACTAAAAAACTGCACCGCCAAAGCAAACACTATATACACCACAAAACCCCTACCATATGTACAAAACATGTCTCCTGCCACCCGCTATTTTGGCTCAAGAAGGTTGCCCAACCCCCTGCATGAGAAAATAGCTTCCACTTGGGCCAAACATCTTGTTTTGATCACGTTTGTCCACCTACAACCGCACTCCAATGTTGCACCCATGCATAAAGACATCCACACACATAAAATGCCCCTGGCATACCTTCTCTACACCAAGCAGCATCATGCAATCCATCACTCTCATCAGACATACCTGGCCTACCATGGCACACCTGACCCTCCCTCCCATCTATAGAAAGTGAGATCCTTCATATTGCTACACCCATGCATATAGCCATCTACACACATAAACTACCCTTGGCATACCTCCTTTGCACCAAGCATCATCATGCACTCCATCACTCTCATCAGACATACATGACCTACCATGACACATACCTAACCCTCCCTCCCATCCATAGAAAGCAAGATCCTCCTCAAGAAAACCATGTATCTGCTTGATAGCCCATTGCACAATTGTAGTCACCCAACATACCTTTAAACACCACACACATACCTCCTTGGAGAGCTTGGCCCCAACTTGGGATACTTCATTCACCATAGAGCATACCTGTTGCACTGGACACTCCTCCCTTTTTTGCTCCCTGCTTTCCTCCACACCTATAATGCACTCAATCCCAGCATCATTGAGCCCTTCTTTATCAATTGGCCCTTCAAGGTCTACCAGCACCACTTGATTTTCAACTTCAAATTCCTGTTCTTCAATCATATATTCTATCTCTACATCATGGTCCATCAAAGGAGAGAGAAACTCTCCCATACCACATCATCCTGGTCTTCTTCCATAGTCAAGGTTGCTCTATCCCTCTTGGCCCAAACTCTACACTCGTTGCAAAACCATATCACATTTCACTGTAATCTTCACAAGCATGGCCATCAACATGGCACCACAAACCATCTTTACTTGCATGCCATCACGTATAGGTCTGGACTCCTCCACTTGGTCTTCATCACGCATATCAGCTTGCTCTTCACCCTGCTTGGCACATGCATCCACCATATCTCTATCCACATGCAAGAGGTCAAAATCTTCATACCTTCTTGCTAGAGCTTTCTTTAATAGTTCAGAGGCCTTGTCACACTTTTCGGTCCATTTAAATTCAATGAGAATCTTGTATAAGGAATGAGCTATCTCTATGAAAAGTAGAATAAACCATCGGTAATAACTAACATGACCCATTAATCTTTGAAATCCCTTATAGTTGGTGGGTGCTGGAATTTCTAAAATTACTTTAATTTTTCCTTCACCAGTGGAGATACCATTCTTGGACACTATATACCCTAAATAACTCCATGTTTGACCCAAAATTAGCATTTGAAAGGATTCAAAGGATTCAATGAGATACGATATAAGCTACACTTTCAAACACCTTTCGTAGACATGATAGATATTCTTTCCAAGAAGAATAAACACAAAGGTCATCTAAAAAAGCTTCACAAATCTCCCTTAAATATTCTCTAAAAGTAGTGTTTATTAATCTTTGGAACTTAGCAGGAGCATTTATTAAGCCAAAAGCCATCACACAAAATGCAAACACCTCGAATTTTGTTATGAAGGCATTTTTAGCTTGGTCTGCTAGTGTAAACGTGATTTGATTGTAACCTGAGTACCCATCTATAAAGCTATAAGCCTCTTTGTCTGCTAATCTTTCAAGCACATGTTCCAAATAAGGTAATGGATAGTGGTCTCTCCTAGTGGTTGCATTAACCTTTTTGAGGTCCGTGCACACTTTGACTTCCCCATTCTTTTTTGACACGATAACTATTGGAGACACCCATTCTGAGTGCTCAATAGGGTATATGAAACCACATTTGATCAGCTTTTTGAGTTCTCTTGAACAATCTTTGCATACTTAGAATTCATTGGGTAGGGTCTTTGTTGGACTAGTTTAGCAGTGCTAATCATTGGAATTGTATGTTGCACTACGGAAGGTGGAACGCCCTTCATATCGTGATATGTCCAAGAAAATATGTCCGTGAATTTCTTGAAGAGCTCCTAAAGTACGGATTCCTTGGTCTCCTTTAGGTCTTGGGCAATGAAAACAGGTTTGGACTCCTCACCTGGGTTTGCTAACTCTGTTTTCTTAACCATCATTGTGCCACTACTTCCCTTGGTAAGTGTTCTTTGGGCCTTTGTTTACACAACGTTACGCTCCCCTGTGGTTGAAGATTTAAAATGTTGGAGTGCATGGTGTAAATATGTGGGATCTTTTTTATTACCATATACATGTGGTAGTGATGTGTGTGAACACACTTAGGACCGCTGGGGCATTTTTTCCCTCTTTAGGAGTTTTTTTCCCCGTGCATTGTATATACGCCCATCATTCTAGGGCTATCAATCTTTCCAGTGCACACTAAGTAAAACACTCTCTGTTGTGTGCCTTGAGATTCCTACGTCTTCTCCAAGCTGTGTGTGTTTTCCTGTGACCCTAATTCCAACAATTGGTATCAGAGAAGGTTGCATCCTCTCGGGCTTAGTCGCCAGTAGCTACAGCACACGCCTGCTCACTTTCTCATTTTTGTGAGCTTTGGCGAGCGTTAGCAGGCCGACAAAAACTTTGGGAAGACTCAAAGAGCTTAGTCTGCTCATGTTTTTTATTCAGACTCATTTCGGCCTCCATTTCCACTACAGGCAATATTGCACACGCTATTTTGTCATTTTGTGTAAATTTTTTGTCAATGTCATTTTTTGCATATTAATGTTGTTTTACCTACAGCTGAGAAAGCTGGTTGGGATGTAAAAGATGCATAGGCTCATGCATTGATTAAGTTGTCTGTGAAGCGCGCTATTACTCCCCACATTCATTCAATGAAATTTGCCAAACAGGCTGGGGATATTCTGGCTGGTCTTTATGCAAGTTGCAATGAGGCTAAAATTGTATTGCTACATAATGAGCTGGAATCAAAGATTATGCATGAGGAAGATAATATGGACACTTTCCTTGCTGGTGTCAAGGATAGCAATGAGCAACTTATTTCTACAAATCAAGTCATTTCAGATAGTTCCCTTGTGCAGACTGTTCTTGATGCCTTGCTAGATTCTTACCAAACTTTTGCTAGTACTTGGAGACTTATGACCCATGGAAATCCTAAAGTTGTCAAGCTTGATGCAATATGCACATTGTTTTTGCTAGAGTTGCTTTCCAAAAAAAACAAGAGTAGAAAGCGTGCAGTTGAACAGGCCTTTATTGTTGCTCAAAGAAAAGGTGGTAACAGTAATGCAGCCACTTCTCATGGTTCTTCTGTGAGTGGAAAATCACATGTTCCTAATGCTTCTTTTGGCAGCAATTCGTCTGGAAATTTTGATGATAAGGGCAAGAAGAAGATGCATTGCCATTATATAAAGCTAATGATCACTTGATCAAGGAGTGTCCTAAGTTGAAGGCCAAAGAAGCTAAGAAGAAATAGGGTCGCTCCATTGCAAATGCTGGTTCCACTACAAATGCAGCAATTGTTGAGTCTTTTGTGAAAGGAGACTGTGATGCTGATGTTGATGCAGCATGGGCTTTTAGTGCAGAGTGTACCTATAATCCTGTTGTCCATGATGCATGCATGTCAGTTGCTCTAGATTCACATGTGTGGTATTTTGGCAGTGGTGCTACAAAGCACATTACCTCACATCGTGATCTGTTCACCTCTATGGAGTTTGTCCCTCATGGGAATTCAGTTACTTGTGCCAACAAATGCCTCTTATCAGGTTCAGAGAGTTGGTAGATTGTGCTTACTGTTGCAAATGGCAGTTCTTTCACACTTGTTGATGCACTTTATGTACTTGGGATCAAGAATAATGTTTTGTCTATATCTGCACTTGCTAGACTTGGACTTGTAGTCAACTATGTGGATGAATGTACAATACATGCATGTGGCATATTATGCCATGGGCTATATAAGCTCACTTTCTATGACAAGTGTGGGCAGACTTTTGCAAATGCAGTTGTGGATTCTAAAGGCTATTTCAGATGAAAAACTTTGGCATGGACATTGTGGGCATGTGAATTTTGCCAGTTTGCTGCGTTTGCAGAAATCTGATAAGGTTTCTTCTTTGCTGCCTCTTGAAGCACCTATCAAACATGTTTGTGAAGGCTGTATTTTGGGTAAGATGTAGCATTCTAAGTTTCCAAAGGATGGTTTAGTTACGGCCACATGCAGGTTGCAACTTGTGCTTGCATAGTGATGTTTGTGGGCCCATGCAAACTCCATCCTTGGGAAATTACCTTTACTTTGTGACTTTCATTGATGATTATCCAGGCATGCATGGTTATTTTTGCTTAAAGAAAAGTCCAAAGTTCTTATGTGCTTCAAATTGTTTTGGCTATGGCTGAAAATGTCTCGAAATGTACTATGGGCACCCTCCATTCCGATCGGGGGAGGGAATATATGTCTCATCAAAATAATGCATTTTGGCTAGTCGTGAGATAAAACACTAATGTACAATGCCTTATACTCCTCAGCAAAATGGTGTTGCTGAGAGGAAAAATAGTTCACTTACGGAAATGGCACGATGTATGGTCAAAAGTCAAGCTTTGCCGCATTCGTTTTGGCTTGAGGCCATCATGTCTTCCACTTATGTACGAAACAGGTGTCCTACGAAAGCTTTGCAGTTTATTACTCCATATGAAGCATGGCATGATAGAAAGCCTTCTATTGAGCACATGCGTGTTTTTGGTTGTTTAGCATATGCTTTGGTGCCACAAACAGAGCACAAAACATTGGATGATAAGGATGTCAAATGTATGTTTGTTTGTTATAGTGCTGAAAGCAAAGGTTACAGGTTGTATCATCCACAAACAAAGCGTATCTTGGTCTCACGGGATGTTGTGTTTGTGGAAGATTCTATTCAGTCCTTGCTATCATGTACTAGAGACAATAATGTTAGCTCACGTGACATTTATGACACTTTTTTGCCTCTTTTTAGTGGTGGAAGTTCGAATGTAAATTCCAATGAGGCAAATGTACAACCTATTACTGATTTAGATGTACATGATGTACTTGATGAGGAAAGGGATGAGAATGAGCAGGCTAGTGGTATGCCAAAATGGCTGGTGCATATGTTGTGTGACAGTAAATTGGGTGCACCTTTGTCTAGTCGTACTTGTTCAGGCTCTCGCCATGCATCTTCTGCATCAGATTGTTATGATTTGGTTGTTTCTAGGTTACATGATGTTGAGGAACCTCTATCTTTTGATGAAGCAAAGAATTCAAAGAATTGGATGGCTGCCATGCAATCAGAATATGATGCACTTATAGAAAATGACACATGGACTTTATGTGATTTGCCTCCTAGCAAAAAGGCCATTGGTACGAAGTGCGTCTACGACTTAAAATGCAAGCCTGATGGTGAGATTGATCGCTATAAGGCTTGACTTGTTGCAAAGGGTTATGCACAGCAAAAAGGCATAGATTATGAAGAGACTTTTGCTTCCACTTGTCGTATGACTACTATGCGTTTTCTATGTGCATTGGTTTTTTGGTTGGGATGTACATCATTCAGACATTGCTATTGCTTTCTTGAATGGTGACATATTTCAACGCAGCCTCGCGGTTTTGTCAAGAAAGAACATGAGGATAAGATGTGCAAATGTAACAAAGCTTTGTATGGGTTGAAGCAATTTCCTCGTGCTTGGTATGAGAGAGAAGGCTGACACTCATTTGGTCGAACGAGGCTTTTCGTAAAAGTCCAATAGAAATCACATTGTATGTAAAGCGTGAGTCTGATGTACTTCTCATTGTGGTTCTTTGTGTAGAAGATTTGTTGATCACTGGACCAAATGAGAGACATATTGCTGATTTTAAGGCTGATTTGAATGCTACTCTCAAGATGAAAGATTTGGGACTATTGCCTCATTACTTGGGTATTCAACTTAAGCAGTGTGATGGTGGTATTTCCTTATGTTAGAAAAGTTACATAGAGACATTGCTATTTAAGTTTGGACTTGAGGATTACAAACCTATTGCCACTCCCATGGAAACACGTTTGAAATTGAGTCTTCATGATGCTGACGATCCTACAGCTGTCACTCTTTACCAAACTGTTGCTGGATGCCTCATTTATGTATGCAACACGAGGCCAAATATCAGTTTGCAGTCTCATAGGTCAACAGATTTATGCGTAGCCCGGGGTCTAAGCATTGGCAGGTTGTCAAGAGAATTTTTTGCTACTTGAGTGACACTTTACATCTTTGTTTTATCCCAAGGGGGGATCACTGCCGCCAGCCTTACATGCTTTTTTGGATTCAAATTGGGCTGGTTGTTTTGAAACACAAGTGGTTTTTGTTTCATGCTTGGCAGCTCATGCATATCATGGTTGAGCAAGAAGCAACCTACTGTTGCCACTTCCATTTGTGAGGCTGAGTATAGGGCAATCTTCATAGCTACGGTTGAGTGTGTATGGCTCAGATGCCTTATGGCTGATTTGGGTGTTGGATAGGACACTATCAACACTATCTACACTAACAATCAGAGTGCATTGGCAG
The DNA here is from genome assembly GCF_014529385.1 of Adiantum capillus-veneris. Classification (NCBI taxonomy): domain Eukaryota; kingdom Viridiplantae; phylum Streptophyta; class Polypodiopsida; order Polypodiales; family Pteridaceae; genus Adiantum; species Adiantum capillus-veneris. The sequence goes on along the minus strand of NC_140940.1, from coordinate 66,944,029 downwards.
CTGCAAGGAACCCAATTCATGCTCGCACAAAGCACATTGATGTGCATACCACTGTGTCAGGGAGAGGCTCTCAGCAGGAGAGATCAACTTGGCTTATGTGTCAACACAGGCCAACCTTGTAGATCTTTTCACAAAGGCATTGTCTTGTGAGAAGTTTGAAGCTTTCCACAAAGCTTTGGGCTTACTCCCTTTGTGGACTGATCATGTCCTCAGGGCATGGCACTTCCCTTTACTCTATGTGCCAACTCTCATTCACCGCATCACTCCAAAGGGGATTTGTTACCATATACAAGTGGTAGTGATGTGTGTGAACACACGTAGGACCGCCGGGGCATTTTTTCCTCTTTAGGAGGTTTTTCCCCCATGCATTGTATATGTGCCCATTGTTCTAGGGGTATCAATCTTTCAATTGCACACTAAGTAAAGCACTCTCTATTGTGTTCCTTGATCTTCCTTCATCTTCTCCAAGATGTGTGTGTTTTCCTGCAACCCTAATTCCAAAATTGTTGGGTTATGGACGGTGATTTTTCATCCGCTTCTTTTTTTTGTTCAGTTAACTCTCGGTTTTGGTATCTTCTTAGAGTACGACTTAACTTTGGCTTCTTTGAAATCTCTAATTGTACAATATCAAGGGGTTGGGCCCAATTATCTACCAACTTTTGATGAGCATCACATGCCCCCATATAACTGAGCCAATCCAAAGTGGATTTCTTTTCATTCATCCGAGCATGCATATTTGTTTGATATCCTTGCCTCTTAAATCTTTTACTCCTCTTGCTTAATTTTCAATTATGACCAGTCTCTGGTACGAAATCACTAGATGAATCACTATTCATGTCTTCTTCTCTCTAGGATAGATTTTCATATAGGGTACTACTGGGCTCCAAATGGTTTGTTTCCATATTTGTGCCAATACTTGGGCCTGATTCTCCACCGAGCTCAAAGTCCATATCAATAGATGATTTAGACTTTGAATCGTGTGGCTACAGTCTTCTGAGACACTACTGGTTTCAATGATAGTCAAGCCTTCATCTTGTATGTCAATGTAAGCTATATGCATTGCTCCTATCTATTTGCGGGTCGCCGCGACGGACGTCCATAGCATAGCCTTCAGGCATCAACATAAATATCAATACTAGGGAAGCGACTCGGATGAGGCATGGAAACTCACTAGGATGTCAATCCTAATGAAGTGAACTCGAAGAGATGCAACTACTAACTCTACAAGAAAATCAAACGCACTAAAGCCAAGTAATCTACATATGTCCTTCTACACAGCTCTACAGTCATCACGCCTGTTTACCATGCAAATCATATCGGATTCGCACGAAACTTGAAGGGAAGCTACAAGGGACTATCAAGAGCATATCCTATCACTGTCACAGCATTCTTGATGGGTACACGGATCGCGATCGTTCATCCCAAAGTACGCAAAAACAGTAAATGGATGATCCTAAAGGGTCGTTTTTGCGTCCTTAAAGCCTCTCCTAGGGTCAAAACAACATAAAATACGCATATAAACACTCAAAACAGCGTTTTAAGGCCACAACGGTTGCATTTGATACCTACACCGAATCTTGAATGCTTACACTTGAATGAAAGAGCAGAGTAAGAAGAACACAATGCAATAAACAAAACTGAATTTGGATTACCGTAGCCACAATAGCGATGATTACAAGTTCGAGCCAAGAGGTCGCTCCCTGTGCGTATAGCAATAGTTACTTATCTCAAAAATAATCTCCCTTTCCCACTAACCTTAGTGTATTATATACCTAGGGCTTTGTAAAGTGTCCGGTGGCCAACTTCTCATGGACCTTTACATACATCATTGGAAAAATTACATCTTTGACTTAGACTTGACATAGAAGATTGTCATTAGGCTTTTACAGGGTTTGATGTATTAAACATCGGAAAAATAATGTGACCACATCAAAACTTTGGCCGGCTGACCCCACGGGCACCTTGGCTAGGTGGGCACTTGTATGTTGTTATCACCTCCAAACACTCCCCCCTTCCTAGCTCGTATCATCCCTTGACACGACCATTTGTAGTCTGGTCTTCTTATTGATGAAACTCCCCCCTTCCTTGATTGAGTCATATCTGGCATGTTTTTCTTGTTCAAATGGGGTGCCCATTTGGTTTTGATTGATGAACATGTGTTCTTTGTGATTTGGATGTTGTGGACGAGGCATTTGTGCATGTTGTTGCACATCCTGCTTTACCTTTCCATTTGTGCAGTTGGTCAATGATACCTACTTCTTTGGATACTTTGCCTCCTGGTGCAGTTGACTTTTTATTGGAGATCGTATGTCAAAATGTTTGAGACTTTGACATGTGTGCACTGGCATCTCCAATTTGATTTTCTTTGCCACTTTGTCAATAGAGCTTTGTTGGTATCTTTGAAGATAAGAGCTTCTCTTGTCGAAGCGTAGTTGAGAACAATGTGGCCCCACTTTATCTCTTTTAAGATCGTGTAACAAATTCTTCATTGGTTTCATTTGATGGAAGGAATATATACAATAGAATAGTGATGGGTGTTTCTAAATAAGGGTCTAGAACCTGAATGACCAAAGGGAAAAACCTAGTGGGAAACAATGCCTTTGGTATACGCTCTTATTGGGGTTGAACACTTGGAAGTTGAGTACCTGTTCATGCAAGGTGAGTGCTTGGGAGAAATAAAGTAAGAGTGCATAATGCAAGTGCCAATTATGGGACACTCTATATGCACACAAGAGTTCTTTCAAGAAAATCATGCGGTGTAAAAAATGAGTTGTTGGGTGCTTCAAGGAACAAATGTAGCACTACGATTGGTCTTTATGAATATAGCTGATCAAGACATTGTAAAGACCGCATTTTGCACTACGATTGGTCTTTATGAATACATTGTCATGCCTTTTGACTTGACCAATGCACCAGCCACATTCAACCGCTTGATGGAGAAGCTATTCAGGCCTCACAGAACCTTTACTAGAGTGTTCTTTGATGATATTATCATCTACTCTAATTGTGGCTAGTGCATTGCAATCACCACAATCATCTAATGTATGAATCTCATGCTCCTTATGAGGGGCGTAGAGGGATTTAGTCTATCCTAAAAGGGATTGAAACCTATTTCTATTGGCCTACCATGAAAGTAAACATACAAGAGTATGTTTCTAAATGTGTGGTATGCCAAAAGATGAAGTATGATAAAGGGAAGCAACGTGGATTGCTTCAACCTTTGCCAATCCTTAATTCACCATGGGAGAGCATATCCATGGATTTTATATTTGGATGGCTCAAGTCTATCCATGGGAATACATGAATATGGATGATAGTAGATAGGTTCAACAAACAAGCTCATTTTGTACCTGTTAAAAAGACTTTCAAAGCCCATCAAATGGAAAACCTCTTCATATCACAAATCTTAAAGTACCATGGCTTGCCGATGTCCATAGTGTCGGATAGAGATCCTAGAATGACCAGTAGTTTTGGAAGGGTCTCTTTGAGAATTTAGGGACAAGGCTAAACATCTCTTTGGCCTATCATGCGCAAACGGATGGGCAAAGTGAAATAGCTAACCTAAAAATTCTTGATCTACTAAAAGCCTGCGTAATGGAAGTAGATCAAAGGTCCCAATGGGAGAAGTACTTACCCTTAGTGGGGTATACCTATAATAACACTGTACATACTTCCACGAGAAAAGCACCTTTCAAGGTTATTGAGGGAAGATCCAAAAGTCCCCTGCAACTTAAAGTACATGGGAAGATCTTCGCTACAAATGAGTATAGCCGAGACCTACAAGAATATTTCCAAAAGATTAAGGATGCTATCTCTATCTTACAGCAAAGACAAAAGGCTGCTATTGATAAGCATAGAAGAGCCCAAGCACTTAAGGAAAATGAATGGGTCTTACTTAAATTTCCCAAGGCCCGATTAAGACACACCACGGGCAAGAATCCTACGGGACACCAAAAGTACTATGCTAAGTTAGCAAAAAGGTGCTATGTTCCCTTCTAGATTCTTCGACCAATCAATGAGATGGCCTATCAACTCAAGTTGCCCAGCCATTGGCTCATACACAATGATTTCCAAGTGAGCCTACTAAAGCCTTACAAAGGAGAGCCACCTCAAGAACCAACTATTGAAGACCCACCAGAGATCAAGGACCAAGAAGAGGTGCTGCAACCCAAGTCCATTTTCCGACATGAAGACAAGGTATTAAGAGGCGGTAAGACTATCCGACGATATCTTATTAAGTTTAAGAATTATCCTTTCGAAGATGCTAGATGGGTGCAAGGCATACAATTAAAGGATAATGTAAACCTTGTCAATGCTTACAATGCTTCCCTAGAGTAAGAAAATGTACAAATGTTTAAAATGAACAAAGTTTTTGTCTCATAAGACTCTCATACCCCGCTAGCTCTCACCATCTTCAAAGGTGTGTGAGGTCTTGGGTCTAAGACCGTGAGGGAATTGATGTTGTGTTTTATAAGTGTGTGCATGGTGCTTGAAGCTTCCATCTTCATTGCACCAGCAAGATATTGAAGGAACACAAAGTATTGTATTGTAAAATGTCTCCCTCGATGGGGAAAACCTATAATACAAATCCTTTTGGAGAGGGGACCGGCTCCATGTAAATCCGGTCCTCAACTGTTGTCAATAGCTTAATTTCTCTCTCTTTTGAAGTATATTCATGCCTATCTAACTAGGTGTTATACTTTTTGTTGCTCTCTCCATCCAAGCACTCTTGCTATGATCATTAGGAATATATTCTAATGAAATGCTCACTATGTTTATGCTAATTTCCGCTACACACAAGTTACTAGGCCATTAAATGTTACACTCGGACTCCACTGTTGCATGGTGATAGTCAGAGTGCAATTGTGTTAAGAAATAACCCTATGTTTCACTCCAAGTCAAAACACAAATAAGTCTATTATCATGCGATATGAGACATATTGGATAGCAAGCACATTAAGCTAGTCAAGGTTCATACATATGACAAGCCCACAAATGACAACCCCACAAATGCTCTCACAAAGGGCTCACCCTCAGAGCGGTTGCACGTTGCATGGATATGATGTGTATAGGGTGAAGCCATAGGATTACTTCACAATTTTACAAATGTACATACATAGGCCATGTGGGCCATGGTGACCTCAAGTGCGAGATTGTTAGGGTTTAGGCCAATTGGCCGAACACCCATCACACTGACCGTTCTAGCCTTATCTATCCTTTTGATCATATAAAACAATAATGATTAGTGAGGTAAGTTGAATCCTTATTGAGAGCTCCACCAAAACTTTGTGTTTGCTCTTCTTCTCCCTCTCACTCCACATGCACGTCACACTCTTCAATTGTACCAAAGGACTGGAAGGAGAGTTAACTAGATATTTTCCAAACTCCATAACACACTGGTCCCCTTGGCTCTCCAAAGTAGGAGAAATACTCATGAGCTTTTTTTGGAGAGAAATAGCCAGAAAGGTAAATAACGAAGGTCTTTGACAGATGGCCCATTTTTGGGATGACACCATTAAGAGCTAGAAAGAAATAGACCATCTGGCTAGCCAATTTCACCTAAATGGCATTAAGAGATTGCGGGCTACTGAAGGGCTATAAAAGTGCATGATGCCTATGTGTGACTTGACACTCGAGTGGAAAACCTAGTGATGGTCCAAGCATAGACATATTTATACAACACATTAATGTTCAAGAGTGATTGTTTCTCCCCCTTGAACAAATAGTGGGGTTTGCAATGGCCAAAAGAAAGATAGGTGACGGTAATAAATAACATTTGGAATCCACAAGGGCCATTGTTGATGAAGATATTGTGGATGGTGTTGTTAAGGGCTTTGTTGTGACAGGTGTGAAGATTTTTGCCAGTGGTATTGGCTTAGATAGGTGTTTGGGGTGCAAAAAGCAAGTGAGTACCTCTCTCACTTGTTCAAGTGGTGCCCAACGATTAGTGGCCTAGTAGGAAAGCTATGCAAATGGATTCAAAGGACTTGAAAATAGGGTTCTACAAGAAAGACTTGTTTTTTGGAGGGATGGCGATGAAAACTCAAGCACTATTAATTTGTGTACACATTGTTAGGTTCTACTACCTTCAACAATGTTTGGAAGGCCGCCAAGAATCATCGGATGTTCTAAAAAAACTACTCATACCAGAGAAATGATTTTTGCCCTCGAAAAAAGGAGGAGCTCGGATGAGTGGAATTGGGCCATTCTCTCCACCTCAATGGATATGTGATCATGGATATTGGCCAGCCTAGGGTTGGCCCTTTGTAAGTTGGAGAGTTTGAGTGACACCTCAAGGGTCGTTATACAAGCTTAAGGCTAATTGTACAGTTCTTCCAGATTTTAATATATTTACCCACTCATTATTGTTATTTTTGGCAAAAAAAGTGAGTTTGTATAGTTCTTCAAGATTTTAATACATTTACCCACTCAATTGTGATTTTGGCAAAAAATAATTGTTTGTTTGGACTTGTATGTGAATGCCCAAATGGTCTTGAATCTGTACACCCATTGCACTATGCTCCAAGGGAGGGATCACTTAGGATTGAGTCTACGGTTGAATCGTTAACTAAATTTTTTTTGTTTATTGTAGGATCAAGTCTATGCTCCAAGGGAGATATTACTTAGGATTGAGTCTACACTTGAGTCCTTAAGTACATTTTTTTGGTTTATTGTAGATATCATTTAATACTTTAACTTTACACTTGTTTGTAGAGAGCAAGACTTCACCTAATACATCATAGGACTAAAGTGATGTGCCAAGTCTATGTACTATGTTGAAATATTGAAGGCGTTGTTGGTAAAAGAAGAACAAGGGGCACCTCTATAGCAAAGTCTCCCAATAGCATTCAAGACACAAACTCAGCACAAAAAATCGTATCAAAATAGCTCCCATATACAACACCACAACTCAAATGCAAGTGATCCCTTGTGTATTTACAAGCACAAGACCACCCAAAAGACCACCATAGAAACTAGGAACCTGCCTTGGCATGGAAATACAACACACACAAACCAATGCAATTGAGGAAACTAGCTTCCCCCTTCACCCATTGCTTCTTTAAAACCACAATTTCAAGTTTTATATACGTCTCAAGAAATTGAAGATTTCACAACTTACTCTACATCAAAGTGCTTGCGGGCTGCCATATCCTATACGCTGTGGTAAACAGGCTGTACCTTCTAAACCACAAATCTAAAAGGGACAATTTCAAGCATAAAAAATTCTTTCAAGATTTTAAAAAAAAGGTTTGGAAGGAACCAAATTTTGAATCTATGCACCACAATGTGCAAGGAGCCAAAGGTGATCTAAATATATGCAGAGAACCCATCACATATACTATACCTCCCATGCCTTGCAATAGAATTGAGTATGTAATTCATGAAAGGGAGAGGGTATGGATCCCTCTTCATGGATGCATTTATAGGCTTCAAATAAACACAAATTCTCCACTTTCCATCCTTCTTGGGTGTGAAAACAACTAAACACACCCGAGTCAAATCTTGAAATAGGGTGCTCTTGTTTGACACTAGGTTGAACTTTATGTTGCATCAGCTCTTCAAATTTCTATTAAGGACTAGATATGTTATCTTTCTCCATATGACAAAGGTATATTTGTTTCCATCATGCTCGTCTTCTTAAGAAACATGAAAGAAACATCTACATCAATACCAAATTTCAATGCTATGTTCCACCTCCCTTTCATTATCCCCATTGTCTTCTTATTCACTTGAGTGTTCATTTTAATCATCTTTCTCACCAAAATCAACATCAAAAGACTAATTTCTAGCCATCTCAAACCTCTTCTTATAACCCATTCTATTGTAGATGATACCACGTTGACACAACCAAAGTATGTCGACCATAGAAGATTGCATTGGCAGATATGTGCAGGCTAGTAGAAGCATGGAAAAAGGCTGGAGCAGCTAGAAAGATCATGGGCAGACAGGTAGCACATTAGGGAATTTCGGAGGTCATTTGGAGGGCCTTCTAAGAAAATGTATTTTTTGCACTCTCTCTCTAGAAAAAATGGCAAATAATAGAGCTGGGTCTTTCATAGTAAAAGTTCAAAAAGTGTACTTTAAGTAGATTCCTTACTCTTCTGAACATTCATTCGTAGTGATTGAGGGATAATCCTCTTTTCAGTTGCATTGAATGAACCTCGTCAATATGGAGGGAATGAGGCTAACATGGAGGGACGAAGGCGCAGCCGCTATTCACTTTCCATTAAACCTGCACATTTGGCTAATGGCGCACTCCTCAAATGGCACAAATGTTACCCAGAAACGAGCCAAATATCACCTTCACATTGATTTGGACAATGAGTACCAACCATTGATTAAGCGCAGTAAAACAAACACACATATACCTCCCGCTTCCATAGACACGCTCAGAGCTCAGGGAGCTAAACACATAGATATCTGGACGAGAGGCTCTCTCTACCCTAAGAATCCAATGACTAATGCGTCTCCACCGTTTGTCAATCCTACAAGCTTATTGACCTTTACTGGTGATGGAGAAAAGGGCCTTCTGGGTTATTGTAAATCTCTTACAAGAGAAGCTGAAACTTACAAGGGCATTCTCCAAGCTCAACAATGTGAGATTGTTCGCCTTTCACATTTACATTCTACAGATCAGGTTACCATTTTGCAACATAAAACAGAGGTACAAGAACTGAAAGAAAAGGTGCGAAGTTGTCAAATGAAGGACACCATCTTGGGTGGTCGTATCCGAAAGAAGAAATTGCGCAATCTTGAAACATTGCAAGTTGCATCAGGAGGTCTCAAGAAAGGAATCCGAGCATTAAGGTGATGCTTCTTGGTTGGCTACATTGTCTTAGTTAAGTAATCTTTTTGTTTTTTCTTGTTATGCATTGTTTTCATGTGCCTAAATAGTGTTAGTGAAGCAAATTTTCTGTTATTTACTTATGCATTGTCTTCATGTAGAGATTCAATCTATCGTGACAAGGAAAACATTGACCCCAAAGCCAATATAGGAAAGAGATTGAAGCCACTTATAAGTAGAAGCCTAGCAGCAGATATAGTACATGACAAGAAGTTTAAGGTCCTACAACGAAATGTAGTGGACCGCTTTATTTCAAAGAACTCAGTGCCTGCAAAAGAGATACAAGGCACACTTGATTCACTTGGTGTAAGAAAAAGAGGATATTCGGCTATCCAAAAGTTTGTCTCATCCATCTTTGTTAAGAAGGGTATAAAATCCAAACTTCTACCATCAGCCTCAAGTGTTTGGAAAGAGAGGCTTCAGCTTAACGAGGCACAGGGAGACTATCTTGGACAGCCCTTTCATATTAAAGCAACTTATAGTGGCCATGGAGCAAACATGGCATATGATGAGTTCAATAATATTTTTATGGACCTACGGATATTACAGAAGAGAATGGTGGAGTTTTACAACATCACATTTGAAGAGTCACGAGGGGTATTACATTTTGTGTTAAAACTGGATGAGTGTGAGCTTGTTAAAGAGAAAAAGATAGAGCGTGTTACTATTACTTTAATGAATAGAGCCCTCTCAAAGTGTCCTAGTGATGATCCTTTATATTTTAGTGTTCAATCAGAATCTAACATATGGTGGCTTGGTGCGTTTGAGGTAAGCGAGATTCTCAGGTAAGCTCAAATGTTCACATCTACTTAAGTCTCATTTATTTTGTGTTGCGGGTAAAGAAAGAAGATCATGAGATTCTATATTGGGTGTTCCATCGAACTAATATTCCGGAGGTGATTGATCGACAGACTCACCAGGGAGAGGTACTACGTCTAGATGGAAGGGGAGACTTTTAAGTTCAGTGGCATCTTGCAGGTGACCTCAAAACATTAAAGTGCATGTATAATTGTGGAATGGGTGCAATGGCAAAGTCGCCGTGTTTGTTCTGCATGGAGCCTGCAAAGGTCATGGACCCAAAGTGGTGGAGAAAAGCTCCAACACGTCACATTGAGGATCCTGCTTTTCGACCGGTTTTGAAAATACCACTTGTGAATGTCCACATTTGTACAATGCATGCCCTTTGTAGAATTGTGGAGAAATTGGTCTACTTATATATCGGGTTTGCTTGGAAGATTAAGAACTTGGCAGAACGACAAGTAGCCCTGCAGTGCTTAGAAATGGTACTGTCGGATATGGGGCTTCATGGTGGCAATGTGAAAATCCAGCGGGATGAAAAGAGATCAACTGCTGAGAAGGATGTCCCATGCAAACCATCCATCGGTGGGGTGAAGGCACGGAGGTTTTTATCTAAACCCCAAGGTACAAGAGATCCGAAGCTAACAAAACATGGAAAAATATATAACACATCTTATGTTAGCAAGGTAGAGTATCAGAGCTGGAAAAAGCTACATATTGCAGTCAAAGACCAAGAACCAACTACTCGTAACGCGAAGGCTGAGGTTTGGCGATCAATAGACATCCTATTTTTGATGTGCGACAAAGACGACTGGTCACAAGGTGATATGAACAAGTTCAAGGAGAATCTCAACCTTCTGAAAAAATCATTCAAGACATCATGGACAGACACCCAGATTACTCACTACATGGTATTATCGTGTATTTCATTCTCTCTTATGTGAAAATATGTGAGTGTAAAACATTCTAACTAATCTGTTTTCATATTCAACACATCATCTTCAATCATTTACCATATTTTATACAAAAGTATGGGAACCCGGCAATATGGAATACCCAAGGGATGGAAAAGTCTCATTACATGGCGAGAAATGCTTATTTCAGGCACACACGACATGGTGGCTCTCGAATCAGGGCTAACAGTTTGAGAGAACTATTTGAATGGTTCTATCATAGAATCATTCATCGAATGCAGGCAAAAGAAGTCTTGGCAAATTCAGCAACAGCACAAGCCATCAGACATTTACAACAACAAAAAGTTAAAAGATCAATGGCATACAACAACTCCGGAGCTCGTGAAAGTCAACGAAGGTGGAGAGAGACAATGGTGTATGTGAATCACAAGTGGAGAAAGATACTCTAAGTGGATGACATTGTACAAAATTTATGTAATACATGATCTTATACAATTGCTACTTGAAGTGTATCAAGATTTTGAAGGTTCAATTTTGTTTTTTGGCACGTCACCCTTGTAACGAATCATGAGATGTTTGCCATACTCTAAAAGTTCATCTGGGTTTTGTCTACCAAGAGCTAGTGCCATTGCTGTGTAGGTGTAGTAATACGCTGCCCGACCACCTGTATAGCCCGGGCAGTAACCAAAAAAATCTCTAGCAAACACTTTGTCCACAAGAATGACTTTATCTGCACTTTTGGGCAGCACGGGTCCACCCAAGAAGCGTGATAGTGTCTTGAATGTGTAAGTTGCTATTGAACCCTCTTGTGACATGGAATTGTGAAAAACTACTATCGGCGACTCGCAAAGCTTTGAAAGGTACTTCACTAGGGCCGCATCCCTTCCACGATACTCTCGAGTCCGCCGCCGAAGGAAGTCATCCTTGTCAGCAATCCAAGACTGCACATATCATGTCAGAAGTGACACAAAGAGAGAGAGAGAGAGAGAGAGAGAGAGAGAGAGAGAGAGAGAGAGAGAGTTACCATGAAGCTCTCATCCTGCAGAAAGAGGTTTTCCTTCCACAGGTCTACAGATGTAGTTGACCCCTGACCTGAATGGTTAAACCAATCCTCCACTTCTTTGTTACTTGTTGATAGTCTTAGGCTTTGTCTTATTGCTTGGAAGGTGGCTTCATCAGGTAGTGTCTCCTTGTATTTTTCAGCTTTCTCAAAGCATCTTCGGAGGCATTCCATTGGATTGCTGGATGTTTCCATTGCCTCATCATCACTACTATCCTCTGAAACAAATTCACTCCTCTCCTCTTGGACTCTGGAAATAATAGCCAGGGAGAAATCCTCCCTTAAATAAAAGGCGCTTTGCACATCATGTAAGAATATATAGGTCCTGTCTCCAATCCTGAAGACAGGCACAGCAGGCAAAATCATCTGAGCATGCTTCTTAGTGAAGTTACTGACATCCAATGGAAGTTTGATTTCTGTGGTTTTCACAGAGAGCATCTTACTTCTTTGTACTTCAATTGCCTCAACCTCAAGGTCGACTGTATCTTCAACCTCCTCGACTTCTTGTATATGAGTTGTCTCCTCGCATTCTTCATCTGGTGCTGCATCCTGATCCTCTAACACCTCATCAGGATTCTGCATGAGGAATCCAAACAAGTTGTTCAGGTAAATCATAAAGCCAAAGGCTTCCTGAATGAGTTTGCATTCTTTTTGGTGCAAAGGGCAGGCTGAATGTCGGCAAGAAGGTGGTAATTCCCTATACTTCTTCAGTCCCTGTCCCTTTCCACCACAGTCATTTAAATGCACAAGAGTCATAGTGGGCAGAACAACCCTCCCTACCTGCACCATCACTTCAAACTTATCTCTGTAGGACTGCAAGAAATTACTGTGCTGAGCTAACAGGTCTTCAATGTCAAAATTTGGATTAAACATAGAATGAACTAGATCAAACTTGTCCCCAGCACCACAAGATGCTGCAAAATCAAACAGCCTCTCATCAGTTGCAGCTGGGTCTTCCAGAGAAGACACATCCTCTTTGGCTTTACATTTAGTTGCACAGGGACTACTTTCTAGCACATCTGCATCATCTGAGAAGTCTATATTCCTCTTTCTTGTATTTTTCTTGACAAGTACTGTACAAAGTGAGGGAGCCTTGTAGGGTGAGGGATCCTCTTGCCCTGGTGACCTCTCTGATTGATCTTCACCAATTGATTTTTCTTCAAATATGTCCTGACAAAAGTTTACAGTTCTTTTGGCAGAAACATTAAGCAACTGAGCATGCAAAGGTTGAAATCCTAGCACAAGCTCTGGGTCTGGTTTCATCCTCTTCTGCCTACTGGACCTTAATCCTATTCATCAGGAAACATGACAAGTCTCTCTCTCTCTCTCTCTCTCTCTCTCTCTCTCTCTCTCTCTCTCTCTCTCTCTCTCCATATATATATATATATATATATATATATATATATATATATATATATATATATATATCTGTCTCTCTCCAAAGCACAAACAAAAACACACATAGTCTCTCTCTCTCTCTCTCTCTCTCTCTCTCTCTCTCTCTCTCTCTCTCTCTCTCTCTCTCTCTCTCTGTTATGGAAGGCGTTTCTGTAGCAGCATTTCCGAAGTGAACAGGTTCAACAAAATTGATTCTCATCTCCTATTTTACATACAATGTCTTCCGGCACTCGCAAGGGTTCTTCTTCTTCAACAAGGTCCACAACCATTGTGGAAAATGATCCAAAATCTCCTAAGTATGGAGATAGCAACACAACCACCCAACCAACAACATCGGAAACTATGATCATGGCGTACTTGGTATCATTGCAAGAGACCGTAAACAAACAAGGCGAAGACTTACGAGCACTTGCAATGGAGAATGGCACACTAAGGATACTTGTGGTTGAGAATGAGAATCTCAAGAGGACACTTGAGATGCAAACAACACGTTTGATGCAACTTGAAGAGGAAGTCAAGGAATGTAAACGCTCTCTTGTGGACTTGAATGCTTTGAAGGAGCGGATGAGCAAAGTAGAGCATGACCATGTATTGAAAGAGGAGAAATTTGACACTATGAGCCGGGATGTATGCGACATGAAAAATGTATGCACAAACAAGTCTTGGGCTGATGTATGTGGTAGCAATGTGGTTTCTAATTCCTCACTCATGCAAGCTATGGTTCAAACAAAGAATGTTGAGAATGTGGATGTGGAGGAGTTGAAGGAACGGGAGCGACGTTCCAAGAACATTGTTATTCGTGGAATTCCCGAAGAGAAGTTAGAGACACCTCCTTCTCTTGCCATTGTTATTGAAGATTTCTTCAAAACCCACTTTGGCATGTCCGGAGTTATGGTCTATGGAGCACATAGAGTGGGGAAGCAAGGAGCTCCTCGCTCGGGAGAACGGCCAATTGTATGCACCATGCCGGATGAAACCAAGCGAAAGATTATCCTTGATAATAGTTGGATCTATTTGAGGGATACAAAATGTTTTGTATGTGAAGATCGCACTATTAAGCAACAAAATATGCGTCGCAAGACATATGAGGAAAAGAATAATAAAAACAAGGAGATCTCTCATGAAGAAAATGTGCCCAAGGAGGAGGGAAGTCTCTCAAGCAAATAGGGATGCGTGACCTATGAGACCGAGTTACAATTGAAAATATGCTTTTGGAATTGTAATGGATACCCATGGAATGCGGGTGTTGGCATTGATGAACTAACAAGCAAAGCCGATGTTGTACTTCTTGTTGAAACTTGGGAGCATGATACACAAAGGATTAACGACTTGGAGGATTACAATGTACATTCATTAATGTGGTCAAAGAATCTCAAGCAACGAAGAGGACAAGGAGGGTTAGCATGTATGGTTAAGAAAGGATTGGAAGATTTTGTATCAATTGTGAAAGATGACAAGTACAAACGTTATGTATGGCTGAAAATTATGACACCAAAAAGAGCACCCATTTTTGTAGCCGGTTGCTACATTCCTCATCATGATTCTCCCTTTTATGCTTGCATGGATAGAGATCAACCATTTTCTGATTTGGAAGAGTACATTGCTTATTTCAAAGGTGAAGGTGATATTATTGTATTTGGGGATATGAATGCTCGCACAAAAACATTGCAACATGATACTCAACAATTTGATATGCCATACATTTCAAGGGAGTTGGAGGAAGTTCACTTGTATGATCGTACTTCAATGGATGAGAAAGAGCCGGATCACTATGGAAAGTTACTTTTACACATGTGTAATAGCACGGGTATGATCATTGCCAATGGTGTATCTTTGTGGAGTGGAACCAATGGATTTACATGTAGAAGACATAATGGGGATAGTGTGATTGACTATATGCTACTCTCTGAAGCCATCATGTATCGCATAAAGAGTTTTATGTTTGGTCAATGGACCCCGGAATCCGACCATCGCACCTTATGTATTGACCTTTCATGTGGAGAAGCAACTAAGCATGATAATCTCAGCCAAAGGAAAGAGAAGTTATCACTATGTATGGATTTCAAACGGGCACCAATGTACATTGAAATGGTTGAGCAAAAATTATGGATGACAAAGCTTCAATGTGATGCACCATTGGAAACTAAATGGGAAGCTTTCAAGAAAGCTATTTGTTCTTGTGCGGAAGAATGCTTTGCCATAAAGCATCTCCATGGTATCCACAAAGATAGATCACGCAAAAGGTGGTTTGATAAAGAATGTCAAGATGTTCGAAAGTCCTTGATAAAGCTTGATGCAACTATGGACAAAGACAACTATCAAAGTCATTTGCGTACATACAAGCGATTGATTCAAAAGAAGAGAAGAAGATGGGAAGTAAAGCAACAAGAATTTCAAGTCCAAGAAAAGGCATATGCATGTGGAAGATTTTGGAGAAACTTGAGAGGCAAGCGGGTTGAGAATTTTGGTAACTTGAGTCTAGTGGATATGTACACACATTGTAGGCAATTATATGAGCAAGAAAATACTGAAAAAATGCCATTTTATGGTTCACTCCCATGTATGCCGTCTTTTTTTACTATTGAGGATGTATGCGGTGGGCTTGAAAAGTTGGCCACTCGCAAAGCGGGAGATCTTCAAGGTATCAAGCCGCAGATGATCAAATGGACGGGAGATTTTACCCATGAGTGGATGTGTGATATGTTCAACCTTGCACTTCAACATGGTATGCCTTATGATTGGAGTACTAATTGGGTTAAGCCTTTGCATAAAGGAGGGGATGTAAAGAATGTAAGCAACTACCGGACTATAATGATTGGGTCTCTTATGGCAAAGTTGTTTGGGTGCATAATGGAGATGAAATTGAGTGATTGGGCTAAAGAGAATGACAAGCGTGCAAAGGGACAAGCGGGTTTTCGTCGATGCCATAGCACCATTGATCATCTTGTCACTCTTCGTGTTCTCATGGAGGAAAGTCGGTTGAAAGGCAAGCGATTGTATTGTTGTTTTGTGGACTTTAAGAAAGCCTTTGATATGATTCCACGTAACAATTTGTGGAGAAGGATGGAAGAACTCCAAGTGCCAAGTGAGTTTATGCTTGCGGTTTCTCGAATCTATGAGAAGGTGATTTGTCAATTGCACATGGGAAGAGAAATTTCAGAAATTTTTGTAAGCACTATTGGGGTTAAACAAGGATGTCCATTGTCACCAACTCTCTTTGGTCTATGCATCGATCAATTGGAACAAATGGTACTTGACTTTATGCAAGAAGAAGGCATTGAAGAGGTCACTATTTGCAATGCTGTAATCATGCTTTTGTTGTATGCGGATGATGTAGTGCTTCTAGCACACACTTTAGAAGATGCACAAAAGCTTATGGTTGTCCTTGAGAACTTTTGCTTGCATAGTGGGCTGATTGTAAATGAATCCAAAACAAAGGTTATGCTTGTGAAAACCAACCATAAGGAGAAGCCATGCATTGTGTACAACAACGAGACACTTGAAGTTGTTGAGAGCTTTAAGTACCTTGGCCTTGAGGTTCCATCCAATCACAAGTGGCATGAATGTGCTATGCGTCGTTTGGAAGCGGGAAAGAGAGCATATTATGCATTTGAGAACATGTGTAATGCGGGAAACATCAAGTGTTGGGTTCTCAAGAAGTATCTTTTTGATGCATTGGTGACACCGGTTCTTCTTTATGGAGTTGAAGTGTGGGGCGGGAGCATCTCAAAGTCTACTTGGAAAGAGTTTGAGAATGTCCAAAAGCGTTTTCTTACAAACTTTCTCCAAGTTAAGACACAAACACCATATATGCTCTTACTTCTTGAGTCGGGATCTCTTCCAATTGAGGTTATGGGCATGGAAAGGGTTGTGGAGTACATGATAAAGATGCGTCAAAACCCCTCACATCGACTTCCTACAATTGCATGGGAAGCAAGCAAAAAAGTTCAAAAGACGCATAAAAGCAAGCTCTTGAGCACGAGATGGATGCAAGACATAAAGAAGTGGTTTGGGAGATGGGATGCATTACACTTGCTACATGATGCTTCAATTGACTCTCAAGTGAATGAAGCTTTTCTACAACGCCAATGTATTACGGCTTGGGAGAAATCCGGTGGGTCACGCTTCATACATTACACCACCTATATTGCCCCCAACTACAAAACCATGTTCTTCGCTGAGAGAGGAAACCGTACTCACACTTACATGCTTGAGCCTATTCCCTTGTCCGCGATACGCACTATCGCAGCAATTCGGCTTAGCTCCCATTTCCTTCGATGCGAGATAGGGCGTTGGGGCAATGGAGAAGAGTCAAATCGATTGTGCACATTATGCTCACTGCAAGTTCGAGAGTCTGAGTACCACACACTACTAGAGTGATCAGCTTTTGATCACATCCGAACTTGCTTCTCTCACATTTTCAGCCATAACTTAGACCTCCACACTTTCCTCTCCCAGCCAAAGTGTGGGCTCTCCATTGCGACTCTCATCACTGCAATTTTGGAGCATCGAGAGTCACTCATCAGCCATACACATACTACATCACATGCAACTTTGGTCCCATAGGTCATATTTGACCTCCGAGGACGATAATAAAATCTATCTATCTATCTCTCTCTCTCTCTCTCTCTCTCTCTCTCTCTCTCTCTCTCTCTCTCTCTCT